>NC_058138.1:17196660-17905431 GCF_011075055.1 Mangifera indica | reverse complement strand
CAATTACAGTGATATGAAAATTTAATAATTAAAAGAGAACCTGTGATGGTGAGAGACCATATGGGCACGACACAAGAAGCTTGTATGGGGATTCGGCAGTCGTCTCCATAGCAGTCCAGCACAAAAACGCTATGCACACCACATGTTCGATTAAAGTACGCAGTTAAAAGTGAAAAAAAATCGACCCTCAATTCTTACACAGAATTTTCTAATTCTTAACATCATTGAAACAAAAACAAGTAATGAATAAATTCTTTACCTGTTAGTGCCCAATTAACTAAAAATCAGTGGGATCTAATTAGAATGGTAAAGTACGAAGATCAGCATTTTCGTTACGCAATTGGCAAACTTGTAAATGTTGTTGGGCTGGCAAAATTGACCTCGTTGGTCAGTCGCAATGAAAATTACGAGTGAAGAAAAGTTCTAAGCTGAGTCATCAGTTAACAATAGGATGAAGCTATTGGATATTTTCATTGGAACTCACAAGGACCGCAGTCATGTGTTTCTTTCTTATACATTATCAGCACACTCTGAGGTCCATTAATGATCTCATCATCAATTTACTAGTAAAATTTAGTTCCAACAACTTTCTGATTGTTCATCTCCAACTCTGACCTTATATTAATTTTATGAGAAAGTGAACTACTGTACACAAAGAAGAGACAATTCACTAGCTTAGCTGCCTTCAATGACTGGACGGCTTCACTGGTCCAATCAATCAACAAACACGAACACGATTTCTTCCTTTTTTTTGTTCAATTATCAAGCTTTTTACAATCTAATAAATTAATTAATTAATTAAGAATAATTTTACCTCTCTAACCCTGTTTATAATTTGACAAAAAGAAGCCCTCACATATCTTAAAGTTGCTACTGATGAGCATATACATTTACAAATAATCTTGTCAGTGATCCGTATAGATGTGTGGAATCAATTAGCCTTTGTACTCCATTAATCTTTCCAACCGACGAGCGAATGATGAACAGCAGTAGCTGGGTGGCATCGTGATAGGGCCAAACTCATAAATTCGTATGCGACTTTACTTTACAGAACAGGGTGAATTTCCTATATCAAATCCAATCACGTTAATTCAGAGAAGTTAATTAACACTCTAAATGTTAATCAACAGTTTGCCCATATTCAAACTGAGAATTGAGGAAGGCCAAAAAGTTATGATAGAAAAATCATCATTTCTCAAATTAAATCTTGTTCTAAAGTTAGCATAAAATGTTGGAAAGTTTTTGTGATTGTTGTCATGTTTATGGTTTTGGGTTTACATTTTCCGTTTTGGTTATGAGTTTCGAAATTTTTACTGATAAATGTTGTGTTCTTCAGTAAAAATCGATTCATTATTGGCAGAAAAGTAATTAGGAAGGGTTAAGTTGTTTTTTTTTAAATGGAAAATTCAACATTTGATATGAAAATGATCAAAATCTTATCATTTTAAGAGTTAAAATGAAATTTAACTGAGACTTCAAAGGTTAATTTGAATGAATAAGACATGAAATCCCAAATAAATAGATTAGATTCAATCACTCTGTTTCAAAAGCTTACTTGTCAAATTAATTGGATTGGATTTTCCCAATTATAAAAAAAAAAAAAAATTAAAATTTAACTAAGCAAAATTAGCCTACGCATAAATGATATTTTCAATTGTCAAAGTAAAGGAGTTAAATGACAGACCAAGTGCTACCACCTAATGGAGATTAATTAATATTTTATAGTTTTTTTTTTTTTATATTAAACTCGGTGCTAATAAGGCAACAATTGAGTCAAGCTTAGAATTATTAAGATTAAGCTCAACTCGATTAGATTTATATAAAGCTCAAACCCGATGAACTTAAGAGTTGCAAGTTTAAACTTGACATTGGAGCTATTAATTCAAATTTAATTCAAAAAATTACCATTAATTACATAATTTACAAATATATTAAGTATTTATATATTTAAAGTTAAAAATAAGATTTTAAGAGTGTAAGTATAAGATTTTAAATTTTTAAAAATTTATTAATATTATTTTTAAGTCACAAGCTTGTAAGCTTATTGAAATAAACAATAACGAATATAAGCTCGACTCAAATATAAATTCAAACCACTTGAATTCAACTTCCACTTGACATCAACCAAGTTACAAATAACTCACAAGTGACTCAACTCTTTTGTTATCCTCGACTCTTACACCTTTGAATTGATATTTTATTAGACATTAAGGCCTAGTGGGAACCAAGATAACATGTAACATTTTGTTGAATTATATTATAATAAAAATTAAATTAAATATATAAAAATCACTAAGGTAAATACATCATAAATATGCAAAAAAAAAAAAAAAAAAACTATTTGCGGTGAATGGTTAAGGATGAAGACGCTTTTATAGTTACCTGAAGTGTTTAGCTGTATGAACTTGAGTGTGGCTAAAGTCATTTAAAGCCCAATAAATAAGGTTATTTAACTTAATTTCTTCATTAATTATATCATATTATTATGTAAAGATGTTTTTAAATATATAAGTAAATATATATTTAATATATATTACAAAATTAAATATTATTTTATTTTTAATTTAAAATTATTTTAATTATATAAATATATAATAAATATATTTATTTATATATAAAAAAAAATATAATTTTATTATCTATAAATAGCTATTAAGAAGCCCCGTACCAAACGCGGGGATAGCTGGCACCATCAAACATTTTTCATATATAACGCGCAAGAAGAAAAATAAATATCCATCTCAGTTTGATGTGATACATGTGTACCTGCGCCAAATTTATTGATTTTCTTGTGGTACCAGCAGAGCACATGCAACCCAATTAATGCAGCTTTGGTTGGTTGAGGAAGCTCGGCCGAAAGTCCAAATCTCTAAAACTTTTTTCTGTACTGTGCAGAGTGCACATCAGTATCACATTTTATATCAAAACGACAAAGGAGATGATTAGTCCATTTTCCGTTTAAACACTGCCTTAAATCGCAACCCGGGACACTGGGAGGAGGCCAAGGATGGTCCAAAGTTTTACAAAATTTCTTCCACACATTTTCTCAAAATTTCTTGGGGATGAACTAACAGTTCCTGGAAATCACATTTACATATACTGTATTATGACAGATGAACATAAGGGAGGGTCCAATAATTTAATTATAGAAGGCTTTAAATGAACAATAAAGATAAACCTAATATATTTAATATAATTTGATTGAACAGTATTTGTGTAGGCTTTAACCTTTAATGAGAAAGGCTAATAACTTACAATATATTAATTATATCTCTTCTATGAAACGGCAAAATCTATATAATATAATTTTATCAATTAAAATTTATCATTTAGAAAAAATTTCAGCAACAAAAGACTATTACTTTGATGCAGACCCTAAAGTTTTAATGTGTAGATTAGGATGGTATGGATGACTCATTAATTAAGTCATGCATGAGAAAAGAAATATTATGTTGTAGTTCCGATTGCCATGCCGGTGCAGATAAAGAGACATGCTGTGATGACAATGAAGAATTACATTAAAAAATATATATAATATTATGCAGAATTACATTAAAAAATATAATAATATTCTCAGTCAAGTATTTACTGCTCTGCCAACACAATATCCAAAAGCATTCAACATATTCAATGAAGATTTTCATTCAGAAAGAAAATTGCAGATTAATTGCGTAATTAAGGAATGTTTCATTTTGCTTAATATGGAAATTATGTCTGTTTAATGAAGAATTGATTGCACCATTAGTTCATATTTGTCCATTTGCAGCACTGCGTCAATCTCTTTCTCTAATGGTCCATATTGTTTGGTGAAGTGATATTATGTTCACAGTCAACTATTAATTAAATACAAGTTTCGAAACTGTAATACTTCTATTTCTTTGATAAGAAAAAATAACTAAAAATATAAGAAAAAAGAGCCTTAAGTATAAAATCAGATGATTTACGCCACGTAATATTTGTTCGAGGATCTTATGGTGTCCAGAAGATTTTTCCCAATGAGTAATACTATGTGTACCTATTTTAGGTACACAAATATATATACACTCATATGTGTCATTATATGATTGATTATTATTTTATTCTTAATTTAAAATCATCCAATCATATGATGACACATATAAATGTGTACATATTTGTTTATCCAAAATAGATACACATAGTTTTATTGTTTCCCAATATACAGAAACCTGGGCTTTGCAAATTAATGATTATACTGTATGGACAATTAATAATTTGTCTACGATTTAAAGGACAATTATGGTGCCGCATACAAATATGCTATTCAAATAGTATATTATGTTATATATAGTATTGTATTATAATATAAAAAATTAATTTTTTATATTATTTTATCAAATATTATATTATATTGTATGATATAATTTTTAAAAATAAAATAATAAAAGATTATAATTAATATATAATTATTTTAGAATATATTATAAACATTTGTAAAAATTTAAAATTTTTTATATACATTTTAATTATATCACTATTTTCTTAAAAAAAGTATATCAATTCATATCAGTAAAATATATTATATCGTATTTTATGATATATCTTCTGTATCTTATGCATTTTTTTTTGATATTATATTATATTGTAAGATACATATAGTGTATAGAAGACTAACAATTAACACGGGTTAGTTTTGGAAATTTGGGAAGGTCAGTGCTTTTATCAATAACCTTTTCCCCTTCAGTAACATTTTCTTAATAATAGACATGTGAAAACAGATGAGCTAATAATATTTATTGGCTTTACAGAAGGGTAGCTCACTCAAACATATAATACATGTGGCCTCGTCCAGGTCGATTTTCTCCAGTAATTTGGAGCCAACAGCATCACTGTATCAGAACCGTCCACCCAAATGATCAATGATGTTAATTGACATTCTGGTATTTATTGTCAAAAGGTATCATTCTGCTACGGAGAGACAACTTATTTATTGCTATCATAAATTAATTAGATCTGGTGGCATGTAAATTAGCTGGCTGCTGTAAAAATCCATTTATTCGTGTTTGTAGAAAATTTGATAAATTTTCCAGAGGAGTTGATGTTCCAGTTTTCCTGTCTTTTTAACGGGATGAGTTTAAGGTGTTTTCGAATCTTTTTATAGGCTTGTTGTTCTTTATTAATATATTTTTTCATTTGCTGAAAATAGAAAAAAACTTGCTTAATTGCTTAAAAATTATAAATATATTCCTGTATATGTTTCAATGAAATAAAATAAAGCAGTGGTTTTTTTTTTTTCTTATCAAGTATATGAAAACCTGCCACCATGAAAATGAAATTTCTAAACAAATAAACTTATATATATATATATATATATATATCTAAATTTATTAGAAGTACACTTAGAAGTAATTAAACAAAGCTGTAACGTACATGCATTAAATGCCAATACCTGTAATGAAATTGAACAAGAAAAAGAAAATAATCCGCCGGGGGATTTAACAACAATAAGGAAGTTTATAGTGTACAGATAAAATAATGAAATGCAAGAAAGAGATGTTTTGTGAATTGAAAAGTATAAGCATGGAAGAGAGTTTTTGGGTGTGTAAATCTGCTTACTCCTCATCAGGAATCTTAAAAGTGCTAATATCTTCATTCCGAATCCAGCCATATTTCTCCATGTAAGGGTTAACCAGAGAGTGTGGTGGATAGCTATCAATGCAGTCTCTCCAAACATTACCAGAATTTCCTTCCAAATCTCTCAGCACCTCCCACATACAGCTGTTGCATTTAAAGCCGGCACCAAAACTTATCATCAAAACCCTGTCGCCTTTCTTCAGCCTCTTCTTGGCTTCCATGTAAGCCAAAACGTACCAGAGACTACTTGCAGATGTGTTCCCAAATCTGTGAAGAGTCATTCTTGCTGGCTCTAGGTCAAACTCACTTAGATCAAGGCTGAATCCAATCCCGTCGATCACTGCTTTACCACCAGTGTGAATGCAAAAATGATCAACACCCGTCCTGAAATTTATCAATGATTTTTTGGGTTGATCTCCTTTTGGAGATTTGTTTCTTATTTTTCGAACAAATGAAACAACAGCAAATCGAAGTAGTTCTCTCAGTGGCAAGATCTTGGGGGAAATTACCCTAAGATTGTCAACAAAGCAACGAGTAGCAGCCTTTGGGAGGTTCTTGCCTAGATGAAACCCTATTTTTCCATCTTCGTCTTCCCTTTGTATGCAGCATTCATAAGATTCATCTCTCGAACCATGATGGGTCCTCACTAGACAACTGAGCTTGAACAAGGCACGATGCTTCAAGGCCCTTTTGTTAGACAAAAGCATAGCACAACCCCCACTTCTGAACAAAATATTTGCAAGAATCATTGACTTGTTATTGCCCGAATACCAATTTGGACCCAAGGATTCCGAGGCGACGACTAGTGCATAAAAATTTTTGTGAGTTTTGAAAATGTTACGCACAATATCAACTGCTATTAAACTTGCACTACATCCCATACCAGTAAGATTAAAAACCTTAACATCCTCCCTCAGCTTGTAGAGATTTATTATTTTGGAGGATAAAGAAGGAACTGCTGCTAGCATGGAAATGTTAACAACAAGAACATCAATTTCTTGAGGAGAAATGCCTGACCTGGCCAAAAGTTTTTCAATGCTGTCATGGAAAAATTCGTCCATCTCCGAGAGCCCATCTTGCAAGGTAGGATTAAATTCTCGGCCGGAGAACATGATTCTTGGGGCGTAAGTTTGTTCGCCAATTCCTGAACTTACAATGGCTTTTAAGAGGAACTTGTACTCATTGAGACCGAGTTGCTTGTTCCTCTTTATCACTTCTCCGCTAAATTCAGTGTCAACCATCCTGTCATCAGTTGGCTTATAGCACTGATAATCAATTATGTAACATTCTTTGTCATTTTTTCCATCAACCCACTTCCATAACTTGAACATAAGATACAAAATAGGAAGAATATAGAAATAAAAAAGAACCATCGAGAGAAAGGAGATAGATATGAAGAGAGCGAAAGAGTGAAAGAAAGACTGGTTTTGTACTAAATTGAAAAAACTTCTGTTAGATGGGAACTCATCAAATGAGGGCCTTATAAGAAGAGGAATGAGGGTTGGAGTTGGACATGTGAATGTGCTTAAGACCCCTTTCAATCGCTCAACTTCCACCCACTGATATGTATGACTGTATATATCTTTATTAATAATCAAACTTTCTAGTTTCCCTTGAGAGAAATTTATGGAAAGCAATGCAACTTCCCCGGTCAACATCGATCACTTTATCAAATTATTAATTCCTGAATTAAAATTTTCATTATTTGAGGGTTTGTTAATCTTTTTTCTTGGTCATCAATTCTTCCTCTTCACGACTTCTACTTTAAGAATTCTGTGCTACTTAAATTGAACGCCATTATACTGCACAGTTAGTAGCTTACCCAATGAGTCATCACATTAAAGAAAGCGGAGGGGTTAGATAGAATGTATACATCTGCATGTGTGTGTATACATCTGCATGTGTGTGTAGAGCTTCTATAAATTATTTTAAGTAGAAACTGCGCTTTCATATACAGCGGCGATTAAATGACTTACGCTGTGCCCTGAAACTTTCCAAGTTTATTAGAAGAAGAGATTGAGAACTAATAATGCAATGCTTTTCAATCAGTATTCTAATTATGTGGGAATCAACAACTTGTTTGTTAAATTAAGAAAGTGATTTACTTTCATTATGAGAATTTGGTTGGGTTCTGATTTACTTGAGAGGGAGACTTTTCTGATCGTCACTTGAAAGTGCACAATAACTCGGCCACTTTCAGGAACCCCCGTTTCTAATTTTTTTCTAGGGAAATTTTAAAAAATGGCCAAAATGCCCTCCCATTAAGCAAAAATACCCAAAATCACTATTTTCAAGCCAAAATGCCCAAAATCACTGTTTCAAAAAAAAAAATGCCTATAACTTTTTTTAATACCAAAACTACCCTTCCCCTCATATTTATATAACTCTCCCACTTACTATGGGGTTTTAATGTAATTTTAGATAAATATGAGAGGTTTTTGGATATTTTATATTATAAAGACATTTTGATATTTATTTATTTATTTCAAACTTTTTCTAAAATGTCAAAATTACCCTTCTCTTCATTTATATAACTCCCCTCACTCATTATAGGGGTTAAAATAATTTTAGATAAATATGAGGGGTTTTTGGATATTTTACATTGTAAAGGCATTTTCATTTTTCAACTTTTAGAATTCGAATTTCAGTTTCGTTTTTTCGAATTTCACCATTTTACGATATATCGATTCGTATTTTTCAGATTTCTGAAAGATTTTCCGTTTGTTACCATTCTAGGGTTTTTCAACTTTGATAATTCGAATTTCAGTTCCGTTTTTTCAGATTTCATCGTTTTACGAGATATCGATTCGTATTTTTCAGATTTCCGAAGGATTTTTCGTTTGTTGCCATTCTAGGGTTTTTCAACTTTTAGAATTCGAATTTCAGTTTCGTTTTTTCGGATTTTATCGTTTTACGAGATATCGACTCGTATTTTTCAGATTTTCGAAGGATTTTTCGTTTGTTGCCATTCTAGGGTTTTTCAACTTTTAGAATTCGAATTTCAGTTTCGTTTTTTCGGATTTCACCATTTTACGATATATCGACTCGTATTTTTCAGATTTCTGAAGGATTTTTTGATTATTGTTTTAAATGTGTAATTGTATTGTCATTTGATGTAATAAATTTAGTGTTACTTTATTTCAGTATTATTTTATTTTCTCTAATTGTTTCAATTGTGTAAATGTTTGAGTAATCATACGTTTTTATTGTTTTTTCATGATAAGATTATTTAAAAAATGAAATCAAATACGATACACATTCATATATAACCACAAATAAAGTATATCATACATATATGCACATACAATAAATATATACATCTAAACATAGGAATAACGCTAAATATATACATCAATATCCCACAGAATTTGGTTTCGGGTAAACGAAGGAAGGACCTGAAACATTTCCTCTCAAATAGTCGCAGCTGTCGAGGGGTCAATGTAGAAGAAATCCGGGATAATGCAATACGTTGTGCACGAGATATCGCATCTGTCCGGAAGTGTCTGGACTCGTCGGGAATGCGCAGCTCTGTGTCAACCCGTCTTCTTTTGCGAGAAATATCCTGTAACAATCACATAAAATTTGGTAGACATTCATAAAAATAAATATGTAAACAAATGTATTAGTGAAAAAAACATAAAAAGATGAGAAATACCAAATAATTAAAAAGGAAATGACAAAACTTAACAAATAAGAACTGAAATTCGAGTTCTATACGTTCAACTGTCGTAGAATGTTAACAATCTAAAAAGTTATCAAGAAATGACGAAAAATAGAAAAAACGAAACTGAAATTCAAATTGTGTAGGTTGAAATACTTTGAAGTGACGATAATTAGAAAATTGTTCGAAAATTTTGAAAATATGAATCTATACATCCTAAAATAGTGAAATTCGAAAAAACGGAAATGAAAAGCGAATTCTATACGTTGAAATACATAAAAGACACGATAATCGAAAAATGGTTCGAAAATCTTAAAAATACGAATCGATATATCCTAAATTGGTAAAATTTGAAAAACGGAACTGGAAATCGAATTTTGTACGTTGAAACACCTTAAAGTGACCATACTCGAAAAATCATTCGGAAATCGTCAAAATACGAATCGATATATCCTAAAATGGTGAAATTCAAAAAAACGTAACTGAAATTCGAATTCTATACGCTGAAATACCTTAAAGTGACAATAATTGAAAAATCGTTCAGAGATCATGAAAATACGATTCGATATATCCTGAAATGGTGAAATTCGAAAAAATGGAGTTGAAATTCGAATTCTATACGTTGAAATACCTTAAAGTTACGATAATCGAAAAATCGTTCGAAACTCATGAAAGTACGAATTCATATATCCTAAGATGGTGAAATTCGGAAAAACGGAACTGAAATTCGAATTTTATACGTTGAAATACCTTAAAGTGACCATACTCGGAAAATCATTCGGAAATCGTCAAAATACGAATCGATATATCCTAAAATGGTGAAATTCAAAAAACGTAACTGAAATTCGAATTCTATACGCTGAAATACCTTAAAATGACGATAATTGAAAAATCGAAAAAATAGAGCTAAAATTCGAACTCTATCAGTTGAAATACTTATGAATGTCGCTAACCGAAAAATCATTTGAAAATTTGAAAAAATCGATTTGATATATCCTATAAATGAAAATATCGAATTATTAAGTTGAAATAACGTCGTTACATCGTAAATTGTGCAAAAAGCACCAAAATTCAAAAACGGATATAAAATTCGAAAACTATACGATCGGAAACCGTGGATAAGAAAATTCGTAATTTAACCCCTCGTAAAAATTCTTTAATGATTTATTAGGTCCTAATCGGACTTAAATAAAGATTTTGTACACATAATTATTTTGCTTTTTCAGGAAACTGGCATGCAATTAATGTGGCATGCAAATAATGTTGAGCTGCTGAAAAAGAGAAAAAAAAAAAGTCAAAAAGTATTTGCTTTTTCAGGAAACTGGCATGCAATTAATGTGGGTGCCTGGAAACAGAACAATATCCATAAAACCCCCTCTTTTGAAATGAGTCTCCCGGCTCCCCAAGGTTTTAAAAAATCCACTTTACCCCCCAACTAGACTTGCAAAGGACGCTGCCGTGGGAAAATTCGTCCTGCCGTGGGAAATTTCGTTCCCATGGCAGACTGCCGATCCATTCTGCAGCCAATTTCACTTCATTTTTGGTCGTTTCAACCTCCGATTTTTACATAAATCAACTCTACACATTATATTACATAAAACCCCTCAATCAATTCAACAAAAACAACCAAAAATCCAAACATTTTAACCAATATTCAAAGCGTAAACCCTAAACTTTCAAACCCAAAATTCTCAATCAAATCTCAATTATATCAGTAATAAATTGATCCAAACAAGATTATGGGAGATATACTAACCTTCTGTGCCATTTACGGTTGCCGGAAAGCTTCAAAATCGACAGAAATGACCTTTGCCGTGGGATTGACGTGGGAGGAGGAAAACTTGTGGAATTTTCGTGGAAATGCACAGTAAAAACAGAACTTGCCGTGGGATTTTCGTGAAATTTTGGTGTGTTTATAAAGGGGGCAGTTTCGTAATTTGGCTTTTCCCACGACAACTTGCGAAATTTCAAAAAAACCCGACGTGGGCTAAGAATTTCCCCGACACCCCAATGTGTTAAAAAAGCCAGTTTAACACACCCCCCCCCCCCCCCCCCCCCAAACCCATTGTCCATTCAACTGCCGTGGGAGAATTCGTCTTGCCGTGGGAAACTCCGTTCCCACGGCAGACTGCCGATCCTTTCGGCAGCCAATTTCGGCCAATTTTTGGTCGTTTCGACCTCCGATTTTTTCATAAATCAAATCTACACATTGTATAACATAATACCCCTCAATCAATTCAACAAAAACAACTAAAAATTGAAACATTTTAAGCATTATTCAAACCGTAAACCCTAAAATTTTAAACCCAAAAATCTCAATCAAATCTCAATAATATGAGCAATAACTTGATCCAAACAAGATTACGGGAGATGTGATAACATTATTTTCCATTTTCGGTTGCCGGAAAGCAAGAAAATCGGCGGAAATGACGTTCACCGTGGGATGTGGAAAAAATTCGAATTTTCTTTGAATTGCACAGTGAAAATTTGCTGTGTTTATATATGGGGGCAGTTTCGCCATTTCACAAAACATGGGCATTTTTGCTTAAACCTGAATTTTTTGGGCAATTTCGCTTAGACCCCTTTAATTTTGCCTAGTTTTTAAAATTTCCCTTTTTTCTAATACATTTTTGTTCTGCCTCTCTCCCTAGTAATATTATTACCAGTCATATTTTATTCTTCCCTTTTTAAAAAAAGAAAATGCCTTCTAGAATTTTGATTTCTTCGCCTTTAAGTCAAGTATGGCCCTCGAATGAAGATAAGTAAAATTTGTCTAACTAAAAGCTGTGCAAAATTTGTACAAGGTCACCCCGATTGACCGCTGAAAAATCTACCAAGGTCAACAACTAGTGTTTGACCAGTACTTCGGTAGAAAATGTTAACTAAAATATATGGCCCATTGTGCTTGAAAGTCAGAACTATGTAAGATAATTACTGAAGGGGTTTAAAAACCACCTACCCCACGGTGTCAGGACGTCTTCCCTCGACAAGTCGACAGGTGTTATAGCATCACATTGCCCGTCAAATGGTTTAAAAGCCTATCCATTGGTGCGACATTCAGTAAAATGTAAAATTATTCAATGTGCAAACGCAAATGTCTTTCCTTGCGCATGAGTGTGCAGCTCTATTATTTGATGCAGGTTCACGAATAACTTAAATTATACATCCCAGTTTGATTACCGCTGATCGACTGTACTAAGCTAAGGGAGACGACTGTCGTTTTTGAAAAGGTGAGGAGAGAGTGAATGTTCAAACACTTACTTAATAGTCTAGCTAGCTTTTGTTTCATAAAATTTCACCATGTAGGTGAGGGTTCATTGTTATTAACTTTCTTATTGGATTTAGATTCAACCATGACAAATTAGTTTGACCTGTTTCAAATTAACTATTGTTGGACAGTTAGAGAGGTTGTTAAAAAGCATTTGGACATATTACCGAAAACGTTCTAAAACTAGCGAAATAAAAAATTGACGTAAAAATCGTTCTGTTTTTTCACGAGCATTTTTTCTCCTCCCTACCCAAGAAGAAAAAAAAAATAGAGAACTAGATTACAGGTACCCCAAAAGGTTTCCTCCAGAATCTAGAAATAAAATATATAAAAGCAAATCATGTTGTGAAAATCTTGTAGTTGGAATGATTCGGATCCATCACATCACAAATACAAAATCAAAGCCGAGTAAGCAATTTCCTATAATTTGAACCATTGACATGTTAGATTTCCAACACTTCTCAACTATTGGCATATGCTTATCCTAATTTTAAGTCTACGCTACTCATTTTCATGACTTTAAAACAAGATAATGGAACAAGGAGAAGTGAAGCCTACGCTTCTCATGCTTTCTTACTAGTTTTTCATTAAATGGTGAAGACCAATGAGATTTATAGATAACTTAGTTGAAAAGATAATGACAAGATGGATAGAATAGAATTTCGATTTGACTTTTTATATGATTTTATGTTTATCAACTTATAACGTAAGTTTCCCTTTTCATTTTCATAATTAAGTTGAGCAAATATAAATTAATCAACTCATCGCAATCCACTAACAACGTCGCTGTTGCTTTCTCAGCAAATCTTCTGTAAGTTGTCACCAGAAAGAAATTAATTCGTGGATAGGAGACAAAGATGGAAATTACTTACACTTGGCAGGTATATATATATTCAACTTTTAATGGCGATTCAATGAGAACAACATGCAGAATAATGCCCCTCATCCCATAAGCCATGAAGATTACTGAGAATTTCATCTTAAATCTAGGTATCATCAATCCACCTTTCGGTCCCAACAAAACGATGTCACATCACAATCCCTGCCACCGCATAGCAACTATGACAAGAAACTGTATAATAAATAAGTTCTGAGAGCAACCATCTCTCAGCATCTTCACTTAATTACAACAACCAATCTGTTTTTAATTCAAATGGTGTTCCCAGTTGGTTCAAATTTGTTTCTTGAAAGTTTAAAACTTTCTACATGGGTTCATAGTTGTAGTGTGTGTAGCATGCATATGTTCAGATGGTTATAATAATTTAGTTTGAGTTCAAGGATCTAATATGGCGGCTTGGATTAATTGTGCAACTACTGGGTTTTGACTATAGGTCAGTGCTGAGACATCTGTGTTAATGTACATATGTATCTAAATGGTTCGAAGTCAAACGTTTGTAATGGAATATTAAGGAGTCCAACTATCAATTTCTTCAGATAAATCCATCTTTATCATATATCTACATAGGAAAATAACATTTTTTTTTATAAATTAAAATAAATTAATTATCCTATTTATAATGAAAGGGAATATGAAATTAATTTTAAATTTAAATTTGAAAGTAATAGATAGCATTGTAACAATTTTTTTTTTTATCCCATAAATATAAAAGATTATATATAAACAAGAGAGAGAGATGAGTTAGGTCAACGAGGAATCATTTTAAAAAGACATAAAATCCCTAGAGATATTTAAATAATCACATTCTTTTTCAAGAACTCTTTTATAATCATTACATAAATTTTGTTTAAATATTTTTTCAAAGATAAATAATATAATTGTGAATGTAAGTTTTTAAACAATTGGACGAACTATATTAAAAAACTTTTTCATGTTTTATATGTTTATTCTTGCTTGTAATTAATATAATGGATAACAAAATTGTTGTCCTCCAAAGTATTTTGATATTAACAATACAAGCAAAATGTATTAATTTGTCCAATGACATGGCTTATGTCATGATCAAAATGGACAAAAATTAGGAAAATGTAGGAAACATGCATATGAATGGTTATTCATCATTCACACACACCTATTAATAGACATATAGCAAAATTTTCATAGGCATGTATAACCCGTGAGCCTTGGCTATTAAAGAGTTGAGAAAATTGGACAATTTGAAGTAACATGAGAAACAACTATTCATGATTTAGACATGATTGTTCATACCTTTATATTAAGTAGTTAACAAATAAGGAAAATTATTCATTAATGTCTCGTTTATTTAAAAATGAGTAAATACAGGATAAAAGTTAACAAGTCATTAATGCTCATATACAGTTGTTCACAAACTATTTTCACTAATCGAGCATAAAAAATCAAAAGTTGTTCATCCTACCGTTTCAACAATGCATACCAATGAGAAAAATATCTCTTTCAAATGACGATGACTACAATCTTGTGTCCAACGTATATTTCAACCTAAGAAGTCTATATAAAGAAGGATTATGAGTTGGAAGAAAGTTACAAATTGAATTGATAATCAATGTAATCTCATTCTCATTCAAACCTTCAAATAGTAACTCTCTTATTCAATCTTTTTGTTGATGAGATTTTGTATGATGATTATATTGAGTGCAATTTTAAGTAAATTTGCTTGAAGAAGTGGATGTAAAAAGTTTGAAATGAAAAACTTTGAATTACAATAAATTATGAGCATGTGTTTACCTTCTTTAAATATATATATATTTTCTTGTCTTTTATTTGGTTTGAATTGTCATGGATTGAAAATTATAATTTGTTTTTAAGTTTGATAAATTATATTACTACTCCTCTATAATTAACTTAAATCAATATCTATCTTACGTAAGACTCTAAATTGCATAATTTTAATTGATGACAAAAAACACATCAACAAGTAGTTCTCAAGTGTCTTTTGTATTTCTTTTTATCTCAAAAAAACAAGTTAATCTTAACATTAAATTTATATATGAAGCTAAGAATAAGAACAAGTGACTTTACAAAAATGTATATATCCTTTGAGTTTGGTGAGTGGGCAATTACCTTGGCGGTGATGAATAATGAAACTCGTCCGAAAGAGAATTTATGTAGTGTATGCGTTTTTTTTGTGTGTGTATTTATATATAGTGTTGGGAAATATAATGCATGGCCGGAGAAACAAGAAGAAAGTGAATAGGCTTTGAAAAGTGTAAACAATTTTTTTAAAGTGAAATATGTTAGAAATTTCCAGATGTGGGCTAATATTAATTATAGTTTTGTTTAATAAAATTGGGTAATTGAATAGTCCAATACCAGTTTAAAGATGAGCTTAAGTGATCAATAAGGATAAATCCAATACATTTAAAAGTTATGATTTGGGTGTATCAACACAAATACGAGCCTTAAGGTTTATTGGATCTTGATGGGGGGTCAATTAACCTAATATAAATAGGCTAGATCTCTGCTCCAAAACCTAATACAATATAGCTTATCTATTCAAAACTGTCATTCTGAGAGGTTTCTAGAGTAGAAAACCAAGTTACATTGAGAGGTGATCTCGACAGATAATTTCATATGATTTCAATAGGTTTTTTCAGTTTCAAATTGCATAAAGATCTATGCATTTATAAAACTCTAAAATTTAAATTAGTATTTTATAATCTATGCGTAGATCTTGAAATTATAATTGAATGATTTATTTTATTCTGTTCTATGAAATAAATCTAACAAAATATGCTTCCCATTAACAGCTTTGAGATAATGCAAATTCATTTATAAGATACAACAAAACTCTAAAGTGATTGAATATGTCAAGTGTGTAACATATATTGAAACTTGATAAACAGACGATTCTTCACTTGACCATAACTTATATAGGAAATAAAAAGACTAATTTTGATTTGTGATTAGACATAAGGACAATTGCATCGGTTAAGAATAGATACATATATACATTGGTTTATGAATAATCACAACTTTGTACTAATGAATGAACACAACCTTTAACTTAAACATGGACGTAACCTTGGCTTATAATGGACAAAGCTTTTTAACTTTTAAAAATGATTTTAAATTTAATTAAACTATCAAAACAACTATTTAATCATTGAAATATAATTAATTATGTAATAAAATACAACAAAATGCTTAAATCATGATACTTAATATGTTTTCTTGAATATTAAAAAAATTATAAAGATTTTATGAAAAACTTGTTCTGTGAAAGACATGCCCGTTCCACATTTTTGGAGAATTCATAGAATTCTTATTCTATATGAAAAAAAAAAAAAAACCCTTAAAAACTAACACATTCTACTAAACTGTGTTATAAAATTTTAACTCGATCTGATTTGAAATAACATATTCTAAAATTGAAACACCAATTCCAAGGTTTTAATCCTTAGTCACATTTATGAAATGCCCATTCCATATAAAAAATACCCATTTTGATTTTAGTCATGCCTTTTTTATCTAATTTTAAACACTCATTCTTAGTTAAGAAATATTATTTCTGTATTTCTTAAGATTTGCATTCCAATTTTAATGTAAGATTTGAGTTAAGTTAACATTACAACCCATCATTAAATAAAAAAGTATAGTATGCTTTGTGGGCAAGAATTAATACATAATACATGTAGATATTGAAAATTACATAATGGGTTATTCATGTGCATACATGTGATATCTTCCATCTGTACCTGTAGGTGTCTCTGTTTCAATTGATGGATTAGTTTACCTTAACTACTGAGAACTTTAATGGAGAAAATCCCGTGATGTAAAAAGAGAAAACAGCTGTTTATTAATGTTTTTGATGGTGATGTCCTACTTGATCAAGGCCAATAATTGCCATTAAAACATCAATGACGTTTCCACTATTTAACAAATTAAAGCCTACCTTGATGCTCACGTTCCACACAAATGATTTACCACAAATCTTTCTGTGAAGAGATGGCTTGTTTCTTTAACGTTAAAAATGGAGTTATCAGAAACAGGGCTGATATCTTTTGTGCCCTCTGGAAATCAATATGATGGGGTTGAATGGTACCCAATCCAATTTTATTGGGTTGGGCAGGATAAAGCCCAGCCTATCTAACAATTCAAACTTGGCTAAAGTTTAAAATGTTAATTAGCAGTCCTTAGGTATTTTGTAAGCAAATATTAGCTTGTTTAATTTATCGATAATAAAATAATATAATAATTTTTTATTATATTTTTATTTATTAATTTTTAGAACAAAAATATCTTATTTTCAATTAATATAATAAATAATATAAAAAAAATTTAGAATAATTATAACCAAAATTATTTAAATAAAATAATAAATAATATTTTTTACTACATCTAATTAAATATAATAATTATTTATACCTACTAAATTTTATATCTAGTACTCTTAATATATTTTCAAAATAATCTTTTAATTTTAATAATATAATATTATTTAAATCAAATACTCTTAAGCTCCCAAAAAAAAAAAAATGCTTTCTATTATAATTTGCAGATCAAGTAGCCTCATTAGAAGGCTGATGACTAAAGATAGGATGGTCAAATTTGTCTTATCCTCACATGATAGGTGTAGTCTATGCAACCAAGCATCGGAAAGCATGGATCACTTGTTCTTACACAAATTTGCACCAAACCTACTGCCCACAGCCTTGGAAATCTTATGTTGAAGA
Organism: Mangifera indica; assembly: GCF_011075055.1. Classification (NCBI taxonomy): domain Eukaryota; kingdom Viridiplantae; phylum Streptophyta; class Magnoliopsida; order Sapindales; family Anacardiaceae; genus Mangifera; species Mangifera indica. The sequence continues at coordinate 17,887,297 of NC_058138.1, read as the reverse complement.
CTGCTCTAGAAGATGGCGAGGGGATAATTTGAAAAATACCATGTGTAAGCTCATCTTTGGAGCAACGGTTTATATGATTTGGAAAGAAAGGAATAATGTTTGCTTTGGTAAAGGGAGTACTACTAAGGAAAGAATTGTGGCCACAACTAAAGAAATTGTTTGTGAGAGGGCTGCTTGTCTCAAAAATGTCAAGTTGTCCAAGGAGAATGAAGAAACTGCTTTAGCTTGGGGGTTACCGAATTGCATCTTCAAGTCGCAGCCTTCATATGTTTATGGCTTGTGTTTCTACTGTTATGCTTCTGAGGAGTATTCCTGGTGGAGATTTCCGTCTTTGTTCAAGGGCTGACAAGAGTAGAGTGTGGTGGTATTTCAGCTTGGGCGAAAGAATCTCCTTCCAGGGGTATTTTTTTGCTAAAACTCCCGTAAGGAGGAAAAGAGAACCTGGAATTACGAGAGCCTCTACAGCCAAGATGTCCGAGCAAATGCCTCTCGGACGGATGATTTTGAAGAAGTACCTGATCAAGATATTTTGTCTTCTCAGTTGGGACGATTCCATGGACATTAGGATTGTCAATTTCTTCACAACTTGCTGGAACATTAATTCTTCTCCTTGTCTCTCTCTCGGTGATCCCATTTGTGATGAAATTGAATTGGGGCGGGAGACAGATGAGCATTGTGCCGTTAGAAGGATTTTGTTGGTGGATATAGGTGGCATAGATTTTATATATTTTTGGCATCTCTTGCACTTGTCTCATGAGTCCCATCTATGTAAAATCTTAGATAGTCACTGGAGTATTTAGTAGATGTATTCTTTTGTACTTAGTCAATGTATATCCGTGGCATACTTTTGCTCTCATAATTTTTATTTGTTATCGATTTGTTTCGGTGAACTTATGTTGTAGCTCTTTGAGTTTATTTTGTCTATAAAATATTTTATAAAAAAAGTTAATCTCTTTAAAAGAAATAAATATATCGAGATTCATAACACAAAACATGTTATTGTTTATAAGTTTCTACGCCGTGATATTTTCATTTTATTAACATTATTTGTTTATTGTATATCAAAGTGAAATCGTAATATGTGTTTGATATAAGTTGTCAATGAAAATAACTAAACTTTATTAGCCTAAGATAAATTTATAGTCCAAATTGTAAGTGTCCGAATTTTCAGGTACATTTTGTAATGTAATTTGACACCAAATTAATGCCCCATATTGTGTGGCTTACTAAGCTTGTGGAAATTTTGTTTTGTTTACACCTTGAGGCAATTTTTATTGGTGTGGGAAGGAAGAGGCTTCAGTTTACATTTTTGCCTTTCTACGCTTGTGTTTCTGCTATTTCAATCTTCGTCACGAACAAATTCGACAAGTAATTTGCCAAATCATCAGGGGCAAATCTGGCAAAACACTCATTTCCCATACCTGGCTCTCTACTGGCACTAACTTCATACTTGTCATAAAAAGCACGGTACACCGGCACGATCCTCCTCCATAACGAAGTTTTAATCTCGTCTCTTAATTTCTCGTCCGGTACGATCCACGAGCTCTGTTTGTTACAGGCGTCTTCAAGAGACGAGTTGAATTGCCGAAACGAGTTTCGAACTTTTTCGAGCGGAATTTCAGCAGTTGGATTATCAGGCAATGAAGCAAACACCTTGCTCCATGCCAAGCGCTCATACTTGGCAGCGTATTGTGTCACCTTTGCCTCCTGCTTCACCACCCATTCCTCGCCGAGGATAAAGTGAAGGTTCGATGTCCGGGCTTTTACGACGACGTATTGGAGATTGTTGGCTAAGAACAAGTACGAGAGTGACCCGTCCTTGTACAACTCGGCTTTGCCGTCTAGTTTGCAAAACAGAACGAGGATAAGCCAAGCGAGCCGTACAGCTATTGGCGAGGAAATGTTGTCCTCGGAGTCGGGGCTTCCAAAGTAAGCTTCTAGTAACGGGGTACAGACCGTTAATGGCCAGTCTGCGATTATATCGGAAAGTGAACCGGAATAATCGCCGAGGAAAGCAATGTAGTTCATTACATAGCGAGTAAGGGGGTGTATTCCACCTCCGGGAACCCCGGATTTTGAGTTATCCTTCTGAATCTCCGCTTCGAAGTCCACCAGCATCGAACGGACAGCCTCGCCTAGTTTGTTCAGAGAATTCACGGCCTGTGATCTGACGACTGAAGTTGATTCAAAACTGAAAATAGACTCAGTCTCAGCCCAGAGGTCGGCAATTGCTTTGTAGAGGTCCAAGGTACGAAAAATTTTCTCAGGAGTTTTCTTGCACTTTGCTATATTTTCTGGGAATGCAAACAGAGTCAAAGCTCCATCTTTACAAATTTCGGTAAAACACGACTCTCTGATAGAGTCGGAAGCCGAAAACACAAGATCACTTAGAATCCTCTCGCCGTAGAACAATGTTTTAACAGCGGTTTTAACGGCGTGTAACCACTTCTTCATTTTAATCTCCAGAAGATCCCAATCCATTTTCTTAACCGCAGAAAAGCTTAGTTTCTCAACTCCTAAATGATAAAGCGCTTCATCAACAATAGATTTTCTGATTTTCTTGTAAATCTTGACGCACTCTTTGCCATAACCAGAGGCTATCATGCAATCGGCTATTAATTTCAAGTCAGCCAAGGCAGCAATAGATGAACGTTCAACTTCAGAAACCTTGTCGTCAGAGAATTTGAACTCATCCTCCGAATCATCCTCCATATCTGAAAGACTGCCTCTTGAAGGTCTTGATGAGTAAGAGTGAGTGGAAACAGATTCGGCGTCTAAGTATTCTTTATTAGTCTTTAACAATCGGTAAAACTCTTTCTCGAGTCTTTTCATGGCGGTTTGCATGAGAGTTTGCGAACGAACGAGTTTGTGTGAAGATGGATTATAGGCGACGAAATATTGCTTGGCGGACCGTAAGTGTTTGATGGCTTTTAGGTATTCTTTGGCTTGTTGGCGGTTTCCAGAGAAGAGCAAGCTGGTGCTGCAAGCATAGGCAGTGGTTTCTGAATCCCATTTAGAAATCAGTGATTCAGCCGTTTGGATGTTCTCGTCCATAAGAGATTCTATGAAAGTGAGACGTTGAGGTGACATGGCTGTTTTTGAAGAAATGGTTGGTGGTAAAAGAGAGAGATTTTCGTTTTCTGGGTCTCATCGAGAAGAGTAACTGGACATATATAGAGACGGAGAGAGGGAGACGAGAGAGAGTCCAAGAAGCTCCCCATCCCCAAGTAAGGAAAGTGATTCGCTGATTTGAATTGGATTTGACTACATCTATTCGTCCACGCGTTGTTTAAAACAACACAGAAAATTACAATTCATCTAAGACATCTTGTGTAATTGGCTGTTAGCCTAATTAAAAAACCCCGTTACATGAATTTCAGTTAACCAATGTTATATTTTCTAATATACAATTAGTTATACAATATTAAATAATATTTTATTTTAATTTAAATAAATATATATACTTTTATTAATTCTAATTGGTGAACATATTTTTATTTTTGAGTAAAAACATTTTTTTATCAATTATGACATAATATGTTTTCACTCAAAATTACTATAAAATCCCAAATGAACACATTAAAAAAGAAAAAACTCTCTATATATATCAAATTTATATTATAACTTTCTTTTTTCTCTTTTTCTTTCACCTTCAGCCTCACTTCCAACAACTATATTCAGTGCTAATTTGAATTCCAAACCTATTCTCAACGTTGATATCTCTATTTTTGGTTTATTCTTATAACGATACCTGTGTTTTTCACCAACAAAACTTTTGAATATTTAAATAAAAAATTGATGGTGTTACCATGCGATTTCTCTCCAATTTGTGTCACACCTCTTAGTCACCTGTCCTTATCATTCCTAGCCGCCTTCACATCGTGACTTGATCAGCTATAGAAGTGGTAGCTAGATTCAATGACGGCTAGAGTTTTAGAGGCATATATGTAAATTTTTAAGTTTATTACCCTTACTTATAATAAAAAATTTTAACAAAAATTAGTCCATAAATAAGTATTTAAGTTTTTGAATTATCATGTGTGTGATTTTAATATTAGGGCAAATTTTTGATGGAAAATAGTCCTTTGCCCTAACTTTACCCAATTGTTTATTTTTTCCTAGAAATATGAATCATTTTTGGGTATGCAGTCACCATATATATCAATTCCACCAGCAATGCATGCAGGATTTACTCTATGTGGGATTTAATATTGAGACTCGATGTGTATACAATTTTGAATAAATATTTAAGTATATAAATAATATATCATTATATAATTGAATGATTTTAATTAAAAAATAAAATATCTAATTATATGATTTTATATATATTTATATATATTCAAAACTGTACATATAATATATTATTAAACTTTCCTGTAAATCAAGGTTCCCACCCACTCATTCCCCACCCTTTCACGAGCTAAGGCTGGCTTCCCATGCAAAATAAGACATCTTTGTGTGAAAAGAATGCAGAGTTTGGTGTGCCTAAAGGCATAGGCGATAAAACTCAAGCTAGAGGTTTCATTTTTTGAGCACTCGTTACCCATGACTAATGCTGCACTTTACCTTTTTTGGTCAGAATTAAATTTCCCTTTCGAAAGTATGATCGTTTGTTTTGATAAAATTTACTTGTTGCTTCTAATTTTATGGAACTTTCTCTGAATCTTCAAAATGTGAATAGAGTTTGAATTGAATAGGAATAGGCTCTACCAGGATGAAATCTGTCATCTTGAGGACCCCAACATAAAAAAAAAAACAAAAAGTGAAAGAGATGTTCACGTGTTTTTTCAAATATAATGTGAACCCAACCCGGTCTTACAAGCTTTCTTGTTTACTGACGTACTTTCCTGGAGGCTAACATATCAACTTTAATGATCGTCAACTATTAAATGTACTCACGATTTTTGGAAAGAATTTTGTACCTCTTTAAATTTTATTTACATCTTTCGGGGGTTTTTATGCTTTTTCAGGGGATAAATGATAATTCAGGCGGGCATTTACAATTACAATATAAAAAATTATGGGTACTCATTTTAATATCTCTCAAGGGGATGGGCCTAATTTCCCGCGAATCGCTGCAGGAATACTTTGATGAATTATGTTTTAGTCGGCGTCACACTACGGCCTAGCGCAGTGGATTAGCGCGTTTGACTTGATACTGACCCTTCGTTTGGTTCCTTAGCTCATGAACCTTGATTCTTGCTATTACATTTACAATTAAACAAGAAACAAATGAGTTACAGCTTGAAATGCGGAGTAATTTTGAACTTAATTCGATTAATTGCTCTTACCCATGTCTGCTGGCTCCTTGACTCCAGATTACATGTTTGAGAGGGACGTAAAGCCTAACTCCTTTATGCTGTCTCAATATCGGTTTGCAGTAAAACCCTACTTCGGGGCACACAAGTTTGGTTCACGAGTGGAGAATAAAGATGCCCACTCCGTCTACTTTTGGTGATCCAATAGTTTAATGGCCCTTTTTTATCACGGGCCTCCCCTGAAACGCCGAATAGAAATTTTTTGTGCAATAAAATATGGGGCTATTTCTAAACTATGGGTCTTTTGGGTTAAACACGAACCTCATAAAGTTGGCCCAAGTCCTAGTCTAGAGTCGTTGCGTTAACCTAAAGGTTTAGTGGGCTGTTTATGGATTGTGAGCTCCACCTATCAATGCAATTATAAGTTAGTTTTATTTTCAAAAAGGTGTTATAATTAAGAAATTCTCTTTGCAAATAATATTTAAAATCGAAGCATTAATTTTGAAGAGGGTTAAATTCGAAACGAGTTTGTTTGAGTTTGAACGAGTTCAAATACAAACATGAGGTAAACAAACACAAACCCAAATACGAACTAACTAGTAGGAAAAATGAATCCAAATTTAAACCCAAATAGAGGTCATGCTCGACTTACAAATCCAACCCAACTCTTATTATTAAAAAAAATTAAAAGGAATGATATCATTAAAAATAGTTGAGCTAAATATATTATGTGAACTTGAGTTGAGTTCAGTTTGTTCACATAAACCTAAACTGAACACGAATTCTTAAATTGTAAAACGAGTTGAGCACAAACTGATGTTTCTTTATATTTGGCAAACCCAAGTCAAAAACAAGCCAAGTTCACTTGAAAATTATCTGAAAGTGAGTTTTAATTTGTTTGGATTTCGTTCAATTTAAATTTAATTCTAATTAGGAGAAATAAAAGCAGACACTGTATATTCATTATAGACTGGGCAAGGCGCAGAGACTCAGAGTGGGCAGGCAGAAGGAAAGTAATTGCAAAGCACATGCATTGCAAGTGTATTTGGGCATACCTTTCCATCAATGAATAATCTTTGACATTACTGAACTTAATTTCAGAGAATTAGTAATTAAAAGCATTGAATGAAAGGTAGACAACTAAATTCTTTTGTACCAAAACAAAATAAAAAGGAGAAAGTAAAGGATTAATCAGAGGCCCACTTCCTCTTTAAACGCGTGATTATTATTTAATTTTAATTTCACTTAATGAATCAGTAAGACACTGTCCTTCCTGTCCCGCCAGAATATCTCAAATCTAATCACCACATGATTGATCAATTAGTGGCATTAATCAGTGGGCCCATTTTGATGGAGCACAACGCAACCAGTTTCTGCGTTTAATCATTACATCCATTTGAAACGGAAATAATTATTAATTAATTTTAATTTTAAATTATCCTTACCTTAGCATTCTCCATGTAATGATGATACTTTTACGTCTAACAAAGCATAAATAATACTAAATTAAACTTTACTTCCCTTATAATCCTGCAAGATGAATTCTGTAATGGATGATAAATTTGACTTTCATTTTTTGTGGTGCTGTTGCAATTGTTCACACTTTTCCAAAGGGAAGAGAGGATCAAAACAATAATATAGGAATGTTTAATTTCGGGCAAACTGTATCTATTAAAATGATAAAAATAACCATAGGTAATTATTTGCTTATTCCTATGGCAATTAAAGATGGCCAAGATCAGACAGAAAACAAATACCTTAATTTCTATCATTGTCTTCACAAATAAAAAATTTTCTTGTTTCTACTTTGTCCCTAATATGGGGATAACGAATGATTCTCATATTCTCTTGTAAAAATTTCTCTCCCATTATTCTCTTATTTTCTACAGTAAAATTTTTTCTCCCTTTCCTATAATCGTTAAAAAATAATAATAATTTAATAAATAAAAATTTAAAAGATATATAAAAAAATAGACAAATTAAAGGGAGAATAAATTAGATAAAAAATGAATCAGAGATATATTTATTTTTATATATATCCTCTTTTTATCTTTATTTGGAGGGGATAATTTTTTCTCTGTTAAAAAAAGAATAGGCCAAAAGACCAAATTTGGCCGCCAAATTGCCGTATCTAATGATTGATCGAAGAAATAAATGAAGTGATAACAAACAATTAATGGAACATTAGTTCAAATTATGATGATTGGGAAATGATTTTCAGTAATTAGGTATAGGTATTATGAGTTAATAATAATGATATATGGTTGATAACATCAAATTTGATTAATAAAAGTGAGACACAACTTTGATTTGAAGGTCCAGAATCCAGATTAATCACAAGTGTTGCCATTTTCAACTTTCTGGTGGGTCCTTTCTTTCTTTTGTGCCTTTTTCTCATCCAACGTCTTTAAAACGAGATAACTTGGCCTTATTGTTTGTTTCTATCGCTCTCATTTATTTCTTCAATTAAAGCAAACACTTATTTTCTCCAACCATGAAAGGAATGGATATCTTGTGTTCAACGCCTGCTTCCACAGCCGTCTGCTCTAGCATGGTGAACCACCGTTCCATCCGCCCTACCCATAGCTCTAAACTACCTTATGCTCCTTGTTCATCACAATTGCCCATAATTCCTCGGCCTTATCACGACAAGAGCAGAAAGAGTAGTTCGGCTAAGCAAAGTGATTTACGTCGAAAAAGTGCAGCCGACATAAAAGATCTGAACATCAATCATGGTTCGTCTCGATATCTTCTAAGTGATAAACCCTTTATTGACTGGCTATCGGAGTCTGATCCTGTCTCAGCATTGGTTCCTGCTGATCAATCTGCAAAGTCCACGCATGTAAGCTCAAATGAGTCTCCTGCTTCAATTAAGTCCTCTTCAACTACCAAGTCCCCGGACCAGGTTTGATACTTTCATCTCTCTTTCTTCCGCTCAACTTTGTTGCTTTAATGTTTTATCTTTTCAACTAGCCCTCCATCAGCTGTATGTTCATGGTAGATTATGGATGTTTCAAACGGCAGGTTGTGGTTTTGAGGGTGTCAATTCATTGCAAGGGCTGTGAAGGAAAAGTGAGAAAACATATCTCAAAAATGGAAGGTGAAAACTCAATTACCATATACTGATCAAAGTCTTTAATTACCAGTTACTACGCTTGACCATATTTTTATACTGTTGCTACAAATTGTGTGCAGGAGTGACATCATTCAGCATAGATTTGCCGACAAAAAAGGTGACAATCATCGGAAACGTGACCCCTTTAGGCGTGCTTGCAAGTGTTTCAAAGGTGAAGAGCGCGCAGCTTTGGCCAACTTCAACAAGAACATCATCATCACCATCTTCAAACTCTCCTGTGGTCAACATGAGTTACAATAAATAAAACTACATAGAAGGGTGTGTCTTTCTGTCTGTGTATTTACAGGTTGTGTTAGATCGATGCTTAAACAACTTATTAATATTAATAACGTCCAATATGTAATGTAAATGTGTAAAATGTTTTATGTAAGGGATTGGAATCTCAATATTAATTTGTTGTTTAACAATCAAAAGAACTATAAAAAACCCATGAAGTTCTTTTTTCCAAACAAGAAAACCTTATTTGAGATCAAACCAATTATACTAAATAAGTAAAATCCTAGATTCAGTGATTTACTACATAACCATTACATTAGATATTTAATTTGGAAACGTCTTCTAAGATGATTTAAACTCTTACTGTCATATTTCAAATTTCAATCATTTATCCCTCAAACTATTTTTTGAGTAGAAGTTTTGCTGGTAATAAACAGTGGAAAGAGAAGACATGCTTTGTCAATGGTGGACACTCAACGCTTTTCTCTTTCTTGTTTAGGAAATGTCTGGATTTACACTGCCAATTTTCAATTTGTGGGGGTTTATTTAGGTAATAAATATATACTTATTTAACCTAAGTTGATAAAATCACAAGCAAAAACTTTGCGTTAGGCAGGCATGTTTATTAAAAGGAAATTGAAGTTTCCAGGTCTTGATGGCATTCCTTCCCCACAATAAACCAAATGATGACACCGAGGGACACTTTTGCTTTGGTCGCAAGTCTATTTCAAATTTTACAAATTGTGGGGCTACGCCCATGTCCTTCCATGCTTCTCATGTTTCTGCTTTTTGAATCTTCATCTTCAAAACTCTAACCAACTTGAGCCACCATTGTCCTTAAAAATAGAAGAACCACAAAAAGGCAATGGACATTCATTCATATGAAGTTATCCATCCCTCACTTTTGTTACATTTTCTTGGTTTGCTTCAAACTTGTGATAAATGAATATCCTTTGAATTCTGCTCTTATCAAAATTCGGATACATGATCTCGTTTTATATAATTCCCTTTTACTTTTGACAGACATAAATGTCTAAAAATGTTTTTAACCAAAAAAACGAGGTGAAGAAAGTGACCAGCAGTCCACCACAAAATGTGACACTGCAATTGAATCGTGGTAAGACTCTGCGTAATGCAACCAAACAAGATGGATAAAAGGAGAAAACGATAGGCAACATGTTGAGAGGATCGAGGAGCCAATATTCAAAATTATATATGTTATGTTATGATAGGCATACAAATTACAATTTGTTCGGTTTACCTCCTTTTAGAGACATCAAACAATAATTGCTTGGAATAATTCACTGTGTATGACCATGTACAAAAACACCAAAGTTGTCTCATCGACCCTTATTGATATGGATTCAATAAAATTATGTATATATATTTTTAATATATAATTTAGATATAAAGATAATATGTTATTATCTGATTTGATTATTTTAAATTAAAAATAAAATAACTCTCAATTAAATTATGATACATAATCTATATACCTATATAATATATTAAAAATATAGACACATAACATTGTTTATATTAGCTACATTTCAAACATAAAAGAAAATGGTTTAAATTCTTATTAAGAGTATAATTATTTGAAACTAAATAACCAAATTTAGTTGAAAAGTAATATTTACATCCCTTGTTTTTTTAAGATTAAAATATGTCCCTATCATTAGACCCAGATGGTAATAAATCCCCATATTCTGTGATGAAAATAAAGAACCCTTCAGATTAAATTGATTAGAAAAATATTGCAGTTAGAACACGCGGCCTCAAAGTCCAAGTTCCAAAGAGTGTTAAGGGAGAAGATTGACGAGAACTACATATTGTATTGCACCGTAGTGGTATATGCTAACGTGTGAAATTGGAAAATCAGGTGTGAAAGGATAAAGACTTTGGAGCAGTCAAGTATGAAGTTGTGTAAAATTCTTATAATGGGTTGGTTTACCGGTCCAATAAATACGGATTTCAATTGAAAAAAGCAAAAATCTTATAATGAGAAACTTCTGTATTAAAATTATAACAGTTTCACAAGCAAAAATATCTGAAATTGAAATCTCTTATACAGAGACTTTTCTGGCACACAAGGAACAGTAACTTTCAATTCATAACACACTGGTAACTAATATGCAAGATACACAGAAATCTCTAGGAGAGTCTCAACTCCATCTGTATTATGCTGGTTGCTTGCTGGAAACGTCTTAACAGTTGCATATCCCTTGGCATTCACATACTTTCCAGTTCCACCCATAATTGCAAGCTGAGATTCTGAGACAGCAGTTCTATGGACTCCCAAGAAGCTGAGGCTGTCGGCATAGCCACTGCTTTCAAACATGGCTGTGAAAGCCATGGTCTGGCTGCTCCCATCTACAGAACTTGCAACGTAAAACCCTTGTGCTTTCCCAACTAAACCCGATCCAAGCTCATATCCTTCAGTTAGTTCATCATCGATCACTGTCAATGTTCCAAACATGAGCTTTTGAAGGGTACTTCCTGCAGAGAGCTGACCTCCATTCAGGACTGGAACTCCAAATCCTCCATTGATAAAGTTGTTGTTATTGCCATTGTTTTGGACCGCCACATTAGCAGTGTTTCCGCTGAGGCCAGTAAGGAAGGGAACATTGTTATTGTTAACAATGCCATTGTTGTTGTTGTTGAGAGGAATCCCATTGCTTACCGGGATGTTTGCACCATTAGGCTTAGCAAAGGGGACTTGACCACTCACCGCAGGGTTGGCAACCACACCTGTCACAGCTGTAGCCGAGGGGTTTGATCCACCAAGTATGTCATGCATGAAGAAAACAAGTGGATGGTGGGGGTCTGAATTGGACACTACAGCACCGGTGGCTGCATTGTTGGAAGCAGGTGTGCCACCTGAACTGGCTGGCAAACCCGGTGCAGTGGTGGGAACAGGAATTTCCTCCTCATCAAGGATTCGAGCTGAGGCAGCACAGCTGATTGTGAGAGCAAAGAGCAGCAGGCAGATTAAAGGCTTAAACAAAACAGAGATGGAGTAGCGGTTTTCCATGAGACTATGAGATGCTGTGAAAAATCCAATGAATTCGAGATATTCTATGCTGTGGTGATGATGAATTTAGACAGTTGGTTTGCATATAAATATATAGTGCAATACAAGTAGAAAGCCTAGAATTGGAGTGGGAGTGGTGAGATGGAGTTGATGAAATGGAGTAGGTGGATGCGTTTCCCTAATGAGTTGGCTAGAACTTGAGATTTTAATTAATAATACAACTGCTTTGCATATATTAGATACAAATAGTAATAAAATCAATCACCTCAATATTCTCCTGTTCTTGTTGGGCCAGAGAAACTCTCTGTTTTTGATACTGCTAAATTAAAACCCCATGTCTCTGATCTGCTGCCAGACAAAGAAGTCCTACAATTGCAACACAATCAAGATCATAACTTAAAATACACAAGTAGTATAGCCTCCAAAAGGCCGCAAAAATACCAGTATCATTTTTTCTCCTATATGATCCTTAATGGGCATATATAAGTTCACCCACAAGCCCACCAGCACCTTCATCACCAACACAAGCATCCCTAACTAGACCTTCCCATACATTTAAATCAAGTCTCAACTTTCTCTTCTCCATTTCCTCCAAAACAAAGCAAGCATCATCTATCTTTCCACTCTTCAACAGTCCCTCAATCAAACAACAAAATGTTTCCAACCGAGGACAATGCAGACTAATTAACATTGAATTTAAAACCTTCAAACCACCCTCAAAATCCCCAATCTTACAGAATCCATCGGCCATCATCCTATACGTAGCAGCATTTGGCTCACAACCTCCAACTTGCATCTCAATAAAAACTTTATAACCCTCAGCTGCTCTGCCCTCCTTACAAAGGTAATTTATCAATATATTGTATATCACAACGTCTGGCTTAAAACGCCTTTTGTTCATCTCAGCAAGTAAAGATTTCGCCTCATCAATCTTCCCTCTCTTACCAAGATCAGTCATCAACACACCAAAATTTATAAGTTTTGGTTTACACCCTCTATATGCCATATCAAACATCAACTTTTTAGCTTCTTTAAACTCATCTATAGAACACAAACCTTCCATCAACAATGCATATGTAACCGCATTAGGGTATTTCCCTTTGTTAACCATGTCCTTAAACACACCCTTGGCTTTCTCCACGTCACCCTTTCTACACAAAAAGCCAATAAGACTATTATAAGTCACAACACTCGGTTGAACTTTTCTCTCAAGCATTTCATCAAACACTCTACAAGCTTCTTCCCAGTCACCCTTCTGTAACCATCCGTTGATCATTATATTGAACGAAATCGAATTTGGACGAAGACCCATTTTATCAAAACTGTCAAACATGTCCTTGGCATCATGAAACCTATCATTATCAATAAGTACATAAAGTAATGTATTCCAAGACTGTAATGTACGTACACAATCAAAAGAAGTTATTTTGTGAAAAAGTTGAACGGCCTTATCAACCAAACGGGCCTTTCCATAATGTTGAATCAAAGCAATGAAAAGGATTTCTTTGCATCGAATACTGTAATTTTGAATGTAACCAAGAATTGTCTCAACGGCTTCATAATGGCGAGCACGCGCTAGTTTGTAAATAAGAGAAGCATATGAAGGGTAATCATGTTTATAGCCCATTTGTTGGTACTCGTGGAAGAAGGACAATGCCTCCTCTGGATCATGTATTTGTTTCAAATCGGATACAAATGGAATGGGTTTTCGTGGCTGTTGAATTCTTCGTTTTGTTTTGGTTTTGGGTTTGTTTCGAACAGGGGTGTAGGTTTGTTGAGAATGAGTGTGCTTGTTGCATCGGTGGACAAGGAGAGCTTGCGCTTGGTTGTTGAGAGCTTTCAATCTTGAATGGATCATGGCTATTGCAAGGCCTTGGCAAACTTTCTCAATCGTAGCAACTTCAAGAGCAGGATTTCTCCGGTTTTTTTACTTCCAATACAGAAACAATTAGCTAATGTTTGGTTACAGGTATTGGCTGGAACTCAAATGCAGAATATATAAATTTTTTAATTCCCCAGTTTCTCTTTGATTGGCATCTTGAGCTCCATCTCTTTATAGCTTTAAAACTCCAAATTTCTCCTGTTCAACTCTAGACATTACGATTTGCTTCAAATGGGAGTCAGTTTTTTGTCACAAAATCCTCCTGTAGTTTGTATGATATTGATACAACTACAAGAAGGAGGCGATCTTGAGCTTCAAATCATATTGATCTGAAGAAAACTGTATTACACAAGGCAAAACTAGCTGTAACTGACATCAATACTCCACTCTGTTGGTTATGCTTGATGTACCAGTGGCCTTTAAGAAACCCTCATAATGAGGTGAAAAAAATGATCTTATTTTCTATGAATTGAATGAGTACAAATGGTTTGGAGTGAAATCATATTTGAAAAAGAAAAAAAAAATCAGCCCTTTCTTCTACAACCATTATTGTTAAATTAACATGCAAATTTAAATTCCGGGCAACAAATGGCTGTCAGAGTATAGATACCAACTTCAACACCAATATTGAATTCATTATGATAAACACTTTTACCAAGTGTCTAAAAACCCAAACTAACCACTGAATTTAGTGCCAGTTACAAACTAAAATCAAATAATAGTTTGGTGATGATCTACAATTAAGTTTAATTTCACAGTTGAATTGTTGAAGGAAAACTTGAACAAAGATAATTGCTAAGTGTCAACTAAATCTGATTTTATAAAAACCAAAACAGTTCATTTTTACAACACTGATATCTATTGTTACCCCTATTATACCTTTATGACCAGGTTATAAACCATGTAATCAGTCATAACTCAATCACAAAGTCTGCTGCCTTGCCAGAAGCCTGAAAAAGAAATCCAAAATTATCATACACTAAAAAACAGTGCCTAAAATTTCAGAAAAAAAACATTTATTAGAAAAATAAAGAGCAGAATGATAAAGTGAAATAGCAATGAGAGATATATACATATAAACCCGTGAATAGCTGGACATATACCTTAGGTGGGCAAAAATGTTTTGAGGCCAAACCTTGGGTGGGAAAATAGAATTCACTCATAAATAAATAAATAAAAGAATAATTAATCATACCATAGATGGGTGTTTTAGAATGGACATATTGCAAATGTTGCTTCCACAGTTCCGAGAGAGAAATAGCCTGACATGTGGGACACTCTTCCAACTCTCTCCAAGCGCTGGTTTAGGAACACCTCCATCACCACCGACTGTGTGATTGGTCACCTTCAATAAAAATTGACATGATGCTAAATCATTGTTGGTGAACAGTATAAACAATTACATTCAACATATAGTTTTTTTAAAAAGTAAAATTAAGTACTTAAATAAAAAAGTGGAAATGCAGCTTCTCTTCTATTATGTTTCTTAACAATTTACTTTATACAGATCGAGTTTAAATTTAGAAAAACAGCATTGCATTACAGACTGAGATTATTTTCTGAAAATTTTAAAGGGACTTGACTGGCTTGGTAAATTTACTGAAAAGAGTTTGCAACTTGTGCAACTAAAACTTCAAAGACAACTTTTATTCATGCCTGTACACCCAAATAATTTGCAAAACTGGTTACAAAACATTTAAAGAATCATGAAAACAGTTGGGTTATTTCAAGTGCAAATCTTACCAATACTGCAAGATTATGCTCATGGGCTAACTTCTTTAGCAGAAATCCAGCAGATATCATCAAAGCCCGTCCTGTACCCATAAATTTTTATGCATATTAGTTGCAGATGATATATCCATTCATATGAAGGAATCAATATCCTTGGTAATTTAAAATACATAAGATGACGAAAAAGAAGAGATGGAGAGGAATGAGAAGGAATCGCAGAAGAGAAAAATGAAAATGCCTCCAAAAAATGAAGTAAAAAAAAAAGAGAGAGAGAGGGAGAGAGAAATTAATCTATATAAAGGCTAAGTTGTCATTCTCCAATTAAAATTGTCCGTTAACTGAGAAGTCCTGCCAACCAGAGAATCATCGCAATGCAAAGACCTGGATATTCACTCCATTGTTCTAACCAAATCCTAGATAGAATAATTTACTTGATGACTTTGAATATTGCATAATTTTCCAAATAATTTAAGATGGGCACAATTAGCATCCATGCAACCAAATTTAAAATTAAATTGGTATTCAATTGCACAATTTCACTTTCTGTAACAAATTTTTTTAAGTTATTAAAAGCTATCATAATTTAATAACAAAAAATCTTCTAACATCAGATTTAAGAGTCCTAAGGATTATAGGAATGGGCTCCTCTAAAAGCAAAAATTATAGATCCATCATGATTTGAAACCAAGGATCTTATCACTCAACCATCCCAACTTAGGTTAAATAACAAAATCTGATATTACTTAATGAACCGATAATAAATTATAAAGAAACCTAAAATGTCAATTTGTAAAGCTTTTTTTTTTTTGGGTAAGTACAATTTGAAAAACTTGCACATTGCTATATTCAAATTATTAAGCATCTTCTTTCCAAAAGAACTGTTTTTTTTTAACCTTCAATTTAGATGAAGAATTTAACTTAACCATTATACAAGATATCAAGAAACATTGATGTACATGCAAGGATCTATACCCTG
Organism: Mangifera indica; assembly: GCF_011075055.1. Classification (NCBI taxonomy): domain Eukaryota; kingdom Viridiplantae; phylum Streptophyta; class Magnoliopsida; order Sapindales; family Anacardiaceae; genus Mangifera; species Mangifera indica. The sequence continues at coordinate 17,871,061 of NC_058138.1, read as the reverse complement.
TGAACCACTGCCTCCAAGGACTGGGGTAATCAGTGATGAGATTGAATCAACAATAAGCAATCGCACCCGATACTCTCCTCTGTCCATCTAGATTTAAGATTTAATTGCAAACATAGTTACAATGAATTATATCAAAAACATACTAGACCAGAGTGCTTAATTATAATAGAAACCTGAGATCTCAAATCAAACTCAAGCTGACATAGCACATCAAACATAGAGAAGATGTCAAACACTGTGGGACGTACAATGCTACTCATTGCTTTTTGAATAATCTTTTGTTTAGCCTATAAGAACAGTAAATAAAAAAATTTGAGCAGTATTATGAACTTACCAACAATTGAACGGTAATAAAAGGTAAAATATATAACCTGGATAAAAGCAGAGTCAGTGATCTGACCCACAAAGTGTGCAATGCGTTGAGCCGAAAATGAGTTGCCAGTATCTAAGTATACTACATAGCCCATATTCTTGACTGCAACATTTGCTGCAGTTTGAAGACAAAACTGAAGAGCAGTAAAATTTCAAAATCAATTCTAAACAATAGCGAGGATTAAAAAAAGAATGTTCCGATGAAAGAATCTAAAGCTTTATCATAATATGAAATGTTCTATGATTCCATCAGGATTTGGATATCATATCTTAGGCTTATGCACTCTGTAATGAGATAAGAACAACAAAATCAAAAGAACTTTTTGCAAACATGACACACAATCATTTTTAATTACAAACATCAATTAAGAAAACCCCACTACACAGTTTTGGTCCTAGCAAAGCAGGTTCTGGAGACAGATGATCCCACCAATGTCTAACTTTACGCAACTTTGAGGCAGTAACTCACAAGTCTCAAAGCCTCACAAGTGAAACGAACTCTTACTTGTGTTTTGCCAGATGATGATGGGCCAACTAGCTCTGTTAATTGTCCCTCACGCAGTCCACCTTGAAGAAGCAAATCAACCCTAATTCCAATAAGAAAGCATATATCATAAAATCAATGGCTTTACAGCATCGTATTAACTGTAACAAAGCAGTTTTTAGTACATCATACCCTTCAAACCCGGTTGACAAAACATGTTTATTCTGCAGATAATCTTCCAACAACTCCATACCATTCAACCATGGTTGATGCAGATTATCTATTATATTGAAGACTTGAGTAATTCCCTAAAACTTACAACATGTTAAAAGAACATATGTTGTTCCAGAATATATTAAGACCATCAAACAAGTATGCTCAGTTTATAATGAATGGTTTCATCTAAAAGCCAACCTCCTTCAATCTCTCTGAAGTAGGCTGCTGCTCAGCAAATGCAGCCAACTGATAGAGGTCATGTAGGACGAAATCTTCCACTGTATTCAATCCCCATGAAAATTGGTTTAAATAGCATTTGAAAAAGAAAAAAGATTCAACAGAAATAATTTCCAGTGCCAGCAACTAAACAGCACAACAAACACAATGTTGATAACATTACATCTAAATTAAACAGAAAGCAGGAAAACCATCAAACATCTATATTGACCTCCTCTTTCAAAATTTTAAAATAGATTGTCACAGTAGCCAGAATTATAGCGTAGCTTCAATAAAACAGAAAGCACGGGAACCATCAGGCACGTTTATTAACTTTCATTTTCATTTTAAAACCCTAAAAGTAAACCAAAAAAAAAAAAAAGGGAAAAAGATTAATTACAAGTTCTTCATACGGAATCAACTAAAGACAAAACTTAATTGAGCAAAGGCAGCACCGGATTCAGGTTAAAAATCCAATTCCAACTAAACGCGTTATAACTGACATTATACATATCTGTATAAAAACAGAATGCCAGATTCCGAATAGAATTATATTTATTAGCTTGAATTACCGCGCAGCCGTGAACTAAGGTATTGAATAAAATGAATGAAATTGTGGAGAAGATGACCTGAGAAAATGGCATGAGAAGCGCAAAAGTTTTGGAAATTGGCGTCTATTATTGGATACTCTGTTTCCAGTGATTTCAGCGGTGCCATATTCAGAGTCACCCTCGCCCTGGGTTTTGTGAATTTGAAGTTTGAGCCCTCGTGGAATAAATTAGGCCTACATCTCCTGGCTCCAAAGTAGACGCATTTTTCGATGCTCTTTATTTCCCAATTTTAAAATACAAACATAATCTATGTATCTTTTTGTGCAAAATTGTGTTAGAAGATTTGTGCTTAATTTTGTTAAGAGACTTTGTGCAAAATTTTATCGATTTTACATTGCTTCTGATACATCCCCTTTTGCATTCATTAAATAAATCTTTTTGCTCTTCATGTCACACATTTAAGCACTTCATTTTTATGTAGGACGGAAAGGCATGTCAATTATTTATCATATGAAAACACATACTATGGATGAGAATTATCTAATGGAAGGAAAAACATAACCATAATTGCCCCCCAAACAGAGCAATTTCATTTTGAAGAGGAAACATAGAACAATAGAGAGGGATGAAGGAGTCTTATATTCAAACAGAAACCACATCTAGTAATCTCCTCTAAGTCTACAACTCATATAATCTTTTATTGATTTATTAGGAGCACACTAATCTGAAAACCAAGGAGCCAAGTTGCTTAGTTCGGTGGAGGAAAGAAAACTGCATCAGACATCCTCTTGGAGCGAAGAGCTTTCTCCAAATCTGGTCCTACATTGAAAGATGCCTCTAACACTGCAGGTGATACAGCCTTCAATATTGATGTCTTTCCAGCCAAATTTGTGAATATAGGACTGCAATGGACAAAATCAATCAACAACATTACAATACAAACACACATTCATGGTGATTATGAAAGAACAAAACTTACTTAGGAGTGGTGATGATTGAGAACCACGCCATGCCATCAGGGTCAGCGATCTTTGAAACAACAAAGAACCTTGGAACAATGAACAGATTACCAGCCTTGATGGTTGTTTCCAACACCCTTTTGCCATCAGCGCCAACAACTTGGACTCGGCCACTGCCCCTCACAACATAAGTCACCTGCAAAGCAGAATCACAAGAAAAACCCGGAGAGCACATGGCTTTTCCATCCAACCTAACCAGATCAGCACCAAGGCCAATCTCCCCGACTAAAGGAAGGTTCTTAGTATTCAACAAGACAACCCGTCCACCATTCTTAACGTCAACATCTAGAGGAGCTTCCTCACAATTCAGAGCCATACCTTCGCGATGTTCCTTCTTTGGCTCAGGCATCTTAACACCTGCCCCAAGCTTGACAATTCCATGACCTGACTGCTTTCCAACAAGGGATTTAACAGTATTTTCATCCAAGTCCCATGCTCGGCTCACAAATTCAGTAGTGAAACCAGAGTACATGCCCTTGGGACCAGCAAGAAAGAATTCAGTGAATTCACCGGCTTTGTGGGCCTTCGAGGTATCACCCAAGAAGAGAACTACCAATTCAGTGTCCTCCTTGTTATACCACCAGGTTACAACTCCAAAAGGAAGAGCAATAGCATCACCCTTCTTGATTGCAATACACTTCTCTTCCTTTTCAGGAAGGATAATTCCAGCGACTCCATTGCCTAAAGCAAAGGTAAATCACAACAATATCATATGCACGTTTAATTATTCACACTGGTTCACTACGATTGAAATACCAATCAAAGCAATGGCATCACCATAATCAAAATTATCTCCAAATAAAATATCTAGTAATTGAATTTATATTGGAATACTAAAAAAAACCCTGGAGATTTGAGAAAATCCAGATATACTGGGCCACCCGAAAGCCACAAAAAGGATACTAGATTTATCCAGAATAAAACTTTTACCATCCTGTACATAGACGATCGACTTGCAACAGATCTATTTACAAGTTAAATGAATGAGAAATTAATTTGTTTTCAAAAAACATTGACAAAAGGTTTGACTCACCAGGAATATTTTAACTAGAGCCTGACCAAAAAGGCAAAACTCTCACAACTCGTTAGGGATCAAATTTTATACAGAAATCCACATAGACAAATACAATCAACAAAACCAGCCAATCCAAATTTAAACAAGCCTTATTTTAATGATCTCAGTTCACTCACACATTAAGGAATAATAAAAAATATCTCATCTGATGAAAAATTCATTTACCTTGAAGAACATAAGCGACCTTGTTGGAATCAGAGTAAGAAGGAAGAGCAAGGCCATTCTTTTCAAGACCGAGTTTCGAAGCACCAATGTTCCCTTCACGCAGCATTGGCAACTCTGATGGGCTCCACGCATAGTACGATCCTCCATCTCCTCCATAAATTTTCTTGGGCAACTTGGGTGTTAAATCAAGATCCATTTTTCTCAAAAAATTACTAACCCAACAATATCAAAATCAGATTAAAAAACCCACAAAGATATTGTTATGCCTTGATCGGTCAAAAACAGAGACGAAAGGGGTTTATATGCAACTCAGAGAGATTGTACTGCAACCGATAAGTACTGCAACAGAGCAAAAGATACTTAGCAAAATATGTGTATTATCCATAATCGTAACTGATTTAAATTATATACCAAAAAATAGGAGTAATTATGGATCTCCATACAGATGGAGTTTCTAGATTATTTTAATATTTTGATTTGAAAACATCAAAATCTAAATAGATAAACATTATGAATGTACATAACATAATCGTAGAAATTCGATATTTATTCCCAATTCCAATAAAAGAGCCTTGGTGGGTTTGGTTTCTCTCATTTTCTTGCAAGTTCATGATTTATTCTTTTACGAATCAAAATCAATTGACTTGCTAAGAATCAATTGGCTAGTGGAATGAAGTTAATCATAGCGACCAAATTCGAAAAGACTTGCTTAGAATAAGAATCATCACATTTGATGGATTGAGATGTATTATTTTTATTTGTTAATTGATAATTAGTGTTTTGTCAGGAATTCCTTTATTGAATCAATCAGTTCAATTATGACTAGAACGTGAAAAAATAACTGTGGCTGCTGGGATTCGAGCCCAGGTCTCTACGGCCACAACGTAGAATTCTAACCACTAAACTACAGCCACCTGACGGCGGTGATTACACTGACATTTAAATTGTTTTCGTTTGATCATGTGGACTGTAACCATTAACTGGCTAAGATTTTTTTGTTTCAGATAAGTCCCCCATAATTATATTTTCCTTGATAAAAGAGTTTTTGACTATTTTTTAAGAATAAATAATAATAATAAGAAGAAGTGTAAAATGATAATCCATCTTTTTCAAAAATTGTTTCATATTTCACTGAAATGATAAACCGACAATTTTTTTTTTTTTTTTAAATAAACTTTAGTAATATGCTTGTTTACATGTCTTTCAGGGTGTATATAAGAATAATAAATTTTGTTTATTAGTCCTGGTATTTTTTTAAATTTAATTTTAGCTTCAAATAAGCAAATTTAACTTATTTATTACAAATTTAACATGGGGATTGATGGGTTCATGGTTCATTAAAACATCACTCTTAATTAAATTAAATTATTTATTTGTGATATTGTGACAGTTATTTTTATGATGATTATATTTTATGTTATCATTTGTCATAATAATAATTTAGTAACATATTCGTGATAATAATATCTAATTAACTTTATCTAATGATGAGAGGTTATCAGTTCGGGATTATATATTCTACCTATACAAAAAATTATATTTTTTTATTCAAAATCAAATTTCTTTAAAAAAAATTGTGTAAGATAAAAAAAAATAATTTAACTGTTTATTAATTTTGAATTTAAAAAAAAAAAAAAACTTCTTATAAATCTAACATTAACGTTGATATTGAACTCTTCACATGTTTGACAATTTGCAATAAAATCTCTGAAAACTCAGTCATCATTAATTAAAATCTCTCCATTGTCATTGATCAAGCCAAAACACAGAGGTTATTGAAAACGTCAAACTCATACAATAAAGATTGATTTATGTTACAGAGGGAGATCAATATCGTTCTGAGCATAATTAATGGTGAATGCAACGTTGAATAAGTGGGATAAGTTGTTGAAAGTTGCAATTGATATCAACTAAAGTTGGAAGGGAGAGATCAACACATGAGATAACCTATTAGAGGTTTTTTCGACAAAGAATGAGATGAAAACAGTAAAATCGACACAAGGATGAGTCAAAGATATGGCTATCAACTCTAAAAATGATTGTGAAAGTTGAATTAACATTAAAGATGAGTTATTAGAAGGGAAAATGACAACTAAGATTTGATGGAGCTAAGATTTGGACTCTAAAAAAGAAGACAGTGAGAGTAAAAGAATAATGAAAGAAAAAATATTTAATGCAAATTTGATATTTAAATTTTTTTTATTTAAATTATTGCTAATTTAGACTGATATAACCATTTTGAAAAGTGAAATAGTATCCATTTTGTGTAGAAAAGTGTGATTTACATCATCGAAGAGTGAAAGAGTGTTTTTGGACCAAACTTAGGGTGGAAATATAATTTACTCTAGATAATAAAACCTCTATCGATATTTTCCCTCGAATAAAATTCTAACTTCTATTCATCATCCAACCTCTATTGCACATATTGCCACTCAAAAGCAAACCTTCATTTTTGCGCATCATTACTCAAATAACATAACATGAATAGATGGTTTACAGACACTTTTGAGTTGACTCAAAAAAAGCTTTAAATCATTTTGCTTTCATTTTGATCTCGTTTTTTGTCAGAGGAAAATCCAATGTGTAGCTGATAATACATCTTCTACATCATTTGTATGCAAGCAACAAAACACGAAATCAAAACGGGAAAAAAAACTTCTTTTCTTTCTGTAGTCTATCTATAGTTATTGTCCCTACAGAAAAATTGGGGGGTCATCAAATATCTCTTCAATTCTGTTACCTGTATTTGCTGCCATGTTGTTCATCCCAAGTTCACAATCTACAAAATGCTGCTTTACACCAATAACTTCAACTTCCTCCTTCACCTGACAATTAGAGGTTGCAACTACTGATTGCAACTTCTGCAAAACATTGTTAAGCTAGAAGATTATTATTGAGTAATTTTATCAAAGGAGGAAATTTATCAAGGGTTCCCCTTCACAGGATTAGATGCACCATTTCGTATGTTTTCCATAGGAAATTCAGGAGGTGGAGGCTTTGGTACATTTCTTAAGAAGCTTTTCGCATATAGAGAACCAAAAACAATAACCTGATCAAAGACATACATTAGGATTATTTAGTTTTAAATGAAAGTTTCAACAAGAATTGAGATTGAAGGCTTACTGCTCCAATCCACTGTTCCCAGCTAAGTGGATGGGCAAACCACACACATGACAGCATGATGCTCAACAGCTTGAACAACAAACAGAAGACAAAATGACAATAATTAGAAAGCATACTTTATGGGGCATATAGTAGGACATTAGATTTAGTTGTGGAAAACATCTATTTTACCTGTCTTGTGGTCATTATGGTGGCAAATGTGAGGGCACCAAATGTTCTAATTGTGTAAGAAATGAAGAACTGACTGGTGGTAGCTACCTGCAATAAATAACCTTATTTATTCAGTATTATCGCATGACTTTCTCCACCACTCAAAATTTAGTAACAGATGTGAAAATATAACTGTTAGACCAAGAAGAAAATCTTACAGTAGAAAGTAACACAATGTCCAAGAAACAATCATTATGGCGATAAACAAAATCTATTGCTAGAAGTAGATGTCCTTCTAGTAGTAGACCTAAACCAGAAAGAAGTTAAACACAATCAGCAGCTAAATTCTAATACAAAACACTAACATAACAAATGATGCTCTTGTATAAAAGATAATACAGAAAATAGTAATAGTATACTTTGAAATCCTGCAACTAAATTCTAATATAAAAAGATGTTTAATTAGGTCCAATTTACTTGAAAAGTTTTAGACTAGCAGATGTCACAGTAATAATTCTATTGCCTTCAAACATAGGGGTTCATTAAATATAGCCTGAGGGTTTTCTAGATGTTACAGACTTGAATTTTTTGGTTTATGAAGGCAACAGAATTATTATTATGACATCTGATAGTTTAAAACTTTAAAGTAGAGGCTAATATGGGAAGGGGGACAACCATTTTTGCTTACTTTGAGCTTACAATAATTTAAAAACAGAAAACGAAGAAAATTTTGCTATGTCAAGGCTTCCTAAGTAGGGTAGTAAGCTGACACAAATACACATGAGATGGTCTGCTTCCTTGGCAAAATGTGTCAGCCTTAAAGCAGTTTAAAGAAATCATACATCTTAGTTTCTGTCATGGAAAATCAATTCATAAAAGTACAGATTACATAGGAAAGTTCAATCCGTGCCAAAATTTTACGCATGAGTCAAACATTCAGGCAATGATTTCAAAAAACAATTTCACTCACTGCAAAGGCAGCACAGCAAGGTCAAGTTTTAAAAATCTTCAAGTTGGGCGATATTCCATCCATTTTTCTAAACTGTCCAAAATGTTATAAAACTTGAAATTTAAAATATAACATCATGGTTTATATTTGCCCCCTGCAATTGACTTTAGAGGGGGAAAAAGAAAAAGAATATGGGAATGTTAACATAAGCCATACTATATCATAACTTTCATAACACAAAAAAGGATTGGAATGATATTCTCATCCAAAAAGACAAAAATGCATACATAGATATGGAGTTACATTCTTTAAATTTCTGTAAATCCTATTGGAAAATCCAGGTACATATCTAGTTTAAAAAAGTATAGATATAATGCTCCAAAAATGAAATCTCATTAAAACAATTCTAAATACATCGCATTGGAATAATATACATCCCATAATAACAATTGCAACATAAGATAAAGCAACAAAACATTTCATAAAACTGAATACCAACATATCCTCCCAAAACCAACAGTATCAGAAGCAATTAACCAAGAACCAGCTAAGTCCCAAGAACACCAAATGCAAAATTTTTATCCACAATGGTTTTACTAGATTTAGGATACGCAGGGAACTCACCTGTTAAGCTGAGAACACAAGAACACAGTGTTGTGTAGAATATTTGATTGTGTATTTCCATATCATAGCCTTTGAAAAGCTTATCTTGAAATGTGCTAGTAAAGCCATCAAACCTATCAAGACACACCAAATGAACATCAGGAGGTACATTATTAGCAATTTGAACTGATTAACAAGAAGTTTAAAATTTTAATGATGAGAGAAATGAATTCCAAGTTGATACCCAAGATAGCCAACCATCAAGGAAACACCCCATGCAGTGTTTTCCCTCCCTCTGTTGTAAGGACTAATGTCTGTACCAGCCTACAGTTTGAATGGAAGAAGGGAACTTAAATTAATTGAGCTTATCCAATAATTTATTACAACTCCAACCATAGCACATTACAACAAGTAAACCCATCAACAGATTTATGCATCAAGTATGACAGCATATACTCAAAAAGGTAGATTAAAAAGCCTTTTTTGTAATAGACAGGCATTCCAAAACATCATTCATTGGGAAAAGAACATCTTTCAAGTTTTTCTCCAGTCATCCAACAAAACATATTGGTCAAAACTGCTTGCTCACATACATAACAACTGCTCATGCAACCATGCAAATTGAAGGTAAGTGACAAAGGTGTACCCATTTGACTACTCTCAATTGTCAATGTCTGAAATGTTGGTTAAAAGAAATAAAGATTTAAATGCAGGCTGCAAAAATCATCATTCACCTGATTGCTTATGTAACCTGAGCTTTATTTAACCCAATGAAGAAACAGATGCACACTAAAAACAGATCCAAAAATAAACGAAAGTTCAATTCATACAAGGTGAGTGACTTTGAGCACTCTTGAAGTAAGCATAGTCGTGGAAAAGACTAATAAACATTTGTCTAATAAATTAATAATATAGAGAAGACGCCTAACTTTTTTTAAACATGAAGGTGGTCAGACTGAGAATTAGAGAGGGCAATGAATTACCGGAAATAATATAAATATTGAACAACCCAGTGTCACTAGCAAAGCAAACAAATAGTCAGATCCCTTGTATCTCTTTTGCATGATGATGGTGCCCCAAATCTGTAAAAGTGTGAAAGAGGAATAAATCTAGAAAGTTTACCAGTTAAAGATTGGTAATCAGAAGCATGTCAAACAGAGAACAAAAAGTTAAACATTGCTTATTCTTAAAAGGGATGGCTGTAAAAAAATCATCTTTAAATTGAGAAGAAATCGCATTTCTTACAATAAATTTTCAATTATAAGTTAAACATTATGTATAGGGAACACCTGGAATCAACTTCATTCTAAAGGCCACAAGAGTGATACAAAACAACCTCTGTCAAAGTACTTCTTTGAGGGAAATTTTATGACCAGCTATTTCCCAACAATACAGGTTATCTACACTGCCAAAACTCAAACAAATAATAAAACTGGCATATGAGAATCAGCTTCCTTCTAAAGGCCACAAGAGTGATACCAAACAGCCTCTATCAAAATGCTTCTTTAAGGGAAAAACTATTTTATGACCAGCTATTCCCCTGCAATACAGGTTATCTACACTGCTAAACTCAAACAGATTATAAAACTGGAATAATAGAATAAGCCCATAGACAAAAATATGCCAAGGAGAAACTAAAAATAAGAAATATAAGGCTGCTAGAAACAGGTGAAACACACAAAAATTTCCCATACTTACAATCCAGCCTACGTGCACATAATTGAACTTACCATAACAGGTATCATCTTAGCGCACTTTGCAAGCGTCTGAACTGGGAAGCTCACATACTTGAGGGCCTGGAGCAAGTTTATATGGTCAACAAAAGTTCATAGAATTTATTTAATAAGTCATAATTTTATATTAAAAAATATATGCTGATTAGAATAGGTGTTGAAATGAACGCTGAATAAGACATGGCTTACCTCATACTGACATGTTGTGGTTAGAATGTTTGAGACAGATATGAGGCAATACTTATAAACTGGAGCAACAGGATTCAACGCCTTTTGACTTGCCTAGAAGAGAAACAAAAACAAGTCAATATTATCAAGAAAAAAAAATTCAAATGTAAACCATCCCACACCTTTCCATGATGCACGTCTCAGTTTATATCCAGCTAAAATGCAAAAGCATAACTTCCACTCAAATCTAATGATTCCTACATGCACTCCATAAGGCTTATCTCAAAATATAAAATTGCTGAAAGATCTATTAACAAACAATAATTTACCAACAAAAACCCAGCAGAGACAGCCGATGTTGTAAGGCGGTTGCAGAAAACAAGAAATAGTGAGTACCTAAAATACTCCTTGTTTACCCCATATGGAACTCTCATAATCTTCTCCTGCAAATTAGAAGCCCATTTTAATAAATCCCTTGGATAAAAATCATTTTCCCCAAATGTAAAATGCTGAAATAAGCAACATTTCTGAAAACCCTTATTATTCAATCCAGCATTATGAATGCTTATTGGTTTTCAAGTAATTAATACAATCAATTTACATTTCCACCTAAGAACTCTTAATAATACCGTAATAAACATTATGAGTTGTTAAAAACTCACACATTTTGCTAAATTTCAATATTTTATCCATGCAAAATCTACATGAATGGAACAGAAAAAGATACATCGAATTTAACTCTCAATTGTGCAATACAGCACAAGTCATAACATTAATTAAAATCATATCAACCGAGAAAGATTTTGACAAACCAACATGCCTGTAATAGGCCATAGATGACAAGCGTAGTCATTATTCCAGAAACAGCAAAGATCATTCTCCAAATCTTCTTCCCTCTCAATCCAGTTTCCGGTGCCAATGGTTCGGCCATGGCCCATCAACTACTTCACATCACAAAACAAAAATAAACAAACCAAAAAAAAGTAACAAAAGGACATGAAATGAAACAAAACGGCAAAGTTGACGAAGGATTAGAGGAAGACCCGAAGTGCACCGGTGATTGTGGCCGGAAAAGGAAGGCTGCTGAAGGAGGACACGTGGCGGCGGTGCAGAGGGGCAACAACCCTGTAATGTTCCGCGTTACAGGGCTTCGTGGTGATCGACTGAGTGCGATTTATGCCGGTGACTTTTTCTCGTTCTCTTTTTGTCCGTAGAGTTTATAAATTCAGCCACATCAGCCAGCCCGCATGTGGTGGATTGATCAGTTTAGTGATCAAGTGATACGCGGGAGAATCACATCACGGATCTGGACCGTTAAAGTTTAGGTTTACAAAAGTTGTGTTGACTAGCGCTGGCTTTGATGACGCTGATGCATTGGCTTTGGTCAACAGTCAAAATCTCGTATGATGAGTTGGAATGATTTGGTTTGTGTTTTATAGCGTCAAAGCATATTCATGATGGAAAGTAATAATCTTGGTAAAAATGGACATTAGATTTAGAACGTTTTAAATGATATTATAATTTTTAAATAAATATCACGTTAAATAAAATTATTACTTTATAATTAAATTTTTGAAACGGATAAAACGGCTTTTGGCACGATAGAGCTTTTCGAAAATGAGCTTTCAAAAACTTTTGCCTACACTTCTACAAGAAACTTTTCTGAAATCGTCTTAACGAATGCAAGCATTAGGGATTGAGCTTCTTTCAGAATCTTCCGAAAAAATTTTCAGAATTTAGTTCGAACAATTGTTCACAGTACTTGTTCGGGCCATGTGTAATGGTGATTAATAGGGATGTGGCTGAAAATATTCATACATTTAAATTTTTTCGATAACGACCCCCAAATCCAGAACTAGAGGTGGGGCTTTAAGCTTTATATGGCACGTAAGTGACATAACAACAAATTGAATGGTCAAAGAAACTAATCTTTGCAGTTTTTCTCAGTTTCCATGGACAGCATTCTGCTACCGCGGCCCTTGTTTCATCACATCAGGTATTTGTTTCTTTGATTAATTTTGTCCATGTTTCTTGTCGGTTAATATTGAATTGATGGTTCTGTTTCAGGATTCATGGATTTGCCACCCCTTCTCAGAGTGTAGAATTTGGGCTATACAGACAGAGGTGGTTAAGTTCCACCTGCTGGTCTGTTGGATTATCAGGATTTGGAGCTGGAAATCTGTCTGATGATAGTTTTTTGAATGAAAATGAAAATGGTTCTTTGTTAGGTGCATTTGATGAGTCTGGTTCAGCTCCATTTGGGACTCTAGATGCTGAAATTACACCTGAAACTATTGATTTTTTCGTTAGCGATGCAGAGGGTGATCCTGATTGCCCAACTGACGGCTTCTCCTCCATTGAGCAAGCACTCAACACACTACGCCAAGGAAAGGTTGGTACCAGTTATACTTATATTTTAGCACTGACTGAACTGCCAAACCTGTAGAGGAAGACTAAGCATGTATCAGTGGAAAATTTTGTAGTTTGTGATTGTGATTGATGATGAAAACAGAGATGTTGAAGGAAACCTCATCAAGGCAGCATCTCTAGTAAGTCCTCAGGATGTGGCATTTATGATTAAGCATGGCTCAGGAATTGTTTCTGTAGGCATGAAAGAAGAGGATCTTGAGAGACTGAAACTTCCTTTGATGTCACAAGAAACTAAAGGAGAGGACTCTTCTGCGCCAACTTTCACAATCACAGTGGTAAAACTAAAACTTACACCCGCTTTATAAACTTATGTTGTTGCAGGAATTTCTGAACAAACTGTTCAGATTATATGTAATAACTATATGTGCTATTTCAGGATGCAAAATCTGGGACATCTACTGGTGTTTCGGCTTCGGATAGGGCAACAACTGTTGTTGCTCTTTCATCACCAGAGTCTAAGCCAGAAGACTTTAGAAGGCCAGGACATGTGTTTCCACTGAAATATCGTAATGGTGGGATTTTAAGAAGGGCTGGTCACACTGAAGCTTCTGTTGATCTGCTTCTGTTGGCTGGTCTGCGGCCGGTTTCTGTTCTTTCCACCATTGTTGATCCAAATGATGGTTCCATTTCCTCATTGGTTAGTTTAAGGAAGTTGGCATTGGAGCACAGCATTCCAGTTGTCTCAATAACTGATTTGATCAGGTAAGTTGTAGAAAAGAAACGACTCTATGCTGCCTAAAACATATTAATTAGGGAAAGGGGATGAATCTGATCGATGATGTATATCATGCCTGTAGATACCAGCGAAAGAGAGAAAAACTGGTAGAAAGAACAGCCATTTCACGTTTGCCAACTAAATGGGGTTTATTTCAAGCTTACTGCTACCGCTCGAAACTAGATGGAACTGAACATGTAGCTATTGTGAAGGTAATTCAAATCTGCTCCTTATACAAGAACGTTGATTAACTCAGATTTGTCTTTGACTTGCAATTTTTACATGGCAATTATTAGGGAGACATTGGAAACGGGCAAGATGTTCTTGTAAGAGTTCATTCAGAATGCCTAACTGGAGATATATTTGGGTCAGCTAGGTGTGACTGTGGCAATCAGTTGGATTTGGCAATGCAGTTAATAGAACAAGCTGGTAAAGGAGTTGTTGTTTACCTTCGAGGTCACGAAGGACGTGGAATCGGCCTAGGCCACAAACTTCGAGCCTATAATTTGCAGGATCAAGGCCACGACACCGTTCAAGCGAATATAGAACTTGGTTTAGCCGTTGATGCTCGGGAATATGGCATTGGTGCCCAGGTCAGCAAGACAATTCAATCTCTTTATTTTTTTTTAGGAAAAATCTCTTTGATTCATAAACATAATGAATTTCAATGGTGGCAGATCCTAAGAGATTTAGGGGTTCGAACAATGAGGCTAATGACAAACAATCCAGCCAAGTTCATCGGTTTAAAGGGCTACGGCCTGGCAGTGATCAGCAGAGTTCCTGTCTTGACGCCCATTACAGAGGAAAATCAAAGGTACCTGGAAACAAAACGTACCAAGATGGGTCATATTTATGGCTCCGATATAAGTGGACCACTGTCCGGGTTCTTCAGATCAACCATAAACAACAAAGATTCACCAGAGGATGAACTAAAGAAGGAATAATTTATGGTATTTTAAAGTTCATTCTATTGATTTTGATGATTATTTCAACTTGATTGTATTTGTTGTAACTTGTAAGTAATTGCACAAACAATTCATTCTGTGGTTGGAACACATGATATAATAAAAAGCAAAATAGGTAACAGAGTAAAAAAAAAACCTCGGCCTTGTGATTTTTTTTAATTATATTTTAATTTTGAAATAACCAACACCCGTGAGGAAATGTGCTTTTATTTTCAGCTTATTGTAATAGGTGATGTTATAAGATTGGAAATTTAACTCAAAACAATAATATTATATATATAAACAATGGTATCTGATCATATAATCTAATATTATTTTATTTTTAATTTGTAATTAATTATATAATAATATATTATTATTTATATATAAAATTATACATAAAAATTATATATATAAAATTACTCAATTTTGTAAAAATGGATAAATAACCCGTTAAGATTACTAAATATTACTAAATTGCCCTTTACTCATCTAATTCAATTATTGAAGTACTGTCATCAAAACTTGTGCATAAACTACATCCACTACTCTCCAAACAACTTTTCAGCACCAAGACACAACTAGTAGACGTAGAACATTCGGCTCTGATTGAAATAGATGAGTAAAGGACAATTTAGTAATATTTAAGAATTTTAGTGGGATATTTATTACTGACCAAGATTTTTTTTTTTTAAAAGTAACTTTTATTTTTACTCCCCATGTTTTAGTCTAAAAGCACTTCACAATTTTTAAAAGTAGAAATAACTTTTTTTTTACCTTAAAATTAATACTGTTAATAATAACAATAAAAATTTGACAGTGTAAACATAAAATAGTAAAAATAATTCGTTTTATAAATGGATATTTACGAACAACCCACCAATTTGGTCCTATCTAGACGAAGAGTTTGGCCCAATGTGGACCAAACACATACCTCCACTTCTAAATTGACCTTAAAATTTAGTAGCCTCTCTCTTTATACACCATGTTGGCTCTCCATTTCCCCAGCCCCAAGTAGGCCGGCTGTTCTACTTCTACTTCTCATCCACGGGTGTCTCTCTAAGTCTATTTCTCTGCTTATCTAATTAACAGCATCCACTGTGGGAGAGTATTCACTGAATGCTCTATTGTTCACGTGTTTGTTTTAGGGTTTAGGCGAGGCAGCTTCTTCTTCAGCGACCAATGGCTCCTCCTAAGGGTATACTGTTCTCCATTCGTGTTATCTTACTGCTTTTAAGCTCTGATGAACTTTGCACACATTTTTAATCTTTGTAATATTTTGTATTTGTCTGTGCATTCTGTTTCTGATTCTTTTCTTACCTTCTATATTTCGTTGCTGAAAAAAAATGAAATTACTCTGAACATGTGTGAATGATTATCGCAACATTTTTCAATGGGAGGCAGAATGGTAAAGTTGTTTTCTCGGAGATAGAGGATGAAGTTGGCATTCCAGTGGATCATAATGTAAACTAGCTATAATTAGAGAAGCCAAATTTGATATCAATGTACAAAGAAGCAAAATCCGATGTAGCCTATGAAAAAATAAAGTATTATAATCGTAGATTAACAACTTAGTTTTTGGAATATGTAATGTATTTTAATCCGTGTATCTCACTGGTAGCTCACTGGTCATAGTGAAACAATGCTCATATGGTAGCTCACTGGTCTAATGTTCATTGTGTAGTCTAGGCTTTAGTCAAACTTGTTGTGTGGCAAATGCGTCAGTTGTAGATGTATTAAGTTTTGAGGTAGGTTTATTCCTAAAATTGTTTGCTTAGGGGCAGACCAGGGATTCACATTTGAAGGGGCATGGTGTGGGAAGGAATAATCAGGATGGGAAAATGTTAATTAATTAAAGCAAGTTAGAACATATCCTACTGCTAGTAACTCTCTTATTACATATTGATGGTTCTTAGAAGAATAATCAGTTGACCATAGCAATAAATAATGTATTAGAAGTACTTAGTTCTTCCAATCTTTGGAGAGTGGTTAAAACTTTTTTCTGCTGTTATGTTGTAATGAGAAGTGCTGAAGTATTAGCTTGACTTGTTACATGACTAGTCATTATATTGTTATCAATGATTTCAAGATAGTTTATTTCGTCAAGAATTAAAGCATTGGGTATTTCTTCAAATTCTGTCAGTTTAAAATAAGGATAAAATTGAGGTGTGCATATATTAAACATTAGATTGGTCTGCATCCTGTGTAGGTGATACAAAAAGGCTGATCCAAAGGCACAGGCCTTGAAGGCTGCGAAGGCTGTGAAGTCTGGACCAACCTTTAAGAAGAAGGCCAAGAAGATCTGAACATCTGTTACATTTCACCGCCGAAGACATTGAAGAAGGACAGGAACCCCAAGTACCGTCGCATCAGTGCTCCACCAAGGAATAAGCTCGATCATTATCAAATTCTCAAGTATCCCCTCACTACTGAGTCTGCCATGAAGAAGATTGAAGATGACAATACTTTGCTTTTCATTGTTGACATTCGTGCTGACAAAAAGCAGATAAAGGATGCAGTCAAAAAGATGTATGATATTCAGGCAAAGAAAGTGAATACCTTGATCAGGTGAGCCACTTACATTTGTTTCATCATTGTATTCCTCCTGTAAACCCTTTTTACTTCCTGACCACTGTAGGTTATTCACTATAAAAAGCATGTTACCATCCAACCACTGGTTATGTTTCTGTTTATTAATTATTTATGAATGACTATAATATTCTTTTTTGCTTTGGAAGGTATCCTAGAGGCAGGATTGATATATGTCAAGTAATAAGCATGTAGTCTAAGCAGATAGGGAACTTGAATAAAACTTTTCTTCTAGTATTACTTAGGTTGTTCATGTCTCAAGAATAAAGCTGACATGTTTCAGTCACTGTCAGATTGCTCTTACCAAGATGTTTGACATAGATGTGCCTGACCAATTGTCCGTCAGTCCCGCTTGGTCCAATCCTTGTTCACTCTAAGTCATGAAGATTTTTGGTGGTTAGACATTCTGAGGAGTTTTCTGTGGTGATAAACTAACTCTAAGTTGCCAGATTGAGTAGTTGGGAGTAGCCTTCTTGCTAGAAAAGTGACCATGTGTTATACTTGTCTGTGAAGTCTTATTTTCATGATTCTTCATATTTTTTTTTGTTTTTGCATTGAGTTTTTTTGGTAACCTCTTTCCTTGTTATCCTGCACAATTTTGAGCTCACTTTTTTGGACATGGTTATCTTATATATTATTGATGTTTGGAGATCATTTTTATCAGAGAATGAAAAGAAATCTTGATAGTTTTTTTATTTATATACAATTTTTTGGTGGTTGGGCTTTTACATAGGTATTAGGGCTGGATTCAATCCCAGGTATTGGAGCTCGCATTGCAGCTCAAATCAAACAACTCAAATTAGAGCTCAAGTAGAATTAAGCTTGAGCCAAGGATTGAGTTCGTTTTCATAAGCGAGTCAGGTTCTATCTCACTTGGATCGAGCCCAAAATCAATTTGCTTTTGAGCTTCAAATTTACAAATCGAGCCAAGTTTGAGCCTCGATTTATTTAGCACTTTGATCATGTGCTTATTCTTGTCCAAGCTTGACCCGGATATAATACAGAGCAAATAAACAGCTAAATCAGATGTTTGTCATATGATGTTTTGTCATGAATTTTATTACATTGCCATATACTTTTTATATTAAATTCTAGTGGGATATAGTTGCTTATATTTTTTTCTATATTTCATGACCAATCCTTGTGAATTTAATTATTGTGATGCAGGCCTGATGGTACAAATTATTGTGAATTTATATCTTTTCAGATAGTGTTTTTAACAGATTTTGGGACATGAGTTCCAATTTTAATTTACT
The DNA here is from genome assembly GCF_011075055.1 of Mangifera indica. Lineage (NCBI taxonomy): Eukaryota > Viridiplantae > Streptophyta > Magnoliopsida > Sapindales > Anacardiaceae > Mangifera > Mangifera indica. Next base: position 17,852,303 of record NC_058138.1, on the reverse strand, counting down.
TATTTTTGGAATTTGTTGATGGTGATGAACAGCCTGAACTTTATTCAAATGTGTTGATGAAATCACTTGATCGCTAACCTGTTTATGGGGGTTTAACATTGCTCTGCTAAGTATATAATGTTTTGGTTTTTAGAACTTAACCATGTTAATTATAATTTAAGCACATTGTCAAATTGGAGAAGTTGGTATATCCAAAGAGTTTCGTCGTGGTTGGTGAGCTTTATATCATTTCAGATATAAAGTAGAGAGGATTTTGAAAGCTCTCTGTCGACTGCATGTAGTGTTGTCGGTCGAAAGTCTACACATTATAATAAATAACAGTCAAATTCTCATCTCTAGGTGTGTTTTTTTAATTTAATCTGTATGATATCATAATAGCAAGCAGAATGAGAAGATATGTTATGTTTAAGCTTATTGATTATTTCTTTTCAAACGTTAATCCGACGGTTACTTTTTTATTTCCCTAACCACCCACCGCCTTTATGATTATTTTCAAAGCCAAGGTTGTCAGGTTGACCGTAGTCCCACATCGTTAGATTGTAAGGAAATCTAAACATATAAATAAGGTGAACAGATGGCAATCAGCAGCTGCACAAGTGGATGTGAGTGGGTTTTGATTCAGGTTTATTGAATTAGCCCAGGAAAGTCCCCGGGCCTTTTCCTGCAGAGATGCAGTCTCGAAAACGAGGAATCTATGAAAGAAGTTCTCTCACGAAAATGAGCGGCTGAGACACGTGGAGCCGTTGAATTTCTTTCATGGGTACTTGGCCGATAACACAGTTATTCACATGGTTATTCGTCAACCAACTGAACGGGGCTTACCAGCTTGTGGCCATTTTTTTTAATTTATTTTTCATTATATCTTCGAATTCGAAACACTCTAGCAAAATTGCATATAATTTTCAGGGGGAAGAATTTTCCAAGTGCATTAGAATTTGATGAAAAGAAATCAGCTGTTACTTTTTGATTCATATCTAAGTCATCAGGTTGTGTAGCACTGCAGTCCGCAGAATTTGATAATGTCTTGCTCTTTAACGAAAAAAATCTTCTCTCCTTAAACTCTCTAGTAATGTACACAGGGAAACCCTAAAATGAGCGGCTGAGACACGTGGAGCCGTTGAATTTCTTTCATGGGTACTTGGCCGATAACACAGTTATTCACATGGTTATTCGTCAACCAACTGAACGGGGCTTACCAGCTTGTGGCCATTTTTTTTAATTTATTTTTCATTATATCTTCGAATTCGAAACACTCTAGCAAAATTGCATATAATTTTCAGGGGGAAGAATTTTCCAAGTGCATTAGAATTTGATGAAAAGAAATCAGCTGTTACTTTTTGATTCATATCTAAGTCATCAGGTTGTGTAGCACTGCAGTCCGCAGAATTTGATAATGTCTTGCTCTTTAACGAAAAAAATCTTCTCTCCTTAAACTCTCTAGTAATGTACACAGGGAAACTGAACGTTCTAGTGGGATATTGAGATCAAATACTTGTGAACTGCAGAGCGGGCAATTTGGGTGAGATTGAAACCAAGTGTCAATGCAAGAAATATGAAATGCATGACTACACTTTGGCAGATGTTTTAGCCATTCCCCTTCTTCAAATTCACCCAAACAAACTCCACATTCAGAGTTGCTAGCTTGCAATAAATCTTCTTTATTGTTCTTCTTAAACTGGGTGATGAGAATAGTGTATGACGGATGATTTCAGCCCATGACTCTGAAATTGCAGAGAAAGATCATCAAAGCTGGCCTCGTTTAGTATCTGTCTTTGATCCGGGTTTCCCCTATTAAATGCACAGCAGCAGAGAAGTTTCTTTAAGATATTGTAATAACTAAACAAGAGGAAGATGGAACAAGTAAGAGCAACCAGGGAAATCACCATTCGATGGGCTTGAAGGCATATTAGGCTCAAGTTTTCAGAAAGCATTTCCATGGAGTTTGATTTTTTGCATATATTATCCCAAATTCTCATTTCTGCTAACAGCTTCTAGGAATGTCAGAAATATTGAGATGTCAAAGAAATATTTAATTTAATTTAATTTGGTGATAAAATTAAAGAAACCTTAGTTAATCAGCTGAACAATGGAGATAATACCAAAGTAGTTGTTATGCAAGTGTCAATTGTTGTCTCTGCAATTTTGACACTGCCTCTATCCTGTGTAATACCAATTCAATATTTTAGCAGTAAAATCCACAATTTTCCTGAGTTCGCCATAAAATTCTAATGAGCTGACTAAAAGATTTTGTTTGCATTCCATGCGAATTCTCCCATGAGATGTGATATTGGAGCTGTCAAAATAACGCCCAGCGAAGTTGAATTTTTGTTTAGAGTCATGTGGGCATATCTCAATCAATAAACCTGTTTGTTCATCAGACCAAATACTGTAACACAAATAAAACTGCACTATTCCTTGAGAAAATAATTCAATTGTTGGGCTGCTCGCTGCAGAGTTGCAAACTTGTACGTTTTGTTCCCACAATAAAAAACTAGCATACAAACAAATAAAACATCTAAATCATAATCTTGGAACCAAATCAAAACTTATTAGAATCTGGGATAGATTAATGAAGCTGGGAAATCAGCTATTCTTGTGCAATATCACCTAACTAGTCTTGGAATGAAAGTAACAGCTTATATCTTAGCTCCACCCCAGGTCCAGCTAGGCCTAATTAAACAAACTTCATTTTCCTATTGTTTTCCTGAGCCTATGATCAAAATCTTCAGTTAGATATGGTTAAAAGCCCCCGATTGCCTTGCAGAAGTTGATGTTTTCACTAGGTTTGGCTTGTTAGGAAATCAGTTGAGCTACTTTCTCAGTAGGCCCCTGATCTAGGATGCTTTAGAGCAAAATGCCAAATAATATGGTATATCAACGAACAGGCGGTTTGAAAGTGTTTAAATAATGAAAGCTTGATTGCAGTCAGTCTCAGTACTGTTGGTGATTATTCAATTTACATAGTACTTATTCAAATCCATTGTTGTAAAGATGCGGTATCTTTTGCACCAAGTAAGAAAAAATTCCATCACTTTTATAATACAAACACCACTGGTGACTGGTGTAACATCTAAATGTCCAAGAAACCATGAAAAAATTAAGTTAAAACTCTATGTTATTTCAAACCCAGAAATATATCACATTTACACCATCAACAACTAATTTTTACAAGACTGAAACAAAATCTTCAGTCTCAATATTGAAACCTTTGCCGCTTGCTAGGTGGGATTTGGTTGTTTATGATAGCACCTGCAGTTAAGAGTACCTCATTACTCTGGACAGCAGCAGCAGCAGGACATGTTGAAAAGTTTAAAATGGATGTAGAACACATTTGAGGAGAGGCGCAAGGCATTTGAAGGTAGGATGATGATGAATTCAGCGACCTTTCAGCAACACAGCCTAATTTAGCACCTGGTTTCTGATTAATACTCATAGTTTCAGAAGCTCTTATGGAAAAAGGTGGGATTTTGAAAGGTTGCAAAGGAGGAGGATTTCTCCATCTCGGCAATGGGCCAGCAACCAGCAGGGTCTGCAGAAGGGGGCCTGCTTCCATCACAGATTGCAATAGTTTCCCTTTCTGAGGCAGAGTTTTTCCCTTAACCAGACTGTCAAGAAGCACACTAGCCGGATCAATTTTGGTCACTACTGAAGAGACTACTCCTGTTGGGATAGGGCCATTGTAGTCATCAACAAAAGGCTGGTTAACAAAATTCAGGTTTCTTGAATCAGCCATGTTAATGTTGGAGAAATCAGGGGAGGAAACAGTGTCAAAAATGGAATTAACAGGAGATGACCCATGTGACTGTGGATTATATGTATCAGAGTGACTATTAGATTCAGTAATGCTTGAATTTGCTTTTGTTGGCACAACTACAAGAGGACTTTCATGTGGGAGATGGCTAAGTATATTGGGGTGAAATTCAGTTGGGCTTGAAGACATGAATTTATTCAGTAGTTTTTGCATTTGATCTTTAGCTTCATCTCTTTCCTGATATGCAACCTTAAGAAGATTGAGCAAATGCTTGACCTCCTCTTTGTACTTCCTCGCTTCCATTTTCACAGTCTCCAGTTCAGTTGTGGTGTACAGAAGCTTGTGATTCAGTTCATCTAATTTCTGTCAACACAAATCAGGCTGGTTAGTTTCATAAAGTGCAAATTAAAAGAAAGAATACATTACCAAAACAGATTAAACTCCATGAAAACAAAAACATACAAACCCGGGTTCTTAAAAATCATAGATCATAAATGGTAGGAAGATAGATTCTAAATAAAAGGAGAATTTTTTTCAAAAGTTGGGAGAAATTATGTAATCAAAACTTAGGCCCAGTTACTTACCAACATCTACAAGTCAAAGAATTGTTTTCAAATTACATATAATTATAGCAATAATGAAAGAAGATGGAATTCACATGAACACAGCATTATACACTAGTAAGGACATACCCAAATGTTATGAATCCCAGATTCAAATATTACATGTTCTGTTCAAAACAAATGCACTTTCATACCAGACAGAATTACAGTAAATGTCCTGTAAATATTTTCTTATTAATATATTAATCACAAGAGAAAACATTGCCTTTAGATGTTACAGCTTCATGCCAAAAGCCATACAAAGAAAAATGAACGACTTGGATTGTAGAAAAGAACGAAAGAAAAAAATATACATTTCATGCTATTATACTGAGTAATTTTCAAAAAAAAAACTTTGGAGTCAATCGCCATCTCTATCATAGAATACTGTGCTTGGGAAGTATGCAAAACAGACAAAATTTTGCTTCATTTCTCCGGAAAAAATTTGCTCATTTGAAGAGAACACAGTTTCAAATTATGAAAAAGAATGAATACATTGAACCGGGGAACAATGGATCATCTCAGCTTCGCATGACAGCCAAAGGTCATATATAACAAGAATAAACTGGAAACATTTAATAAGCAGAAAAAAACTGCACAATTTTAGTGAAAAACAAAACAAAACCAAGCCCAGAAGAAGAAATGAATTGAAAGGGCTACGAGTGAGACAAAAAAGAGGGATGAAGAAACAACCCACCGCTTGATAACTCCATAAAGAACCCAACTCATCCATGGTTAAGAAACAGAGAAAAACAGGGAGGGAGAAGGAAAGAGAAGAAAACCAAAAGTAGTGGGGGGGGGAGGGCAGAGAAAGATGACTTAAGAGTGATTTTATAGAGCAATGAGAAACAAATAAGACAAAGAGAAGGAAAGTGAGAGAGAGAGAGAGAGGCTCTTGTATTGTATAGAAAAAGAGCCTTTATCATGGAAAGAAAATTAAAACCAAAAAACCTTCCAATTACAAGAGCTTAAAGATTCCATATTTTTTACTTATCTCTCTGTTGCAATATTAAATCGTCACCCTTTATTTCAGGACTCCTGTCTCTATTTCAAATTAATTTTCAAATAATATATATTTGTTTTCTGGATGGTCAATCATTAAATCCAGTTAGATTTTCCTTATATATTCCATTCCCTCCTAAAACTGCTGTTTTCCATAATCACAGCTTTACGCGGTTTTGGGTTTACATAAGCCAATTATCTATCCATAAATACCCTTGGTTCCAAGAAAATATTCCCTCCACTGCCCCCAAACACAACATTTCCATTTAAACATTTCCCACATTATTATAATGGTCAAATGACAATTCCCATTCGAACCCGATGAAACGGTAATATTTTTTTATTTTTCAAGTTTGAAAATTTTATTTTTTCACTTTTTACCATCAGTTAGGTTAAATAGTAAAAAAGATATCAAGAAACAAATTTTTATTTAATTTAGGGTATTTTTATAAAAATTTAATAGTTTTATTCTCCAAAATTTAACATCAATTCGGAAACTTAAAAACCTGACACAATCAAATATTTTACAAATGGTAAATTTATTTTTTATTTTATTACCTATGTAAAAACCCTATAATTAGGTTGAATTGATTATGTATATATATGGACTTTTATATTTCAGCCTCACCTCACAAACGTGTTCCCAAGTCCATGTGAGTTGTCTCCTCAAGAAGAAAGAACATTTCATAAACTAAAGATGAAAGAAGAGACAAAGAAACTCTAAAGATGATAAATTTTAGGTTTGGGATTATTCTTTTATATGAAAGATGGACCCATTTTCTTATATTATCTTCCTAGGGATGTCCTAGATTGCCTTACAATGAACTGCCCGATGAAACTGAACTCAACTATATAATAGTTGACTTATCATGTTACATATTCTTATTCTTTTTTATATACTTTATAATAAATATTCATGGCCGTATAGCCTGTTTAGCCATTATGTATATACCATATTTGTATTTTACGGCTACTATTACTATGATTAGATTCGAATTGCGTTAAATTCAAATTCATCTGAGCTTGTTTTAATAAAGTCAAGCTCCCTTCAAATGTATTCAAACTCAACTCGTTTGAGAAAAAATAAATTTTAATCAAACTTTGAACTTGGATCAATACTAAAATGATATTATTTCAATGTGTATTGGTCAAAAGATATAATTTTAATCGATTCATATTGGATTTTTAAAGCTTGCAAGCTTCATGCGTTGAACATCTCTAAAACTTGAGCTTAAAAATATTAAACTTTCAGACTCAAACTTAAACTTATTTAAGTCAAATTCATTCAAACTGAGTTGGAGCTTAAACTTAAATAAATTCAATTTGAATTCAACTCTAACTATTGTATATACAAAAGAGTTATAACTTTTACAATAAAATTATATATATTTATAATTAATATTAATTTAAATATCAATAATAATATATTATATATAATTAAATTATTTTAAATTAAAGATAAATTACTTGAATAATATTTGCTAAACCGATAAATTACTTGTTAAGATTTCTAAACTATCACCGAATTTATGCTGGGTGAGAGAATTAAGCATTGGATAATGCCAATTGACTCTGCTCAAATCAAGGTGAAATATCATTTTTCATCATAATTCTCGTATATTTTCCTTTCCTTTCCTTTCTTTCCAAAATAAAACTTCTACTAAGATGTTACCCAAAATATATTCCAGTGATTGCCAAGTTTTATCGTTTATTTTTATTATATAGTTTAAAAATAAAAATCTATTTGAAACATTAAGAAAATTTGAATTTGAAAGTATTCTATTCCAAATACAGGATTCCAAATATTCGTCTAAATTTCATTTTCATCCAAAAAAAGCCAAAAAATAAATTAGTTATTTTTCATTTTCACATGGCTCAATAGTCAAGCCCTTTGTCTCACAACAAATATTCATATGCTCAATAGCTTTCAACAGTATCCTATACCTCATCTCTTACTTACACAGTACATGTACATAAATTATATATAGATGAGAAATTTTATTTTAATCAGGTCATATTAAAATTTTATTTTAATATATTAAATAACCTTATAATTATTATAGTAAATAAATTACAATTTTAATTTTAAAATATTATCATAATATATTTGAGCGCATTACCCTCATATACCTTTCATCTCTTCATGTACGTCTCCAGCTGCAAAGCAATTTATATTATAAATCCAGAAACCTCGTTCTGACAGAGACAATGAACATGGATGAGGAATTATGCTATGCCCCACCAACCCCTTATCTTTCCAACAAGCGGTTTCGGCACTCTTTCACAATTTCTTAATCCCATCTTATATTTTAATCCATCAAACTAATCTTACATAAATCTTGTTTCATGAACATAATTATACTACTTTCAATGCTGATCGTTAGATCAATTAATTATGATCCTGGATTATGTCATTATCTTAATCCAACTGTCATGATTGAAGTAGCATGCACCGATTGTACTACGACTTCAAGTATGGGAACAGCTTTGTTCTATATTATACAAATTAGATTTGTATAATATATTTTTTATATATATTCTATTACGGTGACTTGATATTTTAATTATTGGGTTCCACACTTAACTAGAAAACAGACAAAGCCGCTAAATTTTATAAGGGCCTGCTTTAGGACAAAGTGTAGATTAAAATAAGTTAATTAGGCAGGGCTCTTAATACAATGTATCTACGGACGTATTATTATTATTTAATTTTTTGTGTTATTAGACTAATGCTTTTTTTTATTTTTTTTTAATGTTCGTTGTATTATCTGGTTACCCTTGTCTAACTTTACTTGGGATAACCAAAACTTAATCAAAGTAACTTTGGATGAACATTTACTTTATATACAAAGATTGAACCTAACTCAGAAGTAATAATTTTATTACATGTGAAGAATGTAATTAATTTTTAGAAGGCAGAATGACAATGTACACCCAAACTTTGGTTAAAATACTATTTCTCATCCTTTAAGTTTGAAATTTTAACTTTCTTGCTCATTCATTAAAGCCAAAATTAAGTTTTGACAGTTAAATAGTATATTTGCCAGCCAAAATTGAGTAGAGGATTAAGGTGTGGGAGTAGAGGAGTATGGTGGAGGTGATGAGGTGACAATTGAAGTAGCTGTTAGAGTGGTTAGCGGTGGTAGAGATCCAAGAGTAATGGCTTATGGAGGTGTAATTAGAGTGACAAATGATGGTGTAGTTAGAGTATTGGAAGAGGAGGTGCAAAAATGCATGTGGTAAAGTGACAAAGTGGATGGTGGTAGATCCAAACAAGAAGTGACACATCTAACAAATCCAAATTAAGTTAGCAATAAGTAGGGACATTGAGATCATGACTTTTTAGGGGTGGATCAAGCGTGGATAAAAATTATTGGTTAAAGGTGGACAAAACTTTTATATTTTTTATGGAGTAAACATTCATACGGCTTTAGCAAAGAGAACATTTTTGTCCTTTTCTTTTTTTTTAACCAACTTCATAAAAATTCATAGATTTTACTAATAAATTTAACAAATTACAGGAAAATGGATTTTCTAAACTTAAAATGTTAAAAATGTTGTTTAATCAAAGTTCAGGGGGGACATTGTCATTGGACTAAGTTAAAATATAAGTCTAACCCACCCTTGTGATAACATTTATCCCGAGTTATCCCAATAATACCTCTGGACATTTTTAATTAATAAGTTGAAATGTTGAATATATTTTTCTCATAATTCAGGGTTTGTTTTGGGATAATAAAAGGAATTCAAGCAATAGCCTCTATAACTGTAACTCTATGAGCAAACAAATAGGGGCATTCAAGTAATTAAAATGAATTAAGAAGGAAGAAATAGTTCAGGAAAGGGGAGACCACTACCACTTTTACCTCCTTGGCTTCCTAACGGTAACGGCTTTACCTGTCGACCTAATAATGTAAAATCGTGAAATTTTATTCATTTTTAATTAAATAAAAATCGCATCTCTTCTCATAATTAGACGGTGCCACGTGCCATCCCCCAGTTTCAGAATCTATCTTACTCTAAGCACTTTTCTTCTTCCTTTTTTTTTTTTTTAAATCGTAATTAAAAATAAATTTTTTAAAATGTCTTCATCTCGACGGTGGGGCTTCTAACTACTGTAGCAGTCCAATGGTATCGTCGTGATGTGGAGATGCACATGGCGATTAGGTGGAAGTCATGTGTGGGTAATCCATGTATGGAAAAAACCAAGTGATCAAAGTCACACACGTGCCTTGCATGGCCTCTAGGTGAGCGACACCTGGTACGAGGACCGTGCGGCGTGGCACATGCGATTTCTTATGCTGAGAACTGCTATCTATCCTGTTAGCTATGGTAGGTTGCACGTGCCTCACAATGCTGACAATAACTTCATTGAGGAGCAACGAGAGTTAACACAGTAAAGGAAAGAAGTCTACAGACGGCATTGTTATGTAGCGAACTGTTGTGACAAAGAGTTGAAGCTGATAAGACAGAATTTGGCACTTGGATTGGATTTTATGCTCCAGTCACGTTATGGTTCATTTGATTTTGGCAATACTTTTATCCATGTTCTATGAATCTATTCGTATTTATATACAATGTTTGACAGAATTCTTCTTCATATTGATTTGTTCAGCTGGCTTTTAGATTGTGTGTAATACGAGCTTTGTGATGAGTTGGAAGTGATGCAGCCATTCACGTAGTGTCCAGCTACTAAACAGAACATGAAGTAGAACTGTCAAACTTATTATTCGACCTGTGACCCCATGCCATGGCTTACAGGTTTTGGGTTCAAGATTCATTGAAACAAAAAAAAAAAAAAAAACCAGCCTCAGTGGCTTTTAGTAGTTGTACAGACATGCTGCAACATCGACAGTCCATACGTTTGATCGTTTCATTTTCTAGCAGCAACCGCTGTTTAGTCGTAATGGTCCCAAGATACTTCTTAAAATATCTACCACCCATAGCTATCGAACCCTTTTTTCTTCTGTATCTTGCCAAGATAATTTTGTTCTAAATATGAAAATTAAAGCAGAAAGAAACGACTCAGCTGTTGAAAAGAAGCATACGTGTAAACTCCTTCATAATTTGGCTAGCAATTGGCAACTAGAATCTCTTGACAATAACAATACACCCAATACTCAACTGAAAGGGATAGTCGAAATTGATTTCAGCAAGGGCCATGCATTCACATTCACCTACTAAATGCAATTGTTCAAGTAAATATGCAAAGTAAAACGAAATACCATCATTGCAAAGTTAAATTAGATCCTCTTTGGATTCTCTACTTGATATTCCCATAATATCAAACAGTCCATCGAGCTTCCATTTTCAATACAGATTTGACTAAGCATATTAATGGTTGGTATTCGGTTTGACCGAGCAGCAACAAAATTTCAAGCTCTTGGCAAATACAGAATTAAAGTTAGTCTAAAGTTTGATGGAGTTTCATAATGAGTTTCTTTTTGTTGGAAAAGCATAGAACAAAAAAGCAGTTAAGGCTAATCTGCAATAATGGTTTGGCGTTAAGTAGGTGTTGAGTGCGGCAAAGAATATAAACAAATAATGAAGCTTCGTGTTGTCTCCTGCTTTTCAAGTTTGACTTATATGTGAAAGAGTTATGGTGTCTCTACATAAAAGTAGCCTGTAAAATCAAATGAAATTGAAAATCAAAATCAATGGAAAAAGATATTTTCGCTTGCATGCTTTGTAAATGAGACTCACCCAGAAAGGGAAAAACAAATGAGGGAGGATTTTCTTTTTTATGCAGAAATCTAACTTATGCCTTTCAAACAAATCATTGGTGTTCATGGATTGGTGACATATCTCAAGGACATAAAAATGACTACCATTGGCTAACAACCTCCTATCATGATATAGCATCCATAATGGATCCATATGTACTCTTTAAAGGGACTCTAAATCACAGTGTTGGATGTGATTTACTTTATATATAATTAATCCATAACATTTTAATCATGATTAATAATTAAATAAATTTGTGTTTAATTTATAATTAATAATCTATTTATTCAAATTTTTTAAATGACTTTTAACATGACATCATAACGACTGACCAATAAAAAATTCTTTTAATTTGTCATTAATAATCTTTATTATATGCTTCTTTACTTTTCTTCTCTTTCTCTTTTGCCAGAAATAATCTTTTTTTATAAGATTTAGGGAAAAGATTATAATCTTATGAGTTACATTTAAATTTAAATAATAATTTCTTATTTTATTATATTAAAAATATATGATAACGATCATAAATTGATAATGTAGGAGATTATTGCTTTTCGTGTTGGTAGATGACATGGAAAAAACAAAACTTGAAGGTTACATTCTTTAAACAATAGAAATTTATCTGTAAATCAAAGCATAAGTTATTACTTCTATAATTGATCATTTTAATATAAAATGTTAATCGATCATTTCACGAATAGAAATATACTATATAACATAAAACATTAATTATACGAAGAGATTATTCATAGAATCAAGGGCTGATCCGTTCATAGCCGCATATGGTAACAAGATTTAATTTCTCTCAATGCCCGAGAGGTAAATCTCATTAAAACATCAATCCTTTTATTAGTAGTTCTTGAAGGATGTCAAATTCTAGGCTCAAATAGTTTTTTATTTTTTAAATCCAATCCAGAACCAGGAAAAAGTCCGGGTTTGATTTACATGAATACAAGTTTTTCAAGATTTTTTTTATAAGTTGGGTTTGTCTGGATGTACTAATTTATTAAAGGGTTTTTAGTTATTTCACGTCATAAAGGATATCTAAACAGGCTTATGGGGCTTTCTGAAACTTTTTAGGGCGTTTCATGTGGGCTGCTCTGTAATTTTTCAAAACTCCTATGATAAACCCGGGCCTGGGCTTTCCTGCCAGAAACGCCCATAATGTACAAACCCAACTTTGTTGAATGAACAAGACTCCCAAAAGTTGTTGGCTTAGCAAATAGACTAATCAACGGCCATAATTTCCAACACAAAAAAGTCGAAAAAAAAAAAAGCATCTGAACATCGCGTTCTGCACGCAAAAAAAAAAAAGAAAAAAACCAATATTGACTAAAACATTAATTAAAAATATTCATGTTATAATACAAGGCCTTTAAAACTTGAAACTTAAGTGCGTGCACGAGGAAAAAATTGTAATTAGAGAAGAGAAATTTAAAGATACTGACCTACTTATAATAGGTCAATTCTATCCAGATGCAAGAGAAACTATCAAAGGGGAGTTGGGGAACAGCTGGAAGCAAGATTCGAATCGAGTTAAACTTGGACTCAACTCGGTCTGCTTCTTCTTCTCCTTCCCAGAACAAATGCACAGAGAATCATGTCTCCCAAAACGCAATATTGAAATGACAGTAGGCAAATTGTGTTGTGGAAAAGACTCACGTCGTATCCTTGGAGCGCATTCGAATCGGTAACATAAACTGAATGCAAAATCCTGGTACGCTTTTCTGTTTTTGTAGAAAATCAAAATTTACATAATGGCATGCGTAAATTTACCAACACGAAGGAATCACTATTCTTGATTCTAAGGACCTGATGAAACATAAAAAAGTAAAATACGTCAAAATTCAATGCAATTATTTGAGGTCCAAAAGCTGCCAAATTTGTTAACTGATGTGTAGTCAAACTCTTCGTTAAACAAAATCACAGAAGTGACATTAAAGAGACAACTAGCTACATTATTTGTACGTAAAGGCTAATCACATCACCTGCACACTGATCAATTGAAATTGCAGATAAAGTTCCTTCAACCAAAAAATAAGGGAATGACAAACCTATGAACCAGTGCTAACATAAAAGATCGGGAAGACTTATGTTGCTCAAGGTTGAAGACAAAGAAAATATTCAGGTTGTATGTTTGCTTGAAAGCAATCCATAAGGGTGTCAGTTCAATTGAAGGCTGAGGAAACTTTTCGGAAGTCAACGCTAATTCTTGGAGGAATGGAGGATTCCGAAGAAAAAGGTTTATGAACGTCTTAGGATTTCATAGAATTTGTTGAGAATGTCAAGAATTTAAAGGCTTGAAAGTTTTAGGGAAAAAGTTGAAGAATGGGTTCAAAGGCACATTTATAGTCAAATGTTAAACGAGAATAACAAGGGGGAGGAGAAAGTTTCAATTAGTAAGAAAGTAGGGAGGAAAGAAACCATCCTCCAACGCACTGATTCCAGGCAGAACCTTCCCAGCAGTTGCAATAAAAGTTAGACCGCCAAGGCTTGCTTGCGTTGATCCAACAGGATATACCAATCATGCCTAATAAAGAATCATGGCAATTTGCACTATCACAACATGCATACGAGGTGCGCATAAAAACATATTGCTCTCACAAACATATTACTCTAAAAAAATCTCAATCATTTATTTGTCTTTCATTCATATAAAGCGGTGGAAAGTTCTTAAATCTTTATACTCTAAAAATTAGGTAATTTAATCAAACTCCTTTTAATTAAATTTACAAAAATAATATTATAAATATTAGTAAAAATAAATCTTGATAGTTTTATGATTCATCGATATATTTATTTTTATTTTTATCTTTATAATAATTATGACACCATTTTACCCTATTTTAATAGGATGATGGGTAACTTCTATTTTAGATTATTAGATATAATATACTAAAATCTAGACATATTCTGATTATAACTTATTTAATTAGCTTTTTTATTTTATAAATAAATGATTATACAAAGATAAAATAGGCTATTTAATAATATTTACAAACACTTAACCAAAATTTAACTATGAACGTAAACTTTTTAACAATAGGGTAAATCACGTTAAAGACATTTCCGCTCTCTCTATTGCATGTATGAAAGGATACCACTATTTTGGATCACCATCAATTACTAGCACGGAATGACACCACCAATTTTTTTACATAAGACTGACCAAGTAGAGGAATTTCACACAGCACAACGAAAGCTTCATCTTTCCCAAATTCTTACTATTATTATTAATATCTTAATACTAGTTGTTATCTGTCTGACAAACTTATAATTAAATTATTATAAAGTAAATATTGCCAGTTTTGAATGACTAAGTTGGAATTAATGGTCTATATCTACCCAGATTCTTCTTCCAAAATATAAACAACAAATCAGAATAAACTTGGTCGACGGCCATTGAATGTTCACATGAATTATTGGAAACTAGACAAGATTAAGCATGGCTCTGAGGAGAGATGGCAAACATTGATTTGATAGAAAAAAAAAAAAAAAAAAGACACTTGCTTAAGCATATTCCAGGACAAGATAAAAAGGGATGATGATTAAGATTATTAAAAACCATAGATTTGTATTATTAATAATATTAAAATTACATCAAGGTCGGTTCGATAGTCACTTGTGCTTATGTTTTCAATCAGAAATGCCAAGTCCACCATCTCCCCACATTACCTACTTAATTTTCAATCACCCTTAACAGCTCATTTGAGATTTCTTTTTTTTTTTTTTTTTTCTGATCTAATCCATTTAATGTCGTTGCTTAATTAGACTAAAATTATATAATTAGTGAGAACATGTTATTGTCAGTTTTGTCTTATAAAATGCAGCTACACCAATTAAAAATTGCCTTATGTCATCCATATATGTTTATTACATTGACCTCAGTTTGGTTTGGTTGGTTAAAATCTGCTTATAATTTAATTACACTTTTTAAGGTGAAATTAGAAATAGAAAATACTTAATTTAGATTGAATAGGCCACTAAAGTACTTATGATCATATTTGAAACAAGCTCATGTGTCTTAATAAAGGGTCCTCTGGGAAGAGTAGGCAACAAGCTTATGTGTCTTAATAAAGGGTCCTCCGGGAAGAGTAGGCGTAGTGGGCTGGAATATAAATTTTTTTTGAAAAATTTTGGGGGCTTTGTTCGTAGGGCTAGATAAGAGCCGAGTCAAATCGAGCTTGAACAAGGCCCAACTCATTTTTAGGGAGCCTAAGGTTGGGCTTGGACTCACTGAATAGGTGTTCGTATTCAGCTCGTTTCATAATTTTAGTGTTCGAGATCGGTTTGCACTTAGCTCGGGTTCACTTTGATCGGCTTTGGACTCGCATTTTAGCCTTAACAGCTCGGCTTCAGGCTCATATTTCAAGCTCATATAAGTGGAAGAAAATGTAGCAAGGAACAAACGGTGTTGTTTATTCTAAGTTTTTTTTTTTTTTCATTTGAGAGAACGGCTTGCTTAGGTCATGTTCGAATTCGGGCTTATACTCGTTTTTCATTTAAAATCCAAGCTCGCATTCATACTTAGGCTCGTTTAGGATAAGTTTGACTTAAGCTCGTTTAAACAAAGTTCATTTTAAACTCGAATAAACTTACTTCGAATCCAACACTTTTCAATAGAAAAACATGAACATTTGGCACAAACAACCTCCCAAAATTTTAGAAAAATTGAATTTTGGCTCATCACACTTATTCTATCCAAAAGACACTTCATTTAGTTTCGATAAGTTTTTTCAGAAATTATAACTTAAATTAAATCAATCTTTCATATAAATATAGAATTGACATTAATAAAATATTTTAAAAATATAAAATTAATTATAAAACAATAAAAATTAATAAAATAATAAAGTAAGATTAATCACTCATAACTTAATTCTACCAAATATTTATTTAAGGTTAGAGATGAGAACATCTTTAACCTATATATATATATATTATCCCAAACATAATAAAATCAATTATTCTGGGATTAAGACGGTACAATCGAAAAAAAATTTTAAAAAAATTATTTTCTTTATGTATATATGCATGCATACGTATACACATCTATATTTATTAACTTAAGACAATTTTGACTAATAATATTTACTTATCTTTGAATTTTCAATGCTGATGATGATGAAATAGGTTAAAAAAAATTATCATATTCTGTGACACGATTGCGTTTCAGATTGAAAGTGTTAGTGCTTGCGCTTTTAAGACATAATTTATAATTAGATCTTGTTTATTATAATGTAATCCCCTCTTCTCATTATACTTAACATTAACTCTTTGGGTATATAATTTTCTTACGATCTACACTTTAATCAAGAGTCTTTAATAGCCTGCTCTAACATGACGTGGAGCATCAGGCCGTCTAATGCAGTGACTTTTTATCCACTTCATGGGCCCATCCTTCGAATCAGACGGCTAATTTTGCTACATCTTCATCCAATTTGTGATACCCGCTAATTCCAATTAGATCTAATTTAATAACTCCATTAGTGCATCATAATGAACCAGCATAACTAAACCACTGATGGTCCACGTCACCACTCTATAAATAATCACATGGTCGGTCAGCAATCATTGTAGGACCCAGGCACATGTCCATTGGTCGGTGATCAAAGTTTTTCCACTCTCAATTGGCCGGTCATAGTCACATCAGCCATACACGTGGGACGATGGGAACGAAAGGGAGGCCCGCCTATTATTTTTCCTTAGACAATGACAGACGCCCGTGAGTGCTATTGCCCTTGTTTTTTCTCGTTGAAAAAAATTTGTACGCTCCGTTACCGGATAGTAACCGGTTAGAATCCCCTATATATAATTACTACTAGACTGAGCTCAAAGCCAACAGCACAGCAATCACAATTTGGCTTTTTAAGAGCTTTAACCAAATTTTTCCTTGCCAAAAATGCCTGGACTCGCAATTGGAACCCCTGCCGAATTTGGCCAACCCGATGCCCTCAAGGCGGGTCTCGCTGAGTTCATCTCAATGCTCATTTTCGTCTTTGCCGGTGAAGGTTCCGGCATGGCTTTCAGTAAGCCGCCTACTTTACTTTCACTTTGTTTATTTAAGATTTTAGTTATGTTATATGTACAATTGACGTTGTGAAGTAATTAAATGAGAAATATTTTGGCAGACAAGCTCACTGACGATGCCTCAACAACACCTGCCGGTCTAGTAGCAGCAGCACTTGCTCATGGCTTTGGACTGTTCGTTGCAGTTTCAGTTGGTGCTAACATTTCCGGAGGACATGTGAACCCTGCTGTTACATTCGGTGCCTTCGTTGGTGGCCACATTACCCTTGTGAGGAGTTTTGTGTACTGGATTGCCCAGTTGCTCGGTTCCGTCGTTGCTTGCTTGCTTCTCAAGTTCGCAACTGGTGGACTAGTTAGTATTTCATTTAACAATGAGTATTTTTTTTTTTTTTAAATTGAAAAGTTTATATTGTACGCAGGAACTAAAAATGTTTAAAACTTGATATATCCTGCAGACAACATCTGCTTTCTCTCTTTCATCCGGTGTTGGTGTATGGAACGCACTCGTTTTTGAGATCGTGATGACCTTCGGTTTGGTGTACACCGTTTACGCCACAGCCGTCGACCCAAAGAAGGGAAACATTGGAATCATTGCACCCCTAGCAATTGGTTTCATTGTCGGCGCAAACATCTTGGCCGGTGGTGCTTTTGATGGCGCATCAATGAACCCTGCTGTCTCCTTCGGCCCGGCAGTTGTTAGCTGGACATGGGACAACCACTGGGTGTACTGGCTCGGCCCATTCATCGGTTCTGCCATTGCTGCTATTGTTTACTCCATCCTCTTCATTCCCCCAAACACACATGAACCTCTCCCAACCACAGACTATTAAGAAATGAAAGTCTGTTCCTCTAAATTCAGAGTGATGCAAACAGGTTGAAAGTTGCGGTGGACCTATTTGGTTTCGATTTGTGGGTGGTTTGCTGTTTGTTTTTATGTCGGGTTTGTTAATTGTTGAGTTAATCCTGTGAACTAGTCTTGTTTTTGCTCTTCCTTAACTTTTGCAAGGTTTTAGGTGACATCATGGTTTACTTTGGTTAAATAATTGGCGTCGGTAGCTACCACATTAATATTCAATATCCTGTGTTAAAAAGGGACCACATTAATATCCCGAACTTTTAATATTAAATGTATAAGAGATTTTTGTTATCCTGCCCCGTGATTAGGACTAACGATGGCATAATAAATATAATTAAATTATATAAAACTAGACCTATACATATAATAAATATTTTAATACTTTAATAATAATTAAATTATATTTTAATTTCAAAGATGGGCCGCCCTGGTACAGAGGCCTGGGAATGTTATTTGAAGCTGGCCCAGGAATTGCCGGCCCTAAATGAAACACAACAACTAGTTCAGGAAAATTGAGCTGCAAGCTATACGGGTATTAGTTTATGAGTAATATCTCGTACATAAATATATATTATAATATAATTAAATAATTTTAAATTAAAAAAATATAATTATATAATAATATGTTATTTTATATGTATATTTTTATTGTTAGTTTAATTTTATGTATTATATTTGCCCATTTAAGGAGAAAGCGATTTGTTTAATAATAAAATTTTATATATCAAATTTAAGTATATAAATAGATATACACTTGATAAGTGTTATAATACGATTAAGTGATTTTGAATTAAAGATAAAATAATATTCAATCACGTGATGATACATATAAGTGTGTACTTATTTATATATTCAAAATAGATATGTATAGTATTACCCTTTGTTCAAACATAATGTTAAATAGTCTTAACCCTAAAAGTTGAAGCTCATGGTGGGTTCCAATCATAGAATAAGAAGCCATATTATGCAATTAGACTTAACCACTACAAGAGAACCACTACAAGAGAATCTAGTAACAACGACCTGTCCTTGGATAAGCCGAGTAGACATAAGCTAGAGTTGACTCGCTGTGGCTACAGTTTTGACAAAATCAGTGCGCTTTATCCACCAAGTTGGATCAAGACAATTATGAGAGATATAAGCTAGAGTTAGTAAAATTAATAAAATCCCAGAACTGAGGGAAAAAGAAAAAAGAAATGTGGTGGACTGAGATGTATGGTAATTGGATGGTCGTTTCCCATTTAATTGGGAAGTGCAAAATGCTGGATGATCTAAGGATAGTTTATTTGCTATTAAGATACTGTAATTCAATTTTTTTTTTCATCACATATAGCATTTATAGGATTATTTAAATGAATTACTATTTTTATTTTGGTCATTAAAAGACAAATTTTGTTTAACAAGAGTTAATTAATTACATTAATGTTAATTATAAGAAAATGGACAAAATAAAATGATGAAAAAAACGTAGAAGCTTTATTGGTACAAACAGACATTATGATCAATTTAACAAAAATAGCCCATCATCACGTCAGTCAGAATCAAGAGGGGCAGAAATCATAATAAGTTGAAAAGAGAAAAGACTTTATTGTTATTAATAATAATATTAGGCCACAAATCTTATTCCCACCCAAGGTTTGTTGCAAGCTTATTAGTATCCAATAAATATTAAAAAATTAAATTTTCAACTATAAATAGTTGAAATTAACCGAAAAAAATAGTTTTAGAAATAAAATTATCATTTAACTAGTAATATGTTAAAAATAATAAAACAATATCTATTTCTCCCCTAAATTTAGAAACTAACAATATTTCATCATAATTAAATTTTGAAAAATCTCATTTTTTCTTTGTTAGATTTCTATTTTTTGATGAGTTTTCTCCGGCTCTCTCTTCCTCTAATAACGTTCTTTCCTTTTTTCCTTTCTTTGAAATCTTTGTCTCTGACGAAGATGGATCATCTTTATCAAAGATGAAGCAATTCATTTTGGTCTTTGAAGAAGTAGGAAAGGGAGAGAAAGTCATCAGAGTGAAAGAAGACTGAACAAAACATGCTAAAAAATGGAAAACTAGCAAGGTGAAAATAAGATTTTTTAAAGTTTAATTATAAGAAAATTGTTAATTGTGTTGTTATTGTTAATATATTACTAATTTAATGATAATTTTATTTATAAAACTAACTTTTTTCTATTAATTTTAATTATCTATGAGTAAAAATTTGAGTTTTTATTATTTAACGGGTATTTTGGGTGGGAATATGTCTTTTAGCCTTTCAATTATTATTGACGAAACATTTATCAAAATTTTCTGTCATGGCAACATTGGCAAGCATTTTGCCCCTTTTGGTTGACTTATTTTCAATTATGCCTCTTTCAGAATATATTATGTTAAAGTAGAAAAAAATAAAAAAGAAGCGAATAAATCCCGATTACTAAACACATTAACATAGGATTCTTTCAAACCAAGAATTGTTTATAGAAAAAGATGAAGCCAAATTAGAAAATTGATTCCAGGATTTGATGGTTTTAAGGGAGCCGGGTTTAGATAAGTGGGTCGGACCCAGCAGCAATATGACTGAACCGCTTAGAGAGAATTGCATGTCAATATCATTTATAGTTGAAATGATAATGTCCATTCATTTTTTCTTTCTTGCTTTTTTTATTATTGTATTTGGTTTTTTCTGCATCATTTTTAACTGTTTTTTGGTGTTGCTTTCAGTTTGTTGATCACATAAAATAATCAACAAATACCCATTGTTGGATTAATCAAATTAAAGTAATGGATTTGAGTGGGTAACCACTAGTGCAGGTATCTATTTTCAGCAACATTTGGCCAATTATAGCCTAATATGCCCACTTCTCACAGATCATTAATTTGCAGAGTAGCCTATAACTTGCTATCATAAAAGTCAATTCTTACTTGCTGACAATCACTACTGTCTATTTTACTTTAAAAATTTTGTGGCTGCTTTAAGAATTGTACTGTTTGCAGAAATGAACAGTTGAAAACAAGGGTCCAAAACTGAAGGGTGCCTTAGACTGGAGATTAATGAAAGAATCCTTTCTTTTTTCCTTTAGATTCTTATATTCACTCATCACTACAATCTTTTGTTCTTTCCCTGCTGGAAGATTCTAACGTTCACTTTCCAATATTATCTCTGCGAGTGCTATTTATGGAGGAATAAAGCTCAGACAGAAAATTAATGGTGGTTTGATTATATTCTCGTCTGCATCTCAAAGCAAAATATATCTAGCTAAGTGTATGTATGTGTGTGTGTGTGTGTGTGTGTGTGTGTGTATTTTATATATATATATATATATATATATATATATATATATATATATATATATATTGCAAAAGAAAAGAGAAGAGAAGAGAAAAATTATAATTCTCTGTACAGAAGCAGCTTGGATAGTAAATAAAGGATATTTTACATTACATTCATGAAGATACCAAATCTCCAAACATCAAAGGAGATTCTATAAGGTGCTTTCTTCTTCTCTGAAATGCAAAAGACACACAAAACAAAAGCAGATACACTAAGAGGGTCATGGGGATGGGGATGGGGATGGAGATGGTTATTACATATATGAACAAATACAAATAAATTGAATTTTGTTTAGCCAGTTAAACATGCCTTTCCATATTCGTTAGAGGATGCAATGAATAGATCATTACGGAGATTATTAATCATTTTACTCTCTTCTTCAAAATTATCCATCCTCCATAGCAAGTCTTCCCAAGGATAATAATCCCACGATGGAGAGGCCAAAGTTGAAGCACAAGAAAAGTTACAAGTACTCTCTTCAAAAACTGGTTTGATCATCAAAGAGTTGTTTTCTTCTGAAAGCTCAATATCTTTCCATATGTCATCCAAGGAGTATCCAACAGTTTCTTTTTCTTCATGAACTGCGGCCATACCCATCACTTGATCACCATCATGCCCTCCAGTGTCATAAAAACTTGCTTTTCCAGTATTAGGCTGCATAGAAATAGAATTTACCGTGGTAACAGTTGAAGAAGGGGAAGAAATTGAAGATGATGATGAAGGCGGCGAACACACAGCCCGCTTCCTCTCTTGAGCCCTCTTCCGCATATGGGTCCTCCAGTAGTTCTTGATTTCATTATCAGTTCGCCCTGGTAACTTACGGGCAATTCTTGACCATCTGCACGCGGACATTATCATATACACTAAAGTGAAGAAAAACTAAAGAAATTCTGAAACCATAAACAAAGAAAAGCTGAAATGATGAAGAATAATAATATATATGTGTTGTATTCTCAAACCTATTTCCCCATTTGGCATGAAGTTCAAGCACAAGGCGCTCCTCTTGGGGAGTCATTTTGCCACGTTTGAGACCAGGGTGGAGGTAGTTAACCCACCGTAACCTGCAACTTTTTCCAGTTCTGTTGAGACCTACAACAAAATCAGAGGTTAAAGGGTTGCTCCTTCCAAAAATTGCCCATCTTCACAAAACCATACCTATTATGTGTCGCCCACCACCTTCAAACCTGAAACTTTCGCTATAAAATCCCATCGTCGGTCTCCAAATAAGCCCACAAAGTTCATCAGGAGAATGTCTTCCTGTTCTGTCCATGGGCCCTTTCTGATTTCCTCTTGCACCATTTTGATTTCCTCTGTCCTTGTTTTTCCAGGTAAAGAAACTCTTTCCTATTACACTTTCTTATACACGGAAAATGTACTGATACACAGCTCTCATTTATACTACTGGGAATCTAAAGCAAAGAAGAGGTAAAACCTATTGCAATTATAATAATAATATCATCATTTTGGATCTTCACCGTACATGTGTACTTTTGTGCGCATGCCCTTGCTGTGACGGCCACTTTGTTTTGCATCCCGATGTCACCCAACCCATTATAATCAAAATAATCTCTCTGTTGATTAAGTTATCTTTGCTTATCACCACAAATAAACAAAGATTTGATATGTTGACGTAGCTTTCACAAAATGAATTCATTGCTTCCTTTATCAAATGGGTTAACTTTTTATCATGTTAATGGCGGTTGTTTTGTTACTATTGAATTGATCCATATCAAAGACAAATCAGTAAAACTAACATGAAAGAAAAGATTTGTTCACCTATATTTGGAGAAAAAGTAGAACATAAAAGTAACACTGAAAGATCAACAAAGTAGTTGATTGGGTAAATGGGAATAACAAGTTTGATGGAAGTTACCAGATCTCCCTATTTCCTTTCCATTGATGAAATGGTAACAGTGTCCAAGTGTCCTTGACTTTGGAAGAGGCCATAGATGAATACAAAGTGGTAAAAGGAAAAGGAAAAAGGACAATAAGACAAATCGCTAAAAGCAGGGGAATATATAAAAAATGTTTAGGTGTCATATATATGTAACTAACTGTTTCTCCAAGGTGGAATGAGATATTATATATCCAAGTAAGTTATTGCTAAATGATAAGAGGGTTAGCTTCCCTACTTCAGAAGACCAGAACAATTGATGCAAATTGAGATTTATTTATTCATGCATGAAAGATTATCACTTTGGATTACAAACTTGTCAGTGTAGTTAGTGCTACAGAAGTTTTTGGATTGGAATAGTATTTTCTTTGCTTATTTTAGCGTTAAACTTGCACATCCATGGAGTTCATATTCACTCAGAATAACTCTCCCCTGCTCTTTTCTCTGTTTTTTCCTCTGCTACAAAATTTGGACTACTCTCATTTTATTGTCATTTGATTAAACAATTTGGACTCTTGGAGATTGCTAATAGTGGCTTCAGCTAAAATAGAACCAATTAAAAAATTATAACACTAGAAATGGAATGGAGGCTCCAGAGTCCTCGCTTTAAGGGCCCTGGTAGCTAGTGGAGTGAGTGAAGATAAAAAGAGTAGCCAAAAAGATGAACCAGTATGACGTGGAGACCACCATTTTTTATGGCCACCCCACTTAGTTTTAATTATCCCCACACCTCTCTCTCTCACTCTCTTTCTGTTCATTCATTTGATTGAATATGTGAAACTCGTGGTCCCATGAATTGAAAATTAAGTTTAGACTTCTGTAGCAGTAGCAGATGAAAGAGGGTGTATTTTCTTTTCTTGCTTATATGGCCTGCATGTTCAAAATTAGTCTTCTTCTTCTCAACTATCCATTCTCTGATGCCACTGTGTGTTGGTGGTCATTGATTTTCACTAATGCCACGAGTCAATAGATGATTCATTAATAAGATTTTATCAGTTGTTCTAGAGAAAGATAAATAAGTGGGGTGATATATGATAAGATAGATTTGGTGATGTGATAACATTATTTATGTTTATAGGTCGTATGATCTCATTTGCTTTTTGTATTCTATGGCAAACATTAAAAGAAAGATTTGTGGTTTTTTGATGTTGAATTCTGCACTAAAAGCTTGTGGTGGGGAGGGGAGCTCGAGGCCTGTCTCACCCTGAATGGAAGAACAAAATCCCAATCTGTGGGATGGTGGGAGAAAATTAGTCTTCTTTGATTATGATTGATTTTGCTAAAGGTTATGGTCATAATTACATTGCCTTATCAAAATCAAAATATGACATTACTAGTGGTTTAATTTAATTAACTTTTCATCTGGGTTGGGATGTTTAATTAGGATCTAAAGGAGATATCCTTTTTTCCATCTCTCTTTCTTTTCTGGTAGGAGATACTGCAGATCAGTCAAACACAAGCAGCCTATAGTGATCATCAATTTAGAATGATTGACAAAGTACAGGGCTCAGGTTGGATCACTTTTCCACTGCAATTTGCATTTGATTATTTAAAGAAGGAAAAAAGTGTGCTGTGCTAGTTTTTTTTCCATAAGCAACGGCTGGAATCAGTTGACTGTTGTGTCTCATAAATTGAAGTCTTCATCAGTTTGTGCAAGTGGGATTACCATTTTCTGCCATTAATGGCCAACAACACATTTGAGATTGAGATAAGCCTTACGCATATATGCAATATGAAAACTGAAATCTATCTCCTTAGCATCGCTGTTGACTGCTATCTTAATGGGTAAGGCCCCAGCGGCACCATCGCCGTCATCATCTTCATATATCACTCACTATTTGCAGCTCCACTAATTACAAGATTAAGATGAGGATGAGAGACAATGAATTGAGAGAGGAGATGACATCCTTTGCTACAGTGGACGACGTGGAACCATTCCATTGTCCATTGAACCGCACCTTCTTTTAAGCTTATGTTGATTATTCAAGCGACACCTTTATATTCCAATAAATAAAAACATCATTTTCACTGAGGCTTTCTTGGAATGATGAGGAAAGACACTCATGTGAGAACAGAAAAAATTCTAGGGTTCGTTACTTCTTTGTGATTTGTAATTTTGATATGATAGGGTTTTTTTTTTTAAATTAAAATAAATGTTTATAAGCATATTATAGTTATTAATATCTTATGATACACAATACATATTTTATGATACATATTATAAGATATATCAAATTAATATAATATAATATAATAGACATATCATATAATACAATACATATTACAGATACAGATGGATATATTTAAAAAAAATAATATAATAGATATATATAAAAAAATTTAAATTTTCAAAATATTAACTTATTAATTAGATTTTTTATTATTTTATTATTAAAAATTCATATCTTACCATACTTAATATATAATATAAAAAATTAAATTTTTGATATATGATATAATATATAATTCCACCAGTATGATGCAGATTTAAAGGGAAGAATTGCAATTCACCTCTATACATCCATAAATAAAATTAATAAAAAATTGATAGAAAATATTTTAATTAATAAGACTTGAATGTGAATTAAAAAATATGAATAGGGAAAGAGAGGTAGACAAGAGTAGCGTAAGCAAAGACCTCAGCAAGTGCAAATCCAACTTAATTTATAGTCTAGTGAACGACACCCCAACTTTATCATCCTATAATCTTCCTCCAGTTTGCTCTTAGTTACTTTATGGCATAAGCAATTTGACGATAAAAAATTGAACTGAGCATATGGAGGGCCCCGAGTGCATAATCAGACTGAATAATCAGAGGGTACATGTTCGTAACAGTAGAAAAATATAATATTATTAGATTATTTTATTTAGATCAACATATATGACTAATAAAATTAATAAAATATTAAAATTTATTAATTATAAATTTAATTATTATATTTAAAATTTATATGTCCAATCAACCTAAACCAAATTTTCAATTATAAAGAGAATAATTGTCATACTAATAATGTTATTATTAGGACTCGAAAAGTAAAAAAATATTTGATCCGCTGGTAAGACCTAGGTTTAAGGATTTGACAAGTTGCTGTGTAAGCTAAATATGAAGTTTTCATGCTTTCCGTTTTTGGGATAGGTTTGGGCCTGACACCAAGAATTGGACGATGATACATTTATGTGGCTTTCATTTAAAACACAACTTTAAAGCCCATTCGTCTGTCACTTCTTCTAGCACCTACCCAAAATTTCTGATACCCTTCTTGTAAGTTGAACTCTCAAGGACACCCAATTGGGTCAAAGGGAAACAGTAACCAAAGGTAATAAACGAGAGGATAAAAATGTTTAAACTATAAAAAATTTGAAATAAATATATATGTAAGTCTATTTTGAGATAAAAAATTTAATTTCTTATAAAAAAGGGAATTCTAAATTTGAGGTAATATTTTAATATTAAGCTCCCAATTTAAACAGTAAAAAGGGACAATGAATCAATTTAAATAAAGTTTTCTTACCAAAAAAAAAAAACGACTAATTAGCTGGAGACCCAACACTGGTCCACAGCAAAGGAATAAACTATTACTACAGTGTGAACGAGAGCAAGGTGTGAAAGATGCTACGACTGTGCGTTTCACCCTTGAGACTGAGTCAACCTGCAGGTTTATACTATAATTGAACAACTCCTGTCTCCCAGGCTCCTCCATATCTCTATTTCAAATTCTATTTGAACTTTTAAATTATACCAATCAAATCTCTCTCTTTTGAATTATTTTCCAGGATTTCAGGGCTAATATTTTCACCCTTTCCTTATTTTAACTCGAAATCAATAAAAGCATCAATATTTGTGTCAACTCATCACCCACAAAACATGTAACGTTCCTTGGGTTGGGCTAACTGCCCCATCTCGTGGCCTTGTTAGTCAATGCATTTACACTTGCACATGGAATTTTGAGCATTCCTCCATGAAAATCCAACATGCCTTGGAATATTAAGCCGATAACTTAGACTACCGACCAATTTCGTGTACTGAATAATATATTTACTCAAATTTCTCTGTTACCTGTTGGAATTCTACAGGACAGTCTGCACTTGATTTCATCTATCAGGGAAAAGGACGACCATCTGATCAGATGCCCACCTAAAAGATTTTGTTACATCTACGTCCAGATCACGTTTGCCCGTACTAAAATGTCCCCATTTGATCTCCACCGTTGACATGGCTTTGTTCAAATTTGATCCAACGATTTTCTAATAAACACAGGTTGTCCAATCTTTCATAGGTATATATCATTTCACCTTCTGATGGATTATTAAGGTGGTCAACTTGGAAAAACATTTGAGTAGGTGCCACGTGGTTGATGGTCCCACTCTCTATTTTCAAGTAAATAAAAAAGCAATTCTATTTCTATCATGGCAACATAGTCAAAGTTAGGCGTGGAGAGTGAGAGAAAAAAATGACAAGTCAACTCATTTTCTGCATTTTGAAAATTTATTGGAAATTATTTGAATTTGATCGAGAGAAGTGAAGGAACGGCAAAAGAGATTAGATTTAGGATGGTAAGTCATTTTCAGTTTTCAGTATCTCATATAAATATACAATTTTACTTACCGAGAGACGTGACTTAATTCATATATTACTACTGCTAATGGGTGGTGGCTTAATATAGGAAGAGACGTGTCATTGAATAAAGTAATTAAAGGAAAAAAAAAAATTGAGACAGAAGTAAATATTGTGGTATAAAATAATAAATTTAAAATTATATTCATAGGACTGGCAAGTACTGGGAGACTAAAGTGAAAGCAAGTCTCTTTTTGTTGGGTAGTTGTTGTCTGTGCTTCCCTATTTTGAATCCATTCTCTCCGTTCCCTCCGCATACTTCCCTTCACATTGGTTTCTTATATATTCAAACTCTTTTCTTCCTTCTTCCTCTCTTTCTCCTATCTGTGTGTGTGTGTGTGTGTGTGTTAGTTTTCGCTGCCACGCCCAATGGCGACTTCTGGAATGGAGGTTAGCTCAAGAGGATCAAAAACGACAGAGTTTCATGTTTCAAGAAAATGGAAAGGGAGAGATCAGCAGACCAGTCCTGAGAGAACCAAAGTCTGGATTGAACCTAACAAGAACAAATCCGCTGGTAGCAGTAGCGAGAGAAAAGTCGCTGTTATTTACTATCTGTCTAGAAATGGCCAGCTTGAGCAACCTCATTTCATGGACGTTCCTCTCTCTTCTCCGGAAGGTCTCTATCTCAGAGGTAACTAATTACTTATTGCTACTTTTCCATTTCTTCCTTTTATTAGTCTTCGTGTTTCTGTTTGGTTGCTGAGAAAGCTCAAGATATGACGAGAAATAAGAATCTTGATTTACGTACATCGTTTTTTTTTTTTTTTTTGTTTATTCACAAAAATGCCAACTGATTGATTAAGCTTAAACTCTGCTGAAAAGAGCTTTTGCTGTTTTGCGATTAAAGTAAACAATGAAAAGTTTCAAATTCAAATTTAATAACTTTTCTTTCCGCTAGCTGCTTTAGCATTTTGCTAAGCTTTTATCCTCTGCTTGGTCGCTGAGAAAATCAAGGAAAGTAAAAGAAAAGTGAACTTTAAAGTCTCGTGATATATTACTTATATTTATGGATACTAGCTGCAATAAAATCAAGGAAAGGATATAATTTCACTGCAAAAATCTGAATTACTTTTACTTTCTTTAACCTCTTCTCGGAAACCAAACACAACATTATGTGAGTTTCACGGAATCTTTTTTTATTCTTCTCAGATGTAATCAACCGCTTGAACGTCCTCCGAGGCAAAGGCATGGCCAGCTTGTACTCCTGGTCCTCCAAACGGTAAATGCTTAGTTGCTTACTCGTTATTTCTCTCACGTCTGATCTGATTACTTCTAACATTTGGCAAACTCACATTCCACCGTCTGATTCAGGAGCTACAAAAATGGCTTCGTTTGGCACGACTTATCAGAGGACGATTTTATTTACCCAGCTCACGGTCAGGAATACATTCTCAAAGGATCAGAGCTTCTCGATCGTTCTTCAATCAACTCCAACCCTGCCGAAACGGCTTCCTCGTCGTCGTTTCGAGCGCCGAAGTTAGCCGAAGAGTCATCAGATTTTCCAGCCATTACTCGTAGAAGAAACCAATCCTGGAGTTCTATTGATTTAAATGAGTATAAAGTTTATAAGACTGAACCGAACTCCGAATCGTTCCGGAGACTGGCTGCTGACGCGTCGACTCAGACGGATGATAAAAGAAGGCGTAGACGGCCAGTCAAAGTCGAAGTTGAGGACAAAAGTCAAGAATCGTATGAGAACCAAAGCACGGAGCTCGGCAGGGGAGAAATTTCACCTCCGCCATCGGACTCAAGCCCCGAAACCTTAGAATCTTTGATGAAAGCTGACGGGCGGCTGATATTGTGTTCCACTAACGGCAATGACGATAACTTGAATCGGACGGGGGAGAGTTATCCAAGTGGAAGAATGAAGGCATCAACGGTTCTGATGCAGTTGATATCCTGCGGAGCGATCTCTTTTAAGGACTGTGGACCCAGCCATGTGAAAGATGATGGGTTCTCGGTGATTGGACATTACAAGGGAAGGCTCCCACGTGGAACAGGAGATAGGAAGGAGACGGGGACAGAGAAGGAAATTTGTAATTTTCCGAGGGTACGATTGGAAGATAAGGAGTACTTCAGTGGGAGCTTGATCGAGACTAACAAGAAAGAGGACATCCCTCCAGCCTTGAAAAGATCTAATTCTTATAATGCCGATCGGTGAGTGACACTTTTAATTATTTTTAGAGTTACATTTTGGCAATGGCAAGTGATGATATGTTGTTTAGGGCCCATTTGGTGATTTGATTTTATTGATGAAGGTACAGTTTACCCACTACACTTGTGATAACTCGGCTAATTTAAGATTAGAAATGTTAGGTAGATCATCAAAATCCCATAACGATATACAACCAAACAATAGTTGGGATTGAAAAGTTTTGGAGAAAAAAGTTGGATTGAAGTTTCACTTTTTGAATGAAAGTGATGTCATAGAATATGTTCCTTGTTTGTACAGTAGCACTACCTCTCCAAGGATTCTGAGTCAGAGAATTTTATGATTCTTTACTAGCCCATTTGGCCTCATTTATGGGTCTTCATTTACTAAAATTTCACAGGGAGGGAAATGGTGGTAAATTGGTCCTAATCAGATCGTATCGTATCATATTAATTGCTAGCCGTCCAATTTTAAATGATGCATATCTAAAACGTTCTCGAGTCGTCTTAGCTGCATGCCGTGTGGTGGTCCAGAGAAATGCCGTCTAGAATTTAATTCTGTAAATCTAAAGAATGAGAGTTGTACTAGAGTTCTGCACCAAGTGGGGGACCTTGCCAGTATATTAACAGCAAATGCTGGCTAGCCTGAATTTGTTAAGCTTTATGTTACCTGATGAGTTAAATTTTAAAAAAAAAAAATTTATTGCTTGGGTTGAGTTCTCTTGTATCATTGATTGGGTGGTTGTTACATTTTCAATGGCTTTGATAATTTGACTAATTTGAGATGTTAATTGCATTAATCAGCAGAAGCTCGCAGTTGCAATTGGCAGAGAAAGAGATTGAGGGAGTACGTGCAAAATGCATACCGAGAAAGCCAAAGGGACTGCCAACGAAAAGAGAAATTACCATTGAAGGTAATGGAGCAAGCTGTAGTGATACTCAACAACTCAACATGGGAACAAAAGACTCCAAGTCTAATAATTAACCCATGTTAATTAACCAAGTTACGTGAAGTGTAAATTTAAAAAAAAAAAAAAAAGGATTTCGAGAAACATAGGCGAAATATAAGCTCGTAAGTTGCAAGAAACGGCACGGTGGGCTCGCACAATGAGAAGGAAGAAAAGTAAAGATTTGGAGAAATCCTATAAAGCTGTGTTTGTGAAGTTATGGATTTTGTCTATTTTAGCTTGGAGTCAGCATAGTTTGTGGTTCGGTGTTAGTGGGGGTTGAATTTGATATAGTTTTGGTGTTGTGATGCCAACCCCTTAACCTTTTGACTGAATGGAAAGACTTTTGAATCACGGCAAATGGAATTTTGTCCTTGGTATTACCATCTAGTCTAGTTCATCGACAAGGAAATTAGCTATTTTGACTCAATAGGTTATAGAGATTGAAGAGATCGAGGCTCTCTCAATCTCCGAGATATGTTGAAACTTCGAAAGCAATTGATGTATGCTTACTGTAGGTGTAATTTAGATTCTGACTTTGTTATTTAGCAAAAATATTTAATGGAATTTCTTCTGTGTATTGCAATGAGTAGGGTTTCGGGTAAATAGTACGAGAAACTGCTTACATATTTGTTCTAGTTCAAATTCAATGGTGGTTTGTGTTAATATGTTTGATCTTAAACAATTACAGCGATTTTTCTTGTATTATTGATATGGAGCCAGTCTTGAGTACCAACAATAAGACACTCAACATGAATTGGATCTGCCACGTGAAGATGAATAATACAATAAAATTAAAATCTATTAAATAGATAAGAAAAAGGGTACGATCAGCCTGGATTTAATATTCATACGAATTTAAATTTGAATCCTGGAGAATCCACTCTATTATAATATACGGAATTGTGAAATATAAAAACAATTGAAGACTGACCGACAAAATAAGCTCCTCCCGAAGAATGAAGGTGCTGTAATTTGGCAGTGGATTTAAAGCAAGGTTCAAAGTCAATATGAGTTTTGCTAAATAAATTTGAATTCAAGCATGATATATACAAATTTGAATCTAAACCCGTTTTAAAATATATATTAAAAAATCGATTACAAGTCTAAATTCATATTTGATATATATGAATATGAGCTCATATATATTTTAGAAAACTAAATTTAAACGATGTTGCACAAATTACAAAAAAACCAAATTCGGGTGAATAAGCTCGGCACGACTGAATCAAGTTCAGTTTGTTTACACGAATCTGAACCAAACACTAACAAGTTATTCTTCAAACTCAATGAGCTTGAATCAAGCCCTCTCAAAAATGAGTTGAAAATAAATTTCACTATATTTAAACTTGATTCACTTCAAATCCAACCATATTGTAAATACAATATATATCAGTTATCAAAAATTAGGTGTTGAATGTGAAGTGATCGTTTTATAATAACAAGAACTCTTCATTTTCAAGAAAAATAAATTTTCTAATTTTTTTTTAGATAGTTTATATTCTAAAAGGACATTCAAATAATTTTACCTATTTAATTTGAAATTTTAATTTTAATTATATTATATATATATATGTTGTTTATTTATTTATTTCAACACAGTTTGCTTGTCATCATCAATTACTACTACCAACCCAAGCCACAAACCAGCCATCCACCTCTGACACAAAATCAATTTGTTGAGGAAATACCACCATCCCCAACACACAATCAATTATGGAATTAACTTTTTTTTCATTTTTGTTTGGCTTATCAAACATAATTTTTATAGTACACGTGTGTGAGTGATTTCATGATAAATAAAAACATTAAAGATTGTTTGGCATTACACCGGTACGATATCATTTCGATCATAATCACACTAATGTTATATCCGATTAAATCATATAATTTTAATATGAATTAGTTGAATTAAAGCTAACTAGCACACAATCAGTGAAAGTCATGAATTAATTATTTTAAATATATTTTTTATATTTATTAATATTAAAATTAACATAAATTAAAAATAAAATATATTTTTATATAATGTAATTTATTTAGTAGAAAATTTATTAATTTTTTATTAGATCTTCACATAACCTGGATGGGAAATAATAGTATGTTTTAAAGGTTTAAAAGGACTGCAACAAAACCTGGTGTAATGATTAAACGGCACAGCATCAGTGATATCGGGCTTGCAGCCTCATTACTATAGTTTGTAGTTAATATAAGCCCAATAATTATGGGCTATTACAAAATCAGGTAATTGCTAGTCTTCGTTTACAGGAAAATCTACAATTAAGAATTTAATACAGTTAAAACAGGCAGGAAGCGAACGTAATCATTTATAAAATCGACAAAATTGCAAAAATTTGTGTGATAAATCTGATTATTTTATTCATATTTTAGGTGATTTTCTTATCCAAAAGCCATCGAAGACCGAAAAAAAGTATGGATGATAAAGTTAACGAATATATTAAAGTGAATCTCCAAAAAGAGTTATTGCAAAAAATAGAGAAGGCAATTTTAAAATTGTAGATATAATTTTTTTTTATTTTTAAGTGGGCAATTGTTGACTGTAAATGATGATGAAAATTTTTTTTTTTAAAATTAAGATGAAAAAAGATAAATTATTTTTTAAATTATAATTTTATTTTTAATAATAATAAAATTTAATAAATGAATGAATATTTAAATTTTTAAAATTTAATTCGTCCACGGGTGGGAAAAAGTGTTTTGGCCTACCAAAAAGGGTCAAAAGCTTCATTTTCAATCACCCATTTATTCCAATTAAATTCCTAAAATTATCCTCATCAGGGCATGGTTAGTTAGGTTGCACCCGAATGGTGTAACTGGCCCATATTGTGAAGGCGGACTCTAATAGAACCCAAATGACAGCCCATTTGGCCCAAATGGGTCAAATCAGGAAAAAGGCTATGCACATAAATGTTACTTTCTGAATTTAAATACCATATTTTGTTGTACCAATATTTTGCTTGCAAGATCGGCAAACGTTACATGAATTACAACTCCTTGGATTTTCCTACTTTATTTTATTTATTAATTATATAGTGGAATATCAACATTGATTTTTTTCATACCCTCATGCTTGCCAACTCTTCTATATTCTAATAAATACAACAAAGTTTTATTTTGTTTTTCAGTTTGTCAATTGAGTAATATTATATATATATATATTTTAAATACATAAATATATATATTTATATATATTATTATATAATTAAATATTATTTTATTTTTATTTAAAATTATTTAATTATACAATAAAATATATACATATATTTATATTTATATACTTAAATTGAATATATATAATTTGATTATTGATGATTCATATTTTTATATATCAATTATTAATAAAATTAGTGGAGTAACCTTTATCATATAAGGAATCAGAGAGTGAGCCAATGGTGACGAATTGGCCATTAATGTATGCATCTGTGGGCACGACCAGGCCGACCATTGTTTTCCTCAAATTCCAGGAAACTCATAATGAACTTTTAAGCTACTTGTACAGATCTCTTGTTATGGTAAAAAGAAGAAAAAAGATGATAAGAAAGAAAGCGATTTTCTCAGCCGAAAACGAAAATAAAAAAGAGCTGAGGTGTGATGAGTCCATGTCTCTCTCACCTGTCTTTCTTTCTTGCCACATTGTGTCTTAAACAAAGACCAGCCCACAAGTGTTGCTTTGATTTCTCATCGGTTACCTTCACTTTTTTCATCTTTTCTTTTCTTGCATGCTTTGAGAATCTCATCTATACATATAACTCTCACACACATTAACAACAGAGACGCTTGTGAGTATTATTCGTTAATCTTCTTTTATTTATTTGTTTATATAATAAATGAGTTAATAAATTAAAAAAAAAAGACTTTCTTGCATGCCACAACCCACTATTCTTTTCATCATTGCCTCGTAATAGCTATATGTTTGTGTTGTGATTAATGGGTATTGGTTTTCATGTTAATTCTCATCGACTGCTTATGACTTCTTGTTGTTTGGAGGTAGTGGATTCTTGTTTTTCAGCTTTGAGTTAATTGGGTTTTGTTTTATTCAGCTCATGGCTCCTTTAAGAGGAGGATTAAAGAAAAAAAGAAAACTTGACAAAAAAACAGAAGGGAATGCTTCTGCTTCTGCTTCTGGGTCTTCAGAGAAGGAAGCTTCTGTTGATTGGTGGCAAGAGTATTCCGAGAGGATTAATGGTATTCTTTTCCTTCTAATTTTTAATGCTTTTACTGTCTTGCTTTCATGTTGCGTATATTAGTTGTGTTTTTGCTCTTCATCTTTCTGATATGGTGTTGTTGCTCCTGTTGACCATTCATGGTAACAAGGACATGTCTTGATTTTATTTGCAGGACATTTTCGTTAATAGTTTTAATTTAGTTTTGGCTTATTGGATGATTGGGTTTATGCTTTATATCTTGTTCAAAATTATCTGTCGAGAAACAAAAATGCATTTGGGAATATCTACACAGGATCCCTAATCTGCCATTTCAGTGCTTCTGCTAACCAACCATTCTTCGTTTTTTATCTAATCAAACGTTTCCTTTTTATCTTATATATATTGCTAATGATGGTCAAGTTGTTGAAATTTAACAGAAAAATGGTATCTTCTTCATTCAACAATCCCTTCTTTTGTATATATTCTGTGTTTGCAGAAAATGCAATCCTAGGAATGATTTTTCATGTTACTATTAAAATTATATTATGATTTATATTTAAAATAGGTAACTCATGGGGACAAATCAAAATGAATTCTTTCCACTTTTTATATTATTCATGTAATTTTATTTATAATCTTTTGGTCTTAAACAAGTGTAGTTCTAAGGTTGGGTAAGTCACATTTGAAACCAAGATTCTGATTAGTAACGATGGTTACTTTTGGCCAACCTCTAACTCAGGGAAATATGGTTGTTAATTTATAAAGTAAGGGCAAAGTTTTTTTTCTCCAAAAAGGAAACTGGTTAAGCAAATTCTCATGATTAACTTAGTATATCTAATGTTGGATTATCAGATGAATTATCTCCAAAATTAAAAAAAAAGTGATCTTACTTTTGACTGATTATTAGAAAAATTTGTAGAATTCCTGCTTCTGAGAGATGATAGTTGAAACTAATTGTATTGAAGGCTATATTTATGCTGAATGGAGTTGAAAATGTGTGAAAACTTGAAACATAAGCTAGTTCTGTCACCTAAATTTGGCATTTCTTAGCCACCAAATTTTAATTAACCCTTGATACATAAAGTATAAAATTTATGCCCTCTCTCTTAGAGGAAATTTTACATTTGGTTGAGAGATATCACTATAAGATTGAATACTTTGTTCTTCCTTCTCTTGCTTGTACAGCTCTTCATTGTGTTCTTAATAATGGTTAAAAAAATTAGATAATTGTATTTGTAATTAATTTGTTGAGTACGTTGTCACCTTAAAAGTGGGCTGTGTAGAATTAAAAGATTGGGGAGAGTGATCATAAAGTAAAGTTTTTAGTCTGGGAGATTTCCAAGATTTTAGTCTGGAAAGGAATTGACTGATATAACCAGTCAATAAAATACATGATTTGACTCCCCATTTGTGAGATTTCCGTGCCATTAAAATCCTGTAATGTTTTCCTTTATGTAATCTAGTCTTGATATGGAGCTCCACAATCACATCTGTTGAGATATAGTCATACAACAAAAAAGGATGGATTATATATGAGCTTCAAAAGCATGACAGATCTCTATTTTGCGTAAGGTCATTTATATGGAACATCTAACTCAACGAGGGAAGTTTCTGGATAATGCAAAAAGAGGGTATGAAAGATGACAACTCCTCTTTCTTCTTCAGTTATGAATTTAGGATGCCATAGAAACCAATTTGGCTGGTGATTCAGAGAGGATTCAGTTTTTAGGTTTCTGAATGGTTTCTTATATAATTCATTTAGTTAGTTTTATTTGTGATATAAATGTTTGAAAGATTTTTCAATGTTAAGGTTGCATGTGCCCAATCAGGCCATCATTTGTGGTTTAATCCATAGAAGAATTGTTATCTTTTTTTGTTAAATTCTATCAATGTAGGCCCATATCTGAAAACACTCAATAAAAAGAAATCATTAAACTGGATATGTAGTAATTGGCAATGTCTTTCAAGTTGGGCTCTCTATACCTTATCTTCACTGAATTAAATGATAGAATGAAGTATGCATGCTTATAGCTCATCAGGCCTGAAAAAGCAGTTCTGCATATATGATGTGTGTGAAATTTGTGTGATTAACACTTGTAAATTGCTGCTTCTAATTGCCAGTGCGTTTGTTTAATACTCAAGTTCCGTCCTGCCCTATTATTTTCTTGGTTTTGAGGATTTGGAATTCCTAGAATTTATACCATTGATGATAGACATTTTGTTTTACAACCTTGGAATGTTGAATGATTTGTCAATGACCCTTTATTGTATGAAGTGTTTTCCTGGTGGATGATTGTGGCAAATTTACACACACAGTTGACACATTGGAAAGAAACCAACCTTCTTGAATGAATACCAGACACTTACATTTGACACATTAAAATTTTATGGTGTGGGCCAGTAGCGTTTTTGGTGCTAGAGCAAATCAAAATTTGTTCTGGTAATCCCCTCTGTTGAAACAATTAGGTTGCTGATATTTTTGAAATCTCCAATAGGACTAATAACGATACATTGCAGGGATTATACCTCAAGTAGGTTTGTGCCTGTCCATAGGTTCCTGTTAACTGTTTTTTCTTACATGTTTGATTTTCAGTTGAAAATGGTCGTGCTTTTAATTGGATGGAGTTGTTGATGTCATAATTCCTGTCATTGGTTTATTTTAGTTTCTTTACTTGCATGATATAATTTGATTTATAAAATTATGAGATACATCAGGGAACATAAATTTTCAAGAAAATGTAACTCAGATAATTAATATCGTTTGTATAGACCTATCATCAAATGCTTTACTGTTGTTGTATATGATGAATTTACTGGCTATATGGTATCAAATATCAATTTGATGATTCATCAAAGCTCCAAGGACTAGATCATGTTAGTTTGCTAATGAGAATACAATATAAATGCTATGTCTGACTTCAAGAGTTCTTTATTTATTACTTATAATGGCTTTCTAATTCTCCATTAGTTTGGTCATTCTAAATTTACGTTGATGTATGCTTCAAGAATCTTAACACACTAAAATTTGGATCAATTGAGAATGATTTCCTGAGACTGTAACCTTGTCATATACCCCTAAAATAAGTTCTACATGAGTCTTCATTTATTAAAATCAATGATTTACCCCGATGTTTATACAACTACTTGTGTGATATGATCTAAATTTATTGTCTTTTAACTTCTGCACTGTGCAGGTTCTCAATCCCCATCAAGGGGTTTAGACAGATTCCAATCTGTTTTCAAGATCTCTAGAAGAACCTTCAATTATATCTGCTCACTTGTGGAGGAAAGTATGATGGTTAAGACGGGGGGTTTTTCATTCACAAGTGGCAAGAATTTGTCATTACATGATCAAGTAGCTATTGCTTTAAGAAGGCTGAGCTCTGGTGATTCACTAATGACGATTGGTGATTCATGTGGGCTGCACCACTCAACAGTCTCTCAAGTGACATGGCGCTTTGTTGAGGCTTTGGAAGAAAGGGGGATTCAGCACCTGCAGTGGCCTTCATCTGAAACAGAAATTGCGAAAATAAAATCCAAGTTTCAGAAGATGCAAGGCCTCCCTAATTGCTGTGGTGTGGTTGATACCACACATGTAATGATGTGTTTGGCTTCCTCAGACCCCACAAGTAATGTGTGGCTTGATCAGGAGAAGAATCACAGCATGATCTTGCAGGCAATTGTGGACCCTGAAATGAGGTTCCGAGACATAGTCACTGGATGGCCTGGGAAAATGGAAGACTGGTTGGTCTTTCGGAGTTCAAATTTCTACAAACTATGTGATAAAGGGGAGAGGTTGAATGGGAAAAGATTAGAGCTCTGTGAAGGATCAGAAATGGGAGAATATATAATCGGGGATTCAGGTTTTCCTTTATTGCCCTATCTTATTACTCCTTATGAAGGAAAAGAGCTCCCTCAGTTCAAAGCCGAGTTCAATAGGCGGCATTCTGTGACGCAAATGGTGGCACAAAGGGCACTGGCAAGATTAAAAGATACATGGAAGATCATACAAGGAGTGATGTGGAGACCTGACAAACATAAGTTACCAAGGATTATTCTTGTTTGCTGCTTGCTGCATAATATTGTTTTAGATTTGGAAGATGAGCTGGAGGAGGAAATGCTTTTGCCTCATGACCATGATTCAGGTTATCACCAACAAATTTGTGGAACCCTTGACATAAAAGGTGTACATTTGAGAGATGAGCTCTCTCTCTATTTGTCTAGAAAATTGCCACCAGGCTTCTGAAACAAGATTTCTCAGTGAAAATTACAAATATGGAGTCAGTTTCTGTACATGTAGGTACATCATTTTGACAGTTGGTGTAATGCACTTAGATTTACAAGGTAATGGTTGCGACAGGAAGTGGAGGAGAACTATCATTTTTCAGTAACCTCAATTGCCTGAGATGTCCTTCACTGCAATTTTGCTTAATAATGGTCATTTCTCCCTATTTAACCGGAAAGATGATAATTTTCTCTCTCTCTTTTTTTTTTCTTTCATATCAAATAAGATTTTATGGAGAATTGAGCATAAATAGTTTTAGCATATTTTTTTCAATCATATTTTTTCTTTCATATGTGAGAGTAAGTATCACAAAAAAGAATTTTAGCCATTGCAGATTTGGTTAAGCGATGACTGGAAATGAAGTTCTCAGAAGATGTTGAAGGAAGGAAACGATATGGTTGCTTTCGAAGGACCTGCTTTCTGAAACTTAGAAGAGAGGGTTTTGAAAGGTCATGTTCTCCGGTGTTACTTATCTTTTAATTATAGGGGAACCTGGCATTTCGTGGAGCTATCTTTTTTATGAAACTTATAAGAGAGGATATCTAAGGTTCTCGAGCCCTAATGGACAAGTGGAATTGAATCAAGTATTGTTAAGCTCAAAGTTGGCTCAAAAGGATAGATGTCGGGCTGAAGATTGAGAAACTGAACGAGTCTTGAGTTGCAGGCTCTATCTCAAGCTCCAGATAGGATTTGCTACTTTGAGCTCAGCTCGTGAAAGGCCTGATATTATTGACATGTAACTTTGGAGAGAACAAATTATAGCACGTGAGGTTCGCATTAAATTATCCTGCAGAGTTGAAACCTTTCGATAGTCTTAAACCAGGTTCACAAATCAAAATGGTGCAACATGAAACGCCTTCATCAAGTTTCATATATAATTCCATGTCTAAACATTGATATGGAAACCAACAAAAGGTTGCACCTACACCTCCAATTTGTAACTTTGCCAGGTTGAAGACTTTATCAACAATTTTACAGGCTGCTTCACAACTAATGTTAACTTGGAACCCGGCCTCACCTGAACCTCCAAAAAGGGCAGCCTTAAATTCAGGCGCCTCCATTATCAGTAGCTGCAATACCAGTAAACCAGACAGATGAATCAGGAAATTCGGTTATATCCAGTACTACTAAGAAAATAACAACATTTATTATTAAAACATACAAGAAAGTTGGAATAAAGTTTTAACATATGAAATATATATTTTCTACACATTTTAGAAAACCCATTATTTTCAAGTGTTAAATGAAGAATTTCAGAATTTGCAGCAGATTATAAGAGTTGATTACCCTGTAACTGTATAGAGTCTACAAATGTCTCAAACCATTCTTGCTTCACAGATTCTGGGACCACAGATTCACCCACAAAAGGATTCCACATATTTCCTACAGGGCCACCAAGAACCCATTTCACTTTTGCTGGTAGGCTGGAAAAATCAAGTGTTGAAGGATTAACTGCTGCGTCAGAACTATGTTTCTCCTCAAAGCTAGAATTCTTTGAAGGCTGAAAAAAGAAGCACAACTGAATAAATTTTATGAGGCAAATGAAAAAATAATAGTTCACAGTTATTTTCCCTTTATATCATCAGATTAAAGGGTCAAACTCACTGCTGGACTGTCTGGTTTTAGACACATTGGTGTAGATTTAAGCTTTCCTGCCTCTCTAAGGTGTTTCATTATGATGCTCAGGGATTGGTTCTCATCAGAGATATCTTCATTCTGATAGCCAACATAGTATTGAGCTAAGGATACTATAAGATAACCCTGAATTCAACTTTCACATATAAAACAGCTTACCATCAAACACACAGTTAATTGATCATCTGATTTTGCATTGCTTGTGGATGGAACTTCTTTCCCTGCTGCAAGGTATCTCTCAACAGCTATCCGAGAACGGAGACACAGTCCAGTCCCTGTCTCAATGTAATACTGCAGTGTGCAACTTAACGAAAGCACTGTTCACTAACTTTTTACTAATTAAGGCCATCTAGATGTTATTATCATACTAAATTTGCACAATTTTTTTTTCATATTCTTAAATTTTAGAAGGGTTTATTCTTCAGCAATTCATTTTATTAGATGAAAAATCACAACTCATATGGTGAAAGTTTTTTTTTTTTAAAAACTCCAAAGATGTTTTGGGGTTCTAAAGTAACCAGACTTTTAAAATGGGTAAAAGCAGAAGATTTGATGAGATTTATTCAGAGGGAACTTGGACTCAGTTCAAGCCAGGAATTAACTCGAACCCTCCTAATTTTTAGTAATTTGTTTTCACAGTACACCATATATTTATGCTGTAATTCTAGTAGGCACCAGTGTTCTTTACTTAGTGCCTTAATCAAACCAGAATCTACTCAACACTAAAATGTACTCCCAAGAGATTTGGTTGTTTCCGATCAATGGAAACTAGAACAATACAAACCACTAAAATGTGCTTATGGATCTTTCAGACTTTATCCTGAAACATATCTCATATACATGACATACCAGTTAAAAACTACAAGGTACCTGCATTAGTTCTGGATTAACAAGCACCCCATAGTCCTAGTTATATCCTCCTAGAACAATGCAATTGTTTGCCAAAGTACGCAGCTATATGCATCTATAATAGAAATGTAGAGTAAAAGAGTACCTTGTCAATGATTCTGCCTCTAATACGAGGCCTTTCCTGAACAACCCAATTATCGGGCAGTCCATACGATGAGCCACTCTTGGTGTTGAAGGGTACGATTTGCATCTGTAGTATTTTTGGAATGATAACCAGATTCAGACACAAAAATATGAACACAACCAACTAGGCCTCATAGAAAAAATTCCCAACCATGAACAGAGGCCTTGTCATTAACCATAAAAGAAGTCACCTTCAATACTTACATAATTTTTATTGTCAGACTTCATTCTCTTAGGCATAATTGTGTCTTCTGTATCCCTGCTCAGATATTTCTGAATGGATATCAGGGAACGAAACCGTCGTCCAGACTCAGGCTGGTAGTAATACTAGATAGTCATCAGATGAACATTCTCAAGTATCTTGCACATGGTATAAAAATTAAAAGAAAGAACTTCTAAATGCAATGAATATTAATCAAATGTACTAAGAACCATATCCAATCCTTTCACCAAAAAAATGATTAAAACACATCAAAGATAGGAAAAATTAAGTCAGAAGTTTCAGACATGAAAATCTAGCTAACCCACCCCAATTTATCAATGTTTCTCTATAAATACTGGAACTCTCCGGCTATATATGCATACTTTAAACTGCAAACTTTATACTTGATGAACCTCTAATCCAGCTGCACATTTCAAAATAAACCCTACGCATATTCTTCTAATGTATACACCTACACATAGACATAAATTCGAGATACACACATAAAAATACATGCTTAAACTCTAGGACGAAATCACTCACAAATTAAAACAAAACAACCATATGTTACAACACATTGATTCTCACCATCCATTCATTCAGGTACACAAATATGTGGATAGTTACATAAATTTTTTTGCTTGCTTTAGAAATGTTCCACGCTTTCAAGTTTTGCATGGTTTAGATATTCGTACTGGAGAAAAATTATATTTCCCAACGTTAACATAGAAATAACTTGCAAATATTTAACAAACTAAGAAAGAGTAACAATAAACAAAGAACAGGATTGAATTGACAATTAAAGAAGAAAAAGGAAGAACCTTGTCGATACGGCCGGGGTTGCTCGGAGAGTTAATACGGTGACATTCTTTGACAGACCAACCAGGAGGCAATTGGAAAACTGATGAGGTTGTGCTGTCCACTATCTGCAACCCCCTTGATGTTTCTTGTTCAAATTGACTCGACGGTGACGATTTCTCCTCATCCATGATGGGTTTGTGTTGTGTTCCATATCCGTCACTCTATCAATTCAGCGAAATATTGACCGAAAATGACAGAAACAGGATCCATTTTTAGACTGGGCTGCCGAGTTAGTGACCCGATTAAGATTAATTTGGTTTTGGGTGTTTCGGATGTTATTTTTCGGGTTTCTATTAATGTTTTTGACTGGTGTCATCGGGCACAGACTTGGCCATTTGGAATGCCTTACAACTGTCTCCTTTAAATACAACACGTGTAATAGATTTAACATTCAAATCGGAGATGAAAATAAACGCACATGATTCACATTCAGTCTACATATCACACGTACTAAGAGAAGATGGAAGTAAAGGTTTAGTGACATACTGTGATTTGCATAAAAGGGTGTAATTGACTTTTTCCATATGTTGGGGTAATGGGGTAACTAATATTTTCTACACGTGCTGTAATTAATATGGAAGATATTTGAAATTTTTATATGAAATATATCAATTGTCACATTAAATTATTATCATATCTTAATAAGAATATTTGAATATATAATAAGAAATATATCCATTGTCATATTAAATTATCATCCTATCTTTATATGAATATTTGAAAATGTAATATAAAATATATTAATTGTCACATCAAACTACCATATGATGTAAATTAAAGAAAACTTTTATGTTAAGTGTTTCTACTGTTTTCAACTTTATATCAAGATAAAATTTCATACTCAAACCTAGTTAAAATTATATTAAATAGTTCTCAAAACCTTAATATTTATTATTGTTAATGATTTTTATCTCTTTCAGTTATATCCCGTTATAATTATAATTATGCGGTGGCTTTAAATTGACAATTTATAAAATAGTGAAGAGTTAAAGTATAATTAATAAACTGATCAATACTAATATTATAAAAGATATGTTGTTATCAATCATATTTTTTTATAGTTTTCTTTTTTTTAATTTATAAATTTTTTTTTTTAGATTAGCTCGATCCAAATGATAAAATTGGGTTAACAGATTAACTCAATTAAAACTATAAATATAATAGATTAGCTTGATTAAAATGATAAATTAAGTTAAAACGTGTTTTTTGTTTTTTATGCAAATTAAAGCACATAAGCATAGGCGGAAATAAGGATGATATAGTAACTGTTTTAAAGACTTTTTTTTACATTTGTTTACTATATCCTCTTCATAATATTTTATGTATGTTGTCGGCATAATTTGGCTTTGTATAAGATATAAATTTTGTTTCATTATTATGGGTTGAAGACTTAAAGGTTTAGGGTTTGTGATATATAATTTAAAGTTTACGGATTATTATTTAGATTTCATAGTTTAAGGACAACTTGGTGGTTTACGATTTAGAGTTAAAAGTTCTTGGTTCTTAATTACGGGTTTATGGTTTACATTTTAAGGTTTAGAGATTATAGTTTATGGTTTATGATTTAGTGTTTAAGGTTTTAAGTTTTAGAGTAGGGTTAAACTCGAACCGAACTCGGTCTAGTCATCAAAATTTTCAATTAAAAATTTTGATACAAAATTTGTTTTAATAACGAAAAATGAGTTGAACCGAATTCAAATAGAGTTCGAGCTCGAACTCGAACTCAGTTAAATATATACCAAATCGAGTTCAAGCTCAGCTCGTATCCAACCCTATTTTAGAGTTAACACATTAGAGTTTAATATTAAGATTTATTATTTATGCTATAAAACGTTGAAAGTTTCAGTTTGGGTTTGGTTATAGGGAGAACGATTATTCTTCATCTTTTT
Organism: Mangifera indica; assembly: GCF_011075055.1. Classification (NCBI taxonomy): domain Eukaryota; kingdom Viridiplantae; phylum Streptophyta; class Magnoliopsida; order Sapindales; family Anacardiaceae; genus Mangifera; species Mangifera indica. Next base: position 17,807,333 of record NC_058138.1, on the reverse strand, counting down.
TTTTTTTTTTCATATGATACTTTTCCACTCTTAATTTTGAAAGTAACATTTTATCACTTTCTATCAAAATTCAAATGTTAGTTTAGCGATCAAAATATGTTTTTATCTTTTATAAAATACATAAATATTATAAGGTCAATATAACTCACATCTTTGAAATTAAAAAAAAAATTATATTTTCCTCTACTAACTTAATTTATTATTTAAGTATCTATTTTTATTTAAAAAAAAAAAAACCTAACTTTAACTCAAACCAATTTTAAATTTATAAAGTATGGTTGAAATTATAATAAAAATGTGTGATTTCAAATCTCAATATCAAATCATATTAAAATGATGTAATTTTCTTAAAATTATATTAAAATAATTTAACTTCAATCAAAATTTATTATTTGGTATGTTTATAATTATTTTTAATGACCTTCATGACTATTGACCGTCTAAATTATTTAAATTTATTGTTTTATAATTATTAATCATAAAAAAGAAAAATATATTTAATAAAATTTTAGCTGTAAAAGAAAATATATATTCAACTTTTGTAAACGTTGAAAGTTTTTTTTTTAATTATCTATAGCGTGTCATTCTATCCAAGAATGAATTTCACCATGCAACGTGTCGTTAAGGTCATAACGTGGGAACATGTCATTGGGACAAAAGACGTGGAAAATAATGGTTTCTTCCTAACAATTAATTGTAACCAGAGAGCATGCTCTGTTTTAGATTCTGTTGAAAAATGAAAAAGAAAAAAAAAACATTTAACCAAAAGCTGAGACGCAGAGAAGGGACAGATGCCAACTTTTTCTTTCATAAATGCCTTTATTTTAAGTTTTTTGAGAAAATCAAAGGGTACTTGAGTAACAGAGACAGTCGTCTCGTAATTTGGTATTTACCATTACTTTCTCTCAGTGGTCTTCTGTCCATGGCGGTGGATGGACAGGAGACTACTGAGAGAAAGAAATACCAACTTGAGGCAAGGTGTAACATGTAATTAATTTTACAAACTTGAACCCAATTAGATTAAATTATTACCGACTCCTCTGTTAATTCTTATAAACCCATCCTAAAAATTTCTAAGTGGGTCTACATGTATTTGATCTTTGCTTACTCTTTAAGGAGCCACCCAGTAAACAGATCAGAACAGAAGTCTGAACTCAGTGCATACTGCATATTAAAAAAAACACAAAAGGGCGCCGTTATCACAATTGATTAATCTAAATATCCAAAGCAAGAGTTGATCGGTCTTTTTCAACAAACGCACGGGATGACGACCGAGCAATTAATATAAATAAAAGTCAAGTTGGTATTTCTAATTGTCTACTTAAAAACCCAAGTTCCTTCTCTCTGCGTCACTGCTTTTGTTTTTCTATTTCATTTTCTATCATGCAGATATGCTCACGACTGACTTAATAATGTGTACGGTGTTCCAATTTTTCTAGTCAACCAAACTTAACCAAGTACAATTTGATTTTTAAGAGTCATCTGCCTGCCTTGACAATTTGGGCTACGAAAATACTTATCAAATGCTTCAAAAATATAAAACTACAGTAAACAAAATTGCGCTGATGAATAGAATTTGTTCAAATTTTCAGAACATGCTTTTAAAATTCTTGCATTCCTATCAGGAACCTTTGAATCAAAAAGTGGGTTGGTAGAGTTGATCAAGCAGCTTCTAGGAAAGGTTGATAAGCGTGTTATGTGTCTATGTCATCCTCATTAAGTCATATGGACATAGGATATAAAATTATTCCAAGTTACTTATTTATTACAAGTAGACAAAATACGTTGACCCCTCTAATTCCCTTTCCGCACCCAGCATTGGATTATCTTGAATTCGGGCTAGTTTAATATTATTTAATCCAGATAAGAATAGTATTATTAAGGCCAAACAACTATTTCCCACCCAAGGTTTGATGTTCTCTCAAGTTTTTATCCATTAACTATGAAAACATCAAACACTCACCCATGACTGGTTAGATTTAACAAAACTTTAACAGTGATAAAGATAAAATCGTAATTTTTGCTATAATATTAAAAATAAACAAAATAGAATCTAATTTTATCCCCTTAAATTTTAAAAACTAAAATTTTCCCCCAGTCTAAGTTTTAAAAAATCGCAGTTTCACCCTAGGGTTTGGTTTTGAAATCTCCGGAGACCTCTCCGGCTCCGTTGCCGACGACCTCTCCCTCCCGAAGCAACATCTTCTTCCGACGATCTCTTTCCTCCCATTTGGAGGTCCAATCGACATCGGAGATGCCTTGGGAGACGAAGAACTTCGTTTTCCCTGACAAAGTTCTTCGTCTTTCAAGGCGTCTCCGACGTCGATCGAACCTCCAAATGGGAGGAAAGAGATCGCCGGAAGGAGAGGTTATTTCGGGAGGGAGAGGTCATCGGCAACGGAGCCGGAGAGGTCGCCGGAGATTTCAAAACCAAACCCTAGGGTGAAACTGCGATTTTTTAAAACTTAGGCTGAGAGAAAATTTTAGTTTTTAAAGTTTAGGGGGGCAAAAAGAGATAAAATTTTTAAGCGTTAGGGTTCTGTTAAATCTAACCGGCCATAGGTGGGTGTTTGATGTTTCCATAGTTAAAGGGGGACATTTGTGAAGACATCAAACCTTGGGTGGAAAATAGTCCTTTGGCCTATTATTAATTGCGATGTAAGATCGAGGAAGGTGTGACGTTGCCAATCTAGAATGACAAGAAGGGCGTGTGAAAATAAGAAGCTCACACTCAACTTACTTTAGATTTGGATATATATGAACCGCGTATATTTTTACTCGCAAGGCGCCGGTCCAGCTGAGTTGAGTACTTGCGGCGCACGTTTCTTCTCTTCTGGCTCTTCCACTCTCTTGCTATTTTACTTTTATTTCAGATCTTTCTTACTTGCTTTCATACTTAACTTCTGTTATTCCTCCACGCGCTCTCTGCGACCTTGTAGTCTTAGCCTCTACCTACATCCTGTTTGGTACAACCAATATCTATCAACCAACCCCCTTTTCTTCTGCTCTGAATTTATGTTCAATTGGTCCACTGCTTGTTATATAAACTATTTAAATTAAGAATTCATGAAGTATATATTAATATTTAAAATAATTAATCATTATAAAATTCTATTAATTGAATAATTAGATATGTCTTCTCATTTAATTTTTTTGATAAATAAATTTTAAAAATGTGTTTGATTGGGTATTTAATAAGAGTGGTTTTATTGAATTTTTAGAAAGTCTAGATACAATGTTTCTTATTAAAAAAAAGAAAAAGAAAAGTAATTCTGAAACTAAATTAGGAAGAGTTTAGTCTATTCAAACTATAGAATAGTGCCCCACCTTCAAAACAAGTGTAAAACAAAGTCTATTAAATATTCTCCTTATACTTCTAGCGCGTACGATCACGCGCTATCAGTGCAATTCGAATAGCGTAGAAATCTAGAATCATCAATGCTGAAGGAAGACTGCCGGCTTCTAACGACTATTCCTAAAATTAGATCATCACATACGCGGACACGCTAAGTAGCGTGGCACACCCGACGCCCGTACTTTCTTATCCTTTCACTTGCGTGATATTTACACAAGAGCCATAAACTCTATTTTCTTAATCCCCAAGCATCAAGGGCATATCTGTCATTTAGTCGACGACAGATACAAGTCGTACTTGCTAACTTGAACCTATAAATGTAACTCCACAGGTGTCAGACAATTCCATTCAACAACAAGCAAAACAAACTCACAAGTAAAGCAAATCTCTTAGTTACAGAAGTTCAAATTCACATCATGAAGAGAGGCATTGCAGAAGTTGAATACGAAGTTGGAACCATGGACATGGCCAAGTGTTTGATGCTGCTCTCTAAAGTTGGCGAAGCCAATTCAGGAAACCGTGTGTTTACATGCAAAACGTGCAACAGAGAATTCTCGTCGTTTCAGGCGTTGGGCGGGCACAGAGCCAGCCACAAGAAGCCGAAATTGATGGGAGGAGAGTTGTTTGATAACACGCAGATGCCTGCTTCTCCTAAGAAGCCTAAAGCACACGAGTGTTCTATCTGTGGGCTTGCGTTTCCTATTGGCCAAGCTCTCGGTGGTCACATGAGGAGACACAGGGCTGCTTTGACTGGTGATGCGTTGGTTACTCGGCCTCTTTTGCCGGTTCCAGTTCTGAAGAAATCGAATAGTAACAAGAGAGTTGTCTGCCTGGATTTGAACTTGACGCCGTTCGAGAATGATTTGAAGTTATGGGTGGCTTAAGATTGGCTGATTATTAATGGATTTAGTCTTAGATCATAGGTCTTAATTCCTCTTCTTTGTATTTACCAACTTGTTGGAATTTTGTGCCAGAATTTATTCATTTGTTCTTATGAACAGTCACATACACACATATATATATATATATTTTCATTTTTTGTATATGATTCAGAGATACATATGACTCGATTTGAATAACTTTTTTCAATCTAAAAAAGTTTGTTTGATTTTCTTGGATTCAAAATCATATGCCCTCCTTGCTTAATTTGCGGTTTCTCATGGCTTCGAACTTCAGACTATTTTATGCATCTCGATTTCTCAGTATCAACCTTGATTGCCGGAGGGAGAAGATATGGTATAATTTAAAATTTATTTGGTCTGAAGCAATTTACACAATATTACATATTCTAAAGTAATTTTGCTTAATTTCTTGTCCCTCTTATCAGTGTATTGTAAAAAAATAAATAAATAAATAAATAAAAATACCGAATGACTATTTTCCACCGAAACTTTGATGAAAGGATAATTTTGTGCCTTTCAAATTTGAAAAAGTCCATTCCACAATCTCAATTGAAAAATCGTCCTCCTCCCAACAGTATCGCTCCGAAAATGGCTTTAAAACCTTTTGATAGATATTAATAGGATGATTGTGATCTTTAACCTCCCTTGTTTGTGAATTCCTTATCATGCCCCGCCTTCAAAGGTTAGTCATCGTTGGCTCGTTGGCTTTCTTTCTAATATTATAGGTTATCCAAAATGTAATCTTTATAATGTTAAGCTGCATCCAGTACTATAATATATTAGTGCATACAAAATTCAGTTGCTTCTAAGTAAAAACATCTTACCCAATTCAAGGTTTATAAGGTTGAACTATTTTGTGTTGCTAAATAAACAAATGATCAGAAAAACCTATACTATTGTAGCATATCAAATGAAGGATGGTTGTCATTCAAGTGTATAGCCTCTAAACATTATATGAATGGTGAGATTTGTCAACTCTCTTTTTCGGTGTTTTCGGATAATTAAGAAATGAAAAAAGAGAAAAATATATATTTAAAAAAGTAAAATAATTATTATAAAAAGTTTTGTTTATATTATTATTAGAGGTATATTAGATATTAACACTATTATACATATATTGTAAAGTAATAAAAATACTTAAAATTAATATCTAACTTGATCTCAGGGATTAATAAAATAAATAAAATATTAAAACTTTTAAGAAAAAAAATTGAGTTTAAGTCTTTTATATTTTTAAAATTTTAACTTATTTGATGTAATAATTATAAGTCTAATAACTGTATTTTAAAATTTATTTATTTGACCAAACTATACTAAATTTCTTGATTGTAAAAGAAAAAAATGTCCAATTTGACAAAAGGTGAGAAAATAATTTTTTTTTTAAATTTAAAGGAAAAAAAAAACATCATTTTACAAAAATTGAGTGAGAGAGAGTCATCCGGCCTCCAAGATATAAAATAAAATTTAAAACAAAGGCCTTTTCATTAAAAAGTATCCAATCAAAACCTCAAGCAGAGTCGGGTAAGCTCCAGCCCAGCGTAGCCTATGGTAAATTAAAAAGATGTATCTTACAGGAGATTGGTTTAGGTAATGTTTTATTACCAAAATAAAAAAATTACCTTAAAGATAAATTACTTAAAAGATTATTGAGTATAAACGATTATTATATTTGATAAAATTTAATAGATATAAATAATTATTGTGTTTGATTAAAGATAATAAAAGATTACTAGTAAATTATTTTACTTAAATGTCTTTGAATATAATTATTTTTAAATATGTTTTATATTATTTATCATATTAATTAAAAATAAATTTATTTTTATTTCAAAAAATTAATAAATACTAACATAATTATAATAAAATTAAGATTATCTTGATAATTTTTAAATATTACACATATTATCTGTCACATTCATATAGATAATAAAAGATTATTGTAATCTTTTATTACTGATAAACTAAACAAAAAAATGAAAGATAGATTAGCAATATAATCCTTAATACTCATAACCAAACGCCCTTTAACAGCAATCCATTGTTTCTCTGGGCTGAGTGGGACGTAAAACTCTAAAACTTTTTTAATAATTTGAATTACAAAAATAATGTTTTGTTCAGGGTCAAACTTAATTGCCTTCATCAACATCAAAACTAATTTTGTCCGTCGATATCCCGCCACGTCTATTACTATACCGTAAAGACCAAAAAGTCCTCTTACAAGGTTGATTCAACAAATCAACGGCGTGTATTCTTCATTCACATACACGTGTACGATAAAGATGACACGCAACCTTGACTTACCGATCATGCAGATGTATTCTATGTTTATATTCCTCGCACATGCCACAATAACCGTGTTTAATTTAATTATCGTCGCTGGTGTCGCTTCTCCGGGAAATTCGCGGGGTGCCGTTTACGATCATCTGTACGACCAGGTTTCCGGTGATCGTCGAAGGTACGGATACACAGTCGAGCAATTGTTTTTACACATTTATTGAATTGCATGTAAAATTCTTACAATCAAAACATAATTCTAAGAAATGAAAGGTCGTTGTGGAATTTTTTGTGTTTACATGAGCTTAGTGTGTTGTTACCTTGTTACTTAATTATCTATTTTGTAATTGTCTCTGTGTTTGTTGTTGTTTGTTTTTTGAGAAAGAGTGTGATGGATTATGTTAGTAGGCTAACACGACTGTCGTTTGTGTGTTTAGAGGTTGCTTGGGATTTTGAATGAAAAACAGTGGAAAGTGGAAAGTTGAGTGTACGGGTTGAAGACGAAAATGGTACGTTCTAGATCCCTTTTTGAAGCTTCTTACAGTGATTTTATAGTATTAACTATCTGTACTTCTATAATTCTAACTTATATTTTAAATATAATAATAAGAAAATTAGTTCATTGATATATTATGGAATGTGATTGTGAAAAGGGAAAACTTCAGTGTTTTAGTGAACATGGGAAGGTGAAACTATGGAGTGTGTCTTGACTGTGTTTGGATAATAGTCTCTGCTTGAGATACAAATTGTGATTCAATTTTTAGTTCAAGACCTTGGAGCTCTAAACCTAAACCCTAAATCAGTTGTGTTAGAAACTTCAAACACGTCTTTCATTTTTTTCAGTTGAAGCCAGTTGAGTGAGAGTAAAGTTGCAGGGTTTTATTACTTTTGGTATCTCTGAAGAAGATTTTTTTTTTATCCAAGTATTTTAGAAGAGTCTCCTTTATTGTAATTTACAAGTTAAATGATTTCTAGGAGCTGGTAAGTTAGGTTCCCATAGAATGCCAGTCAATGGCAGTACTTGTGAGTATTTAGAAAGGGTTTCTATAGATTTTTTGTTTTGGTAGGTTAAAAGGTTTTCATAGTTGTTACAGAGAAATGCTTATTGTTTGATGCTTGAATATTGCTATTTGGCACTGTGAATGAGTTAGTTCCTAAAAATTGCTAATTGTTAATGAATTTATAGATGCTATAAGTTTACTGAATTTATTAAAGTATCCATTATACCAGTCTAATAGCTTTCTTATCAAACTTTTTGGTTGTTTTGATGTGTAAATGTCAATCCTTATTGCTATTAGTAAAATATGGTTGGAAAATGATATATGTATAAAATAATTGTTTTACTTCATATATTTTATAGTGAATTTGATAATTAAAAAACTGTAAAATTGTTTAAATATTATTGTTTTTAATGATATTGGTGAATATCTGTTTTAAGCTTTGAACATCTATTACAATCAGAAGTCAATTTTGTTTAACAAAAGAGGGAAGAACAATGACTGTCGTGTCACAAGTTGTTGCCTGGATTAAGTTTTTCTTTGTTTTTGGTGAATGAATCAAGTTGGTCAATCCTCTCTGTCTCTTGGCCTATTAAATAAGCAACTTCATAGTGATTGTTTCTAGCAATCTTTTCAGAACAAAGGACTTTGGTTGGCAAAGGGTCCTGGGCATATAGCTGAGGGAGATGCAGCGTTCAATAATCATTCCAGCATTGATTCAAAGAGGCCTCATCAATGGTTTGTCAGTACTGGTGATGCAGAGCTGTTTCCAAACAAGAAGCAAGCTACACAGGCTCCAAACAACAAATCAAGCGCTGAAATATCTAATGCAAATGTTTCTTACTGGGGAAACACTTCCAGTTTTCCGTCAGTTCCAAACCAACTTGTTGACCGGTTGTTTGGATCTGAATCTTCAAGGTCCATCAGTTTTAGTGAAAGGAACTTATCTCCGGTTGGAACTGATGACATGAGAAGAAAAGTTATCGAAGAACATTTTGGAGAAGATGCATCTGCTGGATTGTCAATGTCTCATGCTATGGAAGATTCTGAAACATTTAGCTATGGTGGATATAGAAAAGTCAAAGTTAATGATGTTAAGGACTCCAACAATGGTTTGCATCCTCCAAAGGAACATAGTCTTGATATAGATAGCAATAATGACTTATCTACAGCACATACCTATAACAAGGATAGCCAAAGTAGTTATATGACGATGGGGCAGGCTTACAACAAGGAGGATGACAATGTTACATTGATGGGTCATACCTATAGCAGGGACGATGTACATATAAGATCAACAGGTCCAGGTTATGGCAAGGTTGACAATGGTGCCATATCTTTTTCTGACACCTATCGAAAAGAGGATGCCAATATAATATCTTTTGTTGGATTTGATGATGAACATAATATCGTCCCTGTGGGGCAGCCCATTAGTGGCTATGGCCCACTATACTCTTCAGTTCAAACTTCTGAAGCAGTCTCTGGAAAGCAGTTGAATGCATCAAATATGAATGCAGCAGTTGCAGGCGTGCCTCAAGTTGCTAAATCAAAACCTGAATCTGTCTCCAAGAATAAACCAGAGTTGAAATGTCCCAGGAAAGAAGCTCCAAACAGCTTCCCTTCAAACGTTAGAAGCTTGATATCAACTGGTATGCTAGATGGGGTCCCTGTGAAGTATGTTTCTTTGTCGCAGGAGGTAAATTCCCTGTTTGTTTGTCTGCTACTCTGAATTTTCATGCTGTCTAGTGAATTATAGTTGTATCTTGGCATCTAACTAGGAGCTTTGTGGAATTATAAAAGGCTCTGGTTATCTTTGTGGCTGTCAATCATGTAATTACTCCAAGGTGAGTCAGTTGAATGTTTCTAAATTTGCCTGTTAATTTTTTGATGCCTAACAACTAGGATTTATGTTGTTGTGAAGGTGCTAAATGCTTATGAGTTTGAGCGCCATGCTGGTTGCAAAACAAAGCATCCGAACAATCACATATACTTTGAGAATGGAAAAACTATTTATCAAATAGTACAAGAATTAAGGAGCACTCCTGAGAGCTTGTTATTTGATACAATTCAAACTGTTTTTGGTGCACCTATTAATCAGAAATCTTTTCGCATTTGGAAAGGTATGTGTTCTTGTTTTGATTTAAATAGTTGTCCTCATGCATTTGTATTTCCCTTACATACCATGTCTAGGGATTTTTGGTTTGGTGTGGAACGTGGTCTTTGCCTGCTTTGTATCTTCTAATATTTCCCTTCCCCCTCTTCACAGAGTCATTTCAAGCAGCGACTCGGGAGCTTCAGCGAATTTATGGAAAGGAAGAACTAAACCTGTAGTATGTGTATCTGGCATTTGGAAAGATGTAAGATAGAATAATCTCTTTGTGCATAGTAACCAGTGTTTGGGTGGTAATTATTCTAATGATGAGCCAACTGAAGGTTTTTATTAGATTGGCGCACGATGGTTTAGGACTTATAATTCTGCCTCTCGGTTCACGGAGACAAGTTATTTTGATACAGGTGTGTAGTTAAGAATACTAGAGGAGAGCTCGTATGATTTAGTTTGGAGATTTAGGCCTTATGTGGACTCACTGTGTCACATTTCGGTGTCATGGAAATTATCGTGGCACCCCTTCAATGTAACAATCCTTGGTTCACTCTAGTGTCACATATTGTTTTATATACTTATAATGTGACATTACTCTTAATTTTAGCACTTTTTCATGGTGATAACTATAACATTGTCTTTCTGTTTCATTGGTTACTGGATTCTCTTAAAAAAGGGCAAATTTAGCAGTCAATGGTGGCTTCCTCTCGCAGCTTCGAAAAATCAAACATTGTTTCGGGGCAATTGCGCCATGACAAGGAAAACCAGAAATTTTTTTCTTCTAAAATTACAGAGACTAGCAGTATAAACATACATCATGACACGGTTAAGTGGGCGGAAAACAAAAATTGTCAGTCAGAAGATACAAAGAACTGTTGCCATCAAACGAAATTCTAGATAATCAGAAACTACATTTCACACGCTAAAGAAAGGTTTGAAAGAATGTCAAGAAGCAAAGTACAAGCGCACCCATCATATTGTCAATCACATTAGTTCTGTTGCTTTCCCTTCACCATTTTCCTTCTCCATGTGTCACAACATTACTTGCCTCCGCTCAGAAACAAATTGAGCTTCTTAAGAACCACAGCAGGCCGATTTTTGGGGAGCTTCACCAGCCCCGGCAGCCACTTGTTGATTAATCTTGATTGTCGCAGGCTGCAAACAAGACGGAACGCTTCAAGTATACTGAAACAATGTTTAATTTCTAAAACTGACAATTGAATTTCTTTTTCATCTCTTTTAATAAAATTCAGCCTCAGGCTCATATACCTCTGCCTTCGAATCAGTATTGGCAAGCCTCTGTTTTATATCCCTTGCTATTGAAAAGAAAACTTCCTCAACATTTAGATTTGTCTTTGCACTCTGCATTATTGAATGTTTGTCAGATCAACCATCATCCACCCAACTTGCATCAACAATCACAAGTGACACTTACAGTTTCAAAAAATTTGATACCATACTCATCAGCAAGTGCTTGGCCCTTAGAGGTAGGCACTGCCTGAAAACATATAGAATGCACAAAGTACCATCAGAACATTGAAAAGCAAATGCATGAGCGGGTACTCTCATCCAAAGAAAAAACAAAATAACGCACAAGGAAGAGTATATTTTTTCTATAAGATATAGACGCCAAAAAAAAAAGGCACCCTTATTTTCTTTATAAATACACAGAAGAGGTCCACGTCCTTCTTGTGCATAGATGCACATATCACAAACTCAGTAACTATACAGCAATGGAAAGATTTAACAAGAACATTTGCAAACTACCATACCCTTTTGCTCTCATCCATGTCTGCCTTGTTCCCTACCAAAATCTTGTTAACATTATCTGAAGCATGTTGTTCGATGTTGCGAATCCAGTTCCTAATGTCTGAAAATGATAAGAAGCCAAGTTGTATAAGAAAATTTAAAATAAACAAATGTATTCATCTATAAAGGAAATTGTAGGTAAATTCACTACATTCTGAACCATCCAACTTAATGAAATAGAGGGACCATTAAAACACACAAATGTTATGCAAAAAGAAATAAGTGTGAACATTGGAAGGGACAATCGTTCAATATGTGCGGTTATCCAAACTATTAACTAATATAAGTAGGAGAGTGAAGATTACTATTGAAAGATGATTCATCTGTCACATCATAGACCAGCAGAATTCCCATAGCTCCACGGTAGTAAGCTGTAAAAAGAAATAAGACAATAGAGTTACTAAAGCAAAATTCAAATAAAACATCTACAGCCCTAAAAAGTATTGATAATCAATATCAACCACACAAAGAAACATTGGATCAGAGATTTGACAAGGACTAGAAGAATCAGCTTAACAGAATCTACAAGAACCAGTATCTATATTACTAGGAATAAAGCCCAACTTGCAATATTGTCCAGCCAAGTTATGCTTAGTTTGATCTCCAGTTCCAACTTGCACTTACGAAGCCATGTACCATTTCGACAGACCTACAAGAGCTATTTTAATGGGGAATTATTCCACAAACCAGATTTCTGTCCTGGGTTATAGTATTTATGTGACCATATCCACCTTCCAAAAAGCTCTAGACTACCCTCTTACGCCACACATGGAAGATTTTTATTCTATTGCAATTGGTACATCTATTTCATAAAAAAAAAAAAAAAAAAAACATTTTTCAATGTTTCTACCATGTTTAAGAAAAACATAAATTTCAATAGGCTTATGAAACCAATAGAGTTCAGTTTGGATGTGTCCAAGGTAGATAATACAAATGTCAAAAGAGCCACAATTTTAGTTTTCTTTATTTCATTCAGGTAACCATTGATAAGCTGGGCGACTTCCATACATCTAGACCCACCAGTAAAATTGAAATGAATGAAAGCATAAAAACAAGAAACTTACCAGTTGTAATTGTTCGGAACCGCTCCTGACCAGCTGTATCCCAAATTTGGAGCTTGATCCGTTTTCCATCTAGCTCAATGGTTCTTATCTTAAAATCAATACTGGATGAGCAAGAATGACAGTGTCAAGACAAGAAATTCATAAGAGGCAAAAATCTAGATGCAGCAGTATAACTTCACAGTTCAGAGAATACAAACCCAATGGTGGTGATAAAACTGGTGGTGAATGAACCATCTGAGAATCGCAAAAGAAGGCAACTCTTACCCACACCTGCCAAGGTAATAACAATATGAAGATAAAAAGAAAAAAATTAAATAAGGTTAAATGCAAAATTTTCAGAAGAAAACATAAGCTTCAAACAAAAATCAGATGAGACTTCTAGTCTGACATCTCACAATTTAATTATGAAGTTTAGAAATAAATAATGAAACAAATTAAACTAAAGAAATAAAGAAGAAATGCCTCAAAGGTTCCAGAAGCTAGCCATTAAACCAAAAGGAAAATCAGAAACATATCACTAAACAACCAACTTGCTCTGATGTATAACTTCCACATAAGATGATTGTCCCGAACATAAACTAATGAGAATCGATCTAACATTATCAGAATTTTAAAAGACTGTTTAGGCTCACAATTTGACAATCAACTTTAACAGAAACATCTTACTCAATTGTGGAGAGCCAAAAACTAAATGAGTTGTTCTCATAATATGACAAACATAAGACTACACCTACTGATATGAATACCGGGTTTTATGCAAACCTCTGGATAAAGATGAACAGAAATTGATAAAATAACACAACCTTATACAAGGCTGTTCTCGCCCAGGATGATATTCTTTGAGTATTATGGAATGATCTGCAAATGTTTATAACAAATATGTTTGACTCGAAGGGAAAAGAAGAGAGCAGCCCATCCAGTAACACCCTAGCCATACCAAAGGCCAAAGTGATCCAAACAAATAAATTTGAAGCTTAAAACAAATAGTCATCTAAAATATTATTTATCTCTGTTCCCTGAATCTGAATTCCCGCAATCAACAAGTACACTGTAAAATCAATTACATAATTAGTATAATTACCTCACTGTTATAATTACTAATAAATTAGTTCAAAGTTCAAAAGCCAAGTTCTAGTGAAACACACTAGAAAAGGTTTATAGGTTCAAAAAATGAACAAAAATATTACATTATTTCGTGAGGAAGCAAGCACTGTATTAAGCCAAAACTGTAAAGCAACTTGAAATGACATTACTTTGATCAAATTAAGACGTAGGAGATCAACTTCACGTTTTCAACTAATTACGGCCAAACAGCTTCTTAGAATATAAAAAGCAACCAAAAAAATAATAATTAAAATCCTCTTCCAAATACAAATGCAAACTAAAAAACAGCAGTGAAAGTAAATCAAAAAACGTGATCAGATCTTAGTCAATTCAGAGAAAGGAAAACCGAAACGAGTTTTAAACTCACAATGCAATCTAGGCAAAATTTAATCCACTTGATTCCCGAGAAAACCAAGGGAAATTGAAAAAGGAAAAAAAATGACGCACCGCTATCGCCAATCAATAGAAGCTTAATGAGATAATCGTAGTCAGCTCTAGCCCTCGCAGGTGGAGCAGCCATCTATAACAAAAATCAACCAAAAAAATTTACACCTCCCTGCACATCAACACGAAAACGACAAATCAAAACGCGGAAAACGACACAACATATCAATATTCAGTCATGCAAAAGAAAATTTACGAAAAATAAAATAAAAATTACCAGATCAGAAAAAAGAAAGTTTAGAGAGACGGAGAGGTTTGGTTGGTTGAATTTGAATGGAAATGAGATTTAAGTCTGTGATAGGTTCACCAGCAGCTACAGGGTAAAAACACAAATTAAACCTCTCCGAGTAAGGTGGGTTGGGTGGCTGTAATGCGCCCCTTTTTTAACGGCTTTTTAGGTGCCCCTTGCGCACGCTAGCAATAGAGAGAGAGAGAGAGAGAAAAGAAAGGATGCTGAGGAACTTTGAACAACTAGAATGTAACATCTTTTATAAAGCTTTCACTGGGGTGCGAGTCAGTTTGAGATTAGATTTTGACCTCCTGCTTTTTTGAGAGAAGACGAAATATATTGCAATCTGGTGTGGTGCTTAAATAAATAATGGCGAATGAATTGGTGGTGGACCAGTTCCAGTTCACATATCATTTTGCCTTACTTTCTAAGGTAACTACAGCTGTGTATTTTTGTATTATTCATGTTAAATAAAGAATGTTTCAATACTAGAAACCCTTTTTTACTTGCTTTTCCTTCTACTTTATTGATTGCCGAAACACCAGACATAGTCCGGACGAATATTTTGAGGGATCAAACCGATTACATCGTAAAACTTTGAATTTATTTTATATATATTTTTGACATGACATCATTCTGTATCTGCTTCTTTTTATCCCATCATTCAAATTTACTCTCTTCCTTCTAAAAGCACTTACACCTCTGCAACTACCCATTTACAGGGAATATAATTATCACTTTCTTACCAAATTATAGAAGAAAATATCATTAAGACCTTAATTGGAACTTTAATCATAAACAAACTTCATTTAATAAGCTTTTGGGGCTACAGAGACACTTAAGATTATTTTTTTCTTTATATATTGATTCGATTAAATTAAAAAAGCTTTGCAATTGAAAACAATTAGTCTCTAGCTGGAATATTATCTGTTTTTTGGGCGCGGGGGCCCTGAGAATCTGCATTATTAACATTTCATCATTCATCTTTAATTCTCTACCAGACACTAAATTTTCTTTGTATACTTTCTAGCAAACTCTTCAACCATCAGGACTGAAAAAAGAAATTATAGTGGAAGAAAACAGAATGTCTTCAACTTTCATGTATCTAGAAATTATTTATTTGCATGGGGAAAAAAGCTAACCATAGAACGAGATTCATTTTGCATCATATCTCAAGGATTCCTTGGTTTGGGCCGAAGAAACAATGTCTCTGGATCATTATCAAACTGACTACAATATGTTTTTGTTTATGAGAATCTACCCAAAACGCCCTCTACTTGTAATAAGTCATGAACTAGATAAAAACCATTCTCAATCAGTCGAGAAAAAATAATCTTGTATTTTTCATGGAGTCCAGGTAAAGACCAAAGGTATTGAGTGACCGATCTAGTAGAATAACTCCAAAGACTCGAGTACTAAACCAATATTAGGTTTTACTATTACAGTCCAAAATACAGTGACATGGCAAAATATGACAGCAATTGCCAGAAGTGCAAGATGGTTAGGCTTCCTACTTTACATGTATCCCACTCTTTCACCATTTTAATCATAAAAATAACAAAAGTTGATGGGAAAAGAATGGGCCATCGACTTAATGCTTCAAGCATATGCTTAGAAGATCCCCTTCCCACAAACTTAATTCCCTTCCTTTAAACCTCAGTAATCTCTCTTTCTCTCATTCTCTTTAACCAAATCATCTCCATGCTTCATCTTCCTCTTCAACTGCAAACCTAAGTATCTCATGCGATGTCTCTGATGGCATCCTTCACTTCTCATACCGATGATGAGGAGACTGGTGATGATGATCATCACATGGATATTAATCTTGGCTGTTGAAGTTGTGTTTTCTGAGATGGGCAACTATCTACCCTTTGGCAGTACGTATATCTACAGGATGAAATATATGCTTATATGGCTGGAGCATGCTAAATTGCAATCACCAGTCAAGCTACTTCTGTAGAAAATCAAGAAGTTTTTTGTTTGCTTTGTTTTGTTTAATTTATGAATATATATACTGGGATTGGATATGAAGCATTATTGAAGCTCAACTTTATTAATAATGTGAGCTTGTTCTAGTGTTACCTTCCTTCCTAGGATTTATTGGCTATATGTCATCTTTATTACTCTCTGTTATGGGAATATGCTATAAGTTTGATTTTAATTACATCAAAATGTTAACAATGTGATTCATCAGAAGGAGCTTCAATGCTTGTTTTATCTTCCTTCTTCTGCAATAAAGAAAATTGATATGTGATGTGAAGATAACAGTAGACATTTAGATTTATAATAATAAAGTTAAGTGTTCTATTTTTATATTATCAGTCTTACTATTATTTAATCCCGGAAAAATTCCCCTTCATGTGTGGATAAGAACAAGGTTAAAGGGTCACTATTATATAAGTTTCATTCTGTTTAATAAATTTATGCTTGTAGAGTGATCAGTTTGCAGAGTCAGAAATGTGTTATTTACTATTATTTTTATATGCTACTTGCTTCCAGAAATGTGTTGCCGAATGCCTTGATCAACTAGTTAGTAAGCTTTCAAGTTGCTAATGCATGCTCAGGGATAGTCCTTTGACAAAAGTACGAACCGAAACCAGCTAAGATCTGGCAAAAAGCTAGTACCTTAATAACTATAATGTGCATTATATACTCATGGTGTGGTTATAATTTTAGCCTAGATACTATACAACATTTCGTAATATTTTTCAGAGTAATCAATGAAGAAAACACGGCATGAACCAACTGCAGAAGAGGTTCATCTTTTTTGAAAGCTAGCTATCATTGAGAAAAAAAGTAAAAATATCCTACCCCAACAGATTATATAGATAAGTTAAAAAGAGATGTTTGTATCTATAGTATCACTCATTTTTTAAGCTACTTATCCTTCTGAACAACATTTGTTTGTTAGTTTAGAAAGTCAGGTCTTGGTATATAACAGCCTGTACAGGGTTTTGATCTTCACTTCAATGGCATGTCAAAATTTCCCCTAATAATTCTTTCAAGTATGACATCAAAGTGTAGTTCTAAGTATTATAATATTAAAGACAACCTAATTAAGGTTTACCAGGGCATTCATTAGAGTGATAAGTCGTCATTGATATTTGGACAAAACCACAACCACAAGTCGATAAACCAACATTAGGCAACCAAATCATCGCAAACTTCCATTTAAGTAGAGTACTCAATCAACATAAAGGTATATGATAAAATCATCCCAAAGCACAAAAGGCATAATTTCCATCTTAGTATGGCAAAATTCCAAATGTTTCCTCGTAACTCTTTGCTTCAATAAAAGAAACCAAGTACTTTGCCTCCAACATTCTTCCTTCTAGCTTCTTCGTGATCCATTATGCCAGCAGATGTTGTCAGCACAATATATCCAAACTGCCATTTTTTTGAGTTCATCAGGACACATAACTTATTTAGTAGCCTTAATATTGGCCACCAGTTGGCTGTACCCATAATAGAAAATCTCACAAGATGCAAGGGCCAATATTCCAAACAATAAATTGTTACCACAACACACCCACACACTACCCATCAGGCACACACAATATAAGTAATTCGTTATGCAAGTACAGGGCGCATGATTAGAGGGTTCCTGTCTAGTCATACAATTATATCATCAAACTTCTAACACGCAAACATCCCCCATATTATCCACAGAGAATCATCAGTTTTTCCTATGTGATTTTACAATACAAGCTAACTTGTCACTGCTGCTTCTACATCAGATTTATTTTCATAAGCCTAATAATCTTGTATGCTATCATTATTATATAAACAAATGTAATTCATAATAACTAGGGTTTTAGAGTCCAGGCTAACCTGTCTTGAAGGAAGCAGCCTTGCAGTCCAGCCTTCAATTTCTTTGACCCCAACATCAAACCGAGGACTGATTACACCACATTTGTTCAGTCTTCCATTCAGTTCCACCACAATTTTTCCAGCTCTATGATCATCAACGTACTCAAACTCTCCAATGTAACCTATAAAAGCAATTTTCATGGAATAATGAGCACACTTATGTTCAATTATCAAAATCGTTTTAGCAAAACAAGAATAGAAATGAAAAACCTATGACAAAAGAATATGCGAACCATGTTTCTGCATGACCAAAAGAAACTTGATAATCACTTTAGAAGATGGTCTGATCATGACCTGTCGTTTCCCTCTCTTCTCTGCATTATACATGCTCTTAAGAGCATCATTCAAGACACTAACTCTCACCATGCTTACAAAAGCAAGCTGCCATTAATATCACAGATAATTAACACTTTTTGCGAACAAAACTACAGAACCTATCGATAAGTCAGTAACTCTAAAAAACAGTAAACAAATCTTTCAAGATAAAAACTGATTAGGCCGCATCCATGAGGCAAATTAGTAAAAATAACATTCACTTATGAAATAAATTCCGGAACTGCATTGAATTAAATTGTTGGTTGCCAAAGTCCAATTTTACAGTAACAATTTCTTTCAACGTCTTTGGAAACATGAAACTCATTCTCATTTTCGCAACACCTAAAGATTCTCTTCCATTCAAGATGTTTTAAACTAACAAATACAGTAACAAGTGATTCCATTCATCATAACTTTGAACTATCACAACCAAATTGCAGAATTTCATCACAGCCAATATTAAAAGATAGACGACATTAAAACAGCAAAATGAATCAAAATACTGTTTATGTTATTGAACATTGTGATGCACTATAACATTTACAATCAAGCAATAATTTCCAGATAAAAAAAGACAATTGCTCAAACAAGAGAAATAATAAGAATGAAAAACTAAATCGGATCCGTTGAACGTAGCGATAAGTTGTTAATAGTTTTACCGGATAGCACAAACGGCGGCTGCGTTCTGAGGATTCAAAATAGTGTAGAAGCGCAAAAAGATAGAAGAAGTAGGGTTTTGTTATGGCAAGCGTTGAAATGTAGTGTTTTATTAGGCTTATTTGGACTCTAGACAGGAGGGTATTTACAAAAATTTCCCCTTCGGCTACTCCTCGTGGGTCTGGAATCAGTAATATGCGATTAGGCCCAGTTCAGATAAAGTATTTTGAGGGGCGTGGAGGTAAATATTTAAATTTACCATCCCAATAAATGGCACAATAACACGTGTAAATAATTAAGAGGCATTTAACTTATGATAATATTTTATTATTAAATTTAAAATATTATTTTAAAGATAAATTATCTAAAATTTGATAAAAATGAATAAGTATAAATAATCATTGTATTTAGTTAGAGATAATTAAAGAATATTAATAAATTATTTTACTTAAATATTTTTAGATATAATTATTCTAAAATAATTTTTTATATTAATTAAAAATGATATTATTTTTGTCATAAAAATTAATAAATAAAATATAATTATAATAAAATTAATATTACTTTGGTAATATTTTAATATCTAAAGTGAATATAGTAATCAGATTATCACTTATATTACTTATCATATCATTATTGATAAAAGAAGATTATTACAATAATTTATTATTGATAAATCAAATAAGATAATACAAATAATAAAATATAGATTATAAAGATAATTTTTATTAACTAAAACCAAACAGCTCTTATTGTTATTATCAATAATAAAATAATAATGAAATGTTATTTTATTTGAAATACTCTTAAATATAATAAATTAAATCGAAGATGCGAATATAGAGAAAAATTACGATAAATCAAATATGTGGGGTTGCATGAGAAGTATTAAGGAAAAACAATAATAAATCAAAAAATGGGGTTTGAATAAGAGTTTTACAACTACTAGTGTTCTAGGTGGTTGATGGTGTGTGCGGCGGCGGCTAGGTACCTCACCCCTACACTCAATTGACATCATTGAAGTAATGTTATGAGGAGGGTTGATCAATTTAAAGGTGATTGCTTCCAAGCTTGCAAGCGACTGCTTCCTCAAATTGGATGACATCATTGACATCTAGAGTTTTGGCTATTGAAATCCAAGGCTTTGGCAAGTGCTGGTGGCAATGTGGTGGCGTTGGTATTAGCAAGCAATGGGGGGTGGTGGTCTAAATGGTGGATGGGTGACTTGGAATTTTAATTGAATACAAGAATATTTTTGTCAAATACATACATATACATATAAATACATATATATATATACATATAAATATATATATATATATATATACATATATATATATATATATATATACATATATATATATATATTATATATATATATATATATATATATATATACATATATATATATATATATATATATATATATATATATATATATATGTGTGTGTGTGTGTGTGTGTGTGTATGTGTGTGTGTGGATAAAACAATCATAATAGATTTTTAAGTATAGTTGATATTTTAATTGAATACCATGATATTTCGCCCTTTAAAATTTAACAAATAATAGTAAATTTTTAATAAAATAAGAATAATTTAAATTCTTTAATACTGACACGAAAGTGTTAACTATATTTTTTTCTATATTATATGTATTGTATGATAATTTTTTATTACGTGACAAATCTGACAAATTAATACTAATAATAAAACAACCACTACTAGAAAAATAAAAGGTTAATATAAACCAAGTGTTTTCTAAATGTTTGCATGCGATGGTGGTAAAGTTTGCCTTCCTGTTTGTTATATTGTTTTCTGCCAGTTTACGAAAGAAGATTGGGCTTACGAAATCAAATTTAGTGTGAGAGAAAGACATCCAATTCTTTGCTTTTGCCCAAAAAGACTTATTTCCACCGAAAGTTTGGTGTTTTAAAATATAACAGATGAAAATTTGGAAATAGACTAAACTTTAACTAGAAATATATAACTAATTGCTTTATTTACGGATATATTGTAATTTAATTTTTTATTTTTATTTTTGTTTTTGATAATAAACTTATATAATTGGATAGTATCACAAATTTGAATACAAATTATATGATTAGGTGTTATTTTATTTTTTATTTAAAATCATTTAAATATTATTATATTTATTTAAATTTATATGCTAATTTTGTTATATATAATTTTAAACAAATACATAAAATTTTACGTCGTGATGGACAACAGTACAATTTAATAGCATATAAATTGCTAAAGTGACAAACAAAAAAATTATTTATAAATTTATCGGATTGTAAAATATTAACATTTTCAAATTTAATAAAAGAAATTATAAATACGATAATCCATATCCTTTTACTTGCATCATATAATAACAATACTTTGCTTAATAAATAAGAGATGGTATTTTTTTTTTTTTGGGTAAATAATAAGATGATATCAAAGGCACCTTGTTTCGCATATGTTATACACGTGTATTGAAAGATGATTCACTATATTAAGTTGTCTTGGATTTCTTAATGTTCTTGACTCCTCTTGGTTACCAGCGTACCCGCCAAGCAAGGATCTCAAAACCAACAATTAAACAGCGACAATGGCTTCATATAATTACAACAATTTGGATTCGATTTTGAGTCCATCACTGTTATCCTTGAACCCCAACAGGGCCCTCTTCACTTCTCAACAACAACCGCCACCCCAAGAGCAAGTCGCAAATATTACCAACAACAACGCTCAACGAACGCAAATACTCAAGGAAGAGGCCCATATCGAGAGAGAAATTATCAAGGCAATTTCCAGCGGTAAAATCGAATCGTTGCAACCGAATTCGGGTCAATCGATATCCATTGGAGAGCACTACGTGTGCGTGTCGTTTCACGATGAACTAGAGTCGGATTGTAGAGTGTGGGAGTGGCATGGACACGTGGTGTCGTATAGTGCAGAGCGTGGGTACACGCAAGAGTATGTGTACGGGAGTTACTATGAGAGGATGATGAAGAAGGTACTTTATGAAGACAGTGAAGAAGAGAAAGATGAAGAGGATAATTCTGGGTTGAGACAGTTTATTGGCGGGTTGAATTTGACGGATGGGAGGGTCTTTTGCAGGAATTTAAGTGACAATTCTAGGAGGTAATTATTTTTATCCCACTGCATTACATTACAAATTGAAGGATTTGCTTGCATATAAGTTTTTAGTTTTGAGGGCTTGGTCTGACGTATTTATTTTCTGATTGTAGCTTTTAGGGTTTAAGTTTTATATTTTTCTTGTGGGGTTGAAGCTTCATTTTTTTATGAAGTTTGTATTCATCAAATTATATCTGTAAATTTGAGAGTTAAGCTCAAGTATTAAAACTGTCAGGATTGATCTGTGTTTAAGGTTGGTTGCCGTTGCTCATATTGATTTGATGGTACAGAGGAAATATTAGCAAATAGATAATTGTTTAACATGGGGATTAGTTTGCCCTTTCTTTGGCTGCACTGTTGGATTTTGTGAACCATTCATAACTTTTATTTGGTTGTATATGTTTGGGCCACTTTGTACTTGCTAGTGATCAACTAGGAAGCACAAAAGGGCTGCATGGACTGAGTTTCTATGTTTGCGTAAGGTTTCAAAAAATGAAATTTCTAAAAATTGGTATGAAACGTTTTGAGGATTTTCAGAAATTTAAAATAAGAAAATTGAAATGCAATTCTTTGGTAAAAAATCGAAATCAATAAATTTTATTTGTTCAATAAATTTCTTTCCTAACTGTCTGTCAACACTGTACATTTATGTTTATTTATTTATATTTTATTATGTCATGCCTCAGTTTTGTATACTGTTATCAATTAAATTGAGATATTGAATAGAGTTTACTTAGTAACTGTCATGTGTAATATTAAAAAAACCGTATATTTTTAATAAATACACTTGTCTCTATATTTTCGTTTCCTATATTTTTGAGAAGATTCGTTTCAATGATTCCTTTTCTGTATATTTGTGTTTCTGCTTTTCCGTTTCTGTTTTCATTCTATTTAGGTGATCAATGAATAAATTGTCAATGCAAAAATGTTTAAAAGAAAGGAACTTATCTCAATACTATCTCAATTTAGTGACAAAGTAATGCTGCTTATTCTGCTAGAGTTGATTTTAGATCAAAATTTGTTGGAACATAGGGAATTTTAATGATTTTAGATCAGATTTTACATTATATCTTATGCATTATGGCTATGGATTAGAATTCTTTATGTTTGTTGGATCTTTTCTTTTTGCATTCTAATGAAAAAAATTGTTTTTTCCTCTATTCCACCCTTGGTTTGGTAGATTAGCATTTGTTTTGGTCAGAAATGTATTTGCTGCATCATTTTACTTCTAAATATTTCTCTTCGTGAGGTTGTTCAGAATCTTGAGTACTGTGACTTCTTCTACAACTGCCATGCTTTTGATTATTGGTTGAATCTGTTTATTAACTGGTCCTTGGCACATAATAAATTTTTACTGGTCTTCTTTCTCCTTGGAGAAAGGGAGAAAAAGAAAACCATCTGCTGGAAATGTGCATTGATTGATGTATTCTTTAATGTGTAACCTTGTATACTTCAATACATGATGATAGTCTCTTAAGAAGTCTGTTGCCCAAGTAGCTCTCATCAAACTGTCTAATGCATAATCTGTTAGTCATTTTCTTTAAAATGCCTTTTTGACACCATTATTTTTTAAAAGACCTAGCTTTTGCTTTCTTAATTTAATTCAATGATTTTATTGTAACTTTTTTCTTAGATGGTTAAAAATTGTAGTACTGGGTTGCTGGAAGAGGGGTGCTAACTTGAGTTGTTTTTGGAAGTTGAGTATTCCTGAAAGTAATATGATGCAGCTGTTACAAGGATAGCCCTCTTCCATATAATGATAAAAATGAATGATTCCTGAGGAATTATGTTTTCTTTAAACTGCTGAATAAGCTTTCCAAACAGATTTAGCGCAAATTAGTATGCCATGTTGGCTCACTAGTAAGAAAATTCTGGTACAGTGGCAACACTGCATTATGGAGATTAGTGAGGTTGGAAATATGAATATATAGCAATGAATTTGTGAGATGTGCTTGCATTTTGACACAAGTTTTTCGACAATTCAGCAAATCTTCTACGTGTGGGTATTAAAACTGTCTTTATCACTTATCCACGTATTTATTTTTTCTTTATTTCCATTCTTTCAGTTCTTTCATCTGGTTTAGATTTGTGCTCTTTATTTTCATTGTATTTGTCTTATTTCCTAATAAATGGAAGGATACACATGCAAATGTATACGTTTTCATGTATATTAGTCTCCACATTCTGACCAAAGGCAAATTTTCTTCACCAATTTTTTGGCCAGACTAGTCTAACCTTCTCTGCACTCAGATTGGTTGACTGCATAAATTTCTTGCTTGGTTGTCTGATTGCATCCATCATTTGTGTTGTTCAACAGTATACTTATGCATGCTTTTTGAGCAATTTCAGTAGTTGTGCTTGTTTCTACATATTTATTGTGCATCATTTTGGTAATTATTGTTCAGAAATTGTGATATGTGCCTTGCCTTATTAGTCAGTTGTTTTTTATTCTTTGGCAGGATGTAAGAGTTGCTGTTTGTGCAGATGTTCCAAGCAAGCCTGAAGATCTGAAGAGCTAGCTTTGCATTTCTGTCTTTGCTTCATTAGTTGCCTTCTAGGTTTTATGTTCTGATGAAATGGTTCTCTTCTCATGGGACTTATCTGAGGAAAAAGTTGGGGTTCTGCTTTTTAAAATTTTGAACTTAAGGCTTTTTAGTTATTTCAACTGCCAATAAATTTCATAGGTACCTTTAATTGGCTAGGAATAGCTAATTCATCTGAATCATTATATCTTATATGACAGTTGACATCTCAATTTCCCTTGATTGAAGGGGAAAAAGTGGCACATTTTGTTTAAGACTTATTTCTCTAGAACATTGTTACCTTTTTGTTCTCACAAGTTTCCTTCACAAATAATGCATCTATTTTCCCCGTTTGGGTTGAATTGTTGCTTAATCTTTTGCAGATTACTGAGAAAGAAATTATATGTTGGAAGCAGTTGAATGCTTTTCAATTGATGCTTTCCTTGGGAATTTGACAGAAGAAAAGACTTGTTTAATACGGATATGATAAATTTCGATTGCTTGTGATGGATATGTACAACTGGTAAGTTATGCCGGCAAGTCTGTCATGTTCCAACTATCTTTTTATCTGTCTAAATTTTGTAAAATAAATATTTTGTGCCTTTTTATTACTAATCAAACCATTTAAGAAACCTCTGGTTTGGGTAATGTTTTATTACTAAAATAAAAAGATTACCTTGAAGATAAAATTATTTAAAAAATTACTGCATATAAATGATTACTATATTTGATAAAATTTGATAAGTATAAATAATTATTGTGTTTGATTAAAGGTAAAAAAAGAATACTAATAAATTATTTTACTTAAATGTGTTTGAATATAATTATTTTTAAATATTTTTTTATATTATTTATTATATTAATTAAAAATAAATTTATTTTTGTTTCAAAAAAGTAATAAATAATAATATAATTATAATAAAATCAATATTATCTTGGTAATTTTTTAATATCTAAGGTGAAGGTAGTAATCAATTACCATCTATATTACTTGTCATATTAGTATTGGTAATAGAAGAGTATCGTAATTTTCTATTACTGACAAACAAAAAAAGGTAATAAAAACTAAATTATCAATATAATCTTTAAATCATAAAACCAAACGGCCCTTTAGATTTTGATCAATGGAGAGATCAAAATAATTTAGGTTTTGATTAGTTCGAATAATCTTTTATTAAAATAAAAAGAAAGATTATTACACAAATAAATACTCACTTGCCTGTTAAATTTCATTGTTACTCTTAAGGATAAATTTTTTATTTAAAACTCATATTTTAGAATTATCATAAAGTTTTAAAATATTTATTTTTGCCATTTAATCTCATATTTTATAAGTTTAAAAACTACATTCACCCCAAGTCTAGGGTTTTCAACTTAACCTCTCATATTTTTCCAATTTTTAGTTGTCTCCCACCCTTCTAAAATATTTCAATTAAACCCCTCTTCAACTTCAGTCTAACCTTCGTCTCTTCTCGTCGATTTCTCTATCATTTTGACATTTTTTTGTGGCAATTTCTTGCCCATCAGTCTAACCTTCATCTCCGACAATATCTTTACTGACTAGCACACTCCTGATTTGATGTTTCCCCTTTTAGTTTTCATGCGTCTCTTTCTCTCTTAAAGTTTCACTATGCTCCTTCATTTGTTCTTGTCGAAAGATACAATGTTTCTCCTTCTATTCTCCTCGCCAACACTAGACTTCCTCTTTGGTGGCTCTCGACAATTAATGTTCTTTCGATGAGAACATATGCAATTTGTGTGATGTACAGATCCTCACCAATGAATCATTGATCGACTATGACTGATGATTCCTTCTAGTTTGGGAGATGAGAGTGTGAAGGTTAGTCAATTTCAGTCATCGGAGAAATGACAAGGGGGAAATGTAAATTTTAGAGGGAAAATAGTCATTTTTTAAATTTTAGCTAGGGAAGTGGAGGCAATTGTTAGTTTTTAAACTTGAAAGAAAAATGTGATGAATTTATAATTTTTTTAAGTATTTTTATTAAATAACTATTTTACCTTTGACAATAATAGTAAATTTTAACAAATAAATGGATATTTAGATTTTTAATAGTTAATGAATAAAAAAAGGAATTTGCATCAAATCTTGGGTGGGATATGTTAGTTGGCCTAACAATAAATATTAACCAAACAACCCTCAAAGATCTTCACAACACAAATGGACATGAAATAGGGGATTGGAATTTTTGAGGGATGACATCTAAATCCGTAAACTTAGAATTCAAGGGTTTTTTCGTGAATGGATAAAAGCGAGAAAGGTTTGGGTGGCCTACTCCCCCGCAAGTTTATGTTATCATTATTCACCCGCTAGACACGTCGCTCATCCCAATAAAACCCTTATACCCACCTCGACCATCCATTTACCCAACATTTGATCCAATCCAACGATCCAGATAGATGCCAACTCATCAATCTCCGTCACAAACTAGCACACTTTGATTTCGAACCATATCCATCGTCGATTTACCACTTCCCAAAGTCTAATCCGACGTTCCAGATTCACTGCGTCTTCGATCCGCATGAGCCCTAACCAACCAATTATAGTCCATTTCTCGCATCTATATATAAGCTCCAACTCATAAACCACTTCACAACGCAATTCTTATCTTCTAAACGAGTAAGAAAGAATCCAAACCCTTATTTCAATTTCCACGCAAAATATCAATTATAATGGCGCCCAAGGCAGAGAAGAAGCCGGCTGAGAAGAAACCAGCCGAGGAGAAGAAAACTTCGGTGGCTGAGAAGGCGCCGGCTGAGAAGAAGCCGAAGGCCGGAAAGAAGTTGCCGAAGGAAGCCGCCGCTGGAGACAAGAAAAAGAAGCGCACGAAGAAGAGTACTGAGACATACAAGATCTATATCTTCAAAGTCCTCAAACAAGTCCACCCTGATATCGGAATCTCTTCAAAAGCTATGGGAATTATGAATAGTTTCATCAACGATATCTTCGAGAAGCTTGCTCAAGAAGCCTCCAGGTTGGCAAGGTACAACAAAAAGCCCACTATTACTTCTCGGGAGATTCAAACAGCTGTGAGGCTTGTACTTCCTGGTGAGCTGGCTAAGCACGCCGTTTCTGAGGGTACTAAGGCCGTGACTAAGTTCACTTCATCTTGAAGGAATTTATCAGTGTAATTGACAGAATGTGTCTGTGTAACTAAGTCGGGTTAGAATTTTAATTTTAGTAGATGAATATGTTGGGTTTTTTGGGGTGGGTTTCTAGGGCTTATTACGTTGTATTTTGTTATTTGGGTGTGATTGAGCTTAGCGTTCATCCCTATTGTGATATGATGTGAATTGGGATATAATTTCGTAGTTTCTTTTGCTTCCATTTTAGTATTTTTATTTCACTTTGGTTTTTTGGTGGTGTCCCTAAATTTTGTCTGAGTTATGGTTGTGTTTGTTTTAGTGCCTGTTGAGTTTATGCTATTGTGATTATTTTCCAATTAGGTTAGGGTTTATAGCGAAATTACTTGATTTGGGTTAGGATGAGGTTATCTTTTTATTGAACAAAAACTGCGTTTTCTTTTAAGGACTTGTATCAAAACTCAGTAATAATGGTGCGGATAATTGGTGCTTCGGATCTTTATATTAGAGTTTTTTGTTCATTTCATGTATGAATTATGCCTAGTTTACTATGCAGGTAGCATACTTGCCAATTTTAAGAGATTTATGCAGTTTTTTAATCTGTTTATTCAATTTATGTTGATGAGGTTATTAAACTGTGCGGAAATGGAGTTTTGCGTATAGGGATTTTGTATTGATTCTGCATTTTTGATTGAATTCGTTGGGTATGCTTGAATCCTGATGTTCAGAAAAAAAGAAAAAAATAGTTGAGGCATTTTTTTGGCTTGTGGTATAAATGCATAGAGTGTAATCTATTTGTTTCTCAAAGGTTTATAGTTTGTTAATAATACCCACAGAAGCTCCTTTTTTCAATCCGTTTGTCTGTCTGTCTTCTTCCC
This sequence comes from Mangifera indica, assembly GCF_011075055.1. Taxonomy (NCBI): domain Eukaryota; kingdom Viridiplantae; phylum Streptophyta; class Magnoliopsida; order Sapindales; family Anacardiaceae; genus Mangifera; species Mangifera indica. Next base: position 17,778,583 of record NC_058138.1, on the reverse strand, counting down.
TCTTAATATAAAGATACTCAGGTAAATGTTTATGTATTCAAGTATCAGTCTCCCCATGTTAACCAAATGGCCAAATTTTTTTCATCAATTTTTCTGGCCAGCCTAGTCTGTTTTCTCTGCACTCTGATCGGTTGCCTGCATAAATTTTTGCTTGGTTGTATGTATTTTACACCTATCAATTGAATTGTTCAACGGTGTAGTTATCTTTGTATTTTCTAGGCAATTATAAATTGTGACCGAACAAACTGAAGCAACTTTCTCTTTTCTTTCCACAACCATGTAAGCTATTCTTTTTCTCTTGTTCTGCTGTTTTTGGCCATGTCAGGATCAGTAATCTCTTTTTCTGTCTCGCTCTTGCTCTCTCTTAAAACTTGATAAAAAACAAGAATTCTTTCTTCGCTTTCTTTATTTCCATTCATTTGAAGCACAATCTAAATTTGCTTCGCTTGTTGGCAGCTGAAAGTTTTTATAGCACTTACACTTCCATACATCTTTTACCCACCAAAGTTGCAATGACAGAAAACTATGGATTTTCCTCTGTAATTTGATTATGTTCCAGACTTGACTTTCTTCTTGAATTTTCTCTATCTCCAAAAACTGTGAGAAAGCTTCTCCGTACAATCTATAAGTTGCAAGAGCCATTATCTTCTCATAGTTCGTTACATGCGGATAACGAAATCAGAAAATGCCGTTGTCCAAAAACTTTGATTCTTAAATTTAGTTTTTTCATTGAACGACAAGTGAAAGCACACCACAGTATTGATTCTCGAACTTCTCGAAATGTTTATCTCTGCAATACTGTAGTAGTTATCCATCTCTGGAAAAACTCTTCCACTGCATACTGAGCTTAAGTATTGGAAGTGACTGTTACTTCCTCAGGTTGAAGATTTATTACGAGATTATGGACACCGAGAAGGAATGTTGTATTTGCTTATGTAAGTTCCTTTGAGTGTAAAATATGTGAAGTTTTGAAGTTTTAAAGTTTTTTGTGGTGTCGTGATTGAAAAATCTGTTTATAGGGGACAAGCTGTTGTCTTGGCTGGTAGGATGGTCCTTCAGATGCAACCAACACCACCACTAGTATTACCCCCACCCCCACTGTTACTGTTACCACCATTAACTTGGGACCGGGAAACAAGAGTGCTTGTCTAAAAGTTGAGTACTTGAGATTGACAGATGCACTTCTTTTTCATACTTCTTGCAATTTAGTTTTATACATATGGATTTAGTTGATTCTCTTAGCATTTGAGAGGTGATATGAGAAGTGAGATTGCGGTTATTTTCGCTGGACATACTCGAGAAACTGGAATATATTTTTTGGACTACAGAAACGAAACGGTATATGCTTTCTTAAACTGCCCGCATGAGAGGGACTTCTTTCATTTTAACTCTCATAAGTTGTGTCTTGTAACTTGAACACTCTAGCTCCTTCAAATTTATGGCCCATGGATCAGGCTACTGTTTTCAATGCATTTTAAAATTAGCTTTATGTATTATTCCATTCAAATTATCAATCTGTAATAGATTAATAAATGAACAATAATTTTATGGTAAATTTTATTATTCTAACTTGGAAGAAATAATTTTGAAATGCCCTATGACCAGACAGGTATGCCTGTTTTGTTAATGAGTTACAATTTACAAATGACATGTCTGGTCTTTCGGCATGAATATATGAACGACATGTCGTTGAAATAAAAAAAAAAGAACTCAACTTACAAGTTACGGACAGCGTCACAACCAGCATCCTGAAATGGCTAAAAGACTCAGCCCGCAACTCTTCGTCAGCCGTAACCTCTCTAAGCCCTTTTTTGTTTGATATATTTAAGTAATTATGTGGGGGGAGGTTTTGATTATTGGTTTTATGTGTAGGGTTGTCTTTTTATACAACCAATCAAGAACTAAAGAGATTGTTTTCGCGATTTGGCGTTGTTACGGAAGGTGATTTAGCATGATATGTTTCATTTCACTGTTTTTCTTTTTGGTTTTCAACTGATTTGTTGTTGATTTTGGGTTGCTGATTTGTGTGTATAGCGAGGATGATATTAGATCCAAAAACTCAAAGGCCGAAAGGGTTCGGTTTTGTCTCTTTTGAATCAGAGGTTGAGGCGCAGAAAGCGTTAAAGGCTATGAACGGCAGGGTAATTCTCAAACTCGTATCCACTAATTTTTACCTCAATATGCGCATAACAGAGTTTTAAAAACGAAGTTTCTGAAAATTTTTATCTAATCATGACTATTTGATTGATATGTTTGTTCTAAAGTTTTCGTGATGAGAAAGAGAGGGATAAGTCAAATATTGAGAGTGGGAAGAAGTAGTAGAGTGATGTTTTATGTAGAAAGACTGAAGTAGGGCACCGCTGTGTTTTAAGTAATTAAGCCAACCTTTGTTTTCCTGTAACTTCAATTCTTTCATCATTGTCTTGTGGAAACCCTTCTTTTCCTTTTTGTCTTTCAATTACACCCATTTTCATCTTTTTTTCCTGCCTTAATTATTATTATTTCTATGTATATAATAACATTACATAACTTCCCCTTCTTTAACGCTTCATTTTCATTTTTTCCTAGCAAAAGAGGAAAGGGGAGCATGTTCAAATTATTGATATTTATTTTTCAGATAATGTTAACTAGGATAATGCAGTGCCTGTGTATTTCAATTTGGTTTAAGTAGGATGGTTTTGCTTCTTTAGTCAAATTTGTGATTGTTTTAAGTTAAGTAACACAAGCTTATAATTTGAAGCAGTGTCATTTCATGTATTGAGCAAACGTATACAGAGTCAATGAACAAATATTTAAATCTAAGAAGTGAATCAGATTCTTCCAAAATATATCTCTTCTTTTAGTTCATCCTTGTTTATCTTATCCAAATCGTTTCGAAATTTGCATACTGCTGCATCTATGCTACATCGTACACCCATATCTGTGTTGGATTTTTGTGCATCCATGTTTTCCATACTTTTTTATTATTCCTTGACAGCATATCATTTGCAGTTGCATGATGTCCTATCATATTTTTGTTTTATCAAGAAAGAAAGCATGCCCCATCAGTCTTCAGAGACTTCATTAGTCTTCAGATTATGAAGTGATTCAAGAAAATGGTGGGCTATTGACCATTTACCTTATAAGAAAGTATCTGTCTCAGTTTGTGGGTGACAGCAACAGGAAGGAATGCATATCTTTAGCACTGATTAAATTATGCCAAGTATTGTTGAACGCTTTTGGCTTTAAGTATTCACTTTTTCAGTTTCATTCGGAAATGGAGAGTACTGCTTTGAAAGGGTAGTAGTGTTATCAATGTTTACGCCTCTGCGTATAAAAAGTGTTTTATAGTCGTCAAAAGTACAAGGCATCCTATGCTTCAGAATACCAAAGTTAAATAAATGGTTTTTCCGACTCTTGTCAACCATTCTTGGTAAATTTTAATTTAGATGAGTCATCTTGTCAGAATAAATGGTTTATATGTTGTCTCCTTCAGTAATTAAACCATTGTAACAGGCAAATTTGTTCAAGCCTGAACCTTTTAACTGATATTGATGTTAAAAGTTCCTGACCTAAGTTGAGTGATTGTTCAAGCCTGAACCTTTTATTGCACTTCTTTTTCTCTCTAGAATATCTTTACGGAGGACATTTGAGGCTGACCTGCCAAACAACTTGAAGTTGGCATGTCTGGCTGAGCTGCTTTTTGGTAGGGTTTTTAAATCTCTTTCAATGGATATTTTTAGCCTGAGTCTGTTGGATGAGTCAATTATTAATTCGTTGACATAGTGACATACTACGGTAAGAAGGCTGTCTTCTTTGTGGGAAACTTGTGCTGCATTTTGACATACTACGGTAAGAAGGCTGTCTTCTTTGTTGGAAACTTGTGCTGCATTTTGATGGTAATTTGTATTACCGATTTGTAGATGTTATAAAATTTATTTCTGAAAACACCTACAGTCTAATTTAAATTTACCTTGTTATTTTGTGCAGTTGGTCAATGGGAGGCTGATCTTTGTTGAAGTTGCAAAGAATGAAGATCCTGGAAACCATGGTAGCTCATGACTGGAAATATAGGAGTTATCGAAATGTTTCTGAATCACATTGCTTTTTGTGAAAGAAAAAAAAAACCAATTGGAGGAGGGTTTCTTCAAACAAGGAGTTTTAGAGTGACGTTCTTAGAAATTGTTGTCTTCAGAATTCATGTAAATGTGTAGCATTATACTTACAAGGTTAAGTTCCAAAACGGCAAAAGGGAATGCAATCTTTCATAAGTAGTCGGTTAATTTTTTGGTTCCTGTACATGGATCATGATGTGGTATTCATTACTTGGGATGGAACTGGGCCCGGTAAACCAAATTTTGCTCCACCCTTGGTGTAGAGGATTTCCTAACAAAGACAGGGACAGAGATGGAGGGGGATAATCAAGGGGGAAGGGATACATTTGTCTCTAACCTGCTACTTTGTACTTCCTTCTTTTTTAATGACAGTAAAGGCCTTACCTAATCCTAATTACATACTTGGGCTGAAATTACTTCTCTCGATCTGCCTGGGATATTTCAACTTGCACATGTAAATATCCTCACAATTGCTTCTGCACTCCTCAATGGGTTTCTGCACTCCTCAATGGGTTTCTGCATAGAAGTGTTTTCCTTACCCCGGAAGTGGTTGTGAAAGTGAGGAAGAGTTTCCCCGCCAGGGTTTAGTGGGGCAGTAGTTGTAGGAGTTAGTGCCGGGTTAGATAGTGTTGCATTAGTGCCAGGAGAGGAGAGGGGTTAGTCCTAGGGAAGTTGTAAATCTTTGATCGTCCACTATGCCACCTTCCAAGAACCAAATACCTGTTTCCTTCTCTTTGAACAAACTATTAAGGGTGTGGAGATTCTTGGGTGTTTGCTTAAACCTTTTTTTGATGTGGATGTTTCTGTGGGTAAATATCTTTTGTTGTTTTATGGTAGTTCTGGTTTGGTAAATGTTAAGAATGTGAATGTGTGTGGGACATGGGTTCCAATTTCCAAATATCAGATAATGACTCAGCAGTAAATACCATAAAAAATTGTTCCTATAAAATTTGATTAAGCTTCTTTTCTTCACTAAAATCCTGGTAAGTTTCTCATTGACTACTTTGGTACCCAAAACATCTTCAGCAGGTTGCTGGGGTAGTGTAATGAATAAAATGCGGCACTTGCTTTGGCCGCAACCAGATGCTTGGGAAGAGAAGGTGAAATGCAGTTCTGGGAGGATCGCCAAATGCCTTTATGGGAGGAGAACGTCGGATGGCAGATACCATATACATGATGCTACCAGATGCAAATGGAGGCGGAATGCAGTTTGAAGAACATCAGATACCAGCAACAAATGTGACTGCGGCAGGTGTAATGCATTGGGAGGAAAATCATATATCAGATAAAGCTGATATAATGGAACCAGAACAGTGGATGATGAATGATAGTTCTGAGCTAAACTGAGAAAATTTGAACTGCAAATCATCAATCCTAGATACTTTCGAAGAAGAGCTCTATTCACTTGGTACATGTATCAAAACAACAATACTCTTAGTTCAATAATTTCAGAAGAATCCATTCTTGCCATAGTTCCAATTTAACTTCATCACTTCCATCTGTTCTAAAATTAAAATATATATATATATGTATGTATGTATGTATGTATGTATGTATAATGTGGATCACCAAGAAATAATTTTGGAACCCAGCAAAAGTTGTCATCCCAATTCCCAACTTACGATAAATAAAGCAGAGCAACCAGAATACAAGTCATCCCTTGTGTGCATACTGCACTCGAATACTTCTGCCATCCAGGACCTGAAATGATCATAACATGAAAATGAACATCCTTATTTATTTTGAAAATAAATGGCACTTATCAATGCTTGAAAAAATCTCAAACATACCAGGCCGTCCATTTCTCTACTAGCTGCACTAGCTGCAGCTTCAGAAGTGAATTGCACAAACCCATACCCTCTTGATTGGGAACTCACGTGATCACATATAACTTTAACTGATAAAGATATTAATGTGATTAACAGATTAGAATTGGCAATAACACATAAATCACAATAATATGGGATAAAATTAAGAAGAAATCACCTTCCAGAATTTCACCATGCTTTCCAAAAGCATCCTTCAAAACAGTTTCATTTGTATCATAAGAAAGCCCTGAATAAAACACACATCAAACCCCAAACTGTAGAAAGTTTTTTTTTTTTTTTCCAAGCAAAGAACAACAACGATTCAAAGTGAAAAAAGATGAATAAGAGACCTCCGATGAATAATTTAGCGCGAGAGTTCCCAGTCGAAAACCACCTGGTTAAACGAACGCTGTTATTCACACAGTGCATCATCTCCAACTGGGATTTGTGCAACGGCCTATGACAGCTGTAGAATGTGAAAAGAAACCCGGCGGTAGAATTGTTTCTGCAGCGTTTTAGGGGATCCAACTTCTGAGTCGACGATCTGAGTTTCTGCCTAGCATTAGGTTCCACAAATAATTGTACTGTTATGGGCAGAATTACATTTTAACCTGGGAAGTTTGATTTACGAAAATATGACCCTACACTATATGAAAAATGGGCCCAGAGTCTTAACAGAGATTAGTAAAACAGGCTTTTAAATTAAAGTATATCTTTATATATGGATAAAAATGCAGAAACGGGCACTTAAAAATGTGTTATGTTTTTTCTATAAGGTGGACATCGAAACGGTGAAGAGATAAAGACGACATAACATCCGCAAAAACAAAACAGCCGCACCAATCAAATAATAAAGGCATTGCTTTATGGCTATTATAAAAGCAAAAAATATTTAAGTTTAATGTAATCAAAATAAACATTAGAAGAAGGAAGTTACACTAATTAATTGAATTGAACTCAAATTCAAATAAAATGGACTCAAGCTCTTCCATAAGAGATTTAGGTAAAATTGAAGGTTGATTAGAATTAGTTTCCCACAAGCTCTTTGATAAGAGACTTAGGTAAGAATTTGGGTAAAAAGAATACAAAGGTATTATACTACTATTAAGCTGATACACTTAGAGCAGGTTGATGGAAAGCATTCGACTCTTCGTGCGGGTGTTAACTCCTGAAGAAAAACTTAAAAAAATAAATGAAATAGAGAGAGAGAGAGAGAGAGGTGACCCAGATATTTTGTAAAGGCTGAGGTGTGTTAGGGAAGCCTCCAACTTGAATATTATTAACCAAGAAATGCTGCATTTTACCCCACCTTTTTTGCTGCTCCCAATTAGTCTAAGAAGTTTACGCCTGGCTGGTGCTACTGCCCTTGAATGTGTAGTTTGTTTTTTTGGGATCTCTTCATTGTAAATGAAGCTCGGTCCTTGTTGGGTGCTCCTGCCTTTCGTCCCAGTGCTTTCCCTGTTTTCTTGGTTCCCTGCTTTGAATTCCTTTTCATGGGCCAGTTCGTGGGGTTTCATTGCTTTTTCGGTGTTTTGTGCAGAGTATTAGTTACGCCGGCTCTCTCTGCATAGCTTTTGCAATTAATATTGTTTTTGTATAATTCTTAGCTAATTTGTGTCTTATCTCCAGCTAATAGAGATAGTTTAACAAGATAAACTTAAATTATTGATTTCGTTTGACATTTTTTTAATATAGTCTTACTTAAAAAAAAAAAAAAAAAAAAAACTGCACCTTGACTTTACAAAAAATATTAAGGTCAGTTTCACTTGTATAGCATAACAATCACAGGGTTGTACCTCAGGGTTCTTGATTTTATCCCCATCAGCAGCTCCTAACCAAAGAATAAACACCCACCATTCAAATGGCAATTGTCTGGCAGGAGGCAACAACAGGAAATTTTCTCCCATTGGAAGAATCAATCACAAGAAGAATATAGCTTTAAGAAAAGAGGCTTGGTGAGTCAAAGATATCAATGGGCTTGTTAGTATCTTCAGATTGATTACGACCTATCCAACGATAAATCAGATGGCTGCCCTTTAAAGTAATGAATTGAAGAACTTTTGCAACAACGCATCCCACTTCATTTTATACGAAAAGATTATCTCACATTTAATTTTACAACTGACCACATATAAAAACAGGTGAAGTACAAAATTGGTAGTAAATGAAAGAAAAAAGTAGAGGAAGATTGTCAGCCATGTGGGAATTTTACATCTTAAATGCTCGTATAAAGGCGGCATCTTGTTTCATTAATAGCGAAATCCAATTACAGAAAAGCTAAGCATCATCTTCACTATAACACAAAAGCTAAGCATAACTTTCTTCAAGAAAAATAATATTCGATTGGAACCCCACAAACGGGTAAAGAAAGGAAACAAGTGGTTTCATTCATCACTCCTTACCCAGCAAAATCCTAACTTCAAATCCATCATTTTTTTTTCCTACAGTTTCCCCACAAACATACACTTCAAAATAGAACTAGGCCTTTTTGGGGGACTTGGTAGCCTTGGATGGAGACTTTGGTTCTTTGCCGGCCGCCTTCTCCGTCTTCTTCGGTAACAATACCGGATTTATGTTCGGCAACACGCCACCGTGGGCTATAGTCACACCGGCCAGCAACTTTCCAAGCTCCTCATCGTTCCTCACAGCCAGAAGCACGTGCCTGGGGATAATTCTGTTCTTTTTGTTGTCACGTGCAGCATTCCCGGCCAACTCCAGAACCTGCACAGGTTCAAAAACATTATGTCATGATTTTTATTTACAATTAAATCCCAAATGAAGCGAGATACAATTTTTTACCTCAGCTGCTAGGTACTCGAGCACGGCAGCCATGTAAACTGGAGCCCCGGTTCCCACCCGCTGCGAGTATCTACCTTTCTTTAAGTAACGCCCAATTCTACCAACGGGAAACTGGAGCCCGGCTTTCACAGACCTTGAAACTGGCTTCTTCTTCGGACCGCCTCCCTTCCTTCCTCCGGCTCCCTTTTTCACTTTGGCTACTGCGTCCATGATTCAACCCGAACCGCTAAGATTACAAACGTTGGAGTAACGAGAAATGAAATGACACGCTACTTTGATTTGAGATGATTTCGGCTTGTTGTGATGATGAGTTGGGTTTTATAGAGCAGTCTAAAAAGTGAACGGGGTATAGGAGTGGAGAAATCTGTACCTTTGGATTATTTTATAATCGGCGGTTGGTGATGGGTTGGTATCGATCCGCGTCATTTAAAATGGACCAATTGCTAAAGAGTAAAGGTTTTGAATATTTTTATGTTCTAATGGGCGGCATCCGAATTAATTTCAATCTCCCGCTTTTTTTTTTTTTTTAATTTTTGTTTGAATGCTAAAAGTGTTTTTATAGTATGGTTAACTCAGTATAAGAATAAAATATTATTATAAAAATAAATTATTTAAAATATTATTTTTTTATAAATAACCAATCAAATTATTTTTTAATAATAAGAAAGTGTTTGTTTGCTAGGTTAAGATTTGAATCTTGGGGATTATAGTTTAAATAATAATGTTATAAATATGAATGGTAAACTAATCAACATAATATGAACATCACATATCTATGACATTGTTGGTTATATCAAATAGGGAAAATTACGTATTGAAACTTTAAAAGGATGACGTTTTGTAATTATTTAAACTTTTAATCATATAATGAATGTGATTCGTATGTATTAGGCAAAATGCTCTAATTGTTTTTCAAACGATGATGAAACTGTTAAACATTATTTATTGTAATATGTGTAAACCCTTAACAATGTAAGCTAAATATGGGTAGTTATACTTTGTCATATTTACAAATAATTTTAATGGATATGATAATATATTTTTATTGAAAAACAAATCAAAATATTTTTGAGAAATTCAAATATTTCTAAAACAAAGTAGAAAAACAATTGAAGAAAAGTATAAAGATTATTAAAAATGATCAAGGAGTTAAATACTTAAGTGTTGAGTTTATAAAATATTCGAAAGAATATAAAATTGTATCACAACTCATACCTCTTATGCACTATAATATAATAGTATATCTTAACAAAAGTATATGACTTTAATATAAAGTTTTATGACAACATCAACTTCGGGAATAAAAGAAAAAAGTCAGTGATTGCAATTGTAATTATCTTATTAACTATTAGTAACCATCGATAAAAGAGTGAAGAACGAGGAGAATTACCCAATTGAAAGATAGATACAGTTTTAAATATTTGTTAAAAATATTTAAATTTGGTGTTAAAAACAAATTCATAATTTCATTAAGGAAACATGTTAGTATAAAACCAAACGATTTTTTATTGTTTCATACAAATTGTGAAAAATAATTATTTGGCCAATTTTTATTAATTAAAAAGCCGCTCCATTAAAAAGCAACAAAATTTGTTCAAGACCGACCAAGAAAGCAACTTAAGTAGAGGGCACAATAGACATTTCAAAAATAGCATTACTTGCCGTCATGATATTTAGCGGACCAGTGGAGCCCCCAAAGACACCAGTCAGTCAGTCAGATTTTTCTTATTTTAAAAACAGAAAAAAACTAAATAAATAAAAACACAATATAAATATTTATGTTCTCTCTTCGTTATCTCAAATTCTCAATCGCCTTTTCAACTCTAAAAGAGATCATTTCATTTCCTCCCCGATTAAGTTTCCTTCTTTCTGCATAATTCTCCGTAATACCACTTGATCTTCTAACCATGGTGAGTCAGTTGTTCTTCGTCTCTCACACTAAGCTTATTTCTATTTCTATTTTGTCATTATGTGTTTTTTGATGTTTGTTGTCGTATATTTGCTTTTTATTTTGTTTGGTGCTAAGTATTAATTAGATCTGATGTGAGCTTTGTGTTTTGACTGTTTGTTGATCAGAGATCGTTGAAACTTGTGTTGATGAATGACCTGTTAGTGAGGCTGATTTGATATATTTTGAAGTATGATTAGATTTGCTTGTACGTTTGATTGTATTGTTAAGGGCGTAGATATTAAGTTGATTTATTGTTATTGATTGTGATGATTAAGCACTTATTTAAGATAGTGTTTTTGTACATGGTTTGTTCCAGGACATTGCACAGGGATGGCTGTGATCTTTTGCTAATTTAAATCTTTCATTAAGTTAATCGAAATGGATATGTTGATTTTATTGAGTTTATCATTAGCATGAATGATACACTACGCTTAAAGCTTTTGAAGCCTTAGTTCAAATTATCTTTCAATTTTGGGGAAATTTGTCGAGCTCTGTTGTGATTGAGAACTCAATTGAGTTATTGGAGGACTTTATTATGTCTTAATATTATAAGACTTAAGTCATCCTGTTCCTTTTACCTTTTAAAAACTTTGGTTCATCTTGATAATGATTTTCGTGTGAGGATTTTGGATTTTTGTGATGAATAGGGTTATGTTCTTGATTTTCTTGCCTCTGAGCTGCCTTGTTTTACTTGGTTATGTAATTTTCTATTTCTATATTTCTTATTGTGTTCATGAGTTGCTTTGTGCCAAGCAAAGCTAGTGACACCTTATTGATGTGAGTTTCAATGGCTGAGGTTTTCTGGCACATGAGGCTCTGATCCTGTTTATACATGAACCAGTGTTATGGTAATGTTGAGTTCCACAATGCATGACTAAAAGTTGGTGTGTTTATTAGGATAATGTGGACATTTGTAATCCAATTTGATAAAGTCCTATAAGGAAGTTGAAAAAGGCTAAACTGGAAGGTCACTTGCCCCTGGTTGCCTCAAAGAATTGAGTTTGTTATTACATTACCTAATGAACTGAAATTTTAAGCTATGAACATTTGGGAGCCTGGGTCTTTTTATCTGTTACAGTAGGTGGAAGCGCAATGAAGGAGTCATCTTAGGAAAAACTTATCTTTAGTTTGCACATAGGGGCTGCTTCAGTCAAATGTTTATCTTACTTGGTGAATACCTTTTCGTCTTATTCACAGGCTAATGCTGCATCGGGTATGGCTGTGCATGATGACTGCAAGTTAAAGTTTTTGGAGTTGAAGGCCAAAAGAACCTACCGCTACATCGTGTTCAAGATTGAAGAGAAACAGAAGCAGGTTGTTGTAGAAAAGGTTGGTGAGCCGTCTCAAAGCTATGAAGACTTTACTGCAAGCCTTCCAGCAGATGAATGCCGATATGCTGTCTATGATTTTGATTTTGTTACCGAGGAGAACTGTCAGAAAAGCAGGATTTTCTTCATTGCCTGGTAAATATCATGCGCCAAAGAGCTATTGATTTTGAATTTATTGAAAGCTGGTTTGGAACCCATAGCTGCTAACATCCATTAACTGTTTATTATTATTAAGGTCTCCTGATACATCAAGGGTCAGAAGCAAGATGATTTATGCTAGCTCCAAGGACAGGTTCAAGAGAGAGCTAGATGGGATTCAAGTAGAGCTGCAGGCAACTGATCCAACTGAGATGGGTCTTGATGTTTTCAAAAGCCGTGCCAACTAAATAGAATTCTCCACCTTGCAAAATGGAGAATCTCTCAATGATGTCTTGCTTTACCCCAGGTGAAGTGTTAATGGTTTGTGGAGGCAATGTGAACCTGACTGAATTATGGTACTGGTTTGTTGTTGAAGTTTCACCTATGCAGCATGTCTTCATCTGGAACCAATTCAGTGATTTTGGTGATGTCTTTATTGATTTGTTATGGTGTGGAAGTTATGAAACGAGTGGCTACTTATATCTCCAAAGCTAAGGTGTTTTAATTTCTTTGGGAGGGTTTTCATATCTTATGACTCAAAATTCAAAATGGATGTTTTAGTTTTCTTTTTTTCGCATAAATTTACAAGCATCTTCAAACATAACCAACCTAAAAAATGTAACCAATTTCATTAGCATGAGAGAAAGTTACTTACCAAGAATCATAACAAAAAAAAAATATTCTTACAAAAATTTATAGCTCAATGGATACCCAAACTTTCAAAGGCTTTGTTACATGATCCAAATTTCGGTAAAGGATTCTATTCTCTCAGCTTGATGCTGGTTCGGGGACCTCATTCATCATTATCAGACACTATCTTCTCTACCTCTACCTTACAAGGTTAAGCTAACCTAAAATAGGGCTGTCAAAAGGTTAAAAACAGTCGTCTCGAAAATCAAAGTGAAAATTGCCGACTGAGACCATGCTGCGTTTAAGGGAAACATAACTGTTTTATATACAACACTGATGCATTTCACTACTTGAGGTTGAGGTAGTCAATTGATTGAGGGCATTAAATGTAACTTGGTTTGGCTTCAAACCCCTTCTCACCATCTCATCCCGTAATTCAAAAGCCTTGGTGAGTTCTCCTCTGACACAGCAACCATATATTAAAAAGTTATATGCCAATGTATCAGGTTTAAGACCTTTATTCAGCATGGAGTCCCATAACTTAAGAGCATCATGTAAATTACCCCTTCTACAGTACTCATAAATCACTGTTGAATATGTTATACAATCAGGGTGGATACCATTGTCCACCATTTCACCCAGCAGCTCAGTAGCCGCCTCAAATTTCCCCATTCTGCAAAAGCCATGGATGAGAATGTTATATGTGACAGTGTTTGCAAAAAGTCCTTGAAGCATTGCATCATGCAGCTGCACAGCTTTCTCCATTTTCCCTTCTTTTATAAGGCAGTCAAGAAAACAGCCATATGTCACCTGATTTGGAAGAGAACCGCTAGCCAGCATTTCCTTACATAGGAGCTCAGCTTGATCCATGAATCCTGCCTTACATAAGCCATTTATAAGAGCAGTATATGTGACAACATTTGGAATGCATTCATCGCTAGCCATTACATCCCAAAGTCTAAATGCCTCCTTCAGATTAGCTGCTTTACTATTTCCATCGATCATTCTCGTATATAATACATTATCAGGCTTCAACCCTTGGTCATTCATCTCATTCAAAAGACCAAAATACCTCATTTTATCATGTTGTTTTAAAGATCCATCTATAAGTACAGTATAACACACAAGATCCATGTCCACACCTCTTTCCATCATCTCCCGACAAGCACCCAGTGCATCCTTTAGTTTCCCTTCCTTGCAATAACCATGCAGAACTGCACTATAACACATCTCATTTAACTTGTGATGTTCTCTGTGAAGGTCATCCATGAACTCTTTGGCTTCAGACACTCTACCAGCAGAACAAAGACCTGATATTAGTGGCCTATAGGTGTACGTATCTGGTAGAAGGCCCTTTCCAATCATTTCATCAAACAACTCAAATGCCTTAACCATGTTGCCTTTCTTACAGTAACCTTCAATCATAACATTATAAGTCACTTCATTTGGTATGACATCACGTTCAACCATTTCATTAAACAATGTAATTGCCTCAGCCAGCCTATCTGCTTGACAAAGACCAGAAATAAGTGCAGTGTAAGTGTGAGTATTTGGTGTGATGCCCTTCCCAGTCATCTTGTGATAAAGCCTAAAGGCCTTGTGTAATTTTCCTTCATTGCAATATCCACTTATTAAGGATGTGTAAGTTATCACCGTGGGCTTCAATCCTTTATCAGTCACTTCATCTAGAAAAGATTTAGCTGCATTCAAATTTCCCAACTTGCAATGTCCATTTATCAAAGAATTGTAGGGATAGATGGTCAGCTTTATTCCCTCATTAATCATTTTACCAAGAAAACTAACCGCAACATCCATTTTTCCCCTTCTACATAATGAATCAATCAAAATATTATAAGTAACATCATTTGGTCGTAAACCCCTCTGTCCCATTTCGTTAAAGAGAGACTCAGCTTCATCAAATTTTCTCTCTTTACACAGAGAATTGATCAAAGCATTGTAAACAAACAAATTAGGCACTGCCCCAACTCTCCCCACATTATTTACCAAATTAAAAGCAACCTTGATCTTTCCCTTCCTTCTCAACCCCTCAACAAGACCTGAAACAGCTTCTTCACTTGGAACGAAACCCAACGCAATCATTTCATTCATTAAACCCTCACCTAGCTCAAACTCTTGCACTTTGCAGCATCCAAGGACTAACGTACAATATGTGATTACATCTGCTTTTAGTCCTTTTTTTATCAAGTTATTCTTCACCTCAACAGCCTCAAAAACTCTTTGACTCTTGCAAAGTCCATGAATCAGGACATTATAAATGACAACATTTAAATCAAATCCTTTTGATTCCAGGCAAGAAATCATTTCCTTGGCTCTAATAAATTCTTTTAATTCACACAGACTCCTTATCACCGCAGTGTATACATAAATATCAACCAATAAACCCATATTAACAATCTCATCAAACAATTCCAATACTAGTCCAAATTTTTTAATTTTAACAAGCCCGTGTAAAATTCCGCTCATAGTCCTAACTTCAGCCAACAAATTATTCTCTCTCATTAACCTGAATATAAAAACTGCATCAAGAACTCTCTTATTTTGCACATAACTTTGCATCAATAAGTCGAAACCCAAACTTGAGGAAAACCCAAATTTCTGATAACAATCTAAGAAAGCATCAAAAATTTCTTTTGGCCTTAAACCCTGAAGAAGCAACGTTTGCAAGAGCGAGCTTGCGGGCCAAGATAGATTACTTTGAACCAAACCATGAATTAATATACAGAACGATGTCGTTGAGTGGTTGAAGTTTTTGTGCAGGCCTAGAAAATTGAAGAACCTTAAAGCTAACCTGGAATCGTCAAGGGTTAGCATCAAGATCTTCTCCACGTGGTGAGGCTTCAATGCGGTTGATAAGAAAGAGTCGTTTAAGGCAATTTTCCAGCTCTGTTTTCCTCGAACAATGTTATTGAGGGTGTTGATGAATTCAATATCTTTCTTGTCGTCAATATCTGGATTAACAGATCTGGATAGAGGTAAAGCGCTTGCTTTTGACTGAAAATTGGAGACTGTGAGAGGCCGTTGAGGACGAGTGAACTTCATTTTGAGATCGAAACGAAAAGTTTGAGCTTGGGAGAGTTACAGGGCAGTGATCAATATAGTGGGACAGTGCAGGGATCGAGCCGGTATTGGGTTAAAGCATGCGGGTCGGTTCTTGGGTCCAAGTTCAATGATAAATATGTGTGGCATTGGGCTATGACCCATCTCAAGTTCGATAAAAGTCAAAATTGTTTTCACATTAAACCCCAATTTTTTTAAGATAGCAACTAGTAAATCCCATCTTCATTTTCATTTTTAACGGCGGTAAAGATGTAATATTTTGATTTTTATGCCATGAAATCAGTCGGCAGATGAACCAATGACCTTCTCAAAATTAGAACTATTCTTTTTTTTTTTAACAAGTTATTGGATTGTTTTTTTTCAAAGGCCACAATAATTCTTCCCAAACAAGGTTTGTTGCCATCTTCAAATTAGTACCGTCCAAACTCAAATTTGAAGAGTTAGTTTAAAATGTAAAATTATTATTTAATTAGAAATAAGTTTAAGAGGTAAAATTATTATTTAATTAAAAATACATTAAAAATAATTTAAAAAATTAATAATTTCTTTCAGGATTAAATTTTGAAATATTATACTTTTCTTTTTAAGGCATCTACTCATTGCTTTCGCAGTCACTCTTCAAAAGCGGAGTTTGGATGAAGCAATCTTTTTCATCAAATAATTCAATTAGTAATGCTTTAAAATGAAATGAAATATTAACTTATTCTCTCTGAGGTCTTACGCATTCATTTTTATTTTATTATATTATTTTTTTCTTGAATGTTCATGATGCCTAAGTATGAAGTAATAGAGAAAACTTGTTTTGCAGCAAATGTTGAATTGAATGCTGATTGCTGAAACATGGTAGAGGCTCATCAGAATGAAAAGGGAATGGCTGTCATCAGATTGGATGACTATATGTGAAGCTTCACCACTTTCATAATGTAGCAGCAGCATGTGAATGGTAATTTTCATTTTTGTCCTATAAAATTAATCCAATGAAAATATCAACGACAAGAGAAGAAGATGACAAAAAGGCCGGCCGATGGCAGAAATGACATCTAGTCATTAGAGATGGAAGAAAAAACTTTAAGAGAAAAATACAACTTTTCAAAATTTAATCATAAAGAAAAATTATTAGTTTTATAAATTAAACGGAAAAAATAATATAAATTTTTAGGGTTTTAGAGTTTATTAATAAAATGAAGATTTTAATTTTATTTTTAACAAAACAATTCTAATAAAATTTAACTTATAAATAAATATTTAAATTTTTGAATCGTCTTCTATATATTTTTTAGAATGTATTAAAACTTGGGTGGGGAATAGTCTTTGGCCTTTACATAAATTAAAATCCGACGAGAAAAACGCGAGCCTCTCCCAAGCAAGGCTGTATAAGTCATTTTGGTGCAAGGGCAAAACAGAAGAAAACCAACTCTTTGACATTTATCACCACCACATTCAAATCATGTTTTTCCCTTCTCTTCGCTCAATCATCACACGTCTGACAACACGTTGGCCTCTGCTACTCTCTGCTGCAACATGGACAATCCTCTTAACAATGACAGTGGCTGTGGCCTCTTTCGCTCCTGAATTGGCTTTTGTATCGCTTATATCTCCTTCATCGTCTTTCTCAAGATCATGTTATTCTGATGGTTTCGTTAGGATTCCTTTGGACTTTCCCAGGCAGAGTTTGTGCGTGCCTTCTCGTATGGCGAAGAGGTCCCCCTTGGATTTCTTTGTTCCCACTTTGTTTTCAGCGCTTGTTGTGGCTGGTTCTACCTTTGTGGTTCGATCTCTGTGCTTGTGGGAAATAAGAAGAGCTTGATCATTAACGCTCATAGTCCAACTATTATTTTTATTTGTCGTTTCAAATTAGTTTAATTTCACATCAGAATTTGCAGACTTAGTCTCTTATTATTGGACAAATTGAATGTTGTTGAATCCTTCTTTATTCTTGTCCCGAATATTAGCCAAAATGCATGGGACTCTATGACTCGCGGCCTTTGAATGTTCGTTGAGTTCTCTCTTTTGCATGTTTAAGGACTTGTCTTCCCTCTCTTTCATTGACCTTCCCATAATCTTAACCACCACAAACCAAACAGGAAAAAAAGTTATTAGCTATTGAAGAAACAGAAATAATTCATCAAGCAACGGGAGTAATTTCAGGACAGGTATTAAAATTATGCCACAAGAGTTACAGCAGATAAGATTTTTTTATAACTAGTACTTATCTACTGATTTAAAGATAACTTTATCCAGCGATTTAAAAACTGAACTAATTATTTTATTAGTTCATAGTTTAACCAGTTTAATCGGACAATCAACCAGTTCAATCTATTATCGTATTATTATATATATTTTTAATAATATCAAATATTTATAACATTTTCTAAACATAAAACGTATACAACATATAAAACATAATTTTAAATATATTAGTTAAACAATTGACACTCTATTACGTAAATAAAGAAAAAAATCAATTACAAATAGTTAATTTTAAATATTTTTTTGGTTTAATAGATTTATTAAGTTTGACCAGATTTTAAATAAATCAATATTTATATATAGAGCCGATTGAATTATGAAACTGGACTGAAATATTGACTAATTCATAGTTCAATCGATTGAATTGAGCACCTAATTTGATTTTAAAAACTCTGAACCATACAATCTCATTATCTCATATAATTTTAAGAACATATGTAAAAACTGGCAATATTTACAATTTTAATTACATATACATACGAGTGGTATTGAGAGAGATGAAGCCAAATGTTATTGACATAACAAATGCGTATGCAGGTGATTTTCATGTCTCTTGTATTTGTTTAAATCATTGGATATGAGTAAGCACTCCGAAGCTAAAATACCTGAAAAAAAAAAATCATTTATTTTTATTTTCACCATTGTAATTTTATATTTGGGCAGGAGATAATAAAATGAGAGTTTTGATGGAAGAAACAGTTAAAATTGTTAATGGTTGTAAGAAAATTATTTTTAAGATTTTAAAAAGTTTAAATGTCAAGGGTTGTTTGTTTTGAAGCCTTTCTACTTATAAATAAGGGGAAATGAAATGAACAGTTGGGTCCATAGCTCAGTGGTAGAGCATTTGACTGCAGATCAAGAGGTCACCGGTTCGAACCCGGTTGGGCCCTATAGAAATCATGTATTTCTATTCTGTATTGCATTTTATTAATGAGTTTTCACGTCAAAGTCCTTTAAAGTGCTCAAAATTTTTATAAACACTACCATTTATTCTTTTACAATACATATTTGATGTATGTCATCATATGGTTGAGTTATTTTAAATTAAAGATAAAATAATATTTAATAACTTGATAATATATAAATATGTATAATATATATATATAAAATGAGTACACATAATATTTCTCTTCTTTTTTCTCGAATTCTGTATAACTAAAACAAATCTGACTTTCTTAAGTCTCAAGTCCTAAAATGTGCCAATATAATATGAATGATCACATCTTTGCACATAAACATTTTATAAACTTTTGTTGATTATTGATGATAATTAGCACATCAAACTACTCTTTGATTAAGCATGATAGAGTTGGTAATATAAAATTAATAAAATATTTTATTATTTATAAATCAAATAAAATAAAATAAATAATAAAAAATAAATTATCAAAGTGATTTTTAATCTCTTTTAACTGAACATCCCCTAAAGGGTTCATGCCCCCATTAGGATTGAATTTCTTTTCTCTCTTTTTTTTATTTTACTCCTTTACCCTATATTTTTCTTGTTTTTTGTTTAATTAAAATATTGCCTAAATCCATTTACATACTACCTCTATTTCATGCTTTCCCCTTAAATCTCAACAATATATATTTTTCATTCTAGTGATGAGTACACCTATACATAATGATTCTCGAATTTATTTTTATTTCTTTTGTAGAATGAAATATTTAATTATTATTATTGAAATTGTATATAATATATTATGGATTATTATGATTTCTAAGAACCAATCATAAAGTGAAGTTTTGAGATTAATGGATAAACAACAAGTTCACAGGACGTGGATTCATTTGAAAATTAAAATTATTTCGTACATGAAACTTGATGAAACATGCAAAAAGGTTGAGTGAACAGACATGAGCTGGCGTCGCCCGGACTCGAACCAGAGACCTTCAGTGTGTTAGACTGACGTGATAACCAACTACACCACGACACCTGTTAAGTGAGACTTCTTTTTTTAACATTATTAAACACTATGTAGTAATAAATGTCAACTTCGTGTGCCCTACGGCCACGGGTCTTCCTTTTTAGTTGTTCTGCCATTCTCTCAAAACCTCTCTTTCTTATAGGAAACCCTAAATTTTCAGCTTTGCTCGTATACTCTTTCTATATATATTTTTTTTCTTGTTTTCTCGTGCTTACTACGTTTTAGTTTTCGTTAGTTTATTTTATTTTTAATTTTAATTAAATTTAAAGATGTCGAGCGCTTTAGATATGTCTTTAGATGACATCATCAAGAACAACAAAAAGTCCGGATCCGGCAGCTTCCGTGGCCGCGGACGAGGATCTGGACCTGGACCAGCTCGCCGCTTCACAAACCGAGGCTCCAATCGTACGGCACCGTATAGCACCGCTAAGGTAATTTTAAGGTTTTTGGTTTTTGGTTTTAGATCTGTTATCCTTGTTGTTATTTGCGTTTAATCCTGTTTAAAATTAATTTTTTTTTTCTGTTTTTGGATATTCAGGCGCCGGAGACGACGTGGCAGCATGATATGTTCACAGATCAGGGGGCGGCTTTTCCAGCTCAGCAAGCGGGTCGGGCCCCCGCTATAGAGACCGGAACGAAGCTTTACATATCTAATCTTGAATATGGTGTCTCTAACGAAGACATCAAGGTAAACGTTTATTTTTAAGCGACTTTATATTATTTTTACTTTGAATTTTCAATATCAGTTCTTTTGTTAAGCTGACAATGACAGAGGTAGCTAGTTTGATATATCATATAATTTTTTTTTTTAAGGTAAAAATAGGTATTAATTGGGAGTGTTTATCAAATCTTCTATGATTTAGTGATCCGCATGGTTGAAGTGGTTCTTCTGACTTTATTTTTTCCAAGTCAACATTAGTTAAACACTAACATTGTGCTTCTTTTATTTCTCTCCTATTCTTTATTGCTTAGGAGCCTTGTCATGTGTTTCTTCTTGATTGGCATAATTGATAAAGTCTACATGATGCCAATTTATGATTTATTAGTAGTGTGAAACTCATTTATATATAATTTGTTTGTCTTGAATCCGGTGACATTTTGTTTTCTTCTTTTTTTTTCCTTTTGGCTTTGCTGGAGTTGTTATTTCTGTTGTATTTGCTACTTATCATTGTTATCACAATTTCAGTGGTAAATTTATGGGTTATGATAATGTTGTTATGTGATATTCTTAATCTTAATATTCTAGATTTCCTGTTCTGATGCTTAAATTTTTAATGTTGCTGAAATTGTGTGCAGGAACTGTTTTCAGAAGTTGGTGACCTGAAGCGGTACTCAATCCACTATGATAGGAGTGGGAGATCGAAGGTATCTAATCAAGTTTGGCTAACCTGGTCCTTCTGATGAATTCTTTGTGTCCAGCTGTGGTTTAGAAACAAAAAACTCTTTTTCTTAGGGAACGGCAGAAGTAGTCTTTTCACGTCGAGCAGATGCTGTGGCTGCGGTCAAGAGATACAACAATGTACAGCTTGATGGGAAACCAATGAAAATTGAGATTGTGGGAACTAACATCACCACGCCTGCAGCACCTGCAGCAACTAATGGAAATGTCAGAAATTCTAATGGATTTTCTAAAGGGTATGACCAGTTTATTTGATGTATTCAATTGATGGTGCTCGCATGTTGAGTTGGGTTTAAAATTGTTGAGTTAATTCAAGGTTTTTTTTTTTTTTTTTTTTTATTGAAGTTTGAAGTAACATGTGATCTTTATGATTTTTTTCTTCTTTTTCTTCCCCTTTTTACCTTATATATTTATGTAAAAACAATATGATTTTAGTGCTACTTTGGTCTTATTTGATGTGAGTATGGTTATGCTATGGCAAGTAACTGATTAGGCTTTCCACCTCTTCTAACGATATTCCTGGACCCTAGTGTGGCTTTTTTGTCTTTTGATTAGAAAGTGTCAACTTCTTGCTGGCCTATCTGCTTCTTGTAATACTGTGAATGCATGTGTAACAACTTGCGGCTACTGCTTCATGTTGTGTTGATTATGTTTACAATTAACACCTTCCCTTACATGTTCCATTTGTTAGTACTGCATTAGTGCACCTAGATGACATTGTTCATAAGTAAAACACAACTTCATAGGCAAGATATGTCATCAAAATATTATTACCTTATCCGTATCGCAACCATTGAAGAAGTTTATGGTTATTCATGCTCCTGTTTGCTTATCATTTCACTCGGAACTTGGTTGGTAGATAAGAGAAAGATATTCACTTTAAGCAGTAAGCCGTGGTGCTAGTTTAATTTGCTCTGCTATGTGGTGCTTACTTATGCACACATACCTACTTGAATTGTTAAATCTTTTATTTGCTTGTAGGTTAGCATATCTATTGGTGGCGATTCTTTTCTCTTATGTGATTCTGGTGGGATTGATGCATTTTTTACTGATAGGTTTTGTCACTGTCTTATTTTTGCAGTGGACAAGGTAGAGGTGGTGCATTCAGACGGGCACGTGGAGCAGCTGGTGGTGGCCGTGGGTTCGGAAGAGGTCGTGGACGAGGAAGGGACCGCAATGAGAAGATATCTGCTGATGACCTTGATGCTGATTTGGACAAGTATTATGCAGAAGCATCAGAAGCTATGCAGACAAGTTGAATGCACATCATCTGTCTAATGTTTAGTGCTGTATCTTTCTTCTGTGACTAAATTGTGACGAGCAACAACCTCGAGTATTTTGTTTATCTTCTTACCAAATCCTACTATTTAGAGAACAAAGAAAAAATGCTAGAGAGAACTATTAGAATGTTGGTTTGTGGAATTTGGGCTTTTAATGTGAACTGTTCCTATGACTTGGGTTTGAAATTTGGGTATGGACAGCTGCCAAAATGTAATCTGTGACTATGCTTTTGGTTACACTAGCTTCTTTTGTTCTTCCTCTTCTATTCCACAAGTCACAGTAGCTGCAAATCTGTTGCTTGCTTCCGTATACACAAGTCTTGGGTGCAAGTATTGGAGGGTTGATTTTTAACTGAAGTCCTGGAGCTGTGATGTCTGTTAGCTGCATTGGCATAATAAAGAAGGGAAGACTACATTTGAGGTTCTAGAGTTATACTTTTTTGGTGGGATTTCTTTAACAGTTAAGAGTTTTGTCATGTGTTGATTTTTTGCTGGTTAGTCTCTTAGCTTATATAGTTGTATGTCTCTTATACATATTCTCCGGGGAGAGTATTAGATCCCTGAATTCTTTGAGCAACCAATCGACTGTTGGCATGTGCCAAATTGTCTGGTTGATACATAGGTGGGATACTCTGGTGAAGATAATTGCATTTTGGACACTGCTAAGTGGATTGTCATGGAGATGGTTCCGAAATAGAGATAACAACTTTGATGTTCGGATTCTCACTGCAGCCAATTTTGCTACTATGGGGGAATTTCTTTAATTGCTTGCATGGTTGAGCATATGTCTGTACATGTAGAATTATCTCATATGCTTTTCTTTCCACGAAGTCATTGGGGTACTGTTATCTGTTCATGCTTCTCTGCCTAGAGGACGAAACAGATGCGTTTTTTAATATCTGACAAAGAAATTTGCTTTGTGAAAGCTCTCTATTTATTTTCGCCCTATATTGTGGTGCTTGATTCTATTTGAGCTTCCAGCAAGTGTAAAGTGCATGAAATGATCAGGTTTTGTACTTTATGCTTCTTCTGATTTATGTTTGTCATAGAAAGACCAACTATGGCTGAGTAGTGGTGCTTGAAAAGGAGGCGGCAATATTCTCTGATTTTAGTCGGCTGCGTCTGACAGTCTGTACTAAAGGATGCTGCTACTACCTTCTCTATTGATTCTTCTTAGTGCTGTCTTTGAATTGTTTTTATTCTAACGAGCACGATTGAGTGTTTCACAAATCATGTTGTGTAGTCTGTCTAGTAATTCAATTAGAAGTCCGTAATCAGCGACGTCAAATGTTGAAGATGTTATAGTAGTATGATTTTTTAGTGCTGTGTAGCTGGTACGCCGTTTGAGACTGGCTGTAGACTGGGACAAGTTGGGTAGACATTTCATTATATGGTTTAATGTTTTACTTGACTGGTAAAATATCAATCATTACTGCATTGATAATACCATCGAAAGCAATGATGTTCTCTTTATGTCTTCATGGCTTCTAATAAGAATGAATGTTTCACTTGACCTGACCTTGTTAGGCTGCATTTACCCTTTCCTATGTTGATACTTCTGGCTGGCATGAAGTAGATCTTATAAATGGGGTTGTGGGTAGCAACTTCTTGATCGTTTTAACAAGCTTTGCCAACTGCTACAGTGCTCCATGACCGGTGAGGTGTCTCAGGCATGTTGAGATCGTTAACCTAATAATACTCTTGCCTCCAATTTCAGAAACATAATTGCCTCCATAAAGAAGAAGAAGAATAATGTTATAGAAGTCCTAAATTCTAGAGGTAATTATGAGACATCTCCATTAGTATAGACCAAATATTAGAATAAATTAAATCTCCTCGTGTTCGATAACTCTTTCACGCTTAACACAGAGTTCCCTCTCTTTATCCTTTTTTATTATATATTGATGGAAATGATTCCTGAACATAGAGCCAAAAAGAACATTAGTTATATCAAAGAAATGTCTTATAATTACAAGAAACAGTATTACCTACACCCCTTGAAGATTAAAATGAATGGGGTGAAGCATAACAAAGACAATCCTTAAAAAGAAAAATTAAAAAAAAAAAAAAACCCATATACAACACACATTACACAGTCCTAACGCCAAACACCTAATATTTTTTGATATTTTAACTGTGTAGTTTAAACCATATACGAAACCCATTCCATAACAGCATCTATGAATTCTTTAGCTCCCTCACCTTCTCCCAACTGGAAAAGACCAACCTCAACACGGTATATACTACAGCCTTTATGCAAGAAATTGTAAAGTTCCAACACGAAGAGGGCCAGTACCATGGATATAGAAGTCGAAAAAACAGACTAATCAGATGCCGAGGGTACTGCCCAACCTGTTGTACACCAACGCTACTCAGAATCTTACGAATAATTTTTACCCGGTTTTGAATTTATGGAATAATAACAACAAAAAACAAACCATCATCATGAAACATCTAGTTAGACAAGAAGAATATGACTATGAAAAGTGAAAAGGAATAACTGGTAATTAATTGTAGAGCTTGATGCTAATTAGAAGATTAGGAAACTTGCAATAACTAAGTCAATGTATCATGGTAAAGTAATAGACATAAAAGAATAAATCAATAAAGTAAAGAAACTCACAGGGTAGAGAAAGTCCAAAGCATCCCAGGCTGCATGACGAACAGCCCTTGTAGGATACATAGGACCACCGGGAGAAGTGAAGCTATACAAACATGTCTTTAACCTTGTGCTCGTGGCCATTCTAAGTTCCATCCCTGCATAAGTCACAACATAATACATACGGTTGAAACCAACTATGATATGTAGACACTTTTACATATCTCAACCTCACAAGGAGTTGAAACAATTTACCTTGAAGAACTTTAATTTGTGAAAGGTAATGCAACAGAACTGGCTCCACCTTCAACTTCTGAAGCTGAAAAACAGCAGAGTTGCAACACCACATGAATATAACCTAACAATTATATACCAACTACTCACAAATAGCTGCCCTTGGGACGAAACTTAAATAAGGCTCGTCCATTAAAAGGGTCTGACTGACCAATTCTATTTTGCTATGTATTGAATAAACAAAAAATTTATCAACTCTACCTGATCTGCTAGTTCAATAACAAAGAAGTCAGCTGGAGTGCCAACCAAAAATGCGTTTGGAAAAACAGGAAAATGCTTTAAGAAGCTTTCAAGTTTATCAACTGCATAAAACATCACATAGAATTATGAGTAATATTATGCTTACATACTTTTAAGTACATAAATAAGTATACATATTATATGTCATCATGTGATTGGGTGTTATTTTATCTTTAATTTAAAATTATCAAATTACATGTTGACACATTATATGTGTACCCATTTATGTACTCAAAAGTGTGTACACATAGTTTTATTGTAGAATTATATATAAATTCTTATTCAATGGCAAATTTTTATATATAATAAAACCAACCTGAGTTGTAAAAAAATATAAACCTTGAAAGTAGAAGATACAGATCGCGCTGGGCCTAAAAAGTAATGAACAATCATCAACTTAATTAGAAAATAATTCCAAAGTTTCCATTATTGTTTTTCACATTACATGATAAAACTCAGCACCAAGTAAAACCTTCCAAAGATGTAATATCCAAATGAACAAGAACACTGGCTTACCTGACCAGGGATTTTATTTATTCGCTTGGGCTCCAATGCAACTTCCTCAAGAAGATACTGAATTCAATGTGAAAGACATGTATAGAATAGAATGAGAACAAAAATGAGGAAGAGCATTTGAAAATATTACATTCTGCTAAGTTGGCTTGATATTTATTACAGTATTGAAAGTACTCCTACCCGAAAAAGAGTTTGGAAGCGCCTTGTGTTTGACTGGATGTCAATCCTGTACATAGGCCAAGAATGACTTTTAACAGAAACCACTACGTTACAAGATAAGTGTCTTAAACACAAGGTTAAATTGCAAGTTTTGACATATATAATCACATATTCACTTCTTCAATAACCAGAAAAACCGAAATGAACCAGAAATTCTGTTCCATCACCCTAAATGATTATGAAAGCAACAAAAATTGGATCCTTCCCCAACATGAATAATCAAAATGGGAAAAAACTTGTTGCATTAACCAATATATGAATTCACTAATTTACAAAACAGGAAATCAAGACAGATTGAAGACTGTATGAAAAATGAAAGATTCACAGTAGTTCCAGTAAGGATAGCTATGGTAGGGAGTCACCAGAAGGAGTTACAGACGATAAGAAAAGATGAAGGTACAGAAAACAGTTTGTTTCAAAATGGTCAGAAACATAACAAATAATGTGAAATATCAGAATCCCATGCTATGAACTGACAAAATTCCATTTTTTTGGTACTCGACTGTCAAATTCTGGCTTTTAAACAATTGAAATTCATACAGCACTAGGTGCCTAATTTGTATAAAGGCAATGCGAGAATGAAATAAGATTTGTACTGAAACAGTTAAGCAGCAAGTTTACATATCTTGTATGAAAGGGAAGGAAGGGAGGAAAGGGCAGAGGTCGCAGCAAGCTGGGAAACACAGTGGGCAACCACACAGCACAACAGGAGCTGGACCACAGAGATATGGAGATGAAACATGGCAGCATAGGTGATAGGCCTGGCGGTTATGGAATGGTAGGAGTATTTTGGCTGGAGGAAGAGAGAAGGGAATCAAGGAGAAATTCTGCAAAAAGTAGATAAAAGGGAAGGAGAGAGCTGGACTCTCAAAAACCAAGCAATTGAGCTTTTCCGATTTACTGTTTCATTGTGATCACTGGTTCTGATGAATTGATTGGTGTGTATGTATAGGGGATGACGAATATGTTAGTTGTTGGATATTAATACAAAGGGAAAAGTTGATCAATGCTTTCTATTGAGTGGTATAGCAGTAGCCTTGTGGTTGTGTGAGTTTGTTCTGAAGTGTAACAGGTAGCTTTGGATTGAAGTTCTGCCAGCAAGTTCACTAGAACAGGAAGGAATTTCAGAGGAAGAAGCAGGTATTTATCAGAAACAGAATTGAGATTATATGAAATGAAAGAATGAAATTTAATTTCTGAAATATATTCGAAGACATGAAAAACGCATTACTATTGGCAATAAAGAGATCCAGCTTCCAGAGCCACTAAGGCCATCTCCACAACTAACAATTTAAGGAAAATCAATACTTCTATAATTGATGATATTCGTACCAGAAAACATTTGTAGCACCTTGAACAAGAGCAGATGAGTATCGTAAGAGTACTTCATTATTATTAAACTGAACTTCAAATAGCTGCAGCAAAGATACAACAATACAGCTCAACATCATAGGAGCAATAATGCAACGGAACAAGTTGTAATACTAAAATCTTCGTTGACCAAATAGGTAAGTAGTATTTTTAACAAGATGATTTACTACCCATGCTTTTGTCTAAGCAAAGAATCCATATAACTAAAACAAACCCTCATATGGACATATATCTAAATTCCTACGGCAATTGAAAGTTGTGATACAGCAAAAACCAAGTAATCAAGTCAAATGCAACTATATATTGTTAAATTTACAAATAAACAAGACAGAATCTGACAGTCATAATGATAAGATATGAAATAATATAACACTTCAACTATTTCTACTTTGAAATACAGAACAAGTCCAAATTCAAATTTTGACTCTTTGACCTAATCCAACACATTGCTTGGATATTTGGAGCCTCCAGACAAGTGATACATGACTGAACAGTAAAAAAGCTGATCCAAAAAAGAAAAAAAAGATGATCCGCCATCCAACTTGTCTTCAGTTGACAGGAAGCTAAATCAAATATCAATAAAAAGAACAAAAATTCAATACAACAACAAAGTTCAGGACAAAATCTTTTGTTACTTCAAAAGAGCCTCTTCATAGGAGAAAATTAAGGCAATAAAGTAGCAGTTTCCAAACGCTCTCAAGTTCCATCAAACAGACAATCATGATAGAAAAGACAGGTCTCAACAGCTTACATGAACTTGAGAATAATTAAATATCTAAAAGATTGATAGGAGATTCTTTGAATAATTTGGTTTCATCATTGAACAGAACTCTTGTGGGAAATAATAACCACAGCAAATTTGTTTTGAATGGACACGAAGTGTAATCTATAATTGAAAAGGTACAGGGCACTATGGTCATTTACATACCTGTTTGTGGAACAAGAGAGCAAAAATATGTGACGCAAATGACTGGCTCCACAGCTGGACAATCAAATCAAGGATTTGGTTTCCACTCTCAGGCACCCGAACATAATAATCAGCAAGGACATCATAAAAGCATAGTTGACCATCAAGATCATTCACAACAGGAAAAGTTATACCTTCTTCCTTGCTGAGAATTATATCTGTTTACAATTTGAATACAAAGTATGAGAACCTACTAGAATTGTGATTAGAACATAGCTTGACAAGTGAATCTAAACTTCCTCTAAATCAAAAGACTCATTCTTGAGATGAATAATAGTTTCTTTACCAACTAAACCGGTTCCAGTAAATATGATTTATGCATGTGCTTCTGGATGGTGCAACAAATGGCATTTGCTAAAACAACACTTTATAGGAGAGTATAATTAAGGGAAGTCCAACATAAAACATCTTGTGTATATAACATGGAATGCAGCACTAATTGTAATGTAGAATATTAACCTTGCAACAAAACATAACTTGCAAAAGTTGGATGTACATATTTCTTTCCGCATCACAAATATTCCGCTTTGCAGCCATGTCTCAGTATAGTAGCAAATCCAAAACTTCAAAATATGTTCCCTTTTATATAAAATTTCAGGCAAATATATTTCCATGACACATTACCTTTTATCCCATACTGACTACGGGGATACACCAGTGCAGCAAAATAATACTAACAGCAATACTTGAGCCCACCATCCTCAATTCAAACCACTCCTATCCTTCTACAAATCCCACAAAATATTTCCTAGTTCATTGTTCATTTATAAACATAACAAGAAAGACAATTATTTAATATGAGAGGGTAAAAGTTGTTATGATGGAAATGCACACAAAATACAAGTAATTTAACTAATTAACCAGAATGAAGAGGATTTGGAATTAGTAATAACAAGAAGCTCATCTTTATTGACTCATAACCTGAAACTCTACTCTTGCGCACATTAAAGAGAGGACAATCAATTATTTTTGCAACCTTGACTCACCTCTGGCTCGATCATCAATTTCTAAAGCCACATCAGCAAACAACTCTTGCAACAAGTTGCGTCTCTGCGAAGAAGAAGCCAGGGCCTACAATTAAGCATCATTTTTTTAAAAAAATTTATAAGTATTTATTGCTAATAATTTTCTAGCAAACATCTAATTACATTTATAAGCTCTCAAAAGACAACTCACACACACACACACGCACACACACACACACAAAAAGGAATTTCAATCTTATCATTCATTTAAAAATAGGAATTTAAAAGAGACTAGAGGCTTATTATATATGAAATTTTCAGTCCTTATTTTCCAAAATTTGATATTATTGCGTTTTTCTTACGAAACAAACAGAAAAGTCAACCACAATTTAAAACGAACCCGCTGAAGCTTCTTCTCGATTTCTTGAGTAAGCGCGTTCAGATAAGCTGAGCATCGATGCATTGAAGAAGTTTCTGGCATTTCGTTTCAGACCTCAAACAAAACTGATCTCATTTGATAGTCGTCGCAAAATCAAATCTCTTCACCCTCCTTAAAGCTTTTAGATACCTTTAATTTTCATCCACTGTTTTGTATTAAGCATCTACCGACCGTATAATTGCAAATAATTTAAATAACTAATGAATGGAATAAAATAACAAAAAAGAATCTAAGAATGGTGTATCTGGCGTGGCGTGGAAGCAACAACACACGACGCAGCGAGGCAGTGTAAGGAAATGGCACAAGCGGCGTGGCCGTGGTGTGTTGTTGCATTTTACACGTGTGTGATTGGATTGGATAAGTTATGAATAGATCAAATTAAGATCGATTTGATTGGATTTTACCTAAACACAGTATGGAATATCACTGTCGATGATTGTTCTCCACGTGTTAAAGTAATTATTTATTGACTTTTAACAGCGTACCCCAAATCAAGAATATTAATGTTTCTCTACCGTATACTATCATGTACGTGATTCTTTTAAAAATAATATTATATATAAATATTTTAAATATATAAATAAATATATATCTATATATATTATTATATAATTAAATATTATTTTTATTTTTAATTTAAAATTATTTAATTATATAATAACACATATTAAATATATATTTATTTATATATTTAAAATAAATATACATAATTTTATTATTATTTTAAAATACATTATTCCCCAATAATATAAAATTGATTAGAACATTTGAACACTTCCTCGTATTAACTAACACAACCTCCTTATCACCTTTATGATTAATGGGGGTCGTGCTCGTGATTTCGAGATCTATTGACAAGGTTCGAAGTTTTCAAGATTCTCAATCATGTCTTTATCTTTGAAAAACATTGCGCATTATAAGCTACATATCTCGCTAGTCCTTTGTACATAATCCAGGCATCACCTCACTTTCTACATAATCCAAAGTGATTTGCAGTCACAATGTACAGATATACAAGCATACAAACCGTGTACAGGCAGATATTAACAAGGATTACTTAGTAAGTTGATCAGGATCATTACAACCCAACATATGGCTCGAGATAAATGGTAGGAAACATAACCAGGATGCAAAGAACATAAATAAAC
Source organism: Mangifera indica (assembly GCF_011075055.1). Lineage (NCBI taxonomy): Eukaryota > Viridiplantae > Streptophyta > Magnoliopsida > Sapindales > Anacardiaceae > Mangifera > Mangifera indica. Next base: position 17,747,142 of record NC_058138.1, on the reverse strand, counting down.
TCACCAACCCATTAATACTCTTCTAACTCTATCTACAATGTCTTCTCTAGTTAACTTATTTGATAATTGAAATCTACAGTTTTCATCTAAAAGAAATCTGTAGACCTCCCATTCACGATCTGACGTTGAATATCTTCCAATTTCAGCCTAAAAACCAAGAGAGCAAAGTGTAAATAGCAATTTGCTTTTCAAAAATAAATAAATAAATAAAGCAAGAAATTCAAGAAGCCCATCTTCAAATTCTGCATCATGACTTGCATGTCCTATACTACCTTTAGCGAGAACAGAAGAAGAAATTGTTTGGTAGCCATCAATGCCCAAGCATAGGAAGCTAGTATTCGGAATATATATAAGAGGTCTATGCTAGGATGTGCTGCACCAAACCCCCTTCAACTGTCATTTAACAAGTCCATGGAAGCACAACATGCTGATGGGCTTTTGAATCACTTAACTTCTTAGGTAATAGTTTCTTACAGAGAAAATGCAGATCCCAAGTACTTTCAGAGCAAGTGTAACATCATAGAAAACTCGTGGTCTTCCATTTCCACATAACTCAACAGGGTTAGCAACCAAAAGTTCTGTATCTGGACCTCGATCTGTGATGATCGCACGTAATGGGTGAAGCATTTCCTCTTTCAAACGGGCACACAGTGCACTTTGCTTCTTAGGATCCACAATCTTTTTCCCATCCTTTTGCTGAATAAACAGGTCCAAATCTCGACAGCCTCTGGATTTTGGTGAGAATCGACCATAAGCTATCTGGGTAAGAAGAAACAACAAACAGCATGTATCAGCAATCATGAAATAGACATGCATAAAAACATATATACGTAGTAAACCAAATTTTCTTGTTGATGGTAAAAAGTTGGACAATTATGACAAAGTATGTAAATACATACCTGCATGTTGCAGTCTTTCAATGTTCTCATTATGTCATAAAGGAGTCCCTTGTGGTCGACACAATGTATTTGCAGCAATGTATGAGCTGGACTTAGTGAATTGTCAATTATAACATTTGCTTTCTTCAATTTTGTCATATCTAGGCTAAGGGCTTGTGATCGAGTTTCTTCTTCTGATAGCTTGGACCTAAATAATTCTTCAGCTACCACAGGAGACAAGGAAGAGACACCATGATGGTATTCATACTCTGGACCTGCCAACTGAAGTTCACAACTGATGCACGATTCACCTAACACAGTATACAATTGTTCGCACGTTTCATCCTGTCGTTGTTTTGTGTGTAAGAGCTCCCTGAACCACGATTTTGGAAAATAAAATAAATTGATAAATCTGTAGGATTACATCTTAACTTTTTGATTTACATTCACTAAAATCAAATTATTCTAAAGATGCTTTGATAAAGAAATGGAGGACCACTAATATGGGCATCATCTTTTCCTCTCCCAACATTCCATTGACATCTCAATCTAGAAATTTCTTTGTTATCATTTCTTCAATGTTTTATCTTTCAATTATCAATAGATATCTCAATAAGCAACAACTGAAAACATGAACTGATGCAGTGAAAATCAGAACAGAGAATATATTGATGATAGGTCCATTAGTTATGATGGTTTATCCAATCTCTCCGATCAATAACTATTCAAAACCCTAGTAAATGAACCATCAATAATTAGATTTACATCCATTAATATACAGCCCCAAAATGAGGGTACATTAATCTGATAATGAAAAGCCTTGCAAGCTCCATCAGAAAAATCATAAACATAAAGAGAAACTCATAAGAAAGCATTCTACAAAATGTCACCAAACAAGGTAGATGCAAACTGAAAACCAATTTATATAGATGACAAATGAAATAATACAGAAAATGACATTTGTTAGACCTTAGGTATACCTGGACCACTTAAATGGTCCAAATTGTATAAATTGTGGACTAAATTTCATCTGTGTGACAGAACACTGTGGTGCATGATTAAAAAAAACTTAAAATAAATAAATATTGGTCACATATAACCAAAGAAACTTGGGTATAGAATTTCAAAAATTGCCATCAAATATCATAAAGAAAACCCAAAATAAATCTCACAGGTTATCTGTTATAAAGAAGAGGTCCAAGACTCTTCCATCTGGTGTTGTCATCACTTTCACCCTTTGAATTGTAAGCTGAAGCTCACAAAGAACTTGAGTAACATCTGACATAAGAATTTTTAACCATTTCAGAACCACGAGTATACCATCACATTTTACAATCAGAACGAAATTAGAGTGTAAATATGTATATTACCATGCAATAATCCTTTGCGGTCAAGGCAAAAGAACTTTAGTAAGTAAACTGGCGAATATGAAGGGCATGTAGACTGCTGGGTTGAGTAAAATGGCACTAAACATGAGGGGCATATAGATAATAGGCGGTTCTTTAAATTTGACCATCTTAAAATAATCGAACCAGACCCAGGAAACACCCATAACACTATGTAGCACCATTTTCCGTCAGTTGAGATATCTGCCACCAGAAAAAGTATCCAAAAAAAAGGAGCCAGTAAGCAACACATAAATTTGATAAAAGCAATCCTGTTCTTTCTTCTTCTTGTTTTTTTCAAATGAATTTAAAAGGAAAAAAAAGAAAAAGAGGAAAGCCTAAATCCAGAACTAATAATCAATCACATTGCAGAAAAGTTCAAAGCCGTTCAACTAAAGAGGACGGAAAATTTCGAAGGCAACATTCCATTATATTAATTCTGGTTAATCAATAAAACATTATGTATTTTCAGACAGCAACTCAACGAATAATCAAACAAGTTCTAAAACTAATAAATTGCTCATCAACGATATTGGTATTAACAACAGCACTATATTCCATGTATTGCACACTTTAAATGTCTGCTAAGTAATTTTCATAAGTTAATTAATATTACCGAAAGTAAAATATGTCAAATATTGTGAATGAGATACTACACAAAAATTCTGCAGGGTTTTTCCGGAAAAAAAGAGAGAGATCATTTGCACAAAATTCGAAGCTTGCTTTATATGTAAAATGGAAATAAGTAAATTATGTGTTAATCAAAGATTTAAAAAATTTCAAGGAAACCAGCTGAAAGCCAAATTCAATCAAACAAGTCAAACTCTCAAGTTTTAATTAAGGCAAATATAATTTAAAATTACAGCAAAGAATACCTCCTTTAGCAATGTAAAGTCCGAAATCAAGAATTATTCTGCAAATATCGCACCCGAGGCCGGTTTTATCTGGACAATTAATTGTAATGACATGAGGATCTTGCGGAACTTTGCCCTTCTGGATTACAACGGCGTCGTCGCTCGGCACTCCCATAGTGAAAACTGGAAAGTTCCGCCACGATTTTCCTGCAGTGCTCGACCGTTCGTTCTATTACCTAAAAAGGAATGGTCAAGATCAAGACAGTTGAAGAGAGCGGTGAAGTGGGATAAATATGAGGCGCGGAGCAGCTCTGCTATTTGTTGGCCGCAAAATTGGGAAGTCCACGTCAGCAATCGAGATGTGTATGATCAACAAGTGGCCGCAGAGTGGTGGATGATTATTGATATTATCTTTTCCTGTACGTTTGATGAAATGGAGCTCAGCTTGGTGGACTTGTGGGGTTCATAAGGTGTCACTACAACAGTGTTAGTTGATTGTCCTCTTTGGACAGCGCTCACTGATTTTGTCGAAGAAAGTTTACAGAAGGTCAAGACCTGTGTCCCAACCAAAGTATCCTCCACTCTCAGTTTCCACCCTTTAACTTTGAAAATCTCATTTACTCACTCATAAACGGTTAAATTTAACGGAACCTCTATCTTTTTAAAATTTTATCTATTTTTTTCTCTCTAAACCCTAAAAACTAACAATTTCTCTTATATGCTAAGTTTTAAAAAATAATATTTCCCTCCTTTAGGGTTTAATTTTCAAACTTCAACATCATTGTCGACGGTCTTTTCCTCCCGAAGCTTTCTCTCCCTCCAATAAACTCTCTCCACTCAGCTAGACATTTAATTGGATGTCAACTGAAGCTTGAGAGACAAAGAGGTTTGTGGGAAAGATGGAGCGATAAAGCTCTTCGTCTTCGTCTTCGTCTTCGTCTTCGTCTTCGTCTTCCAAGCTTCATTTGACGTCGATTAAATGTCCAATTGAGTAGAGAGAGATCACTAGAGAGACAGAAAGCTTCGAGAGGGAGAGACCACAGACAATGACATTGAAGATGACACTAGAGTTTGAAAATTAAACTTTAGTAAGAGAAATATCATTTTGTAAAACATAATCTAGAAGACAAACTTTTAGTTTTTGGGGTTTCTAAGAGGAAAGAAAATTAAATTTTAATTTATTTTTAATATTACAGATAAAATGACGATTTTACTCTTGAAACTAATAGACTTAACTCCCCATAAATAGGTGTTTGAGATTTTTCTTTACCCTTTACAGAAGGTCCTTACCAACTAAAAGTCTAAAACGCTGAAACGGCAAAAGTTATGTCAAAATTTGTTTATTGCAAGACTATTAACATCCAACTATCTGTTGGCGAGTAAATATGTGTAAATGAGAAGCACACCGAATCAGGGGGATTCCGGTGTACAGATTTTAAAAACGGATACATAACGAAAAGTCAAACAATTTTTATGTGATTTAAATAAGCTGATCTGTTTTTTATTTTGACTTTCTTCGTTGATTATTCTTTACTCATTGTTCAGACACGGATTGAGAGGGTTACAATTCGGTTAATCTGATCATAATGTTGATTTTGTATTTACTGTTGATTTTTGGAAGTCTTGCTATTTTGCTTTGATTCTTGGTTGCGCATTCAACAACTGCCATCTTAACATTGCGTTCTAAGGTTGCTTTTAACGCTGACACTTCTCCAAATAACCATTGCAGTTTTCGCTCATCTATGAGTTACGAAAACTTCTTCCTGGATAGGTCTTCCACAAAAGAATTCAAATTCCTAAAAGATGAACTTTTCATGGGAAGATTAAAGAAAGCTACCAAACTTCACAAGTTGAATAAGGTAGGGTAAATCAATTAGTGGAGCACCTGCCTCATGCTAGCCGATTCTTTTCTTTACCATTATTGACTCCTACCCTACCAACTGCCTTGGTTCTAGGCCAACCCTTACTTATCTTGCTCAACGTTGCATATCAATTGCTTGAAGCAACTAGTTAAGTTGAAGTTTTATGACTAAAATAAAGAAAATGGAGAGACCAACCACGAAGGGGAGAGTAAGGGAGGCTGCTCTAGAATCTACCCACCTTTCGATTTAGGTAAATAATTAAATAACTATGCAGTTTATAAATTCTTGACAGTTCAGTTAGTAGCGTTTTTTCATCAATACGAGATGTTAATGGGTATTTTTTTTATTATCCACTAGCGAACATGTTAAGTATCTCTTGAGAGCTAAGGATGTAGAAGATATCCTTCAGGGTCCTTTCGCTTTAGTTATAAGTTTTTGGTGATCATTCTTCAGTTGTTATTTGCTACTCTAAAAGTCTTAATTTTTTTATTTGTGAATTAAAATACTTAGCCAATCATTTTTCACTAGTCGGAATCTGATAATTGCTTTTGAAAGTTGATTTTATTATACACTTTTAACACAAAACAGTTGCCCAGAGTTTCAAGAGGCCAAATAGCAATACAAAAAATCCTCTTTTGCACAAATAAATACCACATAGTTAATCATGATTTCAATTAGTTGAACCAGAAATGTATTGAACATTTATTATGTCATATGTGTGAAAAATGTCAGTCAAATCATTTTAGGTATGATGTTAAGAAAATGTAGTTTATCCTAATGGAATCTTAATCTTTTGACTTGTGAGTTGGAGTGTTAAAATGAGTTGTTTTCCTTGGTCACTATCTACTATTGCTTTTGAGAGTTTACATTATGGAGGATTTTGTACCACACAACAATCGCCCCAATTTCAGCAGTGCAAATAACATTGCAAAAATCTTCTTTTTCGCAGAAATAATTACCACATAGTTGGTCATGATTTCAACAAGAGGGCATCTCAATCAAGTCATTTGAAAAAGGCTAAAAGACTTATTCGCACCCAAGATATATTGAAATCTCAGTAATCTCCCCAAACTTTTAAAAATCTAAATACTCACTTATCTATTAATGTTAACTGTTATAATTAAAAATAAAATAATTATTTAAATATTTTTATTTAAACAAATAAAAATTAATTTTTTTAATTAAAAAAACTAATTATTTTTTTAAGTACAATATTTCAAAGTTTGAGAGAAATAATTATTAATTCTAAAATATAAAATCCTAAAAATCATATATATTAAAAGTGAAAAATTAATTTTATAAAATTAAACTAAGAGAAAATAATTAATTGTTAAAATTAAAAAAAATTAATTTTTATTTGTTTAAGTAAATTAGAGAAATAAATAAATAATTTCTAAAATTAAAAAAATCAATTTTTTAAATAAAAATTTCTAACTAACAACTTTACTCATAATTATAACAACGAAAACCACCAAATGAATATTTAAACCGCTTTATGTTTTCACTCAACCTAAAGTGGGAATAAATCTTTGGGCCTTTGAAAAACTATGATGTGTTGAGAGACACGCTTCTTAACCGTAGTAGATGCTGAACACCGGTTTGGGTGTGATTTTGAATGGCTTATATGTTCTTCAGCTTATTTCCCAAATGTTTATAAAATAATTGTTAGGCCCTCACAAAGTATACTTGAGGAAACCTTAAAAACCTCTAGTTTCGAAAATCCTAACAATTCTTGCTTTCTTAGTTATCCTTAACCAAAATTGAGAAATTTTGGTCTCTGTTGAGCTGATTATGGGAATAATTTTCTTTGAGGCTTCCTTCTTTAAAGCTCTTGTTAATAAATTAATATATGAACAGAAAACAACCACATAATCTCAACTATTTCTTCTTGGATTTCCAGAGCATCAAAATAACACAGCATATAGCTTTAAAAACCAGAAAGTATTTCCAGGAACTTAAGGTTTATATTGCATCAATATTCAATAGAAACACGTTACAGAGAATTACAGAATCACAAGTTCCTAGCAAAATAACAGCCACAAATACCAGATCTAGATCTAGAGTAAAAATCTATTAACAATCAACTACCCAACAGCTAAATCCTGAGATAAACACCACCCAGGAACCTACCCTCCAAAACCATAGAGGGTTCTGCCTTGCCTCTTGAGCGCGTAGACCACATCCATGGCCGTCACGGTCTTTCTCCTGGCGTGCTCAGTGTATGTCACAGCATCGCGGATCACGTTCTCCAAAAATATCTTGAGAACACCACGGGTCTCCTCATAGATCAAACCGCTGATACGCTTAACCCCACCCCTACGAGCCAAACGACGAATCGCTGGCTTTGTGATACCTTGAATGTTATCACGGAGAACCTTACGATGACGCTTGGCTCCTCCCTTGCCTAAACCCTTGCCTCCTTTTCCACGACCCGACATCTTTTATGGCTTTGAAGTCAAAAAAGTTTTCTGAAAGGAAAGTTGTTGAGTTTGTAGTATTGCCGTGAGCGCCCTTGATTTGTGAATTAGAGGGGATATTTATAATGTGATTAAATTTTTTAACCGACGGCACAGAGGCTCGATCCGCGTGAAACACTGGATTTGAAAAGTTTTGTTGATAAAGTATTTTCACGCGCGTTGGGGCTTTTGGATAGAGGCGGGATTAGTTTTTGATCGTTAGATTTAAATTTATCGACGGTTCAAAATAAAGATCCGCGTGAAAGGACGCTAATTGCTTTAGATGTTTGACACGTGCTTTGCTTTCAGGGATTGGAAAGTGGATATCTTGTGGGGTGGAATAATGGCCGTTGGATAATCCCTTATCGACGGCTAATGTGTACGTCATGGGATGAGATGTGAACCGTAAATAAGGTGTTGATCGACGGTTCAAAAGTATCTGTATTCTGGCGGGTTGTGAAAGGCAACATTTTGGAAGAGTAGCCGCGTAGCACGTGCAATCAGCGTGACTTGCATGCCATCTAATCCCAAAATTTCTTTTTTTTTTCCCCGCTAAATAAATTTTTAAGTTTCAACCACACATCATTGCTTTGGTAGATCTCAATAAATTATATATATATGTATTTTGAATATGTAAATAAATATATATTTAATATAAATTATTATATAATTAATTAATTTTAAATTAAAAATAAAATAAAATTTAATCATATAATAATACATTTAAATATTTATTTTTTTGTGTACTCAAAATATATACATATAATATTATTTTATTAATGTATTTATAATTATATTCATATTTGAAAAACCAAACTAAAGTAATTTGATTCCCATTCAAATTACTTAATTAATTAATTATATATTTTAATAATCAAAAATCAAAATAAGTGTCAAAATGGTCAGATTTTGACTGGTTTTCAGAAAGAAATGAGGTGTTAGTAGTGGGGTTGATGATGTATAAGAGTAAATCATTGGAAAAAAATAATTGTATAAAAAAAGAGAATGAAATTTTTAAAATATAAGTATAATATTTTAAATTTTAGAGATAATGTTAATACTAATATATAGAAACCTTAGATAATGGATATAAAAATGTAATTTTTTTTAAAAAAGTTAAGAAGAGAACTATAATTTTTTAAAATTAAAATAAAATATTTAAATTTTTAAATTTTTAAACTTAGTAGGTTGGGGACTGCATTTAACCTTGGGTGGGAATAACTTTTTTACGTATAAATATATACTTGCCCGACATAACCAACAAGTGGCTGTAGTTTAGTGGTAAGAATTCCACGTTGTGGCCGTGGAGACCTGGGCTCGAATCCCAGCAGCCACATTTACCTTTACTTTTTATCAAAGCCCCAATTACTTTCTGACAGTTCAATTGATTGCTGCAAAATTGCAAATCACGAAGTGGCTTGTTTTGAACAGTGTATGCAGCAGCGGCCAGAAATTTATAATCATGAAACCCTCAAAACCTTGTATGGATCCAAAGATATAAACATCTAGGGTGCGTTTGACCGGGAGAATTTATTATTATCTTGGTAATCTATCTTTTATTTCTTTATTTGGTTTGTCAATAATAAAATATTACAGTAATATTTTATTACCAATGCTGACATGACAAGTAATATAGGTGGTAATCTGATTACCACCTTCACCTTAGGTATTTAAAGATTACTAGGTAATCTTGAGTTTATTATAGAAAAATTATTATTTATTAATTTTTTTAAATAAAAATAAATTTATTTTTAATTAATATGATAAATAATATAAAAAATATTTAAAAATAATTATATTTACGGACATTTAAGTAAAATAATTTACTAGTAATCTTTTATTACTTTTAACCAAATACAATAATTATTTATACCTATCAAATTTTATCAAACATAGTAATCATTTATACCCAATAATCTTATAAGTAATCTATCTTCAAGGTAATCTTTCTATTTTAGTAATCAAACATTATCCAAACCAAACGTCCCCCTAGATCATAAACACATGACACATCCACCTTCCACGGAGCATCCATTCTTGTTTCTTCCCTTTTCCGTGGGTAGTTATGACCCCAAGGCACCACTGCCACTGACCCAGATGGCAACTTCCATAATAGGTTATCCTCATTTGCAGCCATTGGTTTTATCTAAGGTAGTTCATCCTAACGTGAGTGGATTCCTTCCTTCAGCATCGCTTTCGTCTGTGCCCACCACTATAACTACTTCTCTTCCCTTCCTTCACCACTATAAACTGTAAAAATGGTTGATGATCAAAGAGAGACATGCGGGTTCAGCAGGAAGTTTTAAAATGGTATAAAGCCTGAATCTTTAAAAGACTCAGTTGGCTTCAGAATTCAAATAATATTTGGTTGCAGTACTATTCCATTATTTAAAAAGTTTCTTGAACATTAGCTTCATAAATGCAAGTAGAAATGGCCATTACCACTGGACTGACCAAAAAGAACATGCAGAAATTGAGGAGACTGGGCAAAATTCAGTCCTCATAAAGGTTGGTGGCATTGTCTGCCATGGCACCACCAGAGATGTAGTTGTAGCAGAGCAGTATAATGTTTTCACTCCATATGTCCATTCAAGCATGTACACGAGTTTGGTAAGATGGGAGCCGGAGATATTACAGATATTCAATTGTATACCAAAATTCCTTGAGCAATCGACTATGCAAAACAAAGATACAAGTGGTGAAAGGGTTTCTTATTTGACTCTCTTTCTTTGACAGGTATGATCAGTCTTCTGCTGCGTAATTCAACATCTACACCAACACTTAATTTGTGAGTTATTGTCCCTAAGGCTTTTAATACTGCTAAATTACAGCATGTTCAGAAATTAAACTCAATACCATAGCATGCCAGAAGCTTGACAAAACATAGTTGGCAACTTGATTTTATAGGAGACATGCATCTAAAAGAAAGAAAATGAAAATATTTTGTCATCTATAGATTATTTAACATATCCAGGAGCAAAACCCTGGAGAATAATAGAGCATCAAAGGGAAATATTTAGATCTGGTTCTCTTTTACCTCATCTAGGCTAAAAGGGTCAGCTCTCAGGATTAATGATTCCCGCGATAAGAGCTATAAGAGCCCAGAACATTAGAATGCTTATCACAGCAGTTCTTAACACCTGATCACAGTTACCTATAACATTGATGTCATCGTGATAAGACGGATGAGGAGAAGGCAAATTCTCATCGTAACTGTTTTCTGTATATGGCTGTATTTTGCTCTTCTCATTTGAGCTTGGTTGCTGGATATCATGAATGCCAATGCTTGAACATTTCATGCATGAGCAATTTCCACCAAGACATGAAGGGAGAGTTTCTATGTACTCTGAGAGAACCTTGCGATACATTTCCCCTTCAATTTTGACCTTTTTCCGGGTGACAGGTTTCAGAATCTAAAAAAGAGGCAAACAATTTACACACAGATGGTGAAAGAACCCTACTGAAGTCACAAATTCCACCCTAAAGCAGAGGGTACTAGGAAAATAAAAAGAGATGAGGAGAAAACCGTACTCAGAGAACAAAAAATGTATTAACTCCTAATCAGTGTAAGAAGCTTCACCTGAATAAAAGTCTGAGTAATATCTCGAACCACTGGAGGAAGATGTATAACCAACAAACAGCCAAGACGATCAGGATAATGATCTTGGAGAAGGGAAGAGCAAGACTGCATTATTTGCATGGGAATCCTCAGGGGAGATAGTCCATCACAATCCACCAAAACTGTAATTTGAGGATTATCTGCTTTAACTAGGTGCAAAACTCCAAGCTCCACCTGAGATACTGTAATGCAAATATTCATTAATGTCATAAATGAATTAGAAATGTTGGCAAAAACAAAATTATATCAACATAGAAAAACCCAGTTTGGGACTAAATAGTTGTGCATGTAACACTTTGAAACTCGAATGGACATCAGAGTGAAGATAGATATTTCAATGAACAATGCTATGTGCACTTAGTTTTGAGTATCCAATTAAGTATCTAAATGATATGTCATTATGTGATTGGTTGTTACTTTATCTTTAATACAAAATCACCTAATTACATGAAGACACATCATTTAGGTACCTGATAGAGTACTCAAAATTGAGTGCACATAGCCAAGCAGTGCAAGAAACTTATCATTTATAATGGCAGACTACTTTTGCAAACTTAGAAAACTAGTCATTCAAACATTTGTAAACACAAGCAGTCCATCATGCTAATATGAATTCAAACATGCCTTTAACAGGGTAAATATATGATATCATTGATTTAATTAAATCTAAAATTGTAGTCAAGGAAGTTGGCCATTGAACTAGAACTTTCTCATAGGCAATGATCTTCGTAAATAAATGGAATTTTTTACATGCAAATAGTGGCTTGATCTTTTACATCATGAGACCCCTGAAAAAATTTATTTGCACGAGCAATCATTTGATGTGGAACTAACTGAAAAACAGAAAAGACTAGATAGAACTGACACATCATATGTGTACATCCATTCAAGTATTCATAAATGCTTTCCATCACCAGTAGATAATGAACTCAATTATAGCTACTACTATATACAAAGAAGATGAAGGTTCCAATGGAGATTTCTAGATGGAAAGATTTTAGATTTTTCAATATTTCAAAAAGGGGGGGAAAAAAGCCCTTTTGATTAAAAAGAGATAACATGCTCATATAATTTCAACTGGAAGAAAGCCTTCAACTTGCAAAGAAGAATCCCCATAGACTACATGAAATATATCCAGAATTTATTACAGAAAAAGAAACATACTAATTGCTTGTGCGAAACGAGGTCTGTCACAAGATGGCAAGACATGGCAAGCAAGTCCAAGTCTTACTATTAGGCAAGGTCGGTGCTGGACATCCAATCCATGCCAAAAGACCAAATCCGACCACATCTGAAGCTCTTCTTCAGAAAGAATCCTGTATGTCTCCCTCCAACGTATTGTCTTTTTAATTGATGCTAGCAAGCATGAGAAGTCACCATTTGCAGCAGTGTAAAATCTATGAAGCTCATCCTTGTTAAGTCTGCATAAACACTACTATGTCATGGTCCACTGCAAGAAGAGAAGCCAAGAAATAGAAAGATAAATATGGCATCTATATAAGCACGAGTACCAAACCAGTAGACCTGGGTTATGTCTTCCAAAATACCATGACAAAATGATGGCTGAAGACTTTTTTAAAGGAGAAATAAATCTGAAGCATAATGAGTAATAATTATATAGAAGGGTCATTCATGAAAACGGAAAGGTATTCATTTCCACAATAACAGTTTGTTAAGACCTAAGGTGCACAAGAAGAGAGGTAGGGGCAAAAACAGAGAAGCACAACCCTATGGTGAGGAGAGGCAATTGGGCACTGTTGCAAAAAGAGAGGGACACATGGGAGGCAAAGATGAATAGGTAGAGAGCAATATAAAGGAGACATGAGAGAGAGAGGGAAAGAAGAAATTGGGAAGAATTGGAAAAAAAGGGACACATTAGCCTTAGGGAGGACCTGGCACCTCTATTGCCAGATTTCTTTTCTTTTAATTACTTTTAATCCATTTTCGATTTGGTCTGGTTGTTGAATTGGAGATTTGTTGCTTCTGGAATATACATATATCAATATTCTGTTGAGTTCGGTTCATTTTCTTTCTTGCTCAATTGTGCTGCTTGTTGTGTGGAATTGGACAGGTTGAAATAGGTTGCTATCAAATTGATATTAAACCAATGAGATCTGGACATGGATTGCAAAAGGATGGAGGGTAGAGTTGATGTGGAGAAGATTCTGGAGGCAGTGAAGGAGAAGCTAAAATCTAGGGAATCCAGGTTAGATGATTTGGCCAGAAGATTTCAGACAATGAAAAGATGGCTGAAGGAATGGAAGATATTGCTTCTACCACCACCATCATCGTTGTCTGAGAAGGAAATCGTAAGAAGGAAGGTGATTGAGGAAGACATAAAAAAAGTAAAAAGAAATTAAAGTGACACGACCTGATCCAAAACCTCCCTTATCCAACCCGGGACCCAGCCCAATTCTTACTCAAAATCCAACCCAACCCTCACTTTTTATTAATTACCCCACCAGCGCAAGCACAACTATTTCCCAAGCCCAATTACTTACCTTTGTAATCCAACCCATTTCCTCACTAATCTATTCACCCACTCATATTAGCCCACCCACACTTAACCACTCCAACCCACATATCAAAAATTCAAACACAAGACCGGACCCAAAACCCAATTGGTCCACACCAACCTAGATACCACATACACCCCATCCGACTCATTTCCACACAAACCCAAATATAAACAATAAACCTGATCTAAAACCCAATAGGTTTATCCCAATACTCAACAATCCAAACCCAGCCCACTATTCACTCATTCTTTATTACACAAATCAACTAAGTTCACCTCAACCATTCTTGAGTCTATCCCAATAACTCATGCTAGTTAGTTTGCTGTCTGCCTTGTGGTGGGGTAGTATTGTTTTCTTTCATGCTAGATTGTGTTGCTTGTTGTGTGGGATTACGTAGGTTGAACAGGTTGAAACCACAATTCTAGAGCAATATTCATAATTGGTGTATCAAAAGGTAAGTTGCTTGAACCAAATTTGATGATACTTTTAGTTGGCATTATTTATTAGGATTATACAGATGCTATATCCTTACAAATGCAAATCTGAAACTAACCTTTCTGGTAAATAGATCCCCTGATTCTCAAGCTCCTTAGAGAGTTTTATCAACCAATTTTCTGATGTGAGACTCGTAGGACCTTCTTCACAGCCACTGCATATATAACATGAAGACAATAAACTAAATTACCATTATAAGTAAAATACCAATATAATTGCAACATCAACCTTATATTCCTTGCCTATCTAGATACCTTGTAACTGGAGGGGAATGCACAGATGATATCTCAGGAGGACTTTCAGAATTTGCATGAGAAGCACTAATACCATATGAAGTTTCATCACCGCATTCTGACCTTTCAGAGACAGCCTCAGCAATTGAAAGGACTAATAATGGCCTTGACAACATCTGCATGCACCAAAGACGATAACCAACAAACATTTCATAGACATTAATATAACTGAAAAAAAGAACTTAGATATTGAAACAGACCTGGAGCAACACACAAGTTCAAGTACCTATCAGATATGCTTTGTGCCAAGAAATCAAAGAGATACCATCAGCATTTTTTTAACATCTCAACTAGCTCAATGCATATCCTCAGGTCAACTGTATATGTGCATCTCAACCCGAGCAGAAGAAATAATTAGGCAGTGCTCATATTTGTGATTGGAAGATGCTTATGAAGGTATGATATGAACTTCTAGTAACTCATAATAAAAAATAGAAATAGTAAGACTAAGAATCATCAAGATGCTTGCACTCTGGTGTAAACGGCAAAGTCCTCTAGGGCACAACTTTAACTTTTCTACATATTATAGTCAATTCCCTTACAAGCAAGTTGATGAACTTTTATACTTAAAGGATAGAAAACAATACTTATGCAGGCAGTAATTAATAAATTAGTTGAATTCATAAAATTTCAGTGAAGCATATCTATGAAATTTTCATGAACTGTAAGAACAGACCTGCATCCCTCTAATCAAACCCTTGAAGAGAGCCCATCTCTGAATCCACTTAAATGGTGGATAGCAAACAACTTGTAGAGCCTGAAGACCACGCCATAAATTTGGACACTTAGCCTTTGAAACCCTTCGAACAATCTCTAATACAGCAACTTTGAATAAAAATGTTGCAATATGAGCAGCTGCACCAACACTGATATTCTTACCACGGCTTAATATAGCAAGGTGCCAACAATAACTCCAAGAAAATGCTTTTGGGCCAGAGGTAACTAGATTTATTTTGGAACCCTTTTCCCACCAATGACACTAGACACTTGAGAGTTCCTACTTGAGGCTGAAACAAAGGGTGGATCTTCCATTGAAGATAATTGATAAGTTCCTGAATCAACATTCCCAGTTAACTAGTAGACATTTTGCAGTGAGCCTCAAGAAGACTTATCTCAAGCACCTTTATAACAGTCCAAAACTCATTAATCTCTAATAAACATAAAACAGCAACACTACTAATTCTACCAGCATGTTTAAAATAATTTTTTTAAAAAAAAACGAACTACTAATTATATCAGACTTATAATGTTCCAAGAGAGTTTCACCTGTGAATAGTATTATCTAGATTATCTAGATTTCAACAGCGAAGGACGATATAATTTCCACTTCTAAGTTTCTTAAATATATTCACACAAAAAGTACCCGCTACACCCTAATAGAAGTCTCCGGATAAAAATAAGTTCGTCTCCAGCTTTGCAAATGAATAGATACACGGACACGGTCTTCCTAAGTTTTCCGAATATATTTTGCTGCTAAAAATTATAATTCGGCACAGAAAAAAAATCTCGATAACTTCCATCATTTCCACACAGAAGCATCACTATGAAATAATGAATACAAATTACATAAAACAAAAAAATGGCCACAAAGTTTAGCGCTGAATGCGAAATTTCACCAGGATCTGCTTCCACGAGAGACGATGACAGAGTCAGAAGTTGAATTTGACGGTTTGCAGCCCGATCGTTCCGAAGAATTGTATAATCGTTTTAATAAAAGAGAGAGTTTAAAATTGGAGTATGCGATCATATACAGCTATCAGAAAGAAGAAGAGGCATGTACGGACCCAACGAAACGACAGCTCTTCGATGCTCGTGATCTTTTTGAGAGTTTCGGAAGAAAAAATTTTCAGCTTTTTTTAAAAAATAATTTTCAGGAAAATTAAATGCATATTTTCCTAAAATTAAATGTACATTTTCCAAAAATATATATATTTTTTTTTGCCGGTTTTCATACATCTTTGATCCAACGCCCAGTCATAAATTATTATTAAAATATTAAAAAAATTTAATTACCAGAGGAAAATGAATCCAAATAAAATAAAATGAGATTTGACAGATGACAGCCTCTAACCTGCTCACAGCATGCACAAGTCCACGTTCAACTTCAGCATCTTCAATATGAGACCACGGGTAGCGCCCATTCACAATTGATAAAGGTGACCTTCCTCGATAAAAGCAACTTAACTCTATCCTCACCGATCACAATTAGAAGAAATAATGGCATCGAATAATAATCCAGCATTTGCCTACACGGTTGTGTACGTCAAGGACGTTGCAAGATCAGTAGCTTTCTATGCAAAAGCCTTTGGATACACCGTACGCCGCTTAGATGAGTCGCACAGTCACAACTCAAACACAAATTATGCATTTAATTTTAATTTGCCATGTTTTGTCACTTTTGGCTTAATTGATACGCAGATGGGGAGAACTAGAGTGGACAGACAACGATTGCTTTCGCCCCGATGCACCAGCACGAGACCGATGACCTGACTTGCTTGATCCAGACTCCCAACTCTGGCAGGGAGCGACAGCCGGTTGAGGTTTGCTTTGTTTATCAAGACGTTGATGCAGCGTACAAGGTATTTGTTTTGCCAGTTTGGCACAAAATTATATATGTTTTCATGTTTATACTAATGGCTCATACGAACGTGTTGTTAATTTTGATTGAATCAGAAGGCAGTGGAGAATGGTGCAGTGGCAGTGCGCAAGCCAGAGGATAAAGAATGGGGGCAGAAAGTAGGGTATGTTCGTGATATAACTGGGATCGTTGTCAGAATGGGTAGCTATGTTCAAGCGCCGAAAACAGAATGAATGATTAATCAACTAAAGAATGTAATTTCATATACCTCGACTGTGGATTCAAGCAAGCATTTTGTTGTGAAAAGAAGCTCCTACAACAAAGACCCGAAATCTCAAGTTGTTATTTAACCACACTGGTATTTCGTGCAAGATAAAGATAATTCTAGTCGACCCAAGTACTTAACAAATCCTTGTAGCTAGAAAGCTAGTATTACTGTAATGATGAAGTGAAGCGTTTGCAGTACAATCTTCCGTACTTATACAACTAAAACAGAAACCTTCAACAACGATTTTTCGGCAATAGGCCATGGACGATATTCAACCGTGGCCGGGTATGTGTTTAAGGGGCAATCACCAAACTTACTCCCAAAACTAAAGACAAGGAGTCCATACCTGACGAACCAAATCCAAGGACATCAAATGAATGAGCAAACAAGAACAACCTTTTGCCATCAAATCTATAAACCAAAATGCATTTGCCATACTCAGAAAAATGTGAAAAGAGATTTGCGTGAGAACTTCAAACGTCGCCATTATAGTGACCACCCAGCATATATAAATCCAGTTGAACCAGCCTCCCCACACAATAAATCAACTATGTCCGGCACCACACAAAGTGGGTAGAGAAAGAGTGCCTGCAGTCTATAACATTTCTTGGGATTTTCTCACACAGCGGCTAACCTTTTTCTTGAAATCATCCCTCCTCTCTCTCCATTCCTTCTGCAAATAAAAAATCAAATACATGTCTCAGGAAACAAGATAATAAATTTATACCATAGCCAACTTTTCTACGACATAATGATTAAAATGCGCTACATCCAACTGGCCTCTTGATATAGGTTTGCCCATATATATAAAAAATAATCATTATATCATACATTACTTTGAATGTTATAATAAAACTTCATCATAGTTGCGAAGCAAATCTTAAGAGGGAAGAAAAGACCATCCCACAAGGGTAAAGAGGTGAAACAGTCAAACAGAAGCAAGAAGAGTGAAGAAGCATATAGGGTTAAATAATAGCAAGAGCACATAACAAGGCATCATGAAGACGTAACTTGGAAGAAATCCCAGTTGAAAACCCTAAGTTACAAAGGATTGTTAATATCCCTCAAAAAAATGTGTGAAGAATTAATCAGGCTCACTGTTAAGCTTCTAAATTTATGGATCAATGAGTAAACTGCCCAAGAAGGCTTCATCAAACACTTTCAACACAGCAAGTTTCTTTTTTAGTACCATGAAAAGCAATCCCCCAACAGAATCATCCGCATCGGGTAAATAAATTACTGCATACCATCTATAACACTGAAAATGACTTCTTTGCAAAACAAATTTATAAGACAACAAATGCAATTTATGAGGTGGACTAGCAAATTCAATTAGAAAAGTTGTTATCTAAAGCAGTTTCAAATATATGGTAAACCATCAATGTCAAAACTACAAGTTAATATCTGAAGAGACAGATCGGTTGGAAATCAGAGAAAATCACACCAAAGAAGAAAGCATCCATTAGGTTGTTTTGTTTCTTTTACCTAAGATTATGCAATACAAAACCCTCCACCAGGTAATGCAATAACTTCAGTGATACAAAAAAATACACAACATATATAAACAAAATTAACAAAAAATTTGACAGATGGAATAACAATTAAATTCTGTTCAGATCTTCATTAACAAGAAAAACAAATGAAAGTACAATATAAAGGATATTCAATATAAAATTAGCCAAATTTTCAGATATAGATTTTTTGAAACACATCTGCTCAAACTATATTAAAAATTTAACCCTGTCATTCAATTTTTTAAGATACACTTATTGTTTCAACATATGATCCACCAAGTAGAAGTTTAGCTAACCATTGTCATGTTGGCCACTTAAAAGTTCTTATGTTTACAAATCAAGAAATTTCCAACTATTCATGATTGAAAAGATGATAGAAATCAGACAGCTGCTGAACGGAAGTAAAAAGGTGATTATGTTGAGGAAACAGAGTTGCCAAAACTGAAATATTTTAATGTCAGGAAAACCAGATAACACTTACAGCAGCTTCAACATTTGCAGGAGATTCATCATTAGGACTGGAAAGCATTGATATGATACTCAAAACAATACTTTCAACCTATCACACATAACAGTTCAAACATTAGTAAATCCATGATCGTAGTCCAAGATTGGTGCATAATACCAGGAAAAACATAAAAATTTAACAATTTATAAGAAACTATTAAAGTGTATGCAAGTGACAAAACCATTATGACCAGACCATAAGCCTTTTTCACGAAATTAGAGATAGCGTGACCATAAGCTATGTGCTCTAATTAATTTGGTTCCTTTCAAATTAAAAAGAACAAACTAGCATAGGGTATACTTTTTTGTGTTGACCATTTCCAATAATCTTCAACAGTTTCACGGCCTCAGTCTCCCATAACAAATTTTAAAAAAAAAAAATTGCAGCTTTTTTTACTAAATATAATTTCTATCTGTCTGTTTAGTCATCTTTTATCACCATCAGTAAGATTATTCCAGAAAAATTGTAATTTTAGCTATATGTAACATATTATAACATTTAAATACACACAAGTTAACCATAAAGTCAAAATCCTAACTGAAGCCACACACAAATAACAAGCTAATGTATAATAGACATACAGTATGGACGGGCATCCAGCGCTCACTTGCAAGCTCATAGCCATTAGGGTCATCACCCGGAGGATGAAGAATTGATATGCAAACACGTCCATCAGGATAAACTGGAGTTCAAGAAGGGAAAAAAACAAGTCAGCTCATGCAATGATCCAAATGTACACTTGTTATAAACAATAACCAACCATTAGGATGCCAAATCTCTGTGGTAAACTTCATTGTAGGCGGGCTATTAGGATAATTTGATGGAAAGCTCATAATGGCATTGAAAAATCCCCCCTCACTGCATTTACAATAAAGAGCAAATATATGAATATTCATTCCATTAAACAACTATCTTAGACAATGCTTCATAAATGTCACAAACACAAGTCCAAAGAAGCATATTCTTAGAAAGCTCAAATTAAAGAAAGACATGAAAAAATCTAAGTTACATTGTTTTTATAAAAATATATAACTAGAACCAATGATACAATAACAATAAATAACAAACATTAAATAATATGGTAGTCAGCAATAGTCTGAAAGTCATAGAAACTAAAGCAGATCCTTCATAGTCTCTTTACATGACAAAACTACTATTTTCACGACCCTCCAAACAAGGTTTCAAATGAACCAATTCATTATGAAATTCACTTCAAACAATATAACTTAAAAATAACGTGGGGTTATTTTTCAACATCAAGATACAAGGACATGAAACATCTTACAACCAAAAAAGTTCATTTGACTGTTCCAAGTATCAATACTTAACCCAAGTTAAAGTCTCGAGTATAAACCATCTATAAAAACGTGAACAGCAAAAGCAAATTAAAAAGTTAAACTTCCCTAACCAGCAGCTAAATTTCCTCAAGATTTGAAAACCAAATAACACTTGACACCAGATTATTCCACAAACTGCCAACAAGACTGACGTGAAAATACTACCAAGAACCAGCTATACCCGAAATTAACATTAGGAAAAAAAAAAAGATCCAATATCCAGAAAACCAAGTAAGAAAAAAGAAACTAGTCTCAGCAGCTGATCCAATCTCATCAAACACAATCATCCAAATTAGTACAAAACCCACGTAAAGAAGCGTTTGAAAAAAAAAATCTTGAAGCAATTAAAGAGCTAAAAGCACATACTAAAGAGTATCTGGTGGTCCAATAATCGTAACACTCCATTCAAATATATTAGTCTCATCCACCAAGCCAGCCGAGAACCCAGTAACGGGGTTCTTGCAAAGATCTGCACACACGGTAACCGATCAATCAAAATCAAGAAAAAGAAAACATATTTTAAAATTTCAGTAAGAATGAATCAATTTCTTTGATTGATGGATACCTTTAAGTTGTTTTTGAAGGAGGAGGCTTGCCTGAGACGCTGCCATCGATTTTATCAAAGAGAGATGAGAGAGCTGCAATGGCTCTGAAATTTTGTGAGAGAAGGAATGCGAGATTCAAAGTCGACAGTTGTTGGCTTTAATCGTCTGCGAATGCTTTGATTAGAGTAGTTACTATAACCAATTAAATGAAGCCACATGTCTATACTTTTAGATGGCGCGGTTGGCTAATAGTGAGAGAAAGATGCGTTGGCACTTTAATGGGATACAGTGGGTTCTCACAGGTTAGATTTGAACTGAGTCAAGTTTAAGTTTGAGTTAATTTATATATAATAGAGTTTGAATTTGGGTTTAAGCTTGTCATGCTCGTTACACTTGAGCTCAAATTCTTTTCGAGTTCGAGCTTTTAATTAATTCATTATTAAAATAAAGTCGTTTTTAATATATATTGGTGAAAATGACATTATTTTGTATTAAAATTTTTAACTTTTAAACTTTGATGAGCAAACTCGAGACAAGGTTAGATTCAAACCAAACCGAACTGAGTTTTAGCTCGACTTAGTTTGTATATAGTAGAGTTCAAGTTCAAACTCGAGCTCATCGAACTTGTGAAAGTTAAACTCAAACTCGGTTCGAATATAATTCGATTCGTTTCGAGCTCGAGCTTTTAACTAGCTCATTATTAAACATGTTATTTTAATACATATTGATCAAAATAACGTCGTTTTGTATCAAAATTTTTAATTTACAAATTTAATAAATAGCTTGTGCAAGCTTATATAGAGCTGACTCATTTCAAACTTATTTAAAATAAGCTTAAATAAGCTCAGTTTGAATCTAATCCTATTTATAGATATAATTTTTATGTATAATTTTATATATAAATAATAATAATTTATTATTATACAATTAAATATCTTTTTATCTTAGTTTTTAATTATTTAATTTTATTTATACACATAACATTATTTCTATAAACGCCAATAGAACTTATCTATTTTGCTCTTAAGGGACATTCTAAGTGATAAAAATGAAGATGTTCTAAGTTTATGTTTGTACTATAACTTAAAGATGACAATGGATCTAGTCATATAAGGCTAAAAATAGAAATATTTAATATGTCACAAATCATGTTATACTAAGATTTGTAAAAATATGATAAATTTTCACACAACTAATTTGAAATAGGGTCCACTACAACTCAACTTGGAGCCCTCCTCCTCTTTACCAATAGGGCTACACTATTGGTAGAATGGGTTTGCACATCATTAGCATGATCTTATTATTAGATAAACTCTTAGAAGACATTTGAGAAACAAAAATTCACCTAGATGCACATACAAACTAATTACACTAATTCAAATAATTTAAAAAAAAAAAACATATATGGAGAATGGCCTTTGGAAGCATCAAATGACAAGAAAGATTTTCCGACCATTTAAAGCGCTTTGGAAACATATTTGAGAACAAGCTTGAAGACATCTAAGGTAAATTGATGACCAACGTATGGTCATGGGTCCTTTTTATAACACTTTGAGAATAAAGTGTAAAACAATTTTTGTCATTCGAGATAACTAGGGTTGGATCCGAGCTGAGCTCGGTTCGATTCGGTTTGAGCCCGAAAAGATCTCGGCTAAGTCAAGCTCGATCGAGCTCGAACTGGCTCGAATGGTTTGGTAGATTTTTTTTTAAAATTTTTTATACAAAACGACGTCGTTTTGATTAATATATATTAAAAACGACATCGTTTTGATTAATATATATTAAAAACAACATCGTTTTGATAAGAAAAAATGAACTGAGCCAAACCGAAATGAGCCAAGTCGAACGCGAGCCCGAAACGAATCGAGCCGAACTCGAGCCGCTCATATATGAACCGAGCCAAGCTCGAGTTCAGTTCGGCTCGAATCTAGCCCTAGAGATAACTCAATGACATACATTTTCAATCTTACAATATGTTGTAAATGTAATTAGTAAGACATCCTCAACATCTGAATTAGCTTAACAAATACATGACTTTACCTAGATAATAATAGTATCAGTATGCTCTTTTTGTTTGCACTGTAGAAATTGACTAACAATTGTTATATAGACAAAACCTCTTTTCGATCAAACTCACAAAGTGATATTAGAAGACAACTAATGGACAACCAATAGATTTGTCCTCAACTTGTCTGTTGATTCAAGATACGAACAAGAACCATTACATCTAACAACAATAGAGAAGAAATCAATTTCCCATTACTGTAAAACCACTTCCATGACTTCAATCATTACAATTAATGCATTAGTTATTCTATTACCATATCATAAACGCACATTCATCATGCCCATAATAACAATCATAATTCAACACTTATTTAACTGCACATGTAACTTTAGTATCTCTTACCATAAATTCAAAATTGTAAGAACGCCTACAGCATTGACCACGCACTTATAGTTTCTAACATTTTCATTGGAAATATGTTATTTCCTCTCTAAATAGTTAATAACATAATCAAACGTGAACATAATTATGCTATCAATCGAATCACATTAAAAATCATATTATTAATTTTTTTTTTTATAATCAGAAATTTTATTCATATTTATTAGATAGATAAATCTGAAATATAATGATTGAATTTATAATTTCTGTATCAAATAAGTTAAAATTTTATAAACGTGATAAAAAAACGAATCTAAACTTTCATATTGAAAGTTCTAATACTCTATTAATTTTGTTAACTTTTAGGGTTCATATTACTAATATTACCATCAACAATGTATATATATACACACATATACATATACATATAATTCGCTAATATTGTATTTTACAAAGTCACTATAACTAAAAAAATTAAACGTGCTTCTAATCGATTATTTAAAAAATCAATCTCATAGATAACTCCCATTCTACCTTATGATGGCAAAAGAGAGACCGAGACTATTGGCCGATTCTGTAACTCATACACATCGATCATGGCACCTCTATGATTTTATCACAGCATTGCTAAAAAGGTGTACCAGAAATTATAATGTAGCCCACATAAAGCAAAGCATTCACGTGAAAGGCACCGCAAATATATGAAATAAAAAAGGACTTCAAAATTCGAGAAAAATAACCCAACACAGATAAGCCTTTTCAAATTTGTGCACTGCATCCGACGGATGACTGTATTCAGAGATTCCCTTTTTTCAGTTAATGAAGACGTGCAATGCACAATTCAGAGTACCCGCTGCACAATTTGCTTTTACAGTTGCCATGGAGTTCTGTTAATGTCGAAGCAGATCACATAATTAAGCAAACAAAAGACATAAACTTGTTACATTTATTCCCAGTCAAACTAACATCTTAGACACAAGTGACACACCACAATAATACAACTTCATCGACCTTAGACACAAGTGACACACCACAATAATACAACTTCATCGACAACTATTGAAAACCAGAAGTTTACATTTTATTTTTTATTTTATTCAGTGGGATTCTCTGGCTAGAACAAGAGACATGCCTTGAGTGGCATCGAACCCACAGCTAGCTTTGTGCTTTCTCTATCTAGTGACAGAAAATGACTTTGAGCTCACGTGGCGAGGAGCACTCATGCATGAGAGGGGGGGTATCATGGGCATAAGTAAATGTAGATGGACAAGCGCGCTTGAAAAACTTCGAGAAACTCGACGGTCGACAAGTCTGTGGACTGTTGTAATGGTTCCGGCAACAGAGTTCGTCCGTACCAAAAGCCCCACACCCACTCTTGCAACCGACGACCGGTCCGTGACCAGGCGGTGATCGCAACTGTAACTTCTTAGGGCACGTAGCAAGCAGATTGGCGCCACAACCCACAACGGGACACACGCCTGTGCCTTCATGTGGGGTCACGGTCATGGGAACGTTGAAACCGTCGACGAGGGATACGCCATAAGAGGAGAAGTCCTTGGGGCCGTGGTGAAGGCTGAACTGTGCCAGCGTGGCCGGGGTCGCCCCACCCAGGCCGTCACATTCTAAACGGTGACCACAGTCACCTGTCACGCAAGAGAAGTAACCGTTGGAGTGTGTGCAGCCAGTGCGGGCCCAGATGCGACCGGACCACTGTCCTGCCGGGGCGGGGAAGGAGCGGTGCATGTGGCTCTGGAGGGGGAAGCCGCCACGTTCAAGAACTGGGTGGCCGGCGTTGGGCTGAATGGCTGGCCAGACAGTGTATGGACAGTTGTTAACTAGGGTGAGAATGAGGCCAGGGCGACGCCCAGCATTGGCGATGGTGCAGAGCATAAGGAGAGTGGCTGCAGTGAAGAAGAGAGAGGAACTTGAAATATGAGCCATTGGTGTTGAAGAAAATGGAGTGGTGAAGGAGCCTGTGGGGGTTCTGGTCGGTTCTTATAGCAGATGAAAGAGTACCTACTCTTGCTCAACTTCGTAGCAAAATAACTAAAACACCCTTTACCCTAAAAAAAAAAGTGTCAAAACAATGTTCTTATAGAGTAGGCCACAGTTATTTATATTTTCCACCTAAAGTATCTCCTTAATTCAAGTTTTCAATTTTTTAATTTTAAAAATCTTATTTACTTATTTATAAATAATTAAAATTAATACGTCTCTAGCTCTTTAACATTTTATTTTATTTTTTTTCTCTAAACTTTAAAAACCAATCATTTTTCTTATAATTTAAGGTTTAAAAAAATGATATCCCACCCCCCCTCCCCCAACCAAAGGTTTAGTTTTCAATTTTTGGTGTCAAATTTGATGTCATCGTTAGTGACAAAAATTTTTCGATGTATTACCATACTTTGACGATCTCTTTCTCCTTATTTGAATGTCTGACCGATATTGATTAAAATTAGAGAGACTAAGAGCTTCATTGAAAAAACAAAACTCTTCATCTTCTTAAAAAAAAATGTTTAAAAAAATAATAATTTTTTTAGATGAAGATAAGATCTTTATCTTTCGTCAAAGCTTTTTATTTTTTCAAATGAAAAGTTTTGTCTCTCAATCAAACTCTTCATCAAGTGATGTTAGATTATTGAGATATAATAATACTTTGAAGAATCCTTATCATTAGTAATGGTGTTGAGAATTGAAAATTAAACCTTAAAAGACAATTTTTTTCAAATTTGGGTTAAGAAAAAAATTAATTTTTAATATTATATAAAAAGATAATTTTATTTTTAAAATTAGTAATCTAATAAATAGGTGTTTAAAATTACTTTTTTTTAAAGTTAAGCGAGAAAAATTTAAAATACGATAATACTTTGGAAACAGTCCTTTGGCCTGTAGAGTATTATATACCAAATGTCTAGGGATACAGAGTGGTCAGAAATCAGAGGAGGACATTAGCAACCGGGCACTCAGGCTGCAGAAAAGACAAGATAACTCGCTGACAAAGCTAAATACTGTTGGTGCCATTTCAAAATTTCAAAGTATATTTAAAGAAATAAGGGTGGCTATGGGCTGTGGCCATTGGATATGAGGTTGAACCTGTTTGTGTGGTTGGTTTCGAAGAGACGATGGGCCGCAACTAGTAATACTAATTTATTGTTTTTCTCTCTGGCCTCCATTTTGAGAATGATTGTCAGATATAAAATATTACAATACAGGCTTTGACGTTTGACCAATGGGCTCATCTATTTGCCTGCGGATCAAATACTACTTAATCAGTCTAAAGTTGACCCATGCAAAGCGAGAGAATAATCGTGATGACTCCGTTGATAAATATATATCAATAAAATTATACATATTTATTTTTGATATATAATTTATATACATAAATAAGATATTATTATATGATTAAATATTTTTTTATCATATAATGACACATATTTTAAAATCATCTAATTACATTATAACACATCACTGTATACATAAATTATATATAAAAAATAAGTACACATAGTATTACTCAATATATATATATATACACACACATATAGGAAGGCATATATTCAAACTTTTACGTGAATTTTTTTTTGATTAAGATTAAAAATAAAATTATCCCTCCTCTCATTATTGGTAATATCAAATACCATTTAAAAGATGTTGATTTTTGATCAAATAAAGGTATTGGATTTTTTAAATTGATAGATAAGATTTTGATTTAAGTTTTAATAATTAATTTTAAAAATTTTTGATTTTTTTTCTTAGATCAACCTCAAAATTTGATTTGTTTGAATTACTCTATTTAATCAAGTTTAATTTATAATAGTTGAATTATATATTATATAATATATCGAAAACTTAATTTTATATATAATATATTAAATATTATATTATATTATATGATATAATTTTTAAAAAATAAAATATTAAAAAAAAAATATATATACTATCATTTTAAAAAATATTATAAATATCTATGAAAATTTAAAATTTGTTATATATATCTTTATTATATTATCATTTTCTCTAAAAAAAATTAATTTATATTATTAATTTATATCATATTATACTATATATTTATTATATTATATTAATTATAATATATCTAATAATATATATATTTTATTTATATTATAAGATATTAATAACCTAACCACTTCAGTTTTACACGCCATGCTCTCGTGGTCTTGGAAGACCAGCAACTAGAATCATCGATAAGGTGGCGTTGAAAGTCGAGGTGGAGTGGATGGTCCCATGTCCCCAGCTTTCATGTTTGCCAAATTTTAGGCAAACATGGACAAGCGCGAAGGGAAAAGTTGAAAAATGCAACTTCACCATGCCCCCAGGTCCTTGTCGCTGCTTGCGCACTTTCAACAAATTAATAAAATACGATACAATTTCAAAGAAAACGATAAATCTAACTGAGTGCCCATATTATTTATTTATTTATTTATTTTTTAATTCTGGTTGTGGCGTGCTAGACTTTTGTTTATAAACGTATTTAATTTCAATAAGAAATTATTTTTAAACTAATAAAATTAAAAAAAAAAAGTTAGACCATTTTCTTAAATATGGTAATATGTAACTTGAATTTAAAAACTTATCCATCAATTATATATATTTAATAATTAATTATATAAATTATTTTAAATATTATTTTTATATAATTAACCAATTTACTTAACGATCAAAAATCCATTGGACCAATATTCACTCCAATTATGAAGATATTGATTGAAAGAATTGAACTTTTATTTTTCTATTAAAAGGTATGAACTTTTAAAATTTTTTATTAAAAGAAATACATTTTCAAATTTTTACATTGGAAAAAGAAAATTTTTACTTTTTTTTTTAAATATATCAAACTAACCACCTTTCTTTAAAAAAAAATCTTCATTGGTTTGATACATTTAATAAAAAATACCAAAATTTGATAATTTTTATATGAAAATTTAAAAATTCAACTCTAATTATAAAATTTTTGTGAGATCAATCAATTTAATAAAAAACCAAAAATTAAACCTCTTCAATTAAAAATATAATTATTGGATAAATCTAGATATCCTATTTTATTTACAATAAAATTATATATACATTTTTTAAGTACATAAATATATATATACTTATATATGTTATCATATAATTAGATAATTTTAAATTAAAAAAAGAATAATACTTAATAATATAATAACATATATAAATATATATAATTATATATTTAAAATAAATATATATAACACTGCCTTTTTGTTTAATAGAAAATGAAGTGGGCTAAAATAACAACAGTCCTGTTATTATTAGAAACCTGGGGCATTTTCAATTGAGAGGAGGAGCAGTACTTGAACACCATCAGCCCACTTATGTTAAACAATTATCACAACTCACAGGAATGTGTTATGGGCTGCATTATTTTTGCCTCCACCTTAACCTTGATTCTGGGGCCAAAAATTGTAAATGGACTCAATCTGATCATGGTTAGGTCAATAAATCTACCTTCGTTACATATTATTAAAAAAAAAAGAGTAATATTACTCTATTATATAAATATATAATAATTTTTTACACAAATAATGATATATTTTTATATGATTAAATATTATATTATTTTTAATTTTTAATTATCTTATTATATGATTATATATTATTATTTATCTAAAAAATTTGTATAAAAATTATGCACAGAATGCTACTCATAAATATATCTTCCGAGGGATAAAATTATGCTGTGCATCACTATATACCATAAAGAATTCTACTAGATTCAAAGTGTATGTAGATTGTAGACCAAACTTCAGGGTTATCAGTGCAATTTTATTCATATGATCAAATTAATGTTTTTCATAATTACGAGTAGCTCTGGGATGGAGGGATGGATGCTTAATACAGTAAGCCTCATCAATCTTATGAGAAGTTAGATTGTATGAAATTTTTATACTATACTTTTAATGCATTTGCGTAAATATAATAATCTGATGTAGCGTAAGCAAGTGAGATATTGAATATGAAAATTGCGGGGTCGGGACGCCCATGCCGACACCAGGCCAAGGACCAAGCACTCAGGGGGACATAATAGCAGCTACTTGCATGATTTTTTTTTTTTTCATGGTTGTAATGATAACTCAGAAATGATAACAGTGAAGAAGTCAATTCGGAATGAGGAGAAAAACTTTACCCGGCTTTCCTACAATTTTTTTTCAATTTTAGTTATCATTATAAAACATGTACCACTTTCAATATAAATGCCACTTCTTCATATTTCTCAGAGTACTGGTGGCTCAAACACAGCAACTCAACTCACTATGAGAAAACAGATTGACTTTTGCTTGCAAGCATTTACCTTTATTCTCCTTGCATGTCTCTTGGTTGCAGCCTCTCAGCACCAATATTTCTCCACCAAATTTATGGTTCAATCTATTGGATCAGGCAATTTACTTACTCTTTCTCTTTCTGGCTATATCTCTCTATATACATGCGTGTCTTGTAGTTGAATTTGTATTAAAATTCTTTGTCTGTTGCTGCCAACAGTTGAGCTCAATGTTATAACTGCAAAACCAAGCACAAGGGCACATACAGGGAAAGTTTTCCCTACTTGGGTATGCTTTTCTCTTTTTTTTTTTCTGTTAAATTCAATCATATTTTCCATCTAGCTTGGGCAGTTCTAATGGCCTGTAGCTGAATTCTTTCACTCTGGAATGATAATATTTATACAGGTTGAATGGAAGAAACTTCGTAGAGCTCCATCTGGGCCAAACCCTGTGGGAAATCAGCACCCTCCATCCAGGCACTGAATGGAAGCAAAGCAACTCGGTTTCTTAAGCTAAGGAAAAGAGTTCTCTTCTTAGTTTTTACAAAGTTAGATCAATGTACTCATGCAGGTTAGAGAAAAAAATCAATCCTCAGATTATTGTGCTTGTACAAAAATGGATTTAACTGAAAGATTCATCTCTCTGAAAGCAGTTGTTACATTGAAATTGGTACTTTCTTAATTAACTATTCATCTTTCATGATTCTAGCTGTCTAATCTACTACAAAACCCACATAACTGCTCTTCAAAGTTAGACATCTACTGCAGCTGAAATTAGCATTTACTTTCAGTCAATTTAAGCATTTGTTTCAGAGATCCTAATGTCATATTTATTAGAATTTGGTTAAGAGCACGATGAACACAAAACATGCATCCTCTCATTTTTTAACTCCAGCATCCTGCTCTGTGAAATTTTCCCGGAATAAGAATTGACATCAGGCAAAAGCTTCCTAGCTCTGCTACAAGTATACACAATTGCTAGGTTATTGTTGTAACATGTTCAATTGACAATGGCTTGACAATATTATCTCCCTTCATAGACTATGTAGAATGCAAAAATGTTAATAATCAGACAAAATTCAAATGCCAGAATAAAAATGGCTGCTATAAAGTCACTAAAATAAATTTTGGTCGAGATATATAGGACTCACATTAAAATACAAACAAATCAGTATTATGTTTTCTCATACAGCTCGCTTCCTCTTTGAGCGCTTGCTTCTTCTTGGCCGAGAAGCATCTGGTACCCGTTTGCTTACTCTTGAAGCATATGCTCTTTCTAGAACCTCATCATCCTGTTGCAAAATGTAAATAGTTCAGATTTTAACAAACTTTGATGGTATGAAAGATGGTACACAACACAACGGGAAATCACATATATTAGGACTCTTCGAATACAACTGAGTCCAGGCCAATAATGACAAACAATGACAATAGTAATGAAATATCAAACCAGATGCTTTAATCAACATGTATGCTTCCTAATTTGCACCTCAGTAGCTGAAAATTTGAGATTTGTTTATAAAATCATAACTTTTGCAATCTTAATTTCAAGAAAATCATCCATGCCAACATCTAAATTTGACTTAATTATCTGCAGGTGGACAACAAAGTTAATTATCTTATAAATTTAGACAAACTTCATAAAAAATAAATAAATAATCATTTACACCTAGCAAAACAGTTTCTTGTGTTGATGGGGCTGCAAGTTAATACTTCAATTTTATGTGAATGGATGGTATTCCATGGCAGAATGAGAAGCTGTGGGCTTCCCTTTAGGGCATAGAAGTTAATCATACAAAGAATGCTCCACACATGATTGTGGCCACCCAGACACAGCAAAAAAAAAAAAAAAAAAATTGTCTGTTTAAGACTTTTGAGTTTACTTCAAGGTTCAATCAGTGTTGGACAGTGGAAACCACCTATGACTGCCACAATAAGACAGCAATATCATGAACATGTTGCCATTAACATCCTGTGAGAACACGGCTAACTTTTGTGTCCTATTGCTTGTTTATTTTTCATCATTTATACTTCACAGAATTTCAAAGAAAGCATGCATGTGTGCATAAAAGGAGTACAATAATGGCCATTTCAGGCAATGAAAACAGTGTAACATGCAAGAAAAGTTCAAGTCTTACAACCCACGGTCCCACAAAAACTTTTGGTTATAGAGTTTTAGCAAGCAACAATTATTTGCATATCACGTGGCAAATACAACAAAATTGTAATCCTCATATGGTAGCACTTCTACCACTAGGAATGGCTGGTTCCTATTCCACTTTCATGATGGTGAGTAAACTATAAGAATGAAAAATGCAAACCCATTTTTAATTTCTTTTCTCCATTTAACCTTTTTTCTCACTGATAATGAAAATAGGGTTTATAAAAAATATAGATTCAAAAGATTTTTCCAGAAGAATCATCTTTATATCACCAAAATCAAATGCTTACCTTATCTGTAGACTCAACATCAGATTCCTCATCTAAATCAGATGCAGAACTTTGAACCTCTTCTTCTGGCAACACCTTGGTCAATTTCTTCCTCTTCTCTTCCTCTTTTAGTTGCCTGAACCTGTTGATTGCCATTTCTATAAGACACTGTTGAAGTAGCTTAAAAAAAAATTTCCTGAGGAATAGAAAACTAACCTATCACCACCCCGAGAAGGCTGAGAAGCTGATCGTTTTGCGCGTCCAGCAGAGATGATTCCACTTGCATTCTCATTAACAACAGGCTTTGCACCACCTAATTTACGTAACCACACTTGCTGTGCTGTGCTGAGGACATTATTTGTGAACCTAAAACCGCATAGTGCACGTTATATAATTTAATTTACAATAGGAAGCTCTTTGAACATACAAATTAGGGGTCCACCACTAACTAAACAAAGGAGACATATTTCTTTAACTACATCTGTAGAAATTTTAGGTGTTTATTAGTAAATATTGACTTGATATTCTGAATATTTCTGTATATAAGATAGTTGACTATTTTTGATTATTAGAAGAAATTACTAATTTGATTTCCTTACTGTTTTAAAAAGAATCTAGTAAGAATATTAGGAGTTTTAATTTGTTTCCTTTTTTCTGAGATTGTGAAGAGTGTCCACTTCAAAAACAGTATACCCTTATTTCAGAAGTTAAAGATCAGAGTTCTATATTCTCTCACAATTAGTTTCACAGTATAAAAGCTACAATCCTAATTTATTTTACCTCTCAGATAAAGAGAATGTGCTTTGAAGATGGAGAATGATAAAAGAGAGAAATAAAATCTTGGATAAGCTTAAGGAAAACCTCACACGGGCCCAAGAGAGAATGAAACATTTGGCTAACATAAACAGAAGGGAAGTCGAGCTAGAAGTGGGTCAGCAAGTATATTTGAAGTTACAACCTTATAGGTTTCGTTCATTGGCTTCGAAACCGAATGAGAAGTTGAGTCCTCATTTTTATGGGCCATATGAAGTTGAGGAAAGGATAGGAGCAGTAGCTTATCGATTAAAACTTCCAAAATCAGCGAGGGTTTCAGGTATTCTCCACAAGGTGATTTGGAGTTGTTGATCAAATGGCATGGGTTGGCCGACTGCGACAATTCGTGGGAGTTATACAGAGATATGATTCAACTCTTTCCTCATTTGCACCTTGAGAACAAGGTGCCTCTGGATGAGAGGGGTAATGTTAGGGCCCGAGTCTACGTGAAGAGGAGGAAAGGAAGAGCAAGGCACAATTTGGACCACCAAGCTGTAGAAACGCACAACACAGATGGGCACTCTGCAGAGAAGACAGATGGCACTCATTCAGCCTATGAGCATGCAACAAATACAGCAGACCAACAACTAACATGTCAGTACCAATTGCCTAAAGAAGAGACCACAGAATTATCCCATGCTGAAGTGGCACCACCTAATTGGAAGCGCTGTAATGTTGAGCGGAAAGAAAAGAAGGTACCTGGAGCAGAAAAGGGCAGAGAAGATTTTTGATGAATTAAGGAAACCAGGAGAGTCCCAGCCTCTTGAATGCTGGAGAGCTGAGTCTTAAGTGTTTGAGAGTTTTATCATTAGTTGCTTACTTGTTAGTAAATTCTGATTGAAAGTCACTGTGTTAGTGTTTCTTTTTATGAATATTATGTTGATTGTAGAGACTGAAGCTGATGGAAATGTTTCATTAATATTACTGCATTTCAGATACAAGAATCCTTTATCATCACACTGTTGAGTGAAATATACACTTTACAATTACTGTAACCTTTACAAATTTATCTCCAAATCGGAGTTACTAAATCCAGCAAACAACCATTTCTCGACGTCTGTGGAACGACAGAGACGAACTGTAGTTAAGGCTCCTCTCCAAGTACCTAAGAATTAGTTGTTTTTTTCCTTTTTTGCCTTGAGGAGATTTAGTTGAGAGTTTGCCAAAATACAAATATCAGCAGTAACCTCTCTACTACCGAAAAAGCACAAACTTTACCCAAAAAGTCACAAACACTGTCAAAAGGTTCAAAAGCAACCAAAAGAGACTAGAAATTGTTGTAAAAGGCAAAGGCACTGCCACAATAGCACTGAAAGTGTCAAATCTACCTTTGTAGACATTCATCGTGGTCAAAAATACAAAGTTAGTCCTTAGAAAGTGCCAATTTATCTTTGTTGTTACCAGAAAATTGCAGATATGCTACCTAAAACTATAGATCTACTTGATATCCCTTCTTCTGCTTATCTATTCAATTCAATATGTTATTGAAGATGCACAATGATAAACACAAGAAAGGAGGTCTCTAGCTCAAACAAGGAAGTATTGTCTACTACTTCATTCGAATCAATCCAACAAACTGCGGTCTTACAATCCTTTCGATATGAATCATCCCTGCAGATCACCAATCATAAGTTGGACCAAAAGAACTCCCTTCAATGGTCCCAATCGTCCAATTAGTAATCCCCAGAAGAAGAAAATAAGATATATCACCGTTAAGGCTAGACAACCCAATACCAAAGATCCAATATGTGTCTATGGGAACTTAACAATTCCATTGTCATAGTCTGGTTGATTAACTCAATAGAACTCTATATTAGTTGCACTTATCTCTTTCTCCAAACTACACAAGCTATTTGGGATGCCATCAAGGAGAATTACCATTTAAGCTTAAATGGGATATGTCACCGTTGAGGTCTGGCTTATTTTATTTTTAGTTTGGATCCAAGAACCCATAAACCTACTTAGAAAACTGAAGTTCGAGAGCAAAGCATTAGATCTAATTGAAGTGCACGACTAAGCACCGTAACATGAGCAAACATTAAGCTATTGGAACTCATATTACCACAAATAAAAGTTTTTCTCCAACAGTACAATGGCAAGGAAAAACATTGAAAGTAGAAACTTATATGTATATAATTATTCTCTAGTCAAGACCATACATATTCATTGTTGGATTAACTACATCGGATTGAAATGGTATTTTACAATCCAAATCCAAAGGTATCTATGCTTCTTCTAGATAAATTTACATCAAGATGTCCTGACTAGAGAATAATTTTATTTAATATATATAATTCAACATCCCATAATAGAGTTACCATAATTCAACATCCCATAATAGAGTTACCATAAGTCAACATCCCATAATAATGTTCATGACCCTAGTGCGCCCCTTCTGTAAATGGGTGACCTTGGAAGACTATAAGGCTCTTGCATTTCAAAAAAGCTCAAAAACATATATTGCACTAGGAGTTAATCATAGCAAGACTTCATTACTGAATAAGGATAGCATGGGAATCTCAAATTGACCTAAAGATCTTCCTTTTAGGACATGACAGTCATACCTATTCAATTCATACTATGAATCTATGACAATCAATTGCTCTAAGAAGAAAGATAAGGTAGAACATTTTCCTCAAATTCAACATATGCCAACATAATTGTAGCCCAATAACAGACATAAATCACAAACAAAGCATAGGGATTAAGTTAATTGCTTCCAAAAAATTGTTGACAGGAAACTAACCAGTAAATTGATAACCCTGATGGAACGGACAAGGAAAAGTAACCAATCATAAGTGGAAGGAACTTGAAAACAAGAAGTGTGTTCTTTTGAGTTGGATCATCTGTCTGTCACAACAAACCAACATTGAACTTCAAAGTTATTTGAAGAAGAATATAAGCATATTTAAATGGTAAGAGAAAATTATTTTTTGACCTGGGGAGGCTTCATAAGCTCCATTGAGACATATTGAGAAACAACAAGAAGGACAGGTAAAACAAGGTATGCAATAGTGTCTTGCCAACCCAATGGTGGATGGCCATCCTGCATTTAGTTCACCAAATTTGATTATAAGTCAGATAATTCAAATCTAATTCACCAAGTTTATAACGATAATGCCCAACAATTAAGAAAAAAGAACAATTTTAATTACAAATAAATCATGTAGATAATTTCTTATATTAATGGAGAAAGTTCTATTCATCACTCATGTTACTGTACATGCTTATCTCCACATTGCCCTTTCATGTCGTGCTAGCCTTTGGAATTCAATGTTTTTAAAACCGGACAAGACGCCAACCCAGTGGAAGGGACATTCTGGTCCAATCTGTTTAAAAATAATATTCAAACAATTTTGTATTTGTCATTAAATAAATAATCTAAATTATTTTAATATTGAAATAAACTTAGTTTGATAATATGCATACTTCAATTGATAGATGAGATCTTGCGTTCAAGTTCCAAAAATCAACTTCTAAAAAAATTGATTTTTTATGTTGAGTCAAACCCAATTTTTTACCCATTCCAACTGTTCAAATTGTTCAGTTCAATTCAATCTAACTCAAGAAATGGTTTTCAAGTGAACTGAAACCTTTTTGTTGGCGAGGTGATAGTCCAATTGGTTGAACTAGTCGGTTTGATCCCCTTTTTAAAACCATATTTTCATCCACATAAAGACACAACAATCTAAATTATATAAGTTGACACATCAAATCAAATAGTAACTATTTTGAAATGTGAAATGGACAATGATGATTGCATTGAGTTCTAAAAATTGAGAATTAAGGATTCTAAAGCAATTGCATTTTGGCAATTCTTTGAAAGACATTATTGTCATCCCTTGGCTTTATCTCCTCATTTTTGCAAACTTTTAAACACTGATATGTATTTTATTGAGTTGGGTGTTGGTCATCGATGTCCATTTCACATTATAACCAGCCGGATGGTGGACTCTAGTGAGGTCGTCTCCTTTTTATACTTGGTCTTGAGTTTGGATCTAAGGTTCATTGGGAAATAGTGATGAATGGTTATTCATAAATTTCCATATGGTTTTATGTGTTTAGAGAAATTGGGTCTTTTGCTTTGTCATTTATCTTTCCTTTGATTTAGCAAACTGGAAGAATATATCCTACTATAAGGCTACTTGTCTCTTTTCCCTTTATTTCATAAGGAAATTATTTTTTGTTTTCTACTGTACTGATAAAAATTAGTTTCTTGTTATATATCCAAGAAAAATTTTCCTTGGTATCTTTGACTACATTGAGTGCTAACAACTGTATATATATACATGTAGAAGGTAAAGGAACAATTTCCATAGTAAAACAACCCAGCTGAACTTTTGCATATCATAACTGTTTCAAGTTCATGCTTCAAACTAAAAGGGAAAGTCACATGGTAATATCAGCAGCTTTAAAAAGGCTTGGAAAAAAAATTATTAGCTTAATACATCTGGAAAACACAAAGTTTTATTACCACAAATGGAAAGAGCCAAGAAATGCCGGATCCACTTTGTCGAGCAGCAATTGTTGTTGGCCCACCCAATGAAGGTATCCAAAAGAAACCTTCAGTTAACAGTCCCTAAATTTAATAGTTCACAATTGTCAGAAATAATGTAATTGATTCTCCATTTCAAGAGGTAGAATCACGGCAGTTGATAATAATGAGTATCAAACCTATCAATTACCTCATTTGCAACATTTGAAAGTGCTTGATACAGGCCTATCCAGACAGGTATGGTAGCCAACGTTGGTAAACAACCTAGATCAATGTTAAAAAGATGTTGATATGCATCAGCTACAAACAAATAGTGCATGTTTTAACAGCTATAAATAATTGTGGAAAGAGGGGACAGACAAAAGAGTAAATACAACAGATAGAAAATTGAAAGCATGCAAACTCCAACTCTGAAACAACCATTACTGAAGTTACCATAAACTGCATGTGATGTTGATGATGGCAACCACTTGGAAGAAAATGATTCACAAGTGATACTTATCATGGTTATAAAACAAGAAGAATTATTCAAAAGAAAGAAAGAAAAAAAAAAAAACCTTGTATATTTTCAAAATTTCACTTAAAAAATTATGCACAATAGTCATCTCACAGCTGGTAAACCAAGCATCAACACTTTTTGGCTTTAAAGTCAAAAAGAAATTTTTGCAAGAAAACAAAGCCAAACCAACATGAAAAAAAAAATGCAATGTCAAAAGATAAATTTGAGGAGTACCTGCGTATGGGTTTACCCCCGCCTGCTTATATAAACGAGATGTCTCAAGTTGTATTCTCTCCTGAGAAGTGGATAACAGAAAAAAAAAAAAATCATATTAATTTCAAAAGAAAAATGATTGCTGAAGCTCAAGCTCAACCTCAAAATCTGATCAACTCCCATATACTAACAATATGCCCTCACCTTACTGTCAGCATATCTTTGTTGAATAGCCTTGATCTTTGGTTGAAGGTTTTGCATAGCTAATGTTGATTCCACCTACATGTTCATATAGGTCAAACAACACCAACACTGTCAAGAGTAGCAGAAAATTACACATTCAAATGGTGTGCTATATCACAATGTATTAATCATTTGCAAAACAGAACCAAAAATCAATTACATATCAAAGGTAAAAACACGGCAAGCATTTTGTCAAAAGTGTTTTTGTATCTATTTTATACTCGCCTGTTGCTTTGTTAAGGGAAATGTGACAATTTTAACAATAACTGTCAACAAAATAATAGCAAAGCCATAGGCATAAGGTACATGCACGGTTGAAAGCCCATCCTTCAACACCTGAAATAGGATTAAAACGTAACAAAAGAATTAGCAGACATAAGTATACTATGTTTGCTTCAAATAATTGTCAACTTATAATGCTTGAAGAAAATCTCCCAGCAATCGCATTAAAATATAGCCTTTAACATACCAATAAACACAAGGTCCGTCAAGAAGTATTTTAACATTTCCAAAAGTGTTTAGTGTCTATTTTATGACGTTTAATTTTAAAACACAAAAACTTGTTTGAGTCTATAAAAGCACTTCTAGTGCTTCCAATGCAAAGCATTTGAAAACAATTTTATAGATAATAAAAGTAATTGGAATGCTTCCCTCACAACATACACAGATATCACTATAACAGTTCCAAACACACCAATCCTCCACCTCAAACGTAGAGAAGATTCTTTCCTCCCAAAACATAACGAATACTCAAACAACCAACTCAATGATTCGTATCTCCTTCACATAATCAACAAAAATGCCAATCTCACAAAAGTCAAAATTCAATGGTAAAATCATCAAACAAACTCAAAATCAATTCAGTAACAATCAGTTCAATAACCAACTCCACAATACACACATATTATATTCGTTTATCCGTGCATACAAAAAATAGAAGTTAGACTACCTTGAGAACAAACTCCATGGATTCGGAGATAAAGCCGAACCAACCGCCATTTTTCTGAGTAGCAGCATCTGCTGACGTGGAGGCGCTGCCACCGGAAACGGTATCAAGTGAAACAGCAGCATCAGCGAGAGTGTAGAGTAAGCTCTCGGCTCGGCTGTAAATTAAATTGACGTCAACTACAGAGTCTACGGAATGAATTGGAGGAATTTCTTGGAAGCTAAGTTTCACTCTGGTGGAGGCGAGCCTACGGTGAGGGAGCGGATGGAGACCATGGCGAGAGAGTAATAACGATGATGAAGATGATGGGAGCGGTACGCCGATGAACGGTGGTGATGAAATCAGAGTTTTCGCCATGGTTGTGGAAGTTTGGGCTCAGCTGCTCATGAGAGGTGGAGATGAGGCAAGGCTTTGAAGTGGAGGCACGGTGATTTTTCGAATTATCCGTATATTTATTATGCCAACTAAACAATAAAGATCTCCGAGGAGCGCTTTCTATCTATGGTGCTTCTTTTGACCTATAGATGAACGTCACGTCACCACAAGAGGCTTTGTGGCCATTCTGGTAGATAGACGTGGCAGGGGGCGGGCCGGTGGGACCCTCTATTTTGCATCCACCTCCAATTGGATTTATACGTAATTTATTTTATACGTAATTTATTTGAGTTTGAAAATAAATTTAAGCCGGATGAATTTAAAATAAATTTGATTTAAATAAATTTAAATTTCAAATCAAGTTTGAGAATTAAATATTTTTAAATTTAAATTTTATGGATGTTCGACTCATCAAACTTATAAATCTGAAAAATTAATACAAATTAATTAAAATAACATCATTTTATTTAATACACATAAAAATAATATTATTTTAGTCATTTTATATTCGATTATAAAACCGAATCAAACTTAAAGTTTAGCTTAACTCAAACTCAGATTAAACTTGAGTTTAACTCTTTTCAAAAGAGTTGAGTTCAAACAATTTTGACACCAATTTAAGTTTAGCTAATTTTAAATACATTCATTATATAACCTAAAATTGTGTAAGTCGTGTTAGAATTGTAACCTAAGCAAATTGTACTTTGGTCTAAAAGGCAGCCCACAAATTAGCCCAGATGCAATTGGCAACTTTTAAAAGAGTTTAATTTTATTTTTTTTCATTTATTTTGTTGAAATTCATAATATTTTATAACTGTATAACGTATAATGCTAGTTTTTGATAAAAACTGAAATCACAAAGTCCATTCCAAACAGGAATCAATCATATAGGTTTTACATTTCGATTTATATTTAAAGAATCCCATATTCCAAAGCTGCTCTAGATGCATCCATATAATGTGTATTGATTTTGTGAGTTTGTGATAGATTGTTACCAAAGAAGATGGAAGAAACATTGATCTTTTCCTCGGTGAGGTCGCGGCATAAGCTTGCAACAATGAAGGCGAAAGCTGAACGGGTGTGGCTGAAGGGGACTGAAGAGACGGTGACATTTTTCTTTTCCCGTTTTCCGTTCTATTTCAAATTTTAGAAAACAAATAGAATTATAAAGCTAAATCTTGGTGGGAAAATGGTGATTACTCAAAAGCGAATGAGGAGACTGCGTATACTTACACGCCAGCATTAACAAATACAAAAAAAACTAACCAATAACAAAAGGTTCTAAGAATGCGTCGGCCACGTAACTTAGAAATCTCTCGAACACACTGGAATTCCAAAAGGAAAGCAGGCGAGACGGAGACCTGCAAG
The DNA here is from genome assembly GCF_011075055.1 of Mangifera indica. Lineage (NCBI taxonomy): Eukaryota > Viridiplantae > Streptophyta > Magnoliopsida > Sapindales > Anacardiaceae > Mangifera > Mangifera indica. The sequence goes on along the minus strand of NC_058138.1, from coordinate 17,705,965 downwards.
TCTAAACAGCAATATTAATCCAACGGTTCACACTCCATGATCAGAACATTCCAGAAATCAAACTTTATTTATAAGCAATGTCCTGCTCCTTACCTTCCACAGAAAGTGAATCAACAAACGTCAAAAGCTATCAAAACCTCGGTTCTTCTTCTTTCGAGCTCTTGTTAGTAATTTTTAGCAAGCGATGGCTGGTAAAGGAGACGGTCCTGCCATTGGAATCGATCTAGGGACGACGTACTCATGCGTCGGTATTTGGCAACACGATCGAGTGGAGATTATTGCTAATGATCAGGGTAACAGAACGACGCCGTCGTATGTTGCTTTCACCGACACCGAGCGTTTGATCGGTGATGCAGCCAAAAATCAGGTCGCTATGAACCCAACTAACACTGTTTTCGGTATGTTTTCAACTGCTTCTTCTGAGCTTTCACCGTTAAGTTAAATATTTTTAATGTTATGTGTTCTTTACTTTGGCTCTAGCACTTACGTATAGTCTTATCTTTATATAGAAGAGCAGGAAATTTAATGGGCCGTTGTACGAATTTGAGAGAATATAAAAAGAGCAAAATTTTAACCTTTACACTATTCAAGAATCCGATAGTTTGTTGATTATATTGTTTAATATTTGAATATCAAAATAGCTTAAAGGATGGGCATTGTACTTTTTTTTTTTATCCGGGGGAATCATCGGTAATTTTTACATAGTAGAAATTATCCTATTGAAATATCTCGTTGACATGAGAATATTACTGTTTTCTTCAGAGTTGAGATAATTTTCATGAGATTAGGACAATTGGAAAAAATAATATACAAGCTTAACGCTCTCTAATTTATACTGTCTGGAAAGTTTTGATGAGTCAAACAGAGCAGCGTTAATTTGTGTTTTCCTATGTATGAGTTTTTGCAATTTAAGAATTATATTTGACTGAATTGTCTTGTTGGATGGTAATGGTGCAGATGCCAAGCGTTTGATTGGAAGACGATTCAGTGATCCTTCAGTACAAGCAGACACAAAACTATGGCCATTCAAGCTCATTGCAGGCCCCGGTGACAAGCCTATGATCGTGGTCAATTTTAAGGGAGAAGAGAAGCAATTTGCCGCGGAAGAAATCTCCTCAATGGTTCTTATCAAAATGAAAGAGATTGCTGAGGCGTATCTAGGCACTACTATAAAAAATGCTGTCGTTACAGTGCCTGCTTATTTCAATGACTCGCAGCGTCAAGCCACAAAAGACGCCGGTGTTATTGCTGGCCTCAATGTGATGCGCATTATCAATGAACCAACCGCAGCTGCTATCGCTTATGGGCTTGACAAAAAGGCTGGTAGTTCAGGTGAAAAGAATGTGCTTATCTTTGATCTTGGCGGTGGTACGTTTGATGTATCACTTTTGACCATCGAAGAGGGTATTTTTGAGGTGAAAGCCACTGCTGGTGATACTCACTTGGGTGGTGAAGATTTTGATAACAGAATGGTAAACCATTTTGTTCAAGAATTTAAGAGGAAACATAAGAAAGATATCAGCGGAAACCCCAGAGCCTTGAGAAGGTTGAGAACTGCCTGTGAGAGGGCCAAGAGAACTTTGTCATCTACTGCACAGACTACTATCGAAATTGATTCTTTATATGAGGGTATCGATTTTTACACTACCATCACCCGAGCTAGATTTGAGGAGCTAAACATGGACCTGTTCAGGAAGTGTATGGAGCCTGTGGAGAAGTGTTTGAGAGATGCTAAGATGGACAAGAGCAGTGTTCATGATGTGGTTCTTGTTGGTGGTTCTACTAGGATACCCAAGGTTCAGCAATTGTTACAAGACTTTTTCAATGGGAAGGAACTTTGCAAGAGCATCAACCCTGATGAGGCTGTTGCTTATGGTGCGGCTGTTCAAGCAGCTATCCTAAGTGGTGAGGGTAACGAGAAGGTGCAAGATCTCTTGTTGCTTGATGTCACACCTCTATCTCTTGGTTTGGAGACTGCAGGTGGAGTTATGACTGTACTGATTCCGAGGAACACCACTATACCCACAAAGAAGGAACAGGTATTCTCCACCTACTCTGATAACCAGCCCGGTGTTTTGATTCAAGTCTATGAGGGTGAGCGATCGAGAACCCGTGATAACAACTTGCTTGGCAAGTTTGAGCTCTCCGGCATTCCTCCTGCTCCAAGGGGAGTTCCACAAATCAATGTCTGCTTTGACATTGATGCTAATGGTATTTTGAATGTCTCTGCTGAGGATAAGACCACTGGACAGAAGAACAAGATTACCATCACAAATGACAAGGGTAGACTCTCAAAGGAAGAAATTGAGAAGATGGTGCAAGAGGCAGAGAAGTACAAGGCAGAGGACGAGGAGCACAAGAAGAAGGTGGAGGCAAAGAATGCACTTGAGAACTATGCGTACAACATGAGGAATACGATTAGGGATGAGAAGATCAGTGCAAAGCTTCCTGCTGCAGACAAGAAAAAAATTGAAGATGCCATTGATGGCGCTATTCATTGGCTTGATGGAAACCAGCTTGCCGAGGCTGATGAGTTTGAAGACAAACTGAAAGAATTGGAGAGCATTTGCAACCCAATCATTGCAAAGATGTATCAGGGAGCTGGTGGTGATATGGGCGGAGCTATGGATGAGGATGGTCCTTCTGTCGGTGGCGGAAGCGGTGCTGGCCCCAAGATTGAGGAAGTTGATTAAGTAATAGGATAAGATGGTTTGGGCTGATGAATATGGTGTCTTTTCTTTTTTGATGTATCGGTTGGCTGGTATTCGAATTATATGATGGTGCCTTTGTTTTTAATCTCTTTCCTTATGGTATTGTAATTTTTTTTTTCTCTTTCAATACTGTATTATGCCCGTAGCTGTTTCATTCGGTTAAGTAATACTTGGGCTGCATTCATCATGATTTGCCCCCTTACCCATTCTAAAACTCTGTACCTTTTTGGAAATTCATGGGCATTTATTGTCTGACTTTTAAATTACGGTCACTTGTCAAAAAACTCTAGAAATTCGAAATTCAGAACAAGCGTGATCCTTAGGTGGAGTGGACAGATGCTTGCCTCACAAAGAGTAGAGGGCCTTACCTTGGATGTGATATGTACTCTGCAATATTACCTATAGATAGAGCTACAAACAAAATATATCATATCAACTTAGAACCAATTCGCTCCAAATAGCACGGCACCATTAAAACAAAATAGAATGAAAACGAAATGTTAAAAATCGATGGAAAACAAAGAAAGAGCAACTATGCTGGCAAGCGATGACTTAGAAGAACGTGGTACAGTTTTCTTAAAGATATCTATACTTCTATCCCATAATTTCCTCTGGCAGCACAAGAACTCTGCTATAAGCTATAAGCAACACTCAGTCAGTCTCTCCAAAAGGGTAAACACACTCTCTACCAACTTGATTCTAAAATCTAGTAAAAATCCACCACTGAAGAGGTGACATTGTCCTTAAATACTTTTGCCAACAACTTCTAACTGGAGAGCGTAGGAGCAATCCCAACTCGATGCTATTCAAATGCATAAAAAACACAGTTTACGAGTAAACTTGGAAAAGAAAACGAGATTGGAAATTTAAAAAAAAAAAAATCAATTTTATTGCATGACTTAAAAATTTTCCTCTCTTCTTCACAAAAAAATGAAAACTGATGGTAACTGCTAAGTTCAATTTCCAGTACACGTGTATGTCGTGATAACATGAGCTCATTTGCACCGAGATGAGGGCATAGAGAAACACGGACTTGACGTTCCTCTGGTCCCACACGATGCTTAGGTGCCATAATTTCAAGACCTCTTCTTGTTTCCTCACCGTATGCTTTTAGCTAGGCATCATCAGGAATCCTAGTGATGGGATTTCTCTAATGAACTCCCCAGGATGACAATGCTCAGGCATGGATCTGAAAGCTTGAATGTCCTATAATTTCTCTTGATCAATGGCATGCAGGTTGTGCTCATGGATGATATCTTTACAATGCCATGGGTGAGATTATTTCACCAAAAAACTTTCACCCTTTTAATATCAGCAAAAGGTAAACTGATAATTATTAGGTATCCTTGCTCATCCTCATAGATGGTTTTTGCAGCAGTAACTGCCCCATAAACATTCTTCATATGCCCGCTAAACTCATTTAGCCAAAGTGGTTCAATGGGGTGCATTTCTGCATCCTGAGCTCTATCATTATGTTGATTATTAATGACCAAACAACAATCTTCATCACTGCAATGTAGAAATAAATTATTCTTCCTCTTGTTGCAAATATGCAAGAGATCCATTCCACCACCATTTCCATGGTTAAAAGACTGAGTTGAGAAATTTAAACTAAAGACAATTAAGATTGCTGCCGCTGAGTCTTAAGTGGAGGAAGAGGTCTCAAGCTCAAATTCTGTGTTGCTAAGGTTCCTCCATGAAGAAAATTCACCAGCCTCGGATGGAACTGAGAAATTCAGATCCCTACCCGTAAGTTCCATCTACCTCTTTTGTTCTTCCTTGTCAAGACCCTTAAGATTTGGTGACAAAAAAACCTCAAGCCCATGCACATACTCTGGATTTGAAAGGCCCTTATAATGCTTTTGTTGCATTATGTGAGACCGAACAAACCCCTTATCAACACTGAATGGAAATGGTCGCTCTCCCTGGTGTGAATGACCTTTCATATAACTCCTCAACTGCATCTTACCAAATACATTTTCAGGCCTTTCCGTAACAACCCACACATACATGTTCTCCACATCATGCTGAAGTAAGAACACCTGAATTTATCAAAACCTAAAACCCCATTACTATCCCTAATCACTTTTCATTTAAATTTCTCATTCAACACAGGCTGAAGAAAAACCAAACACCCCACACACTACCCATTCTTTTGGTACATTTAAGCACAGTGTTGGATGCGTTGAGCAAAGTATCAGACTCATTAATTTGAGGTCCAAGGCCAACCTCTAGAACATCAAAAGGATCAGAATTCCACAAGTGTGGAGAAGGACTATGCTCTGCTGATAACGGGAGATTATTATCAGGCGGCCTAGAGAGAATCATTGAATGATTCATCTCTCTGTCCAATTCCTATTGTGATATCGCACCCAAATCCATTGATAACAGGGTAGATCGGTGGTGATTCTCCATAGACAAACCCAGAAGCAAACCTGCCCCCATTTTTCAACGGTATCCATTATATAATTACTTTCATTTCAGGTGTAAGAATCAATTTCCAATCAACTTTGTTACCATTAACAAAGAAACATTCAACCCTAGATTTAACATTGTTCATTCAAGGATAGATAAATCATGTATTAAATTGATGAATATTGTAATCAATATTAAATCTTTCTTTCTTGTCCTCTAACTAGTGAAATACTAAAACAAAATGAAAGCCCAACAGAAAAAAGGGGTTATCTCTATACAAGATTTATTAAAAAAAAGGGAAAAAAAATGAATCCAAAGCAAAGAAAGAAGAATGAGGAACAAGAGGGATTACCTTTTGAGGCTTGGGTTAGAATCCACAAAGAAACAGAGATCTCATCTCTCCAACAAGCAAAAAATAGACAAATTTCGACGAGGAAAGGAAATTTAACAGTTTATGTTACAAAGATAGTGTAACACCTTAACTTGGTGGTGACCGCTGAGTCCATCTCCATATATTGACATTATCTGACTGAAAGCGACGGTTTTCAGCTTGAGCAGAAACGACAGCACTAGGGCTGAATGCCAAGATAACCGGAATAGTTAATTCAGTTTGGTTAAAATTTGTGAGGTCAAAATCAATTTAATTTGTCTTGAGTTGATTTGGAATGATTTTATAATTTAAATTAATAATTTATATTTGTGGTTTGTATTTTATTAATAAAATAATATTATATTATCTAATAATAGATAAAATAATATCATTTTATAAATAAGTTATAAATTTAAATTACTAATTCGAGTAATGAATTTAAATTATCGATTTGAGTCGATTTTTAATTATGAATTTGAATTACAGATTCAAATTATAAATTTGAATTACAGATTCAAATTATAAATTTGAATCGAATTCAAATCAAATACCTCATAATTTGAGTTTAGTTTGATTTAAAAAATAAGTCAAATTTTTTAATATAAATTCAAATTAAATAAATTTAAATTAAACCAAACATAATTAAACAAACTTATAAGATCAAGTAACTTAATTTAGATTCAACTTTAAAGAGGAGTAACAATGATGATAGAACCAAATTTTTACTATTTTCTATTATTAAAACCAAACAAAATTAATATTTTTGTTTTGTTTTATAAACAAAATAATTAGTGTAATGCATTCAACAAAAAATAAAAAAAAAATTATTTATTTTTAACAGAAAAATCTTAAAGTTTACTCTATTTAATTAGAAAATTTTAACGGAAAATCAAAATTAAGTCCATTTATTATAAAAATATAATAGTTTGATACTTATTGGTCTGTCAATTAGGTTGGGAGAATCCAAGGCTTGAATATTTAGCCTAAATAATTTTAAGTTTCAAATATAAGTTTAAATGACAAAAAAAGAAATTTTATGTATAAAAAAATATGAATTTAAATTTACCATAATGATATTTTAAATTCAAACTATTAGAGTTAGAGTTTCAATTAACTGGTGTGATTGGTTTGACCTTCTTCCACACTTGAACGTGGGAAATGAATCTTTCCAATTAGCCATTTGTATCCGCCCTTTTATGGCCGTGCAACAACCAGGAGGTTCGGACGTTCGGTGCTAGTATCACCTTATGACAGGCTCATAGGCACCTCATCTCAAGTTGTGAAATAATTAAATAATCAGTCTTTTTACTCTACAAATTGAGTACTCATATATAATTCAGATTATAACTCAAATTCATCCCCTAAACCAAACTGAGAGAAAGAGAAAAGAGAGAGACTACATCACAATAGCAAGAAACAACAAAAAACAAAACCCCAAAACGTCTAGGTCAACCATTTCTCATAATAAACATTACCAAGACGGAAAAAGCAGGTAAAAATACCATAAAAGTTTCCACTAACGATCCCAAAATAGAAAAACTTGCAGAAAAACAGCGGTTATTCAGCAGTAACGTAGCATGTTAGTGCGATTGCTTAAACCTTTCAGTCACTGTCGCATCCCCGACCAGAGAAAAAATCAAAGAAGGGTTGGTCACAGGAGCCTTCTTCAATGGCAGTGTTAGTCTCAGAGGAGCTGGAGGTCGAAGCAATAGAAGGCGTTGTGATTGTTCTTCTTCCTTGTAAAATGCCAGTTGGGTGCAAGGGAAATAGAGGCAACGTTTCCTGATTATTGTCTATGCTGACTTCATCAATATTGCTCATTTGCATCATAACATTATAGTTATATTGCTCAGCTGGATCATGCAGTGAACCTCTTGTATTCTCCATTTGTTCATCAAGTTTTACTTTCCCTGTAAAGCCACCAGGAAGTAACACCTTGGGGCACTGTGGATAGAACCCTATTTCGCTCCGTGGTAAGTAATACGGACCGCAGACTGAGAAAACGAAAAACAAAAACACACATCATGTTATATGATATGATAATTGATGAACGAAAAGAAATTTGCATGCAGTGAGAATAAGAATAGGACTAGAAGTAGGCAAAGAGAAGGAAAATTCAAGAAAATAGCAGTTGTAAAGTGACAATTCTTATCAGGTAATGAACAAAAACTGAAGAATGAATCTTAAAGAAATGCATCAAGATATATCCATATCTAATCAACAATGCCAGAAAGCTCTTTACATATTAAAATGGGTTGAATTTAAAAGGAAAATTAATGGAAAAAAACAAACAAGAAAGCTCGTAGGAATCCTCCAAAACAACCAGTAGACTAAAGACACACATCAGGTTTAGTCTTCAACACACAAATCGAGCCCATTTGCATGTAAAGACAGCTTGGAACGAAAATAAAAAATGGAATAAAATAATAAAAACACGAACTACGAAATAATCGAAAGCAAATTGGAAAAATTGAAATCCTTTTAACCATTAAGAAAGAAAGAATATTATATCGTGAATCAAATAAAAAATGCCGAAACTGTATCCGAAACAAACCGTTAGCGCAAGGAGGGAACACAGGTTGAGCTTTATGAATATATCGATTGAAAAAGGCCATTCTCTCTTGTTTCTGCTTCTGCCTTTGCCTTGCCTTATGATTCTGAAACCAGTAGAAAACATTCTTTCCTTCAATGTGACCGTAAGTCCGAAGCCTACTAGTAATTTGCTGTATTTGTTCTGCACTCGGGGTCCTCACGCCTTGCTTATACAAATTCTCAAGCATATTTATCTGCTCCTTTGTCGGGTTCCATCTTGAACTGGCCAGAGTCCCACCAGAACTTCCCATATCTATACTGTCACTCTCCATTTAATTTTCTGAATTAGGTCTTTTGGATTACAAAGCAGAGAAGAAAAAGAGAGTGGAATCGGCTTACTTTTGCATGGTGTTTATTACTCTTTTATAGGGAAAGTTAGAGAGTCAAACAAAAAGGAGAAAAGAGTGAGTGAGTGAGAGAAAGCATTGACATGCGTATTGTTTTTTGTGCTGAACATCTCTGAAAACATGGCGGGTAGCGGCGAAGTGTGGGGGACTGGGAGGCTTTGGTTTCGTCTTCTGCGTTCAAAAGCGAAAAGACCATACAAAAGTCGAATTTACCCATGTTGCTTTTTTGGTTTGTTCTGTAATGGTTGATTTGTAGCTTAATGGTTATTATGTATCGGGAATGACAGACAGACACACTGACTGAAAACGTAGGATACGCCATTGAAGGAAAGGAAGGTTATAATTGTCATTGGATGGAATAAGACAGCCGGTTGGGTTTGTGAGGTGTAGGTAAGGGCTACGCTTTGGGAATTGAAGTAGCAGCAGATGAATGCAGATGAAGTTGAATCGTCTAGCCAAGCCAGGCTTAGGTTACTGTGTGTTAATAGCTGGCGGGGGTCGGGGGATTTTATGGTTTACCTCTCTTGTGAATTGTGATCAACCCATAAATCCCTCACTCTAATCCCGAATTTTCTTTATCTCTTCACTGAGATTTGTTAATCCCTTGATTTGTTGATAAATAATAAATACATCTCCTGTTTTTGCTTGCTTTTTAGGCCGATCGTGATTGGTAAGTACTTGCTTTTAATTATTATATTCCATACTTTTGAACTTTATATTATAATTTATTCACGGACTGATCTACGGATGAAACAATTCAATCCCAACTTATCATTTTTCTAATAAGAAAGATACCTTACCTTCCGTTTCGGAAAACTGCTTGAGAATTACTAGGGCTCAGCATTGTTGAACAGGAGCCGCAAAGGGTCATCAACAACGCTCACAATACTTATAATGAAAGTGCACCAACAGACATTATGAATGCTGATAATAACATTCTTACAAATCTAAGGTTGAATGCTCAACAATTTTTTTTTTTTTGTAATGAAGAGTCTCGTCCAAGCCACACCATTTTCAAATAGTTAAAACTTTAGATTATAGTTTCATAACCATGGCATCAATTGAGAAAAAAATTTAATGTCAACAAAAAAATTTAAATTCATACACTTTCGTATATTGACATTCAAATTTCCCCTTGCTCTCAACAAAGTTAACAAACTGGGAAAAATGATGGGTTGTACGCATGTTAACGCGCCATTAAAGGCCGCAGTCACACGGTCAACGAAATAGGGAGCAGCAGAGCCGATGTTAGGATGGTGCAGCTCATGTGCTGACTCTTATGTTGTGCCATAATTGGAGTAGTTATATATTTTCCTCGTTAAAATTAAGTATTTAGTCCAATATCCAGATAATTTAACGGGTTATTTAATGTGTTTCAGGTGCCGCCACCTTATAGCGCCGCCTCGTGAACCACAAAACCACCACCACCCCCGCCCTGTTCTCGGCTTCTTCTTTGCATCATCTATCGTCTGTCTATCTTTCTAGCTAGGCTAGGTCTGGGCTTCTCTTTTTTCTCATCTATATTTGTTTGCATACGACAATGTGAGACCTCTGACCTAGTGAATTTGGCTGCATCTGTTTGGGAAATTTTGGACAAACAAAGACTGTAGATATGGAAATCAGGTGCAGATAGAGAAGTTTTCTACCTATTTTTTAAATTGATGAATAAAACAGTAACTCATACTTCTTCAACTACCCCTCAAAATTTGGAACAATAATTTCATCCAAAATTTAACTCCATTAATGAGAAAAGGTCTAACACAATATCATACATGTATACGTCTATGTCCTTTTTATATATTTGTTTTTTCTAATGGAGTTGGGTTTTGGGTGGGTATTTACAGTTTAGGAATTCAGGGGATGAAAATGTACTTTCACCAAGCCTTGGATAGAAAATATAATTTGCTCTTAATTCAATTATATTTGGGCAATTTTTATAATATTTATTGTATAGAGATATTATTCTGGTTGCTGCATAAAATCAAGCACTGAGAGAAAATGTTATGTTATGATTTTGTCTAATTTCATCTCTGGGTGGCAAGAAAGATGTTTATGCAAGTGCTTATCTTTATTTATAATATTTCATTTTCCTTACTGGGAGGTCCAAATTTTAACTTTTGTTAGATATGGAAATTTATACCAATTATAAAATAAATAAATAATATTAGGAATATGCTTTTAAGAGTAGTGTGATTTTCTAAAAGTTATGATTTTGTCTATTTTGTGCATAAAAGATGTTTTGTCTTACGAGGGTAATAAGTCTCAAATTATTAAAATGAGGTTTTATGGTAGAGACACTTGTGTATAAAAGATGTTTTGAAGTATATATATCATATGAAGTTTACGATTTTATGTAACTACCGAAACAAAAATATAAACTTACCACCTTAATTACTTTGACATTCATACTTTAATCTTGAATGGATTGTGTACTTTTGATTTATAGGATACGATATTTGATTATAATAAAATATTAGATCTTATTCATATAAAGGGTAATACCTTAAATAGTTGAGATTGTAATTTTGTGGTTGAAGAATACTATTCCGTAGATATGAAATTCTTGATTCCAAAAGAGGTAAGAGATTTGAAAATTCATCCAAGTTAAACACAATGATGGAGTAATATTTTCTAGGCTATGAGGGAAATTTTCAAAGTGATCCAAAACAATAGCCATATTCCATTCACTTCTATCATTTGCTTTTCTATTCCACTTTTCGCCCTTGTTAATTCATAATATCAATGCAAGCAATAAAAAGAAGACAGGTGAAAGAGATTTCATAGGCTGCACGATTGTCTTGTATTTCTTAAGATCTCATGCTTTAGATTAAGATGAAGTCAATGCACTTTGAAGAAATTGAATGACTGCTGCCAGAAACTACAGTGCTTCTCAAACCAATGACACAATACATATAGCAACCAGCACTGAGATAAACAAGAAGTCTGAAGATCAAAACATTTGCAACAAAATCATAAAGAAAACATGAAAATTTTCAAATAACAAAACTTTGGTTATATTCAAGAATAAAACTGCACGTACAAACAAATTTTACTAACTTATTTATATCACTTTAAGTGATAATATATAATTTAACGATGTAATTGTTTATTTTTTTCTTATTTTAAAATTATTCAATTATAAAATATTATATTATATAAATAAGTAAATAAATAAATATATATATATATATATATATATATATATATATATATATATATATATATAGTAATACTTTTTCTTCGAACAAATCATGGCTTAATGTGCTACACATACCCACAACTTTTATTATGGAGCCTCGATGAAGAAATTGATACAACATCTAAAAGACAAACGACAACTCAAACCCAAATCAACAAAGATATACCGAACAAATCAACAAAGGCCAAAGGCCCAAAGCATATCTTACCAATAGTTAAGAAGTTACTCCAGCCCAGATAGAAAACTTAAGGAAAAAAAAGGTCATTTCTTTATCCTGAAGAACAAAGAATAAACTTTACTCAACCAAAAAGAAGTTACTTTATGCTTGAATCGACGAAACAACATCATACATCATTAACTTGAAAATGCTCTTAGCACAAACACTTCTACTCAAATTCAGACATTTAACAAAGAGAGAAAGAAAATATTAAAAAAAAAAATTAGAAACATTATTATTTTTATTCGCCCAATTGTGTTGGATAAGAAACTCTCGTACAATCATAACTGCACTACTTCAATAAAATTTAACAATACTAAACCTTATTTGATATAGATTTCTGAAACACAGTCATCATAATCCCACATTATAATCAATAACCACTGTGATATATGTAAATCAATTAATTCTGTTCTTGTGAAAAATTTTATTTGACTTACAAAAGCTCGACAAGTAATTAAATTACGGGTATATAAATCGATCTCGAACAGTGTTTCAGAGAAATAAATGAAACTGAGGAAGAGACGAACCTTTGGTTTCGATGGAATAAGAAAACGTTAAAGCAAGGAGTGTTGATTGCTGAGTGAAACGAAAATGTTAAGAAAGGAAAAAGTCTAAACTTTTGTTTAATTAAAAATTAAAATTTTAGAATTACTTTGAGATACCTAAGGGTATATTCAATAGGTTGTCTATCTCTTTAGTTTGAATTTATTTAATTCAAATTTGAGTTAAAAGATTCGGTTTATTTTTTGAAATTGAGCTGATCTCAAACTAAGAAGTATTTCGTTTGGTTTAGTTTAAATTTATGATTTGAATATGTAATTTGAATTTTTAGTTTAGTTTAATTCAAATTCATAACTCGAATTAATGATTCGAATTCATAATTTAATTTAATTTAAATTCATATATATTTTTTTAATCCTAATACCATTTTTTCGGGAAAATAGATAAAAATAGTCAATTTTTATAACACATGCTAAAAAAAAAACATATAAAAAATTTAGAAATTACATTAAAAAAAATCCTGATATAGAAAAATTTCAATTAGCCTTTTGTAACAGGAATTATCAAATACCCCAAAATGGGAAAATTTTAGAATTTCGAAAACTCCCACCACCACGCGTTGTGGAAACTTACCAAAAACCACGAAGAGGCGGCTCCGCTTGCCGCTTACTGAAATCTCACACTTAACCCCTCACCAAGCGATCCCGCGTACCCACAAAGTTTGAAAAACCGCAAAATCGACCCTATCTTTGTATTAATATTTCCACTACAAACGCTTTTGCAAGCCAATGTGAGCTGCTCTCCAACCATTAATACACACAGTTTTACGCTGTGTACAATATTTGTTCATTTCCCAATCATACGAGTATCTCTTTTTCAGCTTTCTGGTTACAAATCTATTTCAACTTTTTCAAAATCTATTCTTGATTGGCTGAAGTTTTTCTTTTCATTGCATATACACTGTTTGTGGTTCTGGGTTTCTGATTCTTGGGAATTCGTAAGCTTTTATCTTAGTACATGTTGGATTTCCATAAAAGCCATATTCCTTGTAGCGTGTATTGAAGGCAATATATATACATATATGGCGTCCTCAATTCTTACCGTAAGGAATCGTAGTTTGTCAAATATGGATTTGAAATTGATGTAAATATTATTTGGGTTGTTTCAGGTGAGAGGTTTTTGGTTTTTTGTTTTCCATATCAAATTAATTAATTGTACATTGTAGTTAGTGCCTTCTGCGTTCTTGATTTTCCTCAAAATGTGTGATTTTTGAAGTCAGTTGTTTCTGGAATTTGGAGTAAATCTTTTAAGCAATTTTCAGAAACCAAGAGTATTTGTTACTGGGATGTGAATTTGAAGGCAAAAATGACATCTTTCAGCGGTTTGGGTATTGGTTTGAGCCTAGTGTTTGGCTGCCTTCTCTTAGCTCTGGTTGCAGTGTTATACTATGTGTTATGGGGGAAGAAGAGAATCACACAGAGACAAGACATAGAAGCTGACCACAGCAACTATGCAAAGGAGTTAATTAAACTTTTCTGCTGGAAAAAGCCCTCTTCTTTGCATTATAAAAATACTCATCAAGATGGAGAGACAGACCACCCGGTTGCCAGTGGGTGTAAATCAGACCCGGAGCTGGGGGAAAGCAAAGATTTGTTATTAAAATCTTTAGGAGAAGAAGATGAAGTTGCAGAGCTCATGAGACTTCACAATCTAGCTGGCCCTCCAAGATTTCTCTTCACAATCAAAGAGGAAACAAAGGAAGATTTGGAGTCCGATGTTGAGAAATCTAGAGGTGAGAGAAGCAGAAAAGGTTCAAGAACAAAGAGCTTGAGCGATCTTTTAGTTACTGTTGATTCCCCAATTTTAACTCCTTTGGCTTCTTCACCACTCAAGTCTTCTTTTGATTCTTATCACCACCTCGGTTTCAACGCTCTCTTTGAATCTTCACGAGAAGCAGACTTGAATAGGTTGTGGTCTTCCCCTCCTCCAAAGTTCAAGTTTCTGAGAGATGCAGAGGAGAAATTTTTGAAAAGATTATTGATCGAAAAAGCTGAGAAAAGGATTCCTAAACAAAAGAGTTCAGCACTTGAAGATTCTGGTGTTAAAGCACTTTAACAGTTCCAACATTGGGTTATTTAGAAGAGAAATTAGAGGGGCCTTTTAAGTTCATTGTTCGTCAACATTTACCACAGTTTCCTCCTAGCACATCTCAGATACTTCCATTGGCAACTTCACCAACAACATTTAGACCACTAGACAAGAAGCCAGTTCATCATTAGGTGCATTCCTTGCATACTTAACATAAGATTGTTTCTGTTTATTCTTTTGATTTTGTCAATTAGCTTTTCTAAGATACTTGTGTATTACTGTGAGCTTCTTCTCTAAAAATCTACTGCTTTTTCTTCTTCTGGGTTAAAATATTGATGACCAATTTACATACTAAACATTGACAAATCCTGCAAACCGATGTTAAACATGCTTAACTAAAATATGTTTAGACAACTTTACATGCGGCATAGATAATGGTAGATACAATCTTAAACAAATCTTTTGTGGCCCCTATTACGCGCTGAAGCTTAAATTGTTATACGGCTATCGAATATTAGGAATCCTCCTGCTTCTACCACTGGTAAGGCTTAAAATAGCAACAAATTTAGCTGCTATTGATATCTCATCCTTCAATATTTCCCTTGTCCTCTGTGGCATTGAAAATTTCTGTCTTCCTTCTTTACCCTTTATTTGTCAAACACAGTTCTATTTATAAAATTCACATTATAAGTGGATTTGCAATTAATAAAATTTTCAACTAACATGTCTTGAATTTCATATAATATAAAAGAAAAGGGAAACTTTATGCATTAGAAAGAAAGACAGCATTTAATATTTGTCTTCCAAGAAAGTCATAATCAGCAAAAGCATAAACAAGTGAGAAGTTGAGAATCAGTGTTTTAACTTTTACCTAAATAATAAAAAATATCGTTGTTATCACGCGAGTCCTCACCTTTCAAGTATTAATCCCTTTTTTATAAAACCTTTAAAATAAGAACTATTTAAAGAAATAATTAATTTTATAAAAGTTTTTATATAACTCAATTTACCTTTCGTTTTCAATATTATCCATATTTAAGAGGTGAAAAATTAGTATCGTTTAGATGAAGATGATCCCAACAAATAGTTCCTTTAACCCATTTTCATTTATACTTGCATGAATTTGTGCGTTGATGAATGCCATTTTTGTTTATTTATTTTTTGGTTCTTCCCAACTCAGCGGCTACAAAATCTTTAAATTTTAGTTTTCAAATATAAGACCCTCATTCGCCATTTCAAGAGCATCATAACAGAGTTTCCTCTGCTTTTTTAATTTGTTAGAATTTTGTGAAAGAGGAGTATAGTTAAGACTTGACATCCCCACTTGGGATTGCATTCTTTTATTATAATGTCCATACAAGCAATTTCGAGGAAGCTTGGAGTTGTACACTAGTAAATAGTATCTACCCATTCAGACAATATAGTCTAAAACAAACGGATTGGAATAGAAAGACCAAGTCATAAAGATTAGATTAAAATATTGATGATAATAATTAAGGGTGGTTTATATGCAAAAGCTTTGAAAAAGAACCAAACAAATTGAAATGCTCAGTTTGTTTGTCTGGTGGAAGTAGGTGTTAGATTGAGCTTTAGCCTGCCACTGGTTAAGTTGACAAACAAATTGAACAAGAAGATGTTGACAATTTTGATTGGGAATGTTTATCGCTTCTATAATAATAATAGGTAAGAAAGATTCGTACATAACACCTAATTACAATAATTGGAGATTTTAACTTTTTATACTATAAAATTATATATATAATTTTTGTGTATAAATAATGATGTATTATTATATAATTATATAATTAAAAATTAAAAATAAAATAATATTTAATTATATTATAACATATCATTATTTAGATATAAAATTATATATAAAAATTATATAAATAACTTTATTTCTTGTTTAAGCTAGTAAAATTTATAATACGTGAGATGCTTATTTATTGCAAACAATATGATTTGACTTAATTGCCCTGATTGGATCAAACTATTAAGTCTTGTAATAAACCAAATCATGAATTTGGTTTGAAAGATTTGGGCCCAGACCTGACGTGCCTGGGCCTTTCAAGGCTACATATTGATCAAGCCCAGGAACTACTCGAGATCCAGGCATAAGTGATTAAAATTAAATTACGTATAATTGACAAGAAATAAATTGAAAAGCACAAAACCTAAGTCGGCTACTGTGAGAAGTAACCGAGAAACTGTATAGCAACAGAACAGAACACAAAAAAAAAACAGAACAGAAGACAAGGCTGCTCTCCTCCGCCGGACCTAGGTGGACCAAGGACGACAGCAGACGTCGGACCACAGACACGACGCCAGCGAGTTTTCTGGCCTTTTATTCCGTCAAGCTGCTCCATTAATCGCCGAATCAAGGTTCAACAGGTTTGTTTTTTTTTTTTTAGCTTGTTCAATTTTATCTTGAATAAAAATTTGTGTTTCTGTTAGACCTCCAATTATGAATATGTATCAGAGTCGGGGTAGTCGTGGGAAGGGGGGATTATTTGCTGGAAAGGCTGCAATTAGAGCGAAGTTCCCGTGTGATTCTCCCGTCGTGGAGAGGGCCACGTGTCCGACTAGTATTGGGAGATGAGAAACTGTTATGCCTAAGGACTAAAGTAGCCTAGAGGCTTTGGGGAATATAGGGAAGATTAAATAGGAAAGCTTCGGCTTTAGGGAGGTGGCTCCTCGAACAGCCGACAATTTTCTTTTCGCTGTGTTTTGTGTTGATTATTCTTCTACTTTCTCTGAGTTTTGTTTGTCTTGTTCTTCTGTATTTTTAATCAGTATTATACAAGCTAAGCCTAATTCATCTCTGTTGTTATCGGCTTTTCTTGGATTGTTTTTATTTATCTGGTTTTCTGATCTGGTTCATAACAGTTTCGTATAATAATATATGGTAGGCTATTTATTTGATTGATGTATATGGTTATTAGATAGACTTTTCCTCAATAGTTTTTGTTAGATTATTTTTTTTTAATTTGTTAGATTTTAAGTCATATTGACCTGGGAATTGAGATGGGCTGCCTGCCTTCACATTTGGGTGCTTTCAATTTTTACTTCTCGTGTAGTATTAGTGCTGGTTGTTTGAGTCCGGAATTGGTGTAATGGGAAAGAAAAGAAAAAGAAAAAAGTGAAACAAATGCAATTGGTTTAAAACTTGGGAGCTGAGAAACTTGTATAAAGGTTTCTTGATGTTCCCTTAATAATTTGATTGAATTCAAGTTATAGCAATTATTTCTTGCTATTTACTCTGGGGAGTTGAGAGGGATAGACAATTTAAGGATGATAGACCCAGTTTTTATGTTAATTGAGAGACTTCAGAGCTGTGTATTTGTAGTTTTGACACAAGCTTTCTTGCAATCTTTGAGTCATTTATATCTTGTGCTTGTTAACTTTTGAACTTAGTGGTGTTCTAAATCCCAGCAACAATGTCAGAGGATTGT
Organism: Mangifera indica; assembly: GCF_011075055.1. Classification (NCBI taxonomy): domain Eukaryota; kingdom Viridiplantae; phylum Streptophyta; class Magnoliopsida; order Sapindales; family Anacardiaceae; genus Mangifera; species Mangifera indica. The sequence goes on along the minus strand of NC_058138.1, from coordinate 17,688,070 downwards.
TAAGTCTTAAATATATATGTGTTATAAGAGAGCATAGTTGTCAAAGACAAAAAATGCTAAAAGGCGATTAGAGATCTTATTGCTTATGCAAAAAAAGTGAGGCGAAGTAGTCACCTTTTTACATAAGGCAATTAAAAAATTGTATTCTTATCATGATGAATCACAATTTACAATGTGAAACATTTCTTCCATTTCTTTCTCATCATCAGATTTTTCATTTCTAATTTCATTCATTTATTTATCAAAAGAATTATATTCTTCATCATCAAAATACTTGTATTCTATGACCTCCATTTCCTTAAACTTATACTTAGGGTTTAAAAAAAGATGAATTTTTGGGTTTTTCTTGTTGTCATGCCAATACCAAAACTTGTGGTAGTTCTAGTGGCATAAACAATTTCAGTAGCCCCACTAGCCCTAGAAACATCATCCAAAATTCACTAATTTTCTTCAAACGACAATTCCTCAACTTCAAAAACATCTTCTGTTTCCCCCATCAACTATTCATTGCTATCATCAATGGTATCAAGTAAAATTGGATCTGTGTTGTTTCTCAATGAGTACCGTTGTTGCAATGCCTGGTTGTACTTCACAAAAACTAAAACATTCAGTCATTGTCTTAGCTTATTTCTCTTCTAGCTATGAACTTGTATACATATTAAATCTATGTTGATCGGTACATCTACTAAATAAGTAAATGAGAGTATGGTAATTTGAAATACATCATGATGTAAGTGTAACTAGCTAAGACTTATGTGGTCAAACACACTCCAATTCTTTTCACAGTCAAAAGCACTACAAGTGAGGCTCATAATTCTAATATTTAAAATTTTTAAATGTGGACAATTTGTTCCATAAGCACTCTACTACTCATCTGGTGATTTTGTTTATCTATGTTTGACAGTGATGTCTATCCAATTAAACCTCCAACTCTTCTATACAAAGATAACCTTTCATTGATTTTTACCAATTGCAGAAGAGAATAATGATGAAGAAAATGTTGGTTTTTATGAGGTTTTAGAGAAAGTGAATGTCAATAGATGAAAGCCTTAAGCCTTTAATGAGAAAGTAAATTTAATGAGGAAATGGATGACAACAATTTTTCCCAAGTGCATAGTGAAAGCGGAAAAGTGGAACATTAAATTTAAAACAATTTTTTTTTTCAATTTTTTAACTACCATACAAATGGCTGAAACCAACAAGAGGTAGGTCCAACTACATAATGCAATTGGTAAAAATTAAAAAAAAATTAAAAGTGGGAGCATGTGAGAATAGCATGCAACTTGTTCAATTTAAATGTTGAATTTATGCGACTTCATATTTCTCCTTTCCCCAAAAGATAATTTACATACATTGTTCCACTTTCTCTTTCCCTCAGGAGACAAATTGGAAATTGCTTCCTTCCACATTTGGCTTTGTGTTCGCGTGGTCTCTATTTAAGTTGAAAATTTCTCAGGGCACGGTCTCAGGTAATGTTATCTATCCTTATATCTGATGATTTTAGTTTAATCGATAAATCTTAATTCTTGTTGGAAAAGTCCAAAAGCTAAAGTTTAGAAGTTGTTGAATAGCCTAAGACTATGTCAAAAACAACCCAAAAATTGTTGATAACCCTCAGATCTAGAGGGAAATAGTCCAAAAGTTGTTGGAAAGCTTGAGACTGTGCCAGAGACAATCTAGAAATTGTTGGTAACCCTTCGATCTAATCAGAGATAGTGCACTTTTTCAACGCCTAAAGCTTCTCCAAGGCATTGGAAAAGCGCTAAAGACGATCGCCTTTGAATTACTGGTCTCCTTGACCATTGAAAGGCAATGAACAGATTTCCTCAAGTAAAACATCGCCTAGGCATGCTTCAAGCGCGCCTTTGACAACTATGGTAAGAGAGCCAAACGGAATTAAAATCTAGTATGTTTGTTATACTTTCAGTTGCCTGGTTGGCTGACCTGAATAAATGTAATACTTGGATTGAGTTTGGCTGCCAAGGAAAAGTGGGTCCTTATTCTCTCTATGATTTTGGAAGCTAAAAGCTGTGCAAATATGTCAGATATCTTATCTAGCCTTTTAAAGGTATAATATTGATGTGCATAAGCTAACAAATATGTCAGCTAACATATATATATATATGCTTGTGTGATAAAACCTTATCTCCATGGACGGCTTAATAATGGCTTCCAAGTTTCCTTACACCAGCAATTGTTTTCCAGTTGCTGTTGAGTTTCGGATTGCAAATAGTAAATTGCAAATGTGAAAGTGGTTGATGGGGAAATTTATTTTTGAGGATTGCCAGTTGATCTTACAATCAACACGGTCGGGCATTTGTTCTTCAAATGGAAATGTATCTCTGCAGATGAATATACAGGAATGAACTTAACAAGATCTGTATAATGTAACATTACCTGTCTTATTACTTGTTATACTTTTTGATTCTTAACCCTTGTGTATTTTTGGGGTTTTATTCCACTGTGGTTCAGATTTTTCTTGAAAGAGTGATTGACAGTACTATGCTCTGATATCTGCAGCTTGAACCAATACAGTGATGGGCCGAAAAGCTGGTTCGCTGTATATAAACCCAAAGAAATTTGGGGCAGTCACCAAACCTTGCATGAAGGAGATGATAACATTTCTTAACTGCTTGTCTATCAACCAGATGAATGATGAGAAGTGTGTTCGGCAGAAGGAACTTTTGAGTGCTTGTATGGATGCACAGGTGATGTAACTTTAATAAAAGATACAGTATCCTCTCTCTTTAAAATATCTATTTACATAGTATTTTCCCTATGTTAACCTCTTTAGTAGTTTCTTTGGCTGTCTAATGCATTTATAGCTGCTAAAGATTTTGGTTGCCTTTGTTGCAGACCAATAAAAAGAGAAAGCCCGGGGGAAGTATTAATTATCAGCTGCAGAGACTTAGCAGGGGAAGGAAGTAATTCAGATTTAGGGAAGAAGCATGTATCATCTTTTGCGGTCATCAGTTGAAATATTTAGCTGTGAGAAAGTGATTAATTGATGTTTTTTCTTTTGATTTAGATGTGCAATTGTTGGGAAATTTTGAGGCATTTTTACTTGGCAGTTCTTGTAGTTTAAACCATTACATATGAACTTGTGGGTTTTCAATAATGTCATCAGAGTTTTCTCTGCCTAGGATGCTGTGAAGAACCATAAGTGTTTAATTTGCATATTTTATAAAAAACATAGCACAGATTTATGCAACTTCGGACTAAGCTCTGTGTGCTGGTGTCGGTTCCATGCTCATCTTGTCTTCAAAAAATCTAATCATGGGCATGTATATTAGTTTTATTTTTTGTTCATCACTGGAAGCTGATTTTTGGGATTGCACTTAATGTGTCTGTTAGACAATGCTAATAGATCTAGCTTGCATATCCAATTTAAGTTTCATTTTTTGATATTGGTCAATTGTTTTGCAGAGAGTACAAACTTTGGCAGTTGCTTAATGATATTACCAGATATTTCAAAACTATACATATAGGATTTTAATTTTTAGTGGCAAGTTTGCCCAGCAATGTCAATTGCAACCCCGGAGAAGAATTAACGTGGTGTCTACTTGAAATCAAGTTTTACAAAAAGAGAAGGAGATCTTTAAAATATGCCAAAAAAATGTAAGAGTACATGAGACTTCAAGTCATGGAAGCAGAAGGTTCACTTCATCAACAACCTAGTCCAGTAATCAAATTTTGTTAATTTTAGAATGAATTATACCGGGTAACTCGGCCTCGTTGTTATTGGGGTCAGCACAATTCCCTTAGCTGGGAGGAACTCCATGCTCTCGCTATTCCATGGCTTAATAACATAAAATTAGAAATGATGATGCGGTCCAATGCTGAAACTTAAAACAGACTTAAGAGCTGGTGATGGAGGAACCAATAGGTCCAGCAATCAGGCAGGCCCCTCACCTCAGATTTTGCTTGAGTATCACATTATTTTTTGTGATATGAATCTCAAGAAAAAAGAGACCGATGAAAATTTTTAATCTAAAATCTCTTTGAATATATTAACTGTCGGTCCAACTAGTAGTGGATGTTCAAAGGATGAACTGAGCATGCATGTATTATCTTTTTCTACGGGATATCAGAGCTTCATAAATTACTGTTGACTGATATGAAAATGGGAGAAACAACTGCATGCTTCTTTTAAAGCCTTCAAAGAAAGATGTAACGTACAAAGGCCATGTCTTGTAAGCTACAGAAAATGAGCAGTAAGCCTCTTATTAATGTCAGAAGCATGTGCAATTATGAAGTAAAGTTTTGTCAAACAGTATCTCTTTTAATGTCGGCAATTGAAGGCCGCGGCCAACCACTGGTAGTATTACAGCCCAAAAACAACAAACACAGAAATGGTACCACACTCATCTCTCTCTCTCTTTGTTCTTGTGGGAACCATGTTTTCGATCATCCACTTGACCTCTTGACGTCGTCCGCATTTTTTATATCAATTTTAAGATCCCCACAAGGCTGTGACGACAAGTGGTCATCTCTTTTCTCATCCTGCAATCGTTTCGGGACCTACTTACATTATCAATCTCATTATTTATCATTTATTATGTTGTTTTAAAGAAGACTAATCTGTTGCAGAGGTTGAGCCAACTCTGTATTTGAAGGGGACAAGTGAATGTGCTAAGGCTGCAGTAGCTCTTCCTTTCCGACTAAATCTGCAAAACTGAAAGAATGGCTTTTAGCATGAAAATTGTGAAAAGAAAAAAAGCCCTACGTACACTGTCAAAAAATAACTGATGGGGAATTAGATTCCAACACCACCTATTCTTCGGATCTTTCAGTGTTAAACAAATCAAAGGCTACACGTTTCGGATAACATATATATATCACCAAGTTGTGCGAAGGTGGCACGATGCTTCATGCATGCAAATTAATTAAATACAAGAAATATTAAAAAAGAGTGAATTACATTTGGCCACCCAAAATTTGACTTAAGACATTTTTTCACTTTTTATTGACATAAATCACATTTTTTTACTCAAATTTTAACTCAATTAATGGAAAAAAAAACTCTATTATAGCTTCAAACAAGTAAAATTACTAAATTATTCTTAATTATTTTTAATTAATATAAAATTATAATACTACCTCTCCCCATTCTCCTTTATTTATTTATTTTTTGTCTCTCCTTTCTCATTTTGTCTCTCCTTCTTCTCCTCCATTTTGCCCAAACGATAGTCACCAACGTTGACCTCTATTTCGATGTCATTTATGGCCTTGACGATTATGTGTCCCTTTGCATTGACCTCAATGTTCAACTTAACAAAATCTCTATATCCAAATCTTTGACCACTCAAACTCAAAAAAATTCTATTTGGAACTATGTTGGAATAAACAACATCAACATCATTTCTCTAGACGACTTCAACAATTTAAGGCCTTCACAATTTTTAGCCTTGCTCATGTCCAAGAGCTTCTAAAATCACCAACAATTAAAAAAACTTCTAAGAAAATCTGTGATGCTCATTATCAAAATCAAACTCTACAAGTTTTTGTAGTTTCCTGAATTACAAAAGGTGGGATCACTTGAATTTGGTTTTGGGTGGTGGTAATAGTTTTGGGTTTTGGACTTGGGTGGTGATGATAGTTGTTGTGTTCATGATGGTGTTAGGGACGATATTAATGATCATTTATGAAAATGAAAGAGGTCAGGGAATTCATTTTAAATTGAGAAAAAACACATAAGTTGTTACTTGTTAATGATAAGTGTAAATAGACTAAAGCAAACCCCCCAGTGGTCCCGCTATTTGCAGAGGGTTGGCTGGCTGGTGGTCATGGAATAAGGGGTCATGTCAGAACGAAGCCAAAGAGAGAAAACAACAAAGCATCCAACGACGTCATATTTTCATATTATGCGAGAGCAAAATGATATTTTTTTCCTTTTATTTATATGTTACCAGTGTTAGGTCTAGACTGAGATAATATTATTTATACCATCCAAGGGTTGGAAAAGTGTTTTTTTGAGTCAAACCTTGGTGGAAACATGTAATTCATTCTTAAAACAATAAGGAATTATTGTATAAAATAGTAAGTCAGTGCACGTCAAATTTATAGGTAAACTATACATACACGTCTCACATATTCTTCTTGCATGTTTGATATTTTAATTTCCTTGTGTCTGCTTATCTATTTTAAGTATATAAATATATACACGGTTATATTTATCATTATATAATTGATTATTATTTTATCTTTAATTCATATACACTCAATCACATGATGATACACATTAAATATATATCTAATTGTGTACTCAAAGTGGGTATATATAGTTTTATTGATCCATAATTTGACAACATAATTGGAATCTTTCCCACTGGTCTTACTTTGTTAGCTAGTGCCACAATTATCGTAAAGCACTTTAGCAACCAGAGAATCTCAGTAATACAATAATCGAACTTTCATCTCAATCTTACAGAACTGATCCTTTTCTCATGGATGTAAAAATGTAAAAGAATTCAATCTCATTAATCATGTCTTCTCATTTCTCTCAAATATGGATATGGATATTTTGTGGGTAAAAAAAAAAAGGTTTTTGCGTTTACTATTTTTAAAGAATATCTATAGGGAAATTTTGTCCAGAAAAGTAAGAAGATGGATATAAAAACAAGACTTTAAAAAGGGTTTACTTTATATTTAAGAGAAAAACAAAAATATATCAAATTTAAATTGTTTTGATAAGATAATGACAATGGTGACGTATAATTGTCTAATAGTTGTGGATTATAAAGTTCTTTATTTTCATAAAGGTAACTTTATAAAATTTTTAAGAAAGAATGATGAAATTTCTTTTGAGAAAAATTAAAAAAAAAAAAAGATTATATGTGAGTTTGTGAATTAAACCCGCTTTCTTTATGCAAATGTAATTAATAAAGGCTATTTTTTTTTTCTAATGATGGGGAACCCTTTCCAACTTCGTCAAACAGGTAACCCTAAAGTATAGTGACTAAACTCATAATTATTACACTAGATAAATCAGGTGTGATTTGTTATGATATATCGCTAGTCAGTTCAAAGTTATTTATACTCTAACCTTTCATATGTAGGAGGATATACTCTTCAAACTCTTATCTTTTACAAGTAAAGTTTTTCTCTTCCTTGTTAAGACAACCCCGACGGCGGTTAATAAAGGCTAATGCTGAATGAAAATAATTTGAAAATTTTCATATATATTTCAATTAATAATAAGTAAAAATGATTTATTATAATTATATTAATCGACAGCATGGGGAGAAAAAGTGATTGAATCCGTAGAAAATTCTAAAATTCATAACAAATGGTTGGAATTGTAAAGAGAAAATGCTTTGTCGTGGAAAAGTAAGAGCAGATAGATAATGCATCATGCATATACAATAATACAAAGATAACGAAGGGTCGATAATACTAGTGGTGGTGCTGGTATCATGCTTTTTCAACCGTCCAGATCACTCTCATATATTCCGTAGGATTTGATTTCATTTAATGGGACCTACTTTTGCTGAGGTGGCACTACAATTCCCGACCATCAGCATCTGGTGACTACGATTGACGTTGACTTCTTTCTGTCGACACCCCACGCGGTTTCAATGGGTCACCGTGCAGCCCCTTGCTCTCTTTCCTAGTGGTTCCTCTCCAGGTTTTCTTTGTTGGGTAACTATCTTTTATTGTTTCTCAATTTTTCTTGACGGAATAAAAACGTTTTAAATTATATATATTTTTATTTTTAACATTAAAATACAATTAATTATATAAATTTCATTTTATTATAAAATATCATTATTTGTTTACTTGAAATATTGGGGTTACTTAGAGATGAGAAACTTTCGTATGATTGATTTAGGGTTGGATTCATACTAAATCGAGTTTAAGTTCAACTAATGTCAAGCAAAAAAAATAATCAAAAGGACATCATTTTGACTCAAAATGATGTTTTTTTAATCGATTTATATCAAAATTTTTTATGTTTACACGTTTGGTGAGCGAGCACCCCTAAATCTTGATCGAGTTTTAACTCATTTAAGTTGTGCTCATTTTAGATTTATTAAAGCTAAATTTGTTTTTGAACTTGAATAAGTTTGACTCGAATTCAACTCTAGGTTGGTTTCCGATGGTTTTCGCTCCTAGTTGCCATGTTAGAAAGGGGTGAGTCAATCTTAATGGATAGAATGTTTGGAAAGTGAAAAAATAAATGGTGATTAGCCTCCATCCAGAAGTAGAATTAATTTAAGTGGAGGAGAGACGTGGTGTTTTTCTAAAATCTTTTTATGAAAAATCTGTATCAAGTAAAAGTGTGAAGTCAATGAAAGCAACCAATTCTTAAATTTTATTGACACAAAATAAACTCGATCAGCTGATGCATTTGATTTGCTATAAATGTATAAACGTGGATAATTTCACCCAACAAAGCAAAACAAAAATACCATATCACCCTTCAAAAAGGAACATTCTCAGTTATTTAATAACTGGAAACTTGTCTGTATTTGTTAGACAGGTAAACTTCGAATACAATGATCGAATCTATAATTAGTGCATCAATTAAGTCAAGATTTTATAAGCATGACAGAGATTCAAATTCAAACATTTACCTTGAGGTCAACATTCTTACTATTATTATCTTCTATTTTTTCCTAATAAATAAACAACTTTTCTAGCTAACATCTTTCTAACCAAATAGTAATCTTTATCAATGCATCTTGGTATTCAATCATTTAGCTACATTTAGAAGAGATTTTAATATAATATGTATTAGAAAATGTATATGGTTTTCAAATTTGGTGGGAAAGTGAGAGATTCCTTATGGTAGAAGATATGCATGCATGGATTGGCTTCTAATTAATTCCTTTTCATAATTTCCCGCCCTCCCACAAACAAAGCGACTTCCATGATCCTCTACGACTCAATTTGCGGTCTCAATCCAGAAAAAAGGGGGGATTCAACAGAGAAAAGAAGAAAATAAAGAAGGAAAAGACAGAAAAAGAGACAAATTACAAATTGATCATCTTCTCAATTTGAGAAAATGATCCATGCTTTAAAGTTTTAAAGACGACTGGAAGACGATTTATATCAGCCTAATAAATTAAAGACTTGATAAAGATGGGTAAATTCATGCTATCTTTAATTTCGTATATGATTTTGCTACAAAGTATTTCATCAATCGTTGTATAATTGAGCAAGTTCCCTGATCAACAGGTGGCGCACCTAAATTAGCAGTAATCCATGTTTTAATTACTCTACTATACTTAAATTTCTAAGATTAAGTTGATTTTTGAATGCTTTAATATGAATTTAACTTTAAGGTGGTGTTTAATTATTCAGTTTTAAAGATTACTTTGATAATATATTTTTTATGGTTTATATTACTTTATTTTGTTTATAGGTAATAAAATATTACAATAATTTTCTATTACCAATGGTGACGTGATATATAATATAAAAAGTAATTTTGATTTTATTATAATTATATTATCATTTATTAATTTTTTAAGACAAAAATAATTTCATTTTCAATTAATATAACAAATAAAACAAAAAATATTTTAGAATAATTTTACTTGAGGACATTTAAGTAAAATAATATATTAGTATTCTTTTATTACCTTTGACCAAACACAATAATTATTTATATATATCAAATTTTATCAAATATAATAATAATAATACCAAATTTTATCAAATTTTATTTATATATAACACAAGAACTTTATTAGGGTACATTACAATCACATTCTTACTAGTTAGATCAATTCAAAAGAAAACTATTAATAATCTATGGACAATCAAATAATTTTCCACACATGTTATAATTAAATTTGATGCTAATTTTAATTGCAAATAGTTTTTTATTGTATAAATAAATATATTTATAAATAAAACGGGGAATAGATTATTTAATATTTAATGTTCTTTAACTTTTAACAGTAACAGTATTTTATTTATTCATTATACATGTGTTGAGATCCATTCAACTTAAAATTATAGTTACTAAGAATGATCAATCAGATTGGTCTGTGTAACTTTACGTTACATAATTTTATTACCATTCTTCCAAGAAACTTTATGAGACTTGTGGCAGGCACGTGAGATCATATTGACAGTAAGCTTTAGAAATGTTTACTAGATATTTGTGTAGATGGAGAAGATTAATTTATAAAAACAATTAGTAGATAATTAATAATTAGCACGTAAGTTGCCAATTATACGCTTAAAAAGTTGTATTTACGTGATTAATTTTGTTAGGCATGCAGTAGTAATACAGTATAAAAAGTGGTAGCGGATCATCTCTAATTTTAATTAGTGATATAATTATTTTTATTCCATTAATTGTTGTTATCATGTTCGTGTATCTGTGTCCAATGTCTACGCAAGAGGGGGTCCTTTTGAGCACCAAAGGCACAGTTTAATGGCATCTCAAAGAAACCTTACAGGCGAAGAAAATACTTCCACTCAAACCCTAAAAATATAATAAAACAAAAAGTTATGGAGATGATGGAAGAATAAGAGCAAAATAAACAAAAGCCTTTGCCTATCTTTCCCTCTTCTTCTCTTTAGTTCCCTTTTCTCTTTCTTTCTTTCTTGCTTTCTTTCTTTCTTGGCTCTGGTATTCCCTTGGTGTGATTCTCCACCATTCCTAAAGACCCATCAACCTTTATAAAAAGAAAAAAAGAGAAAAATAAATAAATAAACATGGTTTTCTCATCGGTTCCAGTCTATTTAGATCCTCCCAACTGGCATCAGGTAAGGTTTTCTTCGATTTTCCTTCAACCAAAAAAAGAAAAGAAAAAGAAGGAGATAATTTAAAAGATAAATATTCCTATTCCTTTGTTATCTCTTCTTGAATATACCAAATATTTGTTTCTTTATAATTCAATTTTAATGTTTTTGTTTTCTAATATCTGTTTTGCAGCAACTAAATCATCAACAAGCAAATACTGGAACTGAAAATTCTCAACTTCCACCTTTTCCTCCCGTCAGTCATGTTGGTGTTGGTGTTGGTGTTGGTGTTGGAGCTGGTGGTGCTGTCTCCATCAGGCCTGGCTCCATGGCTGATCGAGCTCGGCTAGCCAAACTGCAACAGCCGGAGGCAGTCCTCAAGTGCCCTAGATGTGATTCTACCAACACTAAGTTTTGTTACTTCAATAATTATAGCCTCTCGCAGCCACGCCACTTCTGTAAGACTTGTCGGCGCTACTGGACTAGAGGGGGAGCCTTAAGGAATGTCCCAGTTGGTGGAGGCTGCAGGAGAAACAAGAAAAACAAAAGCAGTAACTCCAAATCCCAAGTTACCACTGAAAAACAATTGGGTTCAAGTTCTACTAATGCAGTTCCCTCTGATGTTGTTGGCCATTTTCCTCAACAAACACCTCAATTACCCTTGTTGAACTCTATACATAATCTACCTCACTATAATATGGGGAATATTGGGTTAAATTTTGGTGGAATTCAAGCACAGATTGAGGCATCAACTGTCGGTAATGGAGGTCAGAATGATGTTGGGTTTCAAATTGGAAGCAATTCAGGCATATTATCCGCCGGAGGAGTTCAACAATTTCCATTCTTTCAGCCACCCACCGGTTTATATCCTTTCCAAAGTGAAGGTGTTGAAGCACCATCTTCTTTAGTGGGTGACAACCAACTTCGATCCATGACTTCAAACTCTAGGGTTTCTGATCAGACTCCGGTGAAAATGGAAGGAAATAACCACGGGCTAAATTTATCTAGACCATTTCTGGGAATTTCTGAGAATAATCAATTCTGGAGTGGAAGTAACTGGACAGATCTATCAGGTCTAAACTCTTCTTCCGCCACTAATAAGTTTTTATAATCTCTACTGTTCTTTATCATTGAACAGAAAGCTAGCTTTGCTTGAAGTTTAAGATTATATATATCGATCATTACAGCTTAACTTAATGTAGATGATACGAAGTTGCATGCCCCTGAGAGCCACTTTGAGTTGCAAGCTCCTACCCAAAGGTGTGGGTAATGATGAAAAAACTTGTCTCTTCATGATCCACAAAGCATTAAAGACTGGTAGACTTAGTTATCGTTCCTTTCTTCTTATTATGTTGTCGCTTAATTAATCTATATATTTGGTGTCTTGTATTGCATGGGCTTGTTTACAAATTTGTCTTTGTGTGTTGTGTGTTTTCAAACTTATGTATGGGATCTATTATCTGACATGAAGAACTGATCCAGTTCTGTAGCGTATCCTTTACGGTAACTTATTTATATTTCATACTTCTTCATGCACTCGTGTGAAAGTACACAGAGGTCTCATCACTGTTAGAGACACCAACAGTTAGTTTTCACAAAACTATTAAAAAGAAAAAAGCTAGTATTCTGAGCTACCATTATTTATATTTACTGGAAAAGATCACAGGGTTGGTTGACATTGCCAGTGTTATGTTGTTGTGAAACTGTGCGTGAAATTCATGAGCTTTATGGTTTGGTCGATGCTTCGTTATGTGTTTACACTTTTGTTCACGAACTTCTACTGGTAAAGTTGAAGTTCTATGAATTCCTGCTGGTCATCTCTGAAGTTAATGACGAGCATAAGTAATTTAGCTTCAAAGGGTAGTGCACTATATTATTCGGCCTTAAGTAATCTCTCTCTCATTTTAATATTCTTAATGGTTCGATCTCTAGGAGCAACACTTAGCTTAAATCGACGTTAATCTACTCTTGTGAGGTTTACCTATTCCCTATTCCTTTATCTGTGATGTGGGCAAATTTTGAATTCCCGCAAAGCTCATTGTCTCACATTTTTAGGATGTTTATCTGAAAGGTTAGCTCTTTGCAGTACTGGAACTCCCCAAGAAAAATCAAAATTCCAGGTCATTTAAGTTTAAGCATATATATAATCATGAAGAGGGAAAGGCAGAGTCATATTTGCGACTGTTTGGCAATGATTTTATAATTATGTTGGAATCATAAGGTGGGACGTACTTCTTTGTTTGGCGAGAGAAAGAGAGAGAGAGAGAGAGAGTAGCCCAAGAAGTGAAAGACAATTAAGAGAAAACGCCAAATATCCCACTCAAAACCATGCAATATTATCCGTTTTCAACCAAAGCCAGGTCTGAATTGTTTTAGAATTTCGTAGAAGAACGGCGTTAGGTTATAATTATGTGGCAAAAGAAGTGAGAAAAACTTTTGAACGTTTTCTTTAGATTACCTTGCCACTCACTCTGTCTTCTCAGTCTCAGTCTTCAACTTCAAAATCTTCCACCCTAACAATTACATACAAGTAAAGTTTGTAAATTTTAATGTTACTATGATCTAAGAGTGGGCAGCTAGGAGTCTTCTTACAAAAAGAAAAGGAATCAAGGGGTTTCGCTTTTACGAGGACCAAGGCTGCCTTGCAAGAACGAATAAAGCAATCAAGCCAAAAAGCGCTCTCTCTCTCTCTCTCTCTCTCTTTCTCTCTTTCTCTCTCTCAGTTTGGTCCTGGGACGTAGCTCGTAAATTAAAACAGTTAACCGTGATACTAAAAATGAGGAATCATGTGGATAATAAAGAGAAAAGAAATGAAGGAGTAAGAAAATGCGATTCTCACACTAAGAGACAAGAGTGATCACTGACTAATTACTGCTGGTGGTGGGGAAGGTGGTATGGTACGAAGAAGAGGCTCTTCAGAAGAGCAAAGCAATCAATTCAGGGCTCGGAATTCCATCCTCAAATTAAATTAATGTCCTCTCTGTTATTATTATTTCTTTTTTCACTTTCCACCCAGACGCAGCTTTCGCTTTTAAGACCTCTTTAGACTTCTGTTTCTCCTTCTCTATTTTCTCTCTCTACATTCATGAATCTGCTTTTTTCCGTCATGTTTGACATATATAGAAGCTGAGATCACACAGTAGTTTTGTTATTGCGTGGCCAAAAACTGTAGTTAATTCCACAAATCCTCGGTAAAACCATTTTTTTAGCTTGCATAGGGCATAATTCTCATCCTTCCTGTGTTCTCACTGCCACCAAATAACGAGTCTTCTTTTGACACTAACATAAAAACCAACCAACAATATTTGACCAAAAAGGAAAAAAGGGTGCGTAAGTCATCCATTTATCTGAAAATTATACATTAGGGTTACGTTTCCCTCTCTCTCAGGAAAAATATAAATATATTTTTTAATTAGAGGTGGTGTTCATGTGTAACTTAAAGACAATTTATGAAGTAAAAAGTTGGGGAAAATTATTTATTTATATCTTAACAAAAAAAGAGACCCGACAAATCAAATCCCTTTATTCCTTATCTTTTTATTTTTATTGTTGTTTATCAAACAATACTGTTATTGTTTTTGACAGACTTGGCCTCCCTTAAACTTTAGGGAAATTACACTTACTTCTCTAAGTTCATAATATTATCATTAATCCTCTTTATATTTGCCTTAAACTGAGCGCAGGTCAATGTATTTTTCCATTGACTTTAATCAAGACTGCCTTTTCTCACTTTAAATTTATTACTAATAGATCAACACAGTAAGTTGTTATACCAGTTTACAGACTGAAGACACAGAAATTTGATGGGTAAAATAATGTTTTAGATTCAAACTGGTCCTCAATCTAGTGGAGGAAGCAATTTGATTCAACTAATGGTCGGACCGTTAATTATTTAAAAATAATATTTAAAATAATAAAGTATCATTAAATATATAATATGAATTATTTTAATATAAAAATAAATTTAATTCGATGATATAAATATTCAAAATTAACAGATGCAATCTTAGGTACAAGTCTTAATAATCAACTTTGACCCAATTTTTTACTCGGTTCATTGGAGTAGTTTAATTCAGTCTAACTTCAAAAATCATTATGTAGTATTGCTTATAACCATTTATCTTCTTTGTTTCTCATTATGGTACATATTTTGGGTACATTTTAAGTGCTGCCTTATGAGCATGTGCATTTAGCTCAAATTTTCACATAAACTAATAAAAGGTGATGGGACCTTGGAGATTACATGATTTTCCGCAATGCAAAATATCATATTATATTTTTAATATATAAAAATATATGCAATTATAAATTTGATGGTTAGTATGCTGTAAAATGAAAGTTTATGTTACTTATTATAAAAAGAAATTAATACTGATAAAAAATACTCTCACACAAAGATTTTAGACATAACTCTTTTAAAAGGGGCAGCTCCATAAGCCTTGCACAAACTTTTATATACATAAAAAAAAAGGTCTGAAATTTTCTTTTTCTAAATGTTTATCAGTGTGGGGCTATTGCCCCCACTCACATTTAAAAGAAGACTATATCCCTAGATGGTCAACAAATAGTCACACATCACATTCACAAACATAAGAAAGCAAAAACAATAATATTAAAAAGGAAATTCACAAGCTGATCATATTACTAGCTAATCACCTGTTCTTGTTAATTTATAAGAACAGCTACACATTTATATGTATGATTATAGTATTGAATATTATTTTATTTTTAAATATGTATCTATTTATATTTTGAAAATAAATAAACATAATTTTATTAATTTATAGTCTTCAATTGGATTACTTAAAAAGGAAATAAAATTCAATAATATTATTATTTACAATTTCCAATTGGATGGCATCAGTTTGCAAGCAACTACATTACTAAATCTTGCAAACTGATGCCACTCCTGGAATCTCCCCTTTTAGGTTGTCTTCATCCAATTGGAGATAAACAAACTCCATTGATATTTTCTTTCTCTTATCCAAATACAATAATTGAGATTCTAGAATATCGGTAGCTCAATCAATACTATTACGTAACTTCTGAAAGAGTAATATTATATGTATTTATTTTTGAGTATATTAATTAATATGTATCTAAAATATATCATAATATAAATAAATATTATTTTTATATTTTAAATTGATAAATATAATTTTATTATTTAAAATAATATTTTATATATTTGTTTTTAAGTATATATATAAAATATATTATTATATAGTTGGATGTTTTTACGAACCCAGTGTCAAGAGAAAAATTCTGTACTCTTTCCCTCCCATTGGGGAAGATTTACCTGATGACTGATGTCTCTGAAAAAAAATATGATAACTAAAGAAGAGAAAGAGAGTTTGTACAACGAGTCAGTGAAGAAAAAAGCAAAGTCTTTTAAAATGTCAGGCAGAAGATGAACATTACATCAATGGCAAACTTTGTAGCTTAGCTTGAAAAATAAGCCGAATGATTTTCTTTTCTTTAAGAACAGAATTTGATATGAAAGGCTTTTTGATGTTTTCCCTGATCTGTCAATTGTATAAAGATGGTGGCTAGATTCCGTTCTCTATGATATTTGTTCATATCTCAATGTTACTTTATTTTTTGAGGTTTCAATGATTTAGAATATGAAATTTTGTCCTCAAAAATTTGAATCCAACAATTGGGTAAATCCAATTGCTTAAGCAATTTATTTTCTATTTTCATGTAATCTGGATCGTTGCTTCCAAGTTGGAAAAAAGTTTGAATTAGTACGAAAATCTGCGATTAAAGCAATTTGACCCAACATATTCATAGATAATAAGGTGGTCCATTCAACTTTCATGGCATTAAAATGGGTCCCATTTGATGAAACCCTAGAAAGAAACAGAAATCCCATCAAATCCATGGTGAATATTAGTTTTCCATAAAAAGTTGATTTCAAATGCAATGTATGGTTACTTGGGGTCTGGAATTTTTTTTTTTTCCACCAAAATATGCATCATTCAGATATCTCATTGGCCGGCTTATTCACAGATTATAAACTGAGGACGTAAAGAGTCGGGTTTATATATAGCTTTTAACTTGATTACAGGAAACATCTCTTCACTAAAAATTTGAGGATGATCACAGTCATTCATGATACAATATTGGATACAAATAACATTAGAGGTTTGTAGATTGGATCTTCGTCCCTTTCCTTTCTTTGTATCTGATTGCTCTATGATTAATCTCTTCCATCTATTGTCCTCAATCCTTCCACGCAAACAAATTAATAACACTTACAGATTGGGTAGGTGATCTTCCACCTCCCCTTCCACAGCCAGGCGGCCTCTTTCAATGCAAAATGTAAAGAAACAAAAGGATCAACGAAGGGATTAATAAAACAAAATACCTCAACTATCCACACCAGTTGTCATTGATGATGACTGGGGGCTTTGTGTCTGAGACACGGATTGATTTTCTGTTTGCAACTGAGCCTGCTTTTGTTGCTCAATAAATCTACTCATTCGCTCGAGCAACTGTGCAGCCTTTCGCTTGCCCCTGTCTGTCCCATTCTGTGCCAAATCCAACAGATGACTCATCACCCCTAGTTCCCTAGCCTCTGCTAGATATTGTTGGTCTCCACCACAAAGGTGCACCAAAACAGCAGCAGCATTCTCTTTGTTCCTTGGAGATCCATTTGCAATAACCTCCACCAATACTGGCACTGCTTCAGCAGCCCCAATGGCTGCTTTTCCTTCAGGATGGCTAGCAAGTATAGCTAGTATGGCCAGTGCTTCATCCACCATTCCACCTCCAGGTTCTGTCAGCAAATGCATCAGGGTAGGAACAACTCCAGCCCTCACAGCCTTTCCCTTGTTCCCTTGGTAGATGCACAAATTAAAGAGAGCAGTTGCAGCATCCTTCTTCCCCCTTTGGGTACCTTCACTTAGAAGTGTGACCAGTGGTGGGATGGCTCCAGAACCACCAATAGTAACTTTGTTTTCATCAATGACCGAAAGGCTAAATAGGGTTGCTGCAGCATTTTCTCGTGCTTCCATGCTCCCTTTTTTCAGTACATGAACTATACCAGGAACCGCCCCCGATGAGACAATACTCCCTTTGTTTTCTTCACATATGGAAAGGTTAAGAAGAGCTGTGACAGCATGTTCCTGGGTACGAGAGTCAGGTGTGGAAAGCAGGCCTACGAGGAGAGGGATTGCACCAGCTTCAGCAATGGCAACACGATTATCTGCATTGCGCTTGGCAAGAAGACGGATTTCACCAGCAGCAGATCTCTGATCCTCAGGGTTACCAGATGTTAGCTTGCTAAGGAGAATCTCAATCTTGGCGCGTTCAGCAGGTGAACAGGCAGATGACGTCTTACTGGGTCGTGAACTGCTGGGTCGTTTTGGTGGTTCAATGCCATTTGCCTCGCACCATTGAGCTATAAGGCTACGGAGGACATAATTGGGTGTGAGTGCAGTACCAGAGAGAGTCTGCTGTGTCTTCGGACATGTGCCATGTCCTGCTTCCAGCCATTTCTCAATGCAGGAACGCTCATAGGTCTGCAGCAGAGGAGAAAGCAAAGAGAACTGTTAACAATAGAGGGAGAAAATAAAAAGTAAATGCCAGTCTGCTTCCTTTGACTGCAAGTCCTGGGCTTTCACAATTATGTTTTTATAACACATCTCTAAGTCAGAAAAAGCATCAGATGACATTGTTAATAACCTACAGACTCTTAGCCTAATTTAGCAAAGAAATTAAAGCAATTACTGAAAGACAGGGATTATTTCTAGACTAAATTTTGGCTACGATCTCACATAGAGTACTTAACAATGGCATGCCCCAAAAAGTGGATGCAAGGTGATAAAACAAAATTCCGTATACAATCAATGTTCTTCAAATGCAAAGTCCATTCTACATTTGAATCAAGTGAACAAAGTGAAAAAGTCATGTTACTCCTGGGTCATCTAATTATTTTAGGATAACGAAATGAAGAGTAAATGTGATCCCACTTAGTTTTGTTCATCACAGAGTGGGAATTCCAGGATGCATATACCTGTCCAGTTGAAACAATGACAGGATCCTTCATCAACTCCAGGGATATTGGACAACGGAAGTCATCTGGTATAACGGGGGCCTTGTGGTTCCTATCACTAGATGCTTGTCCACCATGACTTGGACAAAGATTCTTTTCTTTCGAAGGAGCATCCAAGTTAGGGTTCTCTGTTTGCACAAAATCTTTAATTTTCTTCAACAGCATTGACATCTTCTCAATGCTCTCCCCAGGATCTCCACCAGATGTAGTAACCATTTCATGTAAAGCCAGTGATTCTTGAGTCAAGTCAGATATTCCCATCAATTGCAGTTGGTCAGCCAATCTCCTTAGGACAGCTGGATCTATTGCTGCATCATTGTTCTTGTTGTAAAGGGACAAAAGGTCCTCATAAAGTTCAACATTGGGTGAGTCAACCCTTCCTTTGGCTCTTCTGAACTGAACAAGGACAAGCTCAACCTGTATACCGAAAGAGTTAAAACAGAATATAGAAAATATGAGACTCAGAGAACAATTGACTTGTGGACCTCCGCCTTGATGACCACTAGGTCAAGTAATTGTGTGCATTCATAAAATACTACAATCTTCTAAGGCAACAAAATAGCGACTGGATAAGAAACAGAGCATAATTTGTTTAACAATGATTCTTTACCTGTTCTTTGACTTCATCTGAGATGTCAAGCTTCTCATAGGAAATTGCACTTAAAGTTTGTTCCAACTGAGCTGTCACGTCAAAGAATTTTTGCATAATTTCGTCCCTTTCTAGGACCTGTTAATACGGCAGCTATGGTTAGTAAATCGGAAGCATTTGAATTTTATGGAAACAAAAAATTGCCAGAAATGATTATTTGAATAATCATATATCCAAGAGAACATAATTTTAATGCTAGCAATTTGACTAACACAAACCCTGCCAAGTAAAGCTATGCCTATAGTTTGTATAGATTCTATGAGTAACCAAGTAGTGCATGAACACTAATCATAAATGCTATAGGACCTCAAATTTTCCTGCACTGCAACAATATGCTAAGGTTATATGTATAAACATATAGAACTCTGACAGAAAACCCATCAGTGTGTAATACTGAAATTTTTAAGGTTTACTGGTTTAAGAAAGAGTTGCCTCAATGAATCCCATGATTCCATTCATTAACGTCACTTCAAAATTTTGACCAACCATTAGCTGCATATATTGCAAGGAATAGAATATTGCTTCAACTGTTAGATTGCAAGAAGATAAGGATTTGCATAATTAGGAGAGAGGCAAGAAGAGTGTGTCCATTATCAGTGAACTGGGTTACGGACAAGATTTGGGTAATGTTATTAAATGTTCTAACCAATTCACCAACAATATTCTTCTGAATCTCTAAATCCAAACACTTTAATAAGAATCAGAGCTGAACAATTTGAAGTCAAGAATTAATGTTATCTTTCTAGCTTCCCTCTGTATCCAGTATTATGTTATGTCAACAACATTTCTAACAATAAGCTAGGCCTCTTCACTTTCGGAACTCATGGTACTAGATTCTACCATGAAATCTCAATAGCAACTATGTGTAATACTGACATTCAAGAATATAGTGCCTTCACAATCAAGATCAACTAAACCCTTGCCCTTCTTTCCCCTTGCTAGAACACCACTTCCCTTGATATACCCCATACTAGGAAAAAGGTTTGCCTATGGTTCACAGTCCTTTTCAGAGTGGTTCTTTCTCCTGAGTTAAGTGACAGGGCTGTGGTGAAATGTTGCCTAATTTGATGTGTACAATGACCTCATACCCACTACCAACAGGCAATACCCATAGAGTCATGCTAATACAATGATTTATTGATATGCACACATATAGAATGATACAAACCTTACCTTATCTCCCACCATCAATACAAAGCAAATAATGAAGTGATGAATCACCAAAAACATGTCCAAGATCAAGAATTACCCAGTGTAAATATGTTAATATGCCTTCTTTAGTGCTTTCACAGTCAGAAATTAGAAGAGACACTTTTTCATAGTAACTTAAAGAGGTTGAGCAATGATAGATATTGTAGTTTTCAACAATCTATTTTTATATTTCAATTGCTATAATCTTTTGAAAGCTACCCTCAAATTATAGATAAATTATTGATTATCCTTGCAAAATATAAAATATAGATTGATTTCCTGCAAACTGCCAAACATAACAGATACTCCAAGTGCATGCCCATCTTCATACATCAGTGTGGATTGTTTTGCAATCCATATGCAAAAGCAACTTTCACTAAACTCAAAACAAATATTTCCAGCAATATAAGATTAATTCATTCTGGGATTTACAATGCCAAATCTATTTCATAACATTAACTTACAAACGAAAATACAGATGAAGATCCCATAAATCCATATAAAAGTCTTAGCATTAGGAAACTTTTTGGTTAATGATGAATCACGAAGAAACTAATTTTCATCAAATGAGAAATTCATAAGCATTCGATGATCATTACAATTGTCCTTAATATAGATTATAATCAGTTCTGAGAATAACAAAGCAGAGAGGAGAACGGGAAGAAATTTCAATTCCATTACTTAACTGATTGGGAATTCATTACTGAAAAACTAGTAACAGAGAAGACACCAGAACTTAAAACTCTCTAATCGAACCCGAACCCAACTCTTCAGCCAAGTTAAAAGAAGTAGACAACTTTAAATCCGTTCATTTCTTATTACGTGAAAGCAATGTAATAAAACATAAATTTTACAGATTCGCTATGAAAGTCAATCGCCGGAGACGTTTTAGCTGCTTCCAATTCTTACACGCGTGCATAACCAATCAAATGCTTCTATTTAGCTATATAAATAACTATTAGCTCTAATTACCGATAATTACTGTCCATTGCAATTCATTTCCCCCCGTTTTCTCAACCACCAAACAGATCGAACAATCAAAAAGTTAAAAACAGAAAAGACAACACAGGAATGCAAAGCTAATTATAACTTACACACCAGGTAAATCTTGCTGCCTTCGCTGCCAAATCTGAGCAACTCTTTAGCTGAATCTAAAGCCTCCTTCAACGAAACAAAAGCTTTAGCAGTTTCTTCCGGAATCTCTTCTTTGCTTTCTTTGATTTCCTCAAACATTGGTGTCAGCAACTTCAATCTTCTAGCTAAATTACAGTACTGTTTCTTGACCGTGCTCCTGTAATCTGAGATTGACGCTATGTCGTTAACTGTATCGATCAGACTCTGTACAAGCATTCCTTTGTCTTCCTCCATTACAGAGAGATTAATTGAAAACTCAGCTAACCTAAACTAAACTAATTAAACTACAATCAGATCTCACTGTAAGCACTATATTGTAAGTGTTTATTAGCAAATACTTGCTCCGATACCAGCAGATTTGAGTTAAATTTAGTAACGTTTTGTGTTTAATTTAGTGGTGGCTAGACTCGTCTGGCCTCCATGAAAGAGGAGACTTTTTGAGAAGATGAGGGTGTCTTTTGTCTCTCTGTTAGTGGGGCGGCTGAGGCTGAGCGAGCTAAATCCAGGTGAGGGGTTGGGCAACTTGGGTTTGGACTTGAGAGTCAAAATGAGCTAAACTCTGCTTCGGCCTGGCTTGGCTAAGGGTTGAGTTTTGTAACAGAGCGAGCTAGGGTTGGTCGATTCAGTTAAGCTAATGCCGCTGAATTAACGTTGGTCAGCGATTTAGCCGTTAAACTTAATTCGTTAAGAACAAACTTTATTAAATTATTTTTATAAGTATTTTGAAATAAAAAATAATTAAACAAACTTCATAATTTGCGTAAATTTAATCCCGTAATTTTGAATAAATGATGACGAAATTAAGACAAAATAATGCAAAAAGAGGACGCACCCAACTGAAATTCGTGTTTGCTCAGGGGTAAAGAAGTAATAGTAAAGAAGAAGAATATTTAAACAATAAACAACGTAATGTTAATTTCATCTTTAGGAAGCACAAATAAATAATGTAACATCATACCTACACCCACTTGTCAAAAATCACAGAAATGCATGCTGGAAATTTCAACATAGTAATTATAATGACTGGCCAGTCATGCATGCAATTGCAAATGAAAGAGGTGTGGCTTCTATCAAATTATGGTCATGTGATGTGGGACTTGGGACACACACCTAACATTAGATGCTAGTTTTGTTGCATGCGACTATGCGTAAATTAGGTGATTATTTTGGTGGCTAATTTGCATTTTCCATTTTTTATTTCTACATTTCGAATTGGGATTGGGTTTTCATACTCAAATATAGTTACATCCTAATCAATTGAATCAACTTGCTTTGCCCAATAAGCAACAATGTTTCAACTTATCACGTCTCTTAGACAATTATTTTAGGCCAAAAGACTTATTCCCACCCAAGTTTTAGGTACATACTAATCAAGTGAAGTTGTACAGCTAAGCTAATCAAGAGAATGGGAAGTATTACAGCTATAATGCTCTGGATGTTGGAATAAATTAAGAAGAAAACTTTTCCACGTTTCAAATGTTGGCGGGTTTTGTAAGAATTAGAGTGCTTTTTTAAAGTTGCTAAAATAGCATAAACTACTATGGAATAATCGCTTGTCAACCCAAGTGGCAGAAAAATTTGACCTTTAATAAGGGTAGGTATCTGGGTTGCATAAAAAAAGGAAAACAGAAGAAGTAAAAAATTAATTTAAAAAAAAAAAAGCTCTTTGTAACCAGTCTTTTTTGTCATTTTAATTTTAATTTTTTTTCATTTATAAAAAGCAGGACAACGATGATGTGCGGGCAAAGTAAAATTCTATAAGCTACAAAGACTTGGCATGTGATATCTGGTAATATGATTTATAAAAACAAAATTATATATCTTTGAAAAAAAGGAATACTCTGGATGATCAATGTGAATAAAAAATCCTTTGTACGATTGATCACAGCTAAGCGATTGCGTGACAGCCAATACCACACGGCCTTGAGGTGGGCCATAGGAGCCTTTGCTGCCGTTTGATCAAGTAGCATATTTTAAAATCAAAAGAGGAAAAGTCAGAATACTATTATTATGAGATGGTTAGACTTCGGCACGTTTGAGAGCGTACAGGTGGTGACCCACAGGTAGTTTTAGCCGTTTGATCACTGCCCAGTCGTCTATCAGAATCAGAGTACACGTGGCCCACATGCACAGGGCGAGTGGTGGTGGGATTGCGAAGATACAGGCCGTCAAGTCGCTCTACCTGATAGCGACTTGTATCTTAATTCCACTGGGCTTCGATTCAAACGGCTCTGCTTATGAAGCCGTTTTTAACAACCCTCCAGCTGTAGGCTGTAGCCACCATTTTACATGCTGCTTGCCCAAACAATTAAATAAATTTAAAAAAAAAACAATTAAGAATTAGAGAGAAGTCCACATGACTGGAGTGGGTCCGGCTTCTTTCTTAGATTATGTGATGCAGTGGTCCCGTGAGAGCGAAATCCGCGGCACATGGTCGACATATTGGCAATGATGGTAGTAGTGTCATATCCACCATGGCACGATCCACTCTTGGAGTTGACGACGAATCAGAACCGTCCATTTAGGATCCCATGATGTTATGCATCCTACGAGAAATCTAATTTCTTATTAAAAAACTAACGAAGTGGTGATTATGATGAGATGACCATCTCATGAGGAAGGAAAATGAATAACGTTTAACAAAATTTTTTTTTACAAGTTAAAAATTATATAAAGCAAAAATTATAGCATAAAGATTCCAAGGCATTCCGAGCAAATATCATAAAAAAAAAAACTTCAAAAGAAAACATACATAGAAGCGCCTAAGCTCCAAAAAGCTAACTAATTCACTATTAAATTGCACGAATTAGTTTGAAATTTCAAAAATTAACTCTAAATCTATACCATTAGACTGAACTTTATTACAAATATAATTAAAAATTTGACTTCCCTCTAAACAAAAGAAGAGAAAATATCACTTAATTTTAACTTAGCATGTTATAAAATTATTTAAATACCATTCATGTTAATTCATCATGTAATTAAAACGCCAAATGTCAAAACATGAAATCCAACAAACATAAAGTTGTGTGTATAAGAGCCCAAATATCCAATCAAAAACCAAAAAACTGAAAATAATAGCAAATACATAAACTCAATCTCAAGAGTTCACCCCTCATGTAGCTTCATCATTGATCAATTACTTTGTTATAACTATGTTATTATTTATTACCCACAAAATGAAGAGGAAGTGGTGAGTGATAAAACTTATTAAGTATGAGTATTTATTCTATAATATTCAAATTGTATCATTCTCCTTCTCAAGTCTATCTCGTATTTCATAATTAATCTCTCTCTGGACTCTTTTTATATATGCTCTGTCTCTACCCTAATTTAGATTATTTGGAATGTTAGAATACACACACTATTTATCACATCTATGGTGAAAGAAAGTTTTCCTATCAAACTCTTATATCATCGTATTATGTCGATTGGAGTAAATTGGGACAGACAAACATAGTCATGTGACATCTCTAAGACTATTTATGTCTCGATTGTTCTATTATGGTTTGTCAATTGATAAATGGCCAAAAGACTTATTTCCACCCAAGGTATAGTGAGTTCCCAGATTCTTACCCTTTAATTTTTAAAAACCCAAACACCCACCAATGATATATAAAACTAAAACCTACCCTCTAAAATTAAGTTAAGGGAAAAATCATTATTTAACAATAATATTTAAAGTTTATATCATTTTAACCCCTTAATTTGAAAAATTAACATTTTCTCCCAAAATTAAGTTTGGAAAAGTAACATTTTCCCCCTTACCTAGGGTTTCCAATTTTATCGATGAATTTCTGACGATTTCTCTCCTTGTCGGTGTCATCTCTCTCTTCGGTGTTCAATATCAGACCGATGACGTCTGGATTCAATGGAATCCATATATCCAGATAAAGAGTTGAAACTAGATTCAATTCTTCGTTTGGATTTCGTCTAGATTCCATCAAATCTAAATATCATCGATCCAATTTGAGCATCGAAGGGAGAGACGACACTGACAGAGAAAAAGATCGATCATCATTGATAAAAAATTTATCAGCGAAATTGAAAACCTTAGGTAAGAGGGAAAATGTTATTTTTTAAAACTTAATTTTGAGGGAAATTGTTAATTTTTTAAATTAAGGGTTAAAATGATGTCAATTTTAAATATTATTGTTAAATAATGATTTTACCCTTAATCTTGACTTAATTTTAGAGGGTAAGTGTTAGTTTTCTAAATTATAGATAGGTGTTTGAGTTTTTGAAAGTTGAAAAATGAGAGTTTGAAAATTCACTATAACTTGGATGGGAATAAGTCTTTTGGCCTTGATAAATTTCCAGTATTGACATATCATAATACAAATACTAATCGACGAGCCCTTTTTATGTTTTGGCATGTCCTAGGTAAATTGATAGACACTTGGTCTTAGTATACACATAAGTGGATATTATTCGACAGACTATCTCGTTTAGCTGTTTTTGTAAATTAAGAAATATAAAATAAAATGTAGAGCGAACAATTTAGTGAATACTAAATAGCAAGGGTTCAAAGAAAATTGGTCCTTATTTTCGTGAAAACTGGGAAGCTAATCTGCAAACCGTAGCCCAAAAACATGGGCCTCCAGAAAAAAACGTTGACGTTTAGGCCGGGGCTCTGATCTCGCTCAAGCGTGCCATCACAGCATGCCCCCGTTGTCGACGGAAATTAGTCTCAACTTGAACATATATTGGCGCAAGAAATGGTACGATTGAACGATCACATGAAGCTCTCAGCTTCATTGCAGTTAGTTGGTCACTATATAATCTCATTTATCTTCGTGGTGTTCACTCAATTTGCCATCTCTTTAGTTCCTCGCTTCTTCCCCTCCTCGCCATTTTTTATCCAACTCACTCTCTTAGGTAAGTTTGTTTATATTTATACATGTTTCGAGTTTAATGTTTTTTTTTTTGGTTGAAATTTTTGCTTTTGCAGCTTTGGTGCTGCTAGTAGTGGTAGGTTTTGGTCGATGGAGTAGGTGGATTCTTAGAGTCTATGCGTCAGCTCCAGCTATCGTTTTTTTCAATATACTGTTTATTTGGACTGTGTATGTGGCTATTATTCGACAAGGTGCTTGTATGTTCTTGAATTTTTCTGGATTTTTTTATTTCACATTGAGGCTGAAATTTAAAATTAATTGATAGTTTCGTGCTTGTTTAATGCTTTCTAAATTTTACCTGCTTTTTGCAGCTGTTTCAAGTTTAATAGATGCTTTATTTAATGGACAGATTGCTGTGATCGTAATTGGTTTTTGTAGGTTGTTTTTTTGTTAAACCTTAACTCTGTCTCCTCTTATTTCATGTGATATTTGACCATTTCTTATGCTGATATGATTGTTATTAACTACAGGATCCTATTAAGTGATCCAGGTCGGGTAACACAAGAATCTCTTTGTTCGGACAGACTTGTTGAAAGTTCAGATTTTGGAGTTGAACCTGGCAATAAGGTTGTAAAGTAGAGCTAAATCAATCAGTTATTTAATATTGAATGCATTAGTAGTGAATTCCATGATTACCTAACTGGATTTGCGTTTACTTCCTCATTTAGGGTATTAGATCAAACAAAACTTATGTCATCTTATTCAGTCTAACTGCACTTAACTTCTGTTAATCTCAACTCTGGGGGATAGCTTTTGATTGTTCAATGTTTGAATCTCAAGAAAAATAAACATTATCACACATTCATGCACAGCCATGCAATTACCAAGGTCAGATGCTCTAAATTTTGCATTTTGAATTGAGACTTACTTTCTTGAAGCAGTATGATTTGACATCACAGGACCTGCGTGTTTTCAACTTCAAAATTCATCTCTTAGTTAGCATGTTAATTTATTCTTATTTTATATATTATTTCTTGCTGGGTTTGCTCAATGCCTCAAGCCTTAGGCTACTATGACCTCAATTATATTTGTCATTTTCTTTTCAAATTCTTTTTTCTGCCTACATCAGTGACCTTGTGAGTTTGAGTTCTTCTTTCATATTGCTAAATATAATATTTTCCGAATGAGTTCCATGTCTTATTGTTTCATTTTCATTTGAGTAATTAATTGGTTTTAAGGTTCTTATACTTCTTGCTTTCAGGGTTCCCCTTCACACAGGAGGGTTAGATATTGTAAAAGGTGCAAGGCACACATAAAGGGCTTTGACCATCATTGTCCTGCTTATGGGAACTGTATAGGTAATGATATTGTAGTAGGCATTATTTCCTTTTAAATCCTTAAAAGTTTTCAAAACCATTTCGGTTTCTACTTGCTCTTTGACTTCTTAACTAGAAGACTTAAAACTATGTGCCTTATTAGAGAGTAATGTTGATTATTATATTGTGTAGGCGAGAACAATTATGTTCTCTTCATTGCTCTTTTACTTGGGTTCTTATCAGCTGAAGCTTCTTATGTTGTGTGCTCAGTTCAGTGTAAGTTTAGCCTTGGTGACACCTGAAATGTATATCTTATCCACTTCCCGTTGATCTTATATCGCATTATAAAGATATTTTGGGTTTCCCTTCCTTTTACTCAAACTAGAGAAAAAAAAAAGGATTATGCTAACTGGTTAAAAGTATTGGTAAAATGGTGATTGTTACCAACGGATATATTGGTAAAATATGGTTCACTGAGCCTATGCTTGGTTTTACTGTTATCTAAACTTGAATTATTTTATCATTAGTGCTTTCCATGATGTATTATTCATTTTTGTATTTCAAACCCTTTTCAGTTGTCAGAAAAATTCAGAGAAATGATACAGATTGGTCTGAGGTAGGTCATTTTATTCCATTACTTGCCAGGGAAGTGTTGCTCGCTTGCATATATTTGCTGTAAATATTGCAGAACTAGCCATCTGCACTCTACAATTATTCATTCTGTTTGATGTAGATTAATGTGTTTGGAAATTTGGCTATTAGCACGATGCTGTTCTCTATTCTCCAAATATTATGGCAGGTTTATATCTGTTATCTCTTCATGTAAATTCTGCTTTTAGGAGACCATCTAAAAAATGTATTCTATGTAGGGCGTGTTTCTGACATGGCATTTGTATTGTGTGTGCTTCAATATCAGAACTGATGAGTGGGTAAGTCCCTAACTTCAATTTTTTTAAGAAAAGGAATGAGAGAGGGAGAGAGACTTGTTACTGATCGTAGTGCCCACATTTTGGTAGAAACACATAATATTTTAGATCAGCATTTAGAATTGATGGCCTTGATAATGTTTTTCAGATAAACTGGATGAAGTATCCTGAGTTTCAACTTGTTCAGTCTGAACCAGGTGAATAATCATGCAAAGTCATTGTTGGTTATGAATATAACTTTTTGCTCACAGTTAGTATTGAAACTTTTTTTTTTTTTAAATTGTTGTACCCAGGAACAAGCTTTACTAGGGTGGAGTTTAGAAATCCATATGATAAGGGTGTTCTACAGAATGTAAAGGAACTTTTAGCAATAAGATGATAACAGTATGAATGCGTGTATTCTGCTTCCAGGCAGCAATGGCTGTCTCTCTTTCTTGTGCTAACAATTTTAAGTTTGTCAAAGGCTGTATTTTGATGCACAAAATGAGCCTTATGAGGAGTTGAACGAGTGATATGCCGTTTAAATTGTCAACTGAAGTAAGGGATGCAATTTAGTCAGTGTCAGGTTTTTTTAGGCGACTTGGCTAGATGATCTTATGTGGATAAATGACAGCCTTGGTTCATATGAAAGTGACGTCTATGTAAATATGCTTCTTTGGATTAGGCACAATTAAAATGTCGATAGAAGCAAGCTGTTCCTGTTGTTACTGCTAACGAAGTAATTGGATAATTTTCTTAGTTTATTTTTGTCAATATGTTATATTTCATGTTTCTCTTACTGCACTTGGGGAAGACATATTATTCATCTTTATCTTACATCTTTAAGGGATTTTTAAAATGAACTTCTATATGGTGTGGTTTCTTCAGACAGATAACAGTAGAGTCCAAATTATTTTACAATTTAGAGAAAAAGATAGGAACAAAACTGGGGCTGGCATCTTGAGAGGGTCGACAGTTTATGCAGGAAAATCTCCATCTGAAATTCTAGATTAAGGGGGCTGAAATTCTTTTGCCATTAATTTCAAATTTGTTTTGAGATTTGTAGAGGCATTAGACAAAATTAAAAACGAAGATGGAACATTTTAAAGTTATTTAAAATCACACAAATTCATTATTTGAAAAACTTGCTTTTAAGCTTCTTGCAATCACTCAGTACTCACACAGAGATATCACTCCAAAACAAACAAACAAACAAACAAGCAAGCAAACAAACTCATGGTTTGCATCTGAACAGGCATTTTTATTTACTTTAGCCAGAGATTTCAATGGCCTTAGCTTGAGGCTTCTTCTCCTCCTCCTTAGGAACAGTGACAGTGAGCACTCCATCCTCCATGCTAGCTTTCACTTGCTCCATCTTTGCATCCTCCGGCAACCTAAACCTCCTCAGGAACTTCCCGCTGCTCCTCTCTACGCGGTGCCACTTGTCATTCTTCTCTTCTTGCTCTTTGCTTCTCTCTCCACTTATCTGCAGAATTCTACCCTCTTCAACTTCAACTTTCACCTCTTCCTTTTTCAGCCCTGGAAGATCAGCTTTGAAAATGTGAGCTTCTGGGGTCTCCTTCCAGTCGATTCTTGCATTAGCAAATGCCGATGTTTCACGAGCTGAAGAGGGCACATTGGCCACCGCTGAGGTGAAGAACCCATCAAATGGATCCCATATGTCCAGAGAAAAGGGATCAAACACGTTGGTTCTTCGCCCACCAAAAATGCTAGGAATGAGTGACATGTTTGCTAAATATTGAAGAAAGATTGAAGCTTTTGATCGGTTTCAGGATGAAAACGAAGAGGGATGAGCAGACTATTTATAGGATTAAGAGGAGGATTCGAGAAACTTAAAGAAATCTCGGGTTCTTTCGGGGTGGGCCTTGTGTTATCCTTTTAATATTATATAACTTTATATTGTCCTGTCTTCTGAAACCTTCTACCATCTTCAAAGGCATCATTTCGCATCCTGTTTATCTTTAAATAATTAAAGAAGGTTAAATGACTTATTCCCACCAACCTTGGGTGCAAACCCAAGTTACTATTTATTAATTTTCAAAATTTTATATATTTATTTATCTGTTAAATTTTATTATTATTATAAAAATAAAATTATTATTTAATAAAAATATTTAAAAAAATTATATATTTATTTAATTTTTCGTAAATTTAAAAATTAAAAAATTTCTCCTTTAAAATTTAAAAAATAACTATTTTCCTTATAAGATTTACATTTTTTTTCTTACCACTTTTTCAATTATTGAAGTCAGTTAATCTCCTCTCTCTCATCTTTTGGACGGAAACAAATCTGATTGATCGATCAGATGTTATGCAGCACACAAATCTGTTTGACTCTGTGACTCCCTAACCCCAATTTTTTTTTTTTTTTTAAGGAGTGAGAGAAGGAGAGAGATTTGTTACTGATCGTAGTGCCCACATTCTGACAGAACACAATATTTTAGATCAGCATTTAGAATTGATGGCCTTGATAATGTTTTTCCAGATAAACTGGGAGAAATATCCTGAGTTTGTAAATAAAGCATGTCTCTAAGAAATTTTATTCTTCATGGGCTTTGCTTTAGAACTCAAATGTTGGGCCTTAAAGTTTAATAATTAGGCCATCAAGAAATAAAAAGGCCTATCTACATGTTATGTAAATTAAGAGATGGGCCAAGATGTAGAAGTCTGGAGTCCAAAAGACATAATCCCAATTACCAAGTCCACCTTGACTTCAAGGTTTTAGTTGATTTTGGAGTGGTGGTAAATAGGGTAAATTAGAAAAACATGATTTAAAGAAAAATATTAGTCAATGAATTAATAATTTGCAAGTAAGTGGCGTTGAAATTTGGCTTTCTTGAAAACCAATTTGCTGTTGTGTCATAAAACTACTGGATGATCAAGATTCAATGAATGCCATATAAGAAAAGTTTCATAATTGACACCCGAATTTCCAGAAATATATTATTTAATTACTAACTTTTGGAAACTTTATAATTAAATAATTACGTTATTCTATTTAATAATTTAAAATTGCTTTAAAATATCATATCCTGGGTTTGCGTAAAAGCCTTGAGTTCTTATAGATTTCACAAACGATTTTAAAAAATCGAACAAAGATACCTTAGTGGAACTCTTAATGAAGATTAATTTAGTGTATTCTCAGCCAATCAAGTCTTAATTTAGATACATCATAGAATTAGAAGCCCAATTGAATCTTTGCAGCTTACTATATAAGCGTACAAGTTACCTCCAGATTTTCTTTCTAAGTTGTGCAAAATTATTATGTCCCACGTAGTCATAATTAATTTCAAAAAATTAATTATTAAAGTTTAATATGTAATTAATTATCATCACTTTCGTAAATTAATTCGAAAGTATGTTGCTTGAAGAAATTGTGTGGACAAATGACAATCAGTGGTCTTTTTTAGAGGTTAACATGAGGTCGTTTTCTACTAATGAAGTTGGTCCAATTGATGTAAAGGTTTCATCATGGCTTTATTTTGTAGAATTTGACTGATTCCGTCTATTAAGAGTTACACGGTATTATATGAGTGGTTACAATAAATGTTTGATTTAAGGCCAAACGACTATTTCCCAACCAAGGTATGCTGTAATGACAAGTTTCTACCCTTTAACTATGAAAACACCAAATACCTATCTATGACCAGTTAAATTTAACGAAACTCTAACCCATGAAAATTTAATCTCATTTTTCCCCCTAAAAGTTTAAAAACTAACATTTTTTCTTTAAGCTAAGTTTAAAAAAATCGCATTTTCCCCCCTAGGATTTAGTTTCCGAACCCTTTCACTTTCTCCGGTGCCATCGCCGGCCATCTCTCCCTCCCGACAATTTCTCTTCCACCGACGACCCCTCTCAACTCCACCCCAACCTATTCGACGTAGAGAGACGTCGTTTGGGAAGAGAAATCGTCTTCCCAGATGAAGACGACTCGTCTTCCCAGAGGGCGACGAGTCGTCTCGTCTTCGTCTGGGAAGATGATCGTCTTCCCAGACGACGACTGGGAAGACGAAGAATTCGTCTTTCCCGACGAAGTTCTTCATCTTCCACGGCTTCTTTGACGTGGATCGGGCGTCCAAATGGGAGGAAAGAGATCGTCGAAAGGAGAGGATGTTTCGGGAGGGAGAGGCCGTCGACAATGGAGCTAGAGATGTCGTCAGAGATTTCAAAACGAAACCCTAGGATGAAACTGCGATTTTTTAAAACTTAGGCTGGGAGAAATTGTAGTTTTTAAAGTTTAGGGGGGCAAAAGTTGATTCTATTTTAGTTTATTTTTAATATTATAGAAAAAATGACGATTTTACCTTTACCATCGTTAGAGTTTTGTTAAATTTAACTAGTCATGGATGAGTGTTTGGTGTTTCCATAGTTAAAGGGTGAAAACTTGTCATTACAACATACCTTTAGTGGGAAATAGTCGTTTGGCCTTGATTTAAGTTAAACTTGTCTGAGTTTAAAAACAAACTCAATTAAAACAGTTTAAAATAAGTTTAGTTTAAATAAATTGTAAATTCGAGCTCGAGCTTAAAAATTATAAAATTTTCAATTCAAACTCAAGTGTTAAAGGTGTTCAACTCAATAATCTTGCTAACTTAAAATTTTTTTATACTAATCAATAAAACATATTGTTTTAGCTAATATGTATCAAAATAGTGTTATTTTAACCATTTTTTGTTTAATTATAATATCGAATTAAGCACAAAATTTATCTTGGGCTTGAACTTGATTTCAACTCTCTTGAATAAGTTGAAATAGAATAATTTTAAAGTAAACTCGAACTCGGGCTCAACTCCACTGAAGTTGAGATGTGGTTAATTTAAATTAATCTTTAATTATAACGTGGACTAAAAAGAAACTGTGAAAAGCCCCTAATGTGAACCCTAATACTATAAATACTGAAAAGTCACTCCAGTGTGAAAAGAATTCTTACGGATGCAAGAGAATTGACAGGGATTTCAAAATGGTTGGTACCCGCATAAAAAAGTGAAGGGTCGTAAACTTAATTATAAGCTTCTTATTTGATTTACAAGACTTGCTGATAAAAGAGTAGGTTTATTTTGGAAGCATCTTATTACGTTGCAACTTACCATCTAACCATCTGTACATAAAATTAAAGCCATGATTTTATTTAAGCGATCAATAGTTATCAGAATTATAAGAGTCAAAAGGGTTTCATTGCCCGATAATTTAGAAATTAATATTCTCTAAGCTTGTCCAATATATTAAATGAATTATTTTGAAAGTTTGTATTAAATTCAGTCATGATCCCTCAATGACGGCACCCGTGCGGCACCAAGTCCGGCTCGAACTTGGTCAGCCCTGCACCTCTTCCAGCTTCGAAATGGCACAGCTCCGCTTCTGCACCAACACTGCGCAGAATATAATAGGACACCTTACCTGGAGCTTCACTGCATGTAGCTTGAGTGTGAACACAGGTCTGCTGTGTCCTTAACTTCAAAAGTATTAAAGAAGGATGTCAAACAAGATTATAAAAATCTATAATTCAAAGTACTAGTTAATTATATATACATTATATTTGACTGAAGAACGATAAAAAGAAAGAAATTATACTCATTTTCTAAAGCTCTAATTCTAATTTTTTCATTCTAATTACTTTTGTTTGTAGATAAAGATTTGCCAGTAGAATTTAGTAGACTCTTTTTGTTATAATAAGCAATATAGTTTCATCAAGTGCTGGTTTATGTTCCATTACCAGGATCTCTTAGTAGATGCTGAAGAAGAATAACAGTTTAATGCTTTAGCTATATCAGGATGAAGTGTAACCCTAAATGTCTATATGCTGAAGACCATTATTTTGGTGATATTCAGGGCACTGTAGGATTATTTTTCCAAGAGGGAGAATAAGTGGAAACATGGCATCTTCTTATTTTTTTAGTTCTGCAGAACTATTCCAGGGTGATTAATGGTGACGCCCACAAAGTAAATTTTAAATCTGTTGTTTTAAATTAATCATGTCTTATTCTTGTAATGATCTAACATGACAAAGGAATCACATGTGGAGAAAAGATGTGTCTAATTTGTGTTGAATTATTGAATTGATGTTTGCGAGGACTGATGAGACCAATTCCTAGCACATATCCGTCTTTAATAATTCATGCATAGGCTAGCCTAATTAATCTTGCTTCAGAGACCATGTGACTCCGCTGAATATGCCTGTCCCAACAATGAAGACTCTGAGATCCTGCTAACTCTCTTCATGAATGATCAACCGAGGAGGGGCCATTTACAAGATTATCGGAGTAACATCTGATTAATGAAATGTGGATGCTTTCGTTTACTTGTTAACGGGGAAACGTACAATCACAAGAACTTGAATTTTATACGTCCTGCACTTTAGCTTTATCTGAATTTGATGACTTGGTGGTCAAAGCTTTTTAATGTTTTCAAAGCTTAGTGCTGAGTTTCATGAGCTTCATGGTTTTGTCTTCTTCGTAAGGAGGCAAAAGTTACCTAGAATTCTAATTTCTCAATTATTCATGCACACTAATTTCTCCAATTGGATGTTTGTATGCAGGCCTCGAATTTCTCATTAATTTTATTGCTACATGAAAGCATGCATGTGCATGCTTAGAATATTTCACGAGGCCACCCGTCCTGCAGAAGCCACAGATAAACTATCTCTATGAAATTGTGAGTATAATTTGAAAAGTCATTAGTGTTTGGCCAAAGGATTTATTCCCACTCAAAGTTTATTGCATTCTCAAATTGATACCTTTTAATTATTGAAAACTTAAATACCCACCTATAAATAGTTAAAATTAATAAAATAAGTTAATATTATCTATTTGCCCCATAAATTTAAAAACTAACAATTTTCTTCATAATTAAACTTTGAAATATTACATTTTTCCTTTAAGATTTCTTTCTTTTGTTCCATCCCTTTTTCAGCATTGTCACAGTTTAGCGTCTGTCTCTTTCCCTTTCTTTTTCCATTTCAAGCATTTTCTCCCCACCTTCGTCACTGGATGAAGATGAGGAGAAGACGCCAAAAATAGGAACAAATAGAGAAGGAAAGAGACGCTAGTCAATGATGGCGTTAGAAGGGGAGAAAGAAAGAAAAAAGAAACATCAGAAGAAAAAATATAATATTTCAAAGTTTAATTCTAAAAAAAATTATTAATTTTTTAACCTAAGAGGGAAATGGTTAATTTTTTATTTTTAATATATTACTAATTAAATTTATGATTTTATCTTTAAAACTTAACAAATCTTATTAATTTTAACCGTTCAAGGATGAGTATTTAATTTTATAATAATTAAATTATATCAATTTGAGAATGCAATATACTTTTGGTGGAAATAAGTCCTTTAGCCTTAGTGTTTTGCAAATTTCATTAGTGCATATGCTTAACAAGTACTCTGATAAATCCTTCACTCCATCCTTTGCTTCGGCTTAGAAATTACAATTGGATCGCTTGTAACTGCTCTCACATTCGAAAACCAAAATGGGATTTCTCTTTGTTAGAGCATTTAAAATTATTCCCTTCCCCCTATAAATTAAAACTTTTACCTTTCTTTTTTGTTGGAAAAGAGATATCATTATCACCTAGCTAGTTTCTACTTATGAGATACATCTTTTACACTGCAATATCTTCTTTAATCATAAGGCTTAATTTAATTTTATAAGCACTCATATTATATATAATAATCATGCATTTCCTTCCTTTAATCTACAATTTTATTCCAAGCGTGCTTGAATGTTTATGTATTTGTACTACCATATATTATTGACAATATGTTATCACTTATCCAAGAAAAGTCATGGCAGCAAGCGTAGGAGGACACCTTTTGTCGAATGGCCCATCTTGTATAGGAGCATTTATGTCTTTGCATTATTCATTTTTCACTCAAAGTGAAACCATCAAAAGTCACAATTATTAAAAGAATCAAATCCCTCATTTTAATTTTCTTTCCCATCAATCGTACACTCACTTAGATCAGCTTCAAAATCATATAATCTATGGAATCTGTTCATGGGCACGTTAACAATATTCCTGTGCAATCATATGATAATGTTTACACTATATCACTACATGATTCATTCCCTTCCATTATTGTTCTTCTTACTCCAAATAATAATGTCCGACAAATAATATTGTAATAGTAAAATTTAATCGGGTAATAACTCTTAAAAGAGTAGTTTAAATGATAAAAAAAAGTAAAATGTTAAATATATATAAGAGTGTGATTTTAAATTTTCTTTTCACCAATGGTTGTGCAATCACCATTATCGGGAGAAGAAAATCAAGGGTTTGTGGGGGTGAATTGTCACTTTGTCAAAATTTAAAGTTGAGATGAAATATTATTTTTCAAAACCTAAGAAAAAAATAAGATTAATTATATATTTTTTAATATAAAAGGTAAAATAACAATTTTACTCTTATTTCTAATAGAAAATTCTAATAGATATTAGTCTATGAGTGAGTGTTTAAGTTTTTAAAATCTTATAAATATGTATTTATCTTTATATTAAAATTTGGGTGAAAAATAGTCCTTTCACCTTCTTCTTACTCTGAATAATAATTTCTAATAAATAATATTATAATAATAAAATTTAATCAGATAATAATCTATGAAAAATAATTTAAGTGATAAAAAATAAAATATTAAATATAATAAGAGAATAATATCAAATTTTATTGGTGATATTTTAAAATTAAATTATTAACTTAATATAATTATGAAACCAAATACTAAATCTAAAAAATTTACTGTTAAAAGAACGAAAAAAAAAAAAAAGATAAATGGGCAGTCTCACCCTTGAAGAGACTGTTTGTATCCAAACACACTCAAGGGTCCCCATGATAGAGGAGTTGCTAGCGTCACTGTCATGGTATGAAGTTTAAAACTGGCAGTGGCTGACTTGTAAATAATGGGACAAAGTTCGGGTAAAGAAGTAAATCACAAAGTCAATTCAGCCTTGTTCAATTATATAATTCATTAATTGAAGAAAATTGACAACAAGAATTCCCTCCATATTTACCGGTCCAAAAATCCAACGCTCAATAAAGAAACCGCGAGTTTCAACGGCCAAGATGACTGGAGTTAGTTGGGAGCGTTATTTCCAACGCGGTTTCCATAAGAAAACATAAAGCAACTTCAAACTCTTTCTTTTTATTTTTAATTATAAGACTTTTATATGAAAATTTTTTTCTATCTTAATATCTAATATTAATTTTTTATAAATAAAATATAAATTATATGATTGGAAAAATCAAAACGCTAGACTAGGAAACTTTATTATATTGAAATATAAAGAAGTAACAGAAGGTTTAATTTGACTGGAGACTGCGCTGGGTCTACTATAGGAATTCTATCTTGCCCGAAACTGACTGAGGATGACTGCCCGCACTGACACGGTCATCTCTCTCGCCCTACGGGCAGTTGCTAACCCCAATACGATACGGGACTTTGATCACTCGCTCTTCAGCCAAGGACTACTTAAATGGGAAACTTTAGTACGACAATAGCTTATTTAAAGAGAGAGAAAGAGGGAAAGCTTCTTCGCCCCCACCTCTGGTTGAAGGTGGCGCTTCACCAAGAACCTGTGGCGGTGAAGTGTGCACCCTCTGAAGATTAAATAAAGAGAGAAGATGGGTCAAGGACTGAGTTGTGCTACCAGTAATGAACATGAACTTTTCACTGCCGTTCAGTATGGTGATATTGATATGGTTAATGATTTGTTAGAGAAAGACCCCAATCTCATACACCATACTACCCTTTATGATCGCCACTCAGTTCTTCATGTTGCGGCTGCTAATGGCCAGATCGAGGTTGTTTTTTCATTTCAGATTTTTCTTTTCTGTTTACAGAAGGTTGGTTATTATTGTTAATTTTCTTTGATGGGTTTTTCTCGGTTCTTATCGTTTTGCTTGATTTACAGATTTTAGATTTGGCCTTGAATCGATCTGTGAAGCCAGATGTGTTGAATCGTTACAAGCAGGTAACCATTTTTTTGTTTTTTCATGTTTCTGTGTGAATGTCACATCTCTGTTGTTGTTTCAAATGGTTTGATCTTTCTGATTATGTTTTTGTTCAGACTCCGCTTATGTTGGCTGCAATGCATGGGAAGATCTGCTGTGTGAAAAGGCTTCTTCGAGCTGATGCAAATGTATAAAAAAGTTCCAATTTGTGTTCATTTTGTAATATATTATTCTTTTTTGACCATGGGACTAAAATTATGTAGCTAATCTATAACATTTTCAGATATTGATGTTTGATTCCATCTTTGGAAGAACCTGCTTGCACTATGCTGCTTATTATGGCCGTGCCGATTGCCTTCAAGCCATTCTGGCTGCTGCTGAATCTAGCCCTATTGCTGTATCTTGGTAAGCTATCAAATATTTATGTTTATTATGCATTTTATTTGATATTTAGATTGATTTGGCTTATAATAATATTATTTATTACTTGGAATTGGTTGTTTAGGGGCTATGCAAGGTTTGTTAACATTAGAGATGGCAGGGGAGCGACACCATTGCACTTGGCCTCACGCCAAAAACGGCCGGAGTGTGTTCATATTTTGCTAAACTGTGGTGCTCTTGTTTGTGCTTCAACTGGTGGATATGGGTAATAATTGTTATTTAGTTCTTTCGGTTTTTGTTAATTTTTTTGTGTTAAATTTGTTTTGTAGACTGAGAGATTGTTGAATTCAGTTTCCCAGGAAGCACTCCTCTTCATTTGGCAGCTAGAGGGGGATCTATAGATTGCGTGCGTGCACTGCTGGCGTGGGGTGCAGATCGTGTTCAAAGAGATGCATCTGGGTAAAATTAATTGCTTTCTTGATTTGTTACATATGTTAATTCATATTAAATCACCATCCAAGTGAATTTTATTTTGTTTCTTCTATCAACTTCATACCATATATATTAGTTTCTTTGTTGCTGTCTTAAATTAAAAACCTGAACTCCAGGTTCCAAACAGCCAGGGCGAGTTTGAATGAATTGTAAAAATTGAATTGCATAATATGTTCAGTTTTCAAATTTGCTATTAAAAACAAAGTTGTTGCACAAAACTTTCAAACTGTAGTACTCTAGAAACTCTTAATCAATCATTTATCACTTGTATGCTTTTCTCGTGTCTTTTGACCTCTATTTATGCTGGACTAAACTTTCTTGCTTTGATTTTCACTATTTGTGAATATTCTTTTCCATGATTTTGTTCATCAATATGAAGTATCTGTGCCGGTTGTCTTTTGTCTGACAGATTTTTTCCAAGGATTTGCAACTAATTGTCATGTTGTTATATGGTCTTCTCTGTGTAGGAGGATACCTTATGTAGTTGCATTAAGGCATAAACATAGAGCTTGTGCTGCCTTGTTGGATCCTGCATCAGCAGAGCCTCTTGTATGGCCATCACCCCTTAAATTCATCAGTGAGCTTGATAAAGAGGCAAAAGCTCTGCTAGAACAGGCCCTGATGGAGGCAAACAGGGTGAGAGAGAAAAGTATCTTCAAGGATAGTGCATACTTACTTCCTTCCTCATCAGATTCTGACACAGGAACAGATGACAATACTTCTGAGGTAATTTCTTTAGAAGGGGAAAAAAAAAAAAAGGAAAAAATTTGAATCATAGAGAGGTAGTGGAAAATTCAGGTTTGAAACTGGTGAGTTTAGTTTAATGTTTAAACTGAATTCATAAATTATTTAAAGTTTAAAACTTTGTTCAACTCATAGCAATTGCGCCAATTGTGAACAAAACAAATGGCTGCAATACGTGAACAACCCAAAAAATTCATATCTTGACTTGTGTCATGGACCGAGGACCACAGGTCTTCCACTGAGAGTTTATGGGAAATTAGCAATAATTACACATTTGATGCAATTTTGAGTAGCTTGGTAGGCTGTCTTAACTTTGTTGCTTAATGAACTGATACTAGCTTAAGTACATAACCAATCGTAAAATTCTTTGAAAGTTCTGAATTTGGGAGATTCTCTGTGGTGATGTTTTTCAAGCTTCTTGCAAATTATTCTTTATTTAGCTGAGGGTTTCATTCACTGCCAATGTTTCGAGCCATATCTTTTACAAATCTGTTAAGTATATATTTGAACTTTTATAAATATCTTGGCAATGTGGAATTGATTGTTGACATATAATGCAGGCCAGTGATACAGAGCTCTGCTGCATATGCTTTGAGCAAATATGTACTATTGAAGTTGAAGATTGCGGCCACCAGATGTGTGCACGATGTACACTAGCCCTCTGCTGCCATAACAAGCCAAACCCTACAACTGCTTGCCTAACACCTCCAGTTTGCCCCTTTTGCCGAAGCTCCATTGCTCGTCTGGTGGTTGCAAAAGTCAAGGATCAGGATGATGCTGATCATGACAATGAGGACGTTGGTTCAGCAAAACAGAGAAAGTCTAGGTGGTCTGGCAACTTCAGTGAGGGAAGCAGTAGCTTCAAAGGACTAACTGCAGTGGGATCCTTTGGCAAGACGGGTGGCCGGAGCTCTGGTAGAATTGCTGCTGATAATGAGTGGGTTGACAAGCCTTGATACTTCAACGCATTTGGTAATCAAAGATTCCATTTGGTGATCGAGAATCCTCCTAATTGTTATCAGAAAAAAGGGAAATGACAAATCAAGGAAAGGAAACCCCTTTTGCCGGTGGCCCCAGTTGGTAAATGTAGATAGTGGTCCATTTGGTATGTAGATCTGGGAAACAAGTGAAGTAAGTGAGTTGCAGGTTTGGGTTGGTTAGTTTGGTAATGGTTGCTTGGGTCATATCGTTTTAGTCTTTGAGATTGAAGGAGCTTTTGGTTATTATGAGAGTATGTTAGATACCTAAGTCCTAAGTTGGTTAAAAGAAGGGGAGGAAATAATTCTTTATCTACGCTAAAGGGAAATTCAACATTCTTCAATGGCTGCTTCTAAATCTTTGTATTATTAAAACCCCCTTTAAGTCAAGGATATGAATAGGTAATATTGGGTTTGAATTCAGACCCCACAAAGCTTTAATCTTCTTTTCTTACTAATGGGTGGAGGAGAGAAATGTCATTCATCATTTAATAATATTATTTCTTTATAAATTTCCTATAATGTCGCATATGAATTATTGTTAAAAAATAAAATAATAGATAAAAGCCTGTTTGCTTGTTGGTTGGCATGCGATAATATATAATAAAACTGTCAAGGCTTAAGATACTGACACGTGGAGTTGATGAATTGTGAAATCAAGGACTGAGAACGCGCAGGCGCACCTAACTTGATTGTGTAGCCTAGTCTGTAGAATGACTTCATATGATGAATCATGCATGGGTTCTGTCGTGTCATGCCCAATGTCCATGTCTTTATTCAATGGTTTATGTAGGCCCTATACTCCCATTTTCCAGGTGGGTCCATCCCATTGGACGGTCTAGATTGTACTACAGAATTTTCCATTGGTTGACGATGGCAGTCAGCCAACTTGAGTAGGACCTTGTAATCAACTTTAAGCATGCATGACCTAAGAAAATTCCAAGTAACGCCAAGTTCACCCTTAAGACAATTGCCATCACTCTTAGAGTCAAGTCAACTTAACGTACTATCAGACTGCAGAGATAAATCATTATCTAAAAGAAGAAAATTAAATAGGCGCAAGGGTCCGATATAATATAGAAACTGCATTTCTCTCTTTGAAAACAAAGTTTATTTGTCCCTAGAACATCAAATTCAATCACAATAAGGGATTAAAAAAATAAATTTTTGATGTAGCTATATTTTAATGGGAGGGTTGTCCACACATGCATGAAAACAGCACATGAATTGCACCTCCACTACCTTCCTCTAATCCTCCATTGTTTCTCTTCTCAACTTCTGAACCCTGCAATGGAGGAGCTATGTGACCATTAACAAAAAGAGAGTTTGATTCTAAGTTAGGCTGAGCCAGGGCAAGCTCATCGGGACCATAAATATTGTTAAGGCTGTGCAGATTCCTTCTACATCCATTACCATTTGCAGCTCTTCTCTCCACTGCAAGAAAGTGGCCTAGTGATGGAGGGTTATTGCTGTTGATATTCTCAGCATCAGTGCTGTCCCTTGAGCATAATGAGAAAAACCAAGCTCTTGATTTGTTGTTGCTCTTTTTCTCTCTTGCGACTGCTTCTGATTTTCTTCCTCTTATTGATCTTTTAGAGAGCTCAAAGATGCTGGAAACGCCTATAAGGCTTCCAAGTGTTATGCTTCTGTCATGGAAGAATGACCCTGTAGACTGAAACCAATCATAACGGAGTTAGACACACATGATTTTCAACTCATAATATGAAAGCTCAGAATTCTTGGATCCTATTGTTCAATTTGTTTAATTGAATTCACATTTCAGAGAGACTCAGCACCATTTAACTGTAATGCAACTATTTTCTCTACCTTCTTTGCCGAGTACACTGCCCTAATGTGATAAATTATACAGTTACAGTAAATTTGAACAGTTTAGATAATAGCTTGCCTTTTGAAGTGACTGCTACAGTGACTAAAATCAACAAGAAGAAAAAGGTTCAGTGAACAATAATTACTGCATGCGGCAAATTAATCTGACATATGATTCAAAGATTTGTGGCACGTTTAGTCAATCAAGCAACAGTACTAAAACAATGAAGTTCTAGCTAGTACAATCTGTAACTTTGACTTATGGCTGAGAGGCGCAAAGTTCCATGAACCAGATAATTAGCAGCGGCGAAAATCAAGAATTCCGGCCTAAACTACTGAGTATATGGGGGCATAAAAAGAGAACAAATTCAAAAGAACAAATACAGTGCTACATTATAATCGAGTTAGGTTGGCTTCTCTGAAAACCGAACTGATATCACAGCAGGCTCCGGAGAGAAGACTACTAAAATTGAATCAGTGAGTTTCATCTCAAACCATATACTATCCCAAAAGTAAAAGAGATAAAAGAACCCCCAGATTTCAGTTCTTAGAACTGACCTCTGTGTCTAAATCTGAAGAGGAATCAGTTGAAGAAGTTGGAGAACCGGTGATCAAAGTATTGAAAGATACTGATCCAGAAAAATCACCATTTCTAGCTAATCCAACCCTGGCATTAAGCGGCTGCAAACCCAGAGGCCAACCCTCTTCCTACAATCAAATCAGCATAGAAATATCAAGAATAGAAAGAAACGTACTACGAAACGAAACAAATAAAAAGTTAGACCCAGTAGCAGAGAAATTATATGAAAAAATGAAAACCCCAGATGGAAAAATCCAAATAAAAATGAGAGAGAAGACAAACTAATACCTGTTGAGCCATTTATTTGCCAAGTAGCGGTGTGCACCAACTGCACTTGTAAGATTGTGTTGATTGATATTAGTTGAATAAAAGGTCCAATGAAGTGACCTCAGGTACTAGAACTGAAGTGCGAAAATGGGTGCCATTTGCTTGGGTGTTTTATTTTTCTATCCTCTTAACATGAAAGCTGCAATCTTTGATGGATTATTGATGATGAATTGAGCTTAACATAAGTCTATATAACGATGGTTCACTGCTAATGTAGTACTCTGCTAACATGAGAGAGAAAAGACTAAAAACAAACGGAGGCGGGTCAAAGTAAACACAAGTTAGTAAGAGGTCTTATCATTTGTGCTCTTATGTTTTCCTCTTTCCTTGGTTTTGTTGACAAGAGAGAAGAAAACAGAATCATTCTGTACCAAGAGAAAAGGTAAAGAAAATCGAGACAAGGGTACAGCACAGGATCAGAAACTGTCTTCCACAATGACTTATTTACCCCATTCCATCTTCTTCAATACTTTAAAATCAATGTCTTTTTATTAAAAAGGATATGCCTTTAACTCCATAATTGTAGCAGAAAGAACAAGGGCATAACAGGGAAACGATCTTTTTGGGATTAACCGAGAAAAGTTTTCATGGCTTTTCATAATGATAAGTGGGAAAATAGGATCCAAGAACGCAAGTAAACTATTTCCTACCCAAAGTTTCTTCACCCACAAAATTTCATTCTAAACCTAAATAGTTTATAACTTATTTGTAAAATAATAGTTTTTTTGTATTATAGCCTGTAAGGCATTGGTTTAAGTATCGTATAATGATATATAATAATAAAAA
Organism: Mangifera indica; assembly: GCF_011075055.1. Classification (NCBI taxonomy): domain Eukaryota; kingdom Viridiplantae; phylum Streptophyta; class Magnoliopsida; order Sapindales; family Anacardiaceae; genus Mangifera; species Mangifera indica. Next base: position 17,643,200 of record NC_058138.1, on the reverse strand, counting down.
TTTTAATTTATTTAATTTAATGATTATAATTTTAATCTTATTTATCTGTGATTTTAATATTATAATCTTACTTATCTAATATGATTTTAGAATGAATCCCACCCAATTATGATTTCAACATTGATTTTGTATTAAAAAACATGTAATATTATTGAATCCTACTTATTCGGTGTGATTTCAATTAGATTACATATTTTTTGGTACAATCCAATGATTTGCATAGGTAGTGTTTTTGAATGAAAAAATGTATTATCCCCGGCTAGTTTTATTTTTTCTGATGGAGATAGGAATTTTGGTGAATATTTGTAGTTAAGAAATTTAGTGTTTGGGACTGGGAATGAGTTTGCCAAACCTTGGCCGGAAAAAAGTGATTTACTCTAAAATACAGCACTTCTCCGCTTTAGCGGATTGTAAAGAAGTCTAACCCTAATAAAGTGTGAACTCTCTCTTGAGTCCACAAACTATTCTAGCTTGTGCTGACTGAGAACAAGCTTTTGCCTCCAGGACCCATAAGTGAGGGCCCTGAGAAACCCCATTGAACTCCTGCTTTCACTATTAAATTTCATGTTCCAGCTAAAAAGAATACTACCCACCACCACCAACACCAATTATCAATCATCAATCTTCAAAAAAGTCTGATATTTCTTTTCTTTTGAAGGCAAACACTTGGGATTAACACAGGCGTGCAATGTGATTTGTAATGAAGGATAAATATTGCACCATTTATATTCTTAGATAGCGAGATTTAATTTACACTGACAAACAAACAATTTTTATTCAAGTATGCTAAAATTTGCAACTGAAAAAGAAGAAAAAAGGGAGGATATCTGAGATTACAGCTAATGAATGTGTCAAACACTACATGATGCTGAAGAAATCGATGTCAATTACTGTTGCGTGGTATCCTAGATTCAACCTTAATTGAATTATTATTTGTGGTCTGTGGGCCTTCACAGAAGAAAATTGAACACCTAATCATAATGATGGGTCAAACGGGGCTGGTCTTCTTAGCATATTATAGCAATCTATTGTCCAAACATAAGAAAATTATGATGCACACTAATATCAATCCTCGCTTTTACCATCGTATTTTACTGGCGTTTTGCTTTTAATTGTTAACAAAATAGAAACTATTTGATAAGGCCACCGAATCAGGCCTATTTAACTTGGGCTCTACGCTGACATCAAATAGGCTCATATCCTCGAGCAACCAACGTGGTTGGCCCAAGGATTCTAAATCCAGGCTGTGTGTCCTTGTTACACATCCAATATTTTATCTTGAGCTCAACTTCTTTATCCATTTGTTCGGGCCCCTGAAATTGGCCAGATTGATCTTGGCCTTGTTCCCTCCTTGTCAAGCCATTGCCCATAAGAGTGACTAGATTTGGGTCAGTTTTAGTCTAATGAACTTCTAACCACATTTTTTAGAGTAAGGATTGAAATCTCTTCCCACAGCAGCATTGATTATGGACCCGTCACTGGCTTCATTTGGCTGCATTGATATTTGGCTAATGGAATTGCGGTTGTCTAGAAACCAACAAACCATTACAAATTACTATGCCTTAATGGTTATTCACCACTTATCCCTTTCCATTCCTAATTTTCTTCATAATCCTCATCACCTTATCAAAATTTTTAATAGCCAAAGAATCTATCACCTCATTTTCTTGAGTTTGAACCAAATCCTCCAAATGATACAAGCTGCTTTTTCTTCTCTTACACAATTTTACAAAGGAAAAAAATTGAAGATACAGAAATATCCATAACCAACAGAAAGCCTACCTACCCTTCAAGATGGGGGTTTTGACGGATACATAGCAGGAAAGTTAGTTAGATAGAAGTGATAGTTGGGACAACATCCTTTTGCGAGCTCCAATAATTTAGATGTCATCTTTTACGATAAAAAGAAAAGCGACTAGGCTTTTTTGTAAGCGTACACTGCAAACACCAAAAGTACTTTAATTTTAACCATATCAGAACCAGCTTTAGAGAAAAGCTATCTTGAAGTTAGAGACATCATCAATTAATTTAGTTACTGCTGTGATAATTTCTGTCACACGAATTAGTAAGGAATATCCCACTAGCCACGGCTACAACCAAGGAAGAGAGACAGGATGTTTGCTCCTCTTGTCAAAGTCAATGAAACCATTTCATTATTCTTTTTTTACAGTTTAAAGTCAATGTGCAATCAAGTTTTAATTTGATCATTAGTCCAGAAAGAAAGAAAGAAAGAGACCCCAAAGAGAATCTCTAAGAAACAAAAGAGCTCTTAGATAGCAGTATAATTAGCTAGAATCCTATGTTTACTCGTATTATGACTTGCGTACTTTAGTTTTGATCTTTTGCACTGAAGTCACAGACTCAGATCTGATGCGATCTTGAGCCAAGACAATGCCCTAAAACTACAAAATTCTTGAATATTCAACAAGAAAGGACAAACAAGAATTGAAGTGAAATAAATGTGGAAACATACGAACAAGATTTAGCATATAAAGCATTGATAGTACCAATTCCAACTGCCGTTTTACATGAAAATTAGACAGAAAGATAAGTAATTAAGGAAAGAAATAACTTTTTCACAGAGGAGCATACACGAACCGTCGATAATGAGCATCAGTTAGGTTGAGTTTCTTGTCTAACTTTCTTAATCTTCTTTCCGAGATCTGCTCGAAGAGCTGGAGGAAACAAAGCTTCAATCTCATTTGACAGATCGTGAAAAATTCTTCGTTGGTGTGGCAATTTTCTCTTTGGCAATGGACGTGATTTTGGTTTTCTTGGTGCAGGTGGACATTGAAGGATCACTGGGATTTTGTGATCCAAAGATGTCGGAGTCTTGAAACCATCACCGTCTTCTTCAACCTTGAATTCTCCTAGAGAAGGCAATTGTATCTTCAAAGAAGGTGCAAAACCCTTGCATTTATCTTCTTGATGTTTCTCTTCTTTTGCTTTATCTTTCTCTTCACAAAGCTCGGCATTTTGCAAAGTTGCAATATTGTTGTGACGGTCGTGATCTTGATGAAATTGTAAGGCTGGTACTCTTGGTCTTGGTTTTGCCAAGAAATTTAATTCCAAAGAATTTAGATCTTTCTCATCAGAGAGAAACATTTCGGAACCGGACACACCCATAATTGAATAAGATTTGAATTTCGAGAACATGAAGAGAAAACGATTGAAAAGACAAGAATTGGGCCAAAGATGCAACCAAAACAAAACGACAACAAGAATAATATATAGACTGAGAACTCTAAGAGAGAAGAGAAAGGCGAATGGCTTCCTCAGATGTATAGAATCACCACATCGCCTTCATTTTTTGATTTTTTATTTAGTGTAACTACTGGCCAATATCATTTCATTTCTCTCTTTCAACTTGTTTGGACTGTAGCTCTCAAGCCACTAGTGTTCTAGATGAAAATTGAGATGAGTGAGAGAGAGAGAGAGAAGGTTGAAGAAGAGAGAGGCTTTTTGAAACCCACTTCAGCGAAGGATCCAATGCAACATATATACATACATTCACACTTTCTCTTTCCCTCTTTTTTCTTTATCACTTTACAAAGAGTAATAGAGAAGTGAGGTCTCTTTCGTTAAATCTCCCCCTTAAGCAATCGCTTTTCTCTGAATTCTACGAACTTTGAAGCATCTATGCACGTGGTTTTCTACAGGGAAACCACCTGATCTTAACATGCATGCTATCTTAATTGATTTATCCTAATATTTTGACATTGGCATCAGATTGCTTTCTCCTTTATATAATTTTGTTTGTTTGGCAAGAAACTTGGTAGGTTTTTCTTTCCTTAGGTGAAATATCATTTCTGCGTGCTTTGATCAGAAAATGTCTTGGCTTAAGCTGGCCGCAAGAGATGCATTGTCTGCTTGCATGCCTTACGTGGGCCATGCTAATTACCTCATCTTTTGGTGCTTATTGAAGCGCAAGAAGGTCATTAATTACGTTGATGATAATGATTAACCACCCCAAGTTTTTGGGCAAAATCATTCCCATTTTCGCTCGTTATCCATTATGTCTCACAATTCTAACTAAAAATTGGAGATACCCTCTATGTATCTTCTCGTTTTCACATTGAATTTCATGTCAAAAAAATAATAATAATAAAATAAGTGAAATTATTTAATAAATCAACTCAACGCTAAGTAATATCTATAAACATAGTAAACTAATATATGTATGTGTAATCACATATTCACATAATTTACTTGATTTTAGTAAAAATAATAATTTAGGTTCCTTGTCGAGTAAATAATGGTTATTTTATGGGTGAAATCAAAATATGAATCATGTGAACTTTGAAATCTGATATGGGGTTAGCCTTATTTTTAGAATAATATGCGAGAGATACATCAAAGAAAAGACTATCTATGTGAGTAACATATAACGAGTAGATATATCATTTATATGCATACTGACTCAAAATGCTAGTAGAGTTTGAACTAGATAAAATAATCTTGATGGTTACATTATTTGTTCGTTCATATCCCATGTTCATCTACTATTTGTACATGATATATAGTAGTCTTCTCTTGTTTTTCTAGGATAGTATAATCCATTGATTTTGTTAAACATCTAGATTTAATGTATTAAGATTTGGATGTGTAGTTTTATGCAATTCGACATTTAATACTTCCATTTGCCCTATAAATATAGGATTATATAGAATACTGAATTTTTCCAAAAAAAAAATCAATAACATAACAATGAGACCTTAGGAATTAACAAAACTGATAAAACATTAGAATTTTCAAAGAAAAAGTTTATGTTCGAGTTTTTATCACACTTATAAAATTTTGACTTATCTAATACATTAGTTATAAGTTCGATTACTATACTCTAAGTTTACTTGTCAAATCAATACAATTGAGGTTCTCGGTTAACAAAAAATAATAATAATATAACAATGAATATAAACTTCCAAATAAGAAGTCTAACCACTTTTAAAATCTTATTGTTTTTTATTGCTGATGTAGAATACACTTCTAAATTTGTGTAATTTTTGGAATTTTCACTGTCAATAGTCTAATTGTATATATTCAAAAGTGGTTTTGGTTAAAAAAATTATGTTACTAGTAAAACTACCATGAAAATTGCGAAGTTGATGAGAAAAAACCTAATATTTTACCAATATGATTAAGTTAGGCCTTATCCTCATGAAGATTCCATCATATTATAATAAGAATGTACATGTTGAAAACATACATAAAAAAAGAAGAAACTGTTTTCGCTGCATTTAACCACAATTTTTCACGTGTCGCAGCCACGGCCGGCCATTTTCATGTTGTGGGAATGGTAAGTCTCAGTCCTCAGTCACAGTCCCAGTTGCAGGCCAATTTCAAATTTTGCTTCAGGATTCCCTCCCTTCGACTTATATCAAGGTTAAATAATTCCTTTTTTATTTTTGAATTTACTTTTTATTTAAAAAAAAAAAAATTGATTGCAGGTAAATCTAGTGAAGGTAATTTATTTTACTTGACAATGGAAATGGAAAGCGTGAAAAAGATGCCTGTTGAAATGATCATATGAATTAATGCATGTCTTGTGTAGCGGAAAGTATGGGACCCAATTGGATTGCTTGGATTTCATCACATTATATTTTCGACATGATCAGGGTGCGCAAATTAAGATAGGATCCCACTGTGCTCCTTTTATTTTTCCCTCAATTTTACCTAGATGTATTTTCAACCCCAAATTGTTTAATCATGTTTATATCTAGTATATATTTATATATGCGCATAATATATATGTACCATAATTAAATCAAATGGAAGGATGCAAATGAAAATAGACCAAAATATGGGACCAAAATGACAAAAATGTAGCTTTTCAAAATGATAAAGAATGAATACTGAAAATATATAGTAGTTTAATTATAAAGAGTGATTAATAAGGGGTGAATGTGATGATAAGAATAATTAAATAATAATAATAATAAAAGTGAACACACACCCACACACACACACTCTCATGAGCCATGGCACATAATTGCATCTCATTCTGATTTATGGTAATGCTCATGCATGCTTAATGATTTTGCTTCCCATTTAATATCATCATGTCCCCATCTCTTACAATCATCTCATTCTCTCCCTTTATTCCCCTCTTTCCCGCCACTTTCCTTCTCATTTCTGCTATTTAATCTCACCTTTCTTTCATAACTCTTATTTAAGAGGGGTGAACGATTATTTTCCAAGGTTTGCCCAAATAATTTTCTTTTTTTTTTTGGGCTCTTTAAATTTGAAATTTCAATTCAAGTAATTTCATCAATTAAATTTAATTGTGATAGTGTAAGAAAGTAATTTTTTATGAACCAAGTCGATGAATAAAAATAAGTGAAATTAAGTTTAAGAAAATAAAATACTTCAATGACCCTTACTACTCTTTTAATATGACAATAATGCCCTCTTACAATCCATTTGCCACCCCATTATAACAACAAAAACCACCCATCCTCTCTTTTCAACGATTATTACACTAATAACCCATTATCTCCCTTCATCCAACTTAAAAAAGCTTGCAATCAAGTAATTGAAAAGTGAAAACCTTAAAAATTCCTTAAAATAACCCAAAAATTTGTTACATACAAAAGATTTAATTGATTAGTAGCCCATTATCAAAATTCAATTGATATCGAAAAAATGTTGGTGTTGGTGATAGTGAAATTGTGATTGGTTATGATGGTTTGGTGTAGTGAGGTGAGGTGACTATTTGCTTGGTAAGAGAAAAGACTTCAATATGAGTTATTATTTATTCAAATGTAGGTTGAATGTCCTAATCTCAGTTGTCACCTTCTTCACATCTTCAATTGTCTTCTTCTTCCCCTCCATTCCAAGATAAATAAAACCCACACCCCCCTCAAAAAAAAAAAAAAAAAAAGAATCTCCCTTAACCTTATCTCTTCACAACTTCATTTAACACCTCTTCATTTTAGAATGTTTGAAATGATAAGAGAATTCAAAGATGAAAAATTCATCAGGGAAAGGGAGGGGTCTTAAAGGAGGAGGTAGCTAAGTCCTTAGTTTTCTTTGAAAGTTTAAGGTTTAAAAGTAATCTCATTATCAAATTCATAGTTAAACTTAGCATACTATGTTGACAAAATCAACTAATCGGTGAGAAAGTTGAATTTTCAAACTTAAGATAGTAAAATGTCATTTCAGCAAACCTTGGGATGGGAAATAGTTATTGGGCTTTGTTAAAAGTATCAAAATCAGAAGGGCTTCCAACTCAAACTTAAATGCAGAAGTGCAGTTAAGCATAAAAGTGAGTATTAGTATATAATAAAAGAAAAGCATTTATTAAGCAATTAATTTCTGCAAAAAGCATAACGACATTTATTTTGGTAATTCTTTCTGCAGAAAGCTTAACGGCTTCCCTTTGAGAGGTACGCTAATGAATAATGCTACTACCGCCACAACTACTTTAATTTCAAAATGCATTTCCCCATTCATAGTACTGTCAGAACTCTAACTTCCTAATTTTCCATGCCATGCCATGCCATGCGAATATTAGAGATCTTGTCTCAGAATGTGTTATTATTTACCCCATCAACTTAAACTAGCATCATTTTCCAAGTCTGACCGGTTGTTAATGTTTACTGTTGTCTCAAGTTCTGTCCCCATTAGTTACGGACTTATGGGCCACTGTTAAAATCATGCAAGTCTACCTTCTTGCTCAACGAACTTAGGCCTGGACGCCGTAAGGGATAGTTTAAATAGCTTTGAAAGAGTTTTAATTATAAAAAAGTAAGAGATCAAATTCTCTTTTAGCTCTATTTCAGTACTAAACTTTTGAATTATTTATCTAATATAATAATTACGAAGATAATAAATTAGATTTGAATTATTCACACAGCAAACTCTAATTAGAAATTGCCAAAGCCCACAACAAATTCATTTATTTTCTATAGGCTTTATAATTAGAATTGTCAAAGCCCATTGCAAATTCATTCATATTTGATGGGCTTCAGAAATTCTGGGCTTTTTAGTCAATGAATATATATTGTGAACCCCATACCCAAGTTTGTGGCCTTGTTGTGTATATACTTAATAAAACCTCGAGAATTAATGAGACCAGTAAAATATTATAATTTTTAAAATAAAGATTTAAAATTGAGTTTTAATTATATTTTTAGAATTTTGATTTATTTAGTATAATGATTATGAATCTGATCATTGTGTCTTACATTTATCAATCAAATAAATATAAACACAGTTTTTGATTAAAGAAAAAAAAACGAAAACACTTAATCTATGAAGTATATGTGAGCTCTCTCTTCCATTTCATCTTACCTAATCTTTCTTGAGTTAAAACCCAATTCAGTTGATATAATAAACAAAAAAAAGTATATAATTTTTTTGATTATATATGGTAAAAATTTTAAGGGCAAAGTAAGAGGGGTAATCTCGTACTTTCACTTTTCTTTGACAAAAGCTTAAAAGCAGCTGTATTCACGGGAACACCAGATCACAAGTACACGCGTCCCAATATACTTGAATCTAGAACGTAAAAAACATCCAACGGCCAGGATAATATTATGGAAATCCGAGTTGTTATAAATCGAATTTAATTTCAGTTGCGTTGGAGTTTCCTTTCATTTTCCTTACCTCATTTTTGAACCTGAGGGCGCGCTGCTGTGATCTCTTCTTTCTTTAATCTACGTTTTTAAGGTATAACAATCTTCCACATTTCTTTTTCGTTTACGCTTATTATCTGTTTGGTTCTAAAGAAAACGTGAAATTTAAAGATTCAGGAAATTTGTTCATTTGATCTGAATTTGTTTATCCTTGTTTGATGATTGATGCGATATTCTGTTGTTTGATCTGGATTTTATGTTTTCATTATTCCGATATCGATTACATTGTTAGATGATGAACAAATTTATTGAATTTATATGATTTAGGTTTCGCTTTATTAATTTTGTACGTATCTTTGTAAGATTTTTGTGCTAGGATCTGATGGAGAAAATTCATGTAATGTTTTGTTTACGATATTTGTTATGGGATAAAACTGATGATTAAATGAGACTGATTTCGGTTGTGTTTAAATCATTTCTTACAATGTCTGAGGAATTGAAGAGAGAATCGTGTATTCAGGTGTTTTTGAATTTTTTTTCTTTTTGTTGAAATATTTTGTAGTTGCTTTATGATTTGAAAATGTCAAATTTGAACAATGAAAAGATCTGTTCTCTTATGAAATTATGTTTCTAGATCAATCACATTACTTGTAAATTGTTTGGATTGGATATTATGCTGTTAAGAAATTGGAACTTTTTCCTTAATTTTCTGTTAGGACATATACAAAATCTTGTTTGTGAACATCTTAGCTATAGCTTTATATATTCTCCTTGGTTTGATTTATTGACTCATCTATTAATTTTGTACTGATGACTTCTTCAGCTAGTTATAGAAGATGGCAGATGCTGAGGATATTCAGCCACTCGTCTGTGATAATGGCACAGGAATGGTTAAGGTATTAATTCAGGATGCTTCATTTCAATATTCTATATCAGTGTAGGCATTCTAAGCTCTTTGTTATTTCTCTTTTATGATAACTCTGGAATTTCTGATGGTGTATTCATGGTTTTTCTGATGCATTGCTTATGTATTTTCAGGCTGGATTTGCTGGTGATGATGCTCCAAGGGCAGTGTTTCCAAGCATTGTGGGCCGCCCACGTCACACTGGGGTAATGGTTGGCATGGGCCAAAAAGACGCATATGTTGGGGATGAGGCTCAGTCCAAGCGTGGTATTTTAACTCTGAAATACCCAATTGAGCATGGTATCGTGAACAACTGGGATGATATGGAGAAGATCTGGCATCACACCTTCTACAATGAACTCCGTGTGGCCCCAGAAGAACACCCAGTTCTACTCACAGAAGCACCTCTCAATCCAAAAGCTAATCGTGAGAAGATGACCCAAATCATGTTTGAGACCTTTAATACTCCTGCTATGTATGTTGCCATCCAAGCTGTTCTCTCCCTCTATGCCAGTGGTCGTACAACTGGTAAGCAGTTTGACTATTTTGCCATCTTATGTATATAGCCTTGTTTGCTCTTGTTTACATAGACTTGAACTGATTCCAAAAGTTATTTATCCATCTGTTTGAAGATATTTTTTAATGTATGAAGGAATTTGGCTTGCACAGTCTTTAGAGAATGGTAATAATTAATCCATGGATGTCATTGGTGCTATCTACATTCTGTGATGGGTAAGAATGAAATAAATTCTTAAACGTTAGTAGGACTATCTAGAATGGCTTACATATTTAAATCACCTGTTATACTCTTATTAAAAGCTACTGTTGCCAGAATAGGCCTCTGGAAGCATTCATATCAATAATTTCCTGTCTTTGTTACTTGGAACTTTAATTTAAAATAAGCTTAAGGAAAGATGTTACAATTATATGATACATTAATTCTGACTTTCTGTTGATGGCACGATTGGGGTTTTGATCCTAGTATTTGTATAATCTAGTCAGTCTAGCATGTACTTTGGATGCTTTCCTTCACTGATTATTATTTTTATCCCAAACAATTTTGCAGGTATCGTTCTGGATTCTGGGGATGGTGTCAGCCACACTGTCCCCATTTATGAGGGCTATGCCCTTCCTCATGCCATCCTCCGTCTCGATCTGGCAGGTCGTGACCTTACTGATGCTCTTATGAAGATCCTGACTGAACGTGGTTATTCCTTTACCACCACAGCCGAGCGTGAAATTGTAAGGGATATGAAGGAGAAGCTGGCATACATTGCCCTTGACTATGAACAAGAGCTGGAAACTGCCAAGACTAGTTCTTCAGTTGAGAAGAGCTATGAATTGCCTGATGGGCAAGTCATCACCATTGGTGCTGAGCGTTTCCGCTGTCCAGAAGTCCTTTTCCAGCCATCCATGATTGGAATGGAGGCTGCTGGCATTCATGAAACCACATACAACTCCATTATGAAGTGTGATGTTGATATTAGGAAGGATTTGTATGGAAACATTGTTCTCAGTGGTGGTTCAACCATGTTCCCTGGCATTGCTGATAGGATGAGCAAGGAAATTACCGCCTTGGCCCCAAGCAGCATGAAAATTAAGGTTGTGGCTCCACCTGAGAGAAAGTACAGTGTCTGGATTGGAGGTTCCATCTTAGCATCGCTCAGCACTTTCCAGCAGGTACTTATAATTATGATGGTGATGATAATCCATGCATTATAAGTGTTTACCACTGCATGTTATGCTGTAACAAATACAGTGATAGGTGCAATCACTTGTACATTCAGAAACATTGTGATTTCAATCTTATTTACTGTATCTCCCTGTTGAAAATGAAGATATTAGAAAATAGCTTCATTTGTTTCAAAGAAACTACCTTGCAGGTCATTGTTTGTTTGTTGGGTAGATACTTGCATGTAACATCTTCAGATATGTTGTGCTTAAGTTTTCATTTTCCTGAGAAAACAAAAACATGCACTAATACAATAGGATTTATCGGTAGTAAATGTTTTTGCAGTTCAAATGGTGAAGTAAATTGTCTATGTTTGAAATGCAGATGTGGATTGCAAAGGCAGAGTACGATGAATCTGGTCCATCAATTGTGCACAGAAAATGCTTCTAATTCTGTGAGATCAAAGTGGTGGAAGAGAGATGTGTTTTCGGCAAAGTAATTGCAGCTCTTGGATGTTATTACTGTACCTTTGTTTCTATTGAATTTCCTGCTCTGTATTGTTGAAAGGATGACCAGGAAAGAAGTAGGCCATATTTCAGAGAGTTTTAAATTCATTTATTATTATTTTCAATTAGTCTTGTTCAATGCTAATTTCGAATTTGTCTGCATTTGTAATGCATCTGGACTTAATTGCAGATGGAAAACGGGATTTGGTTTTTATACTCTTCGATCACTGGGCTTCTTATATGAACGTGTCACTTTGATATTATATTACGTCGTTTAGTTTTATTCTCTGGGTCTGGTTTAGAAAGAAGAGATGTACAATATCGGTGTTGGTGCTTTATGTCTTGTTAGCATGATTGGTCAGTTCGCATGGCTTGATCTGAGTAATATATTTTATTATTGTGAAAATAAAATATTTAAAAAATTATGATTATTATATTTGAGAAAATTTAATAAATATAAATAATTAATTGATTTGATTAAGGTATAAAATATAATTTTATTAAAATATTTTTAATATAATTACTTTAAAATATATGTTTGTATGATATTTTAATCTTAAACCATTAATAAATAAAAACAATAATCTTTTATTAATCTTTCTTCACAAGCGCCCTCTATTAAATTAAATAGCTGTGGATGGATGGAAGCGATTTACCGTAGGAAAATTTACGTGTATCTACGCTCAATCTCTGTGCAATTTTCATTTTGGTAATTCATACAAAATGACAAAGGCAACAGCGAAGTCAAGCACTGAAGATCCATTTCGTGGAGACAGAGTACTAACTAGGAAAGGAAAGAAAATTTCTACAAAATCTTACTTCCAACAAGATGGTTCAAAGCTTAAATCCTCACTTAACAAGACGTCGTGAAACCGGATTCCGGTGAGGTTGTGGTTGTTTAGTTGACAGAGAAGAGTCAGAATTTTATTTTCTAGGAACGTGAGTGGTTTCCAGTTGCCGGAGATTGTTGAAGAAGAGAGTAACGAGAAAGAGTAGGTTGCTGTTGGAAAGGGTCTGGAGAAAGGTGTAGTTTGCTTCAGTGGAGTGTGTGCTATCTGTAGGTGGTAGAGAATTTTTTATAGTCTTCAAGTTCACCAGCCTTCTCTTCTCATTCCAACTCTCTGTAACTTTCTTCGTCTCTTTCTCTTTTTTGTATAAAGAAATTTCCTTTATTATTTTTATATCACATAGTGGTGATTTTTTGAGTAACAAGCTTTGGAATTGATCTTCTAAATTATATCTGTTTCATCTCTACTAATTTTGATTTATTATCTCATGTCCTCTGTTATATAAATTGATCTATGAAATGAAACGGTCGGTACAAAAATTAGTGATAATCCTGAGAAGAGATTTGTACGATTCAGTTCGACATTTGTTCTTTTGGGCTTGACTGTGTTGTGGCTCTATGATTCAGACTTTGAGATGTGCACTTCTTTTGGCTAAATGTGTATGCACGATTGTTCATTTACTTCAAGCAAAGGCCATTATTTCATTTCGTTTGTTCATCTTAGGAAAACAGTTATGTTGCAGGTGAATGTAAGCATCATAACTGAGGCTGACCAAGTGCAGAAAGAAATTATAGAATTAACTAACATACGTGGTAGCAGGAACCTTGTTATTGGAGCTGTGCCAGAGAAATAAGTAATTCATTGATGTTTTCATCGCTTGCTCCTTTGCTAACTGAACTGCTGATCTCTTATGCTTACTACTCAAAAGTAATATTTTGGCATGGTTGCTTCTGTCAGACTGCTTTGGTTATCTCCTGCCAAGGCACAACATCTAATCTTTTTTCTACCTTTTTGGTTTTGTATACCACACAGGATTTATAATTTGAATATGTATTAAACTTGTTTTTCTTGAAATGGGCATTGAATTTGGTGTTTAAGCTTCTTTCTATTGAAACAAACATTGACAAGCTTTTGACAGTCGCCTTAAAATGTTATTAGAATCATATCAGTGGACTTTCTTTTTTTCTCTGTGCAACCTTATTTCATCTGTTGAGATTATTGGTCTGGGTTACCGTTATTATATTTTGTAAGTGGGTTCTGTCTTCTCTGTTTAACCTTTGTTCATCTGTTTTTGTGGGTGATATATCAGAACCTATACCATGCCCTTTCTCTCTCTCTTCTACAGTTCTTTTTCCACTTCCTTCTCCTGGCCATTACGTATGGTTTATTATAGTTGCATGAATGTCAAACGAAGCTCTAGCAAAGCGTATTATGCTTCCAAAAATTCTCCCTTGTCCTGTGAATTATGGTTTGTGAATAAAGGGAAACTTGTGCGGATGAGAGCAGCTTCTGAAGACCCAAGTTCATTGCCATCATTTTATCAAGCAGGGATTTTGACTGTGGAAACTTTAAGGTCTAAATCCTTTCAATATTATAATACTGTTACACCATTCCTCTAGAAAGTTTTCGTTCCAGGTCTACTACAAGTTTAAAAAGTGCTGGAATTACTGACTGGATTCAGAGTGAACCAGTTCATATATTGCCTATGTCACCAACTTTGTCTAGTTCAGCAAGAGGATGTTTTCCCCATATCGATCAGAGTTTATTAAGGACAAGAAGTACAAGCACCAGTTCAGGATATAATTCTGCTGAAAGGATATCTACATGTTCTGATTCAAAGCTTGAGGAAGATAGCCTTTGGGGTCGACTTAGAGAAACAGGGTTTCAAGGAATTAAGGAGCAAAGCATATGCAGAGCTTACAAAGTGCAAAAACTTGGAATTTGAAGCTATGCAAGCTATTGGCAAGGTAACCTTGATCTTAATATACAAAATTACGAAATATTTGCACTTTGTTTTTGGCTCACCTGAATTCAGTAAAAGTTAGTAGCAAATATTGCACATATTCCTTAAGTCTTGCCATTATTTGTGAGGAACAAACTTAGAAATATTCCTTAAGGCCTTGCAAGACTGGTTGGAGAATGGCTGTGAAACTTCACCCAATTTGAAACTGAGTCTTTTGCATCTTACTCCGAACCATGCTTTGTGGCTCGCTATTCAAGATTGGCTTTGCAGATCTTGAATTCCCTTTATTTCATATATGTAAGATCTCTGTGGTGTTTATATGTTAGTATATCTATCTTTGTTGTGCCACTGTAAATCATGTGAAAGTAGGAATAAAACCAAAAATAGAGAAATTATAACAGAATAACCCATTCAGTACATCACGATAATCTGTTTTGCATGTACTCTTTCTTTGCAAAGACTGCAGAAATAGGAATTTGTGAATTATCTATCAGAGCAACAGCCTCAAGGAGTGCTTAAGACAATACATTTGTGTACACTCAAGTTGCAACAAGATACTGTTGAACAACATAACACAAGAAATCGGGAACAACATAAGCTGAGCCAGTTAACTAGTTGCTGAATCTAACACCTCTTAGACTTATTTTAAGCTTCATTTATCAACATCCTTGCAAGATGCCATCTCTTGCAGAGAGCAATGAAGCAGTAGCTTGATTCGCAACTCCATTAAAGGGGTGATCGTCTTCAACTGTAAGTCCAACTCTATTTTCTTCACTCCCATCTATAAGTGGATTGGACTCCCCAGACAAATTCCATCTATGTAACTCTTCATCATTAGGAGCCATATTTTCTTTCAAACCTGTCTGAGTTTCTGGACCCTGGGAACTCGAATTCTTTGAATTCTCATTTTTCTGCTGTATTTTTTCAACCTTTTGGATTAAACCTCTTTCACTTGCAGGCTGAATCTGGTTTTCCTGATTCTCATAGTTGTTAAACTGGGAGTTGCATCTTTCAATTGTTGTTCCTCTGGATGATTCGTTCAGAATGCTATTTGCTGAAGATCTCTGGCAAAAGCTTCCAAACCCTTGAATCCCTCTAGTCAACTTTCGAGATCGGTCTCTCTCCTCCCTAAGAAGAGGTCCTTTTTCAAGCAACTTGAACACTCTGTCTGATTTCTTCCTAACAGCTAAACCCCAATTAAATCTGCAGCTCATATTTATTTCTATTTAGATCATCTATCAGAATCAGACAGTGCAAGAAAAATTATCAATAAAAAATATACTCATACTGACCCTCTCTCATCAATGTGCTGAAAGCTTCCCATATCTTGAATAGCCTCTTTATCACTCTGAAACTCATCTGCCACACTCTCTGGTCCATGAGTCAACAAGTGCTCAAGAACAACCAAAGAATTATATGACGCCCTCCAGTTCTTCCTTTCAAATTTTGATAATCTGGGAACAGAAACACCCACACAATAGAAAAAATGAACCAAAACAAAAATAGCATAATTGTAAAAGTATATTATCAGCAAACCTCTTGTGCAGTATCCCCACAATTCTCCAATAATCATCGACCTCAAAAGCAGCCCTTGAAATTGATCCCATGGTTCGTGAGTCAGGCGACCATGGATTCCCATTTGTAGCTTCCTCAACCAACCTTTAAAAGGATAAAAATACTTCAACAAAAACCCAATGCAAAAGCTTTTAATGTAGAAACAAGAAACTTACAGTTCTGCAGGTGTAACGTCAGTCAGAGCTAACCGAGCAGTTTTGATCTTTTCCTTGAAAAAGAAAGAAGCTTGCTTCTTGAATTCATGAAAAGAAGAAGAACCCATATTGCTGTTAAAGTTTTTGTTTAAGATAGACATAATCTAGATGGGAGAAAATAGAGAGAAGGCTAGAAAATTCTAACTGCTGTAAGCATTAAGACACAACTAATCCACTTAAGCCAAGAATATTAAACACCACATGATATTTTTATCAAAACTCCGGCTTTACATCTGTTATGCATTAAAATGCAGGTCAGCAGAGGAGAAGTTTTCAAAGGTGATGAAAACAATTGAAATTTCAACTTGGAAAGTTTATTAACATTTCAAGGAATTTGAGGAAATAAATGTCAATAAAATATGAAGGTTAGTCAACATCTCTACAGTAATGGCAGTGACCCCCCATCCCATTGAGAGTGCTCTGGTTTGAATTTGAAAATTGGCCAAAGCACTATTTCCCACCCAAGGTATGTTTTTTTTCCAAATTCTCTAATTAACTTTGAAAATCTCATTTATCCACCCATAAACTGAGTTCGTTAGTCATATTATTTTTTCCCCAAACTCTAAAAACTAACAATTTTTCTTCAACCCAAGTTTTCAAAAACTGTATTTTTCCTCTAGGGTTTCTAAACCTTTAAATCCAATTTTTTCAAGGACGACTAACGATCTTTAAGCACCTACTCTTTTCTCTGACGACCCCTCTTTTCAACTGTACATCTTTCGACGTTGTGTGGCGTCGTCGTTGACGAAAACAACGTGTTTTTGTCGAGACGAAGATGACATATTTTCATCCCTGAATGAAGACGATTTGTCTTCGTCAAAGACAATGACGCCTAGGAGGGGAAAACGCTACAAGGTCGAAAAAATGAGACGTCAGAGAGGAAGAGACGTCACCTAAAGATCGTCGGTCTTTGCCAAAAAATTCAATCCGAAAGTTTGGAAACTCTAGGGGAAAATGTTGTTTTTGAAAATTTATATTAGAAAAAATTTGTTAATTTTTAGGGTTTGGAGAGAAAATAAAATAAAATTTAAGTTTATTTTTAATATTACAGATAAAATAACGATTTTATACTTAAAAATCGTTTTTTTAACTACTCATAGATAAGTAAATGAAATTTTTAAAGTTAACGAGGGGAAATTTGGAAAACGCATACCTTGTGGGAAATAGTCCTTTGGCCTTGAAAATTTTCAAATTGGTTTGATGCTTCCAGGAACAGAAGTTGGATCTGAATCATGTGTAACAGACAGACTCCTACCTTCTAAAGTAAAAGATAGTAGTAAATCCATTTAATTTCATTTGCCACTGGTTTTTGAACAACTGCCGAGGATTTAAACCGTAAAATTTGATCAAATTATTTAAAAATTATGATTTGAACTGCTTTTTAAGACCAAATCACATCGTAAATTATATTTTAAAATATATATATATATAATATTATAAATTTTATAATAAGTAATTAAATATATAATTTGTCTTTTTTATATTTATTTTATCATTTTTTATTATAATTTTAGTTTAGGTTGTGGGTTGAGTGATTTTTAAACCAAACTAAATCGTAAATTGTATTTTAAAAAATATATATAGATTAATTATAGAATTTTACAATAAACAATTAGGTGCATAATTTGTTTTTTATATTTATTTTATCATTTTTTCACATGTATATTGTATATATATTTCTTGTATATTTTACATATTTATATTGTGTTTTAGAAAATTATAATTCAATTAATTTATTAAATAATATATATTTAGAATTGACTAATTTTCATATATTCAATTTATCATCCAATTTTGATCAAATTATATTTTTCTATTTTTATTTAATTTGGTTTGAAAATTTTTAAATTATTTTTATAATTTAGTTTTAAAAATAAATTCACACACCCCTAAATAATAATTAGTGGGTACGCTTTTATTTGACAATTAAATTATTCTACAAGAATCCGCATGTTATCTTCTTTTTTTTCTTTTTTAATTCCCTTAAAATTTAGCAAATAAAAATCTTTTATATATTCAGACGCTTTTCTTTTATTAAATTTTTTTTAAAAAAAAAAAGAGAAATACTGAACGACGACTTCATGTGTATTAATATAATCTCTTGGGTCCAAGCCAAAACACCGAATCTTTCAAATCTTTGGTGAAATCGAATTACTCCTTGTGAAAAGTCAAAGTCAATATTTAAATAGCATAAATAAAAAAAGACATTAAAAAATTTGATCAACTAGTTTGGAATCTAATAACTATAATGTAAAATGAACTTTTGACAAATTTAATATAATAATTGTAAATCTGATTATTATGTCTTGTACCAATCTGACAAGTCAGATAGATTCCCTACTATAAAAAATCAAAATTTGAGCTTACCCATTGTTGTAATCTTTTATTTTATAGGGATACAGGGTTATATATCACTTTTCCAAAGCTTAAATATTTATAAATGAGAGATAAGTAGGGACACGAGAGCTAATATTCTTTAACATGGTTGTTTTGGAAGATATGTTGAAAATTTCGACACACAACATTGAAGTTTTCACTTCCAAGTTCTAACACATTGAACATGCCAATTCTTTTTATTTGGCTTGCCGGCATCAAAAAGGTTGGCAAAGTATTCATTTTATCTTTTAACATTTAAAAATTAGTTTGAACAGTAAAATTGAGGAATGTTACTCATGAGAATATGGGTTATTTTATCGGTTATATATCAAAATCAAATTATTAATTTTTTTTTTGTATTGTTTTATCTAATTGGTATGATGGATTCAATCTTAGAAAAATGGTTCAGCTTTGTTAAGCAAGATTTACCCCTTATCAAACATACGTGTATACATACATACATACATACATACATGCATACATATATATATAAAAAAGTAAAATTTTGTGAAAGATTCAGCAGGCAACTGAGATTGCCTGATTGCTTTGTCAATGCAAAATATGTTGGGGCTGTAACTTGGGTGGGCTAATGGTATCCAAGACCCAAGGTCAAAACTTAAAGATTTCTATGGGTTAGTCCAACTTGCCATTTGAATCTTCTCTGTGCTAGTCAAACCCAAACTAATTCCGTATGCAAGATGAATTGCCCAAATTTGCAGGTACAGTCTTCTGCAAAGAAGCATATGGCTAGGACAGGCTAAACATTTAAGCTGCAAGACTGAGTTTTTGGTATGAAATAAATGAACGGTTTTAATTACTGATGAATCTGATACCCACCTCTCTCTCCCCAACTACGTTGCATTTACTATCGATTCTGAAGTTGTTAGCAGTTAAGAAGAATTATGATGGTGTCAACTAAGTGGGTCTGCAATACTTTGATCTCAGGACTCTTACTCTTGCTTTGCCACATCGCCATGGCTGAATTACATGTATGATGTAGCAATGTAGCTCATAAGGGTTTCTCCTTTAATGGTTTCATTGATTCATCAAAACCCACTTGAGATGCAGAAAGCTCAGAAACGAAAACATGTGAATGAGATGACAAAAGGGATTGTACACAATAGACTTCTTCAAAACACCTTCATATATGCTCGCTTTGAAGCTTCAAGATCGACTGATTGATTGTTCTATTTAGATTATGATGATTTATGAAAATAAAAACTTTCAAGCACTTAGCCTGCAACCCTTCACGTCACCGTCAATCATTTGTAGTCTGCAAAGGGACTTTATGATCTTTGATCTTTACATAAATTTAGCAGATGAGGTGCAGGAAAGGAGCACTTCTAAAATCAGAATCCTAGTTCGATTCCATTTCTATTCAAGTACCAATAATTTTGGCTGGAATTGACAGTATGCATCTAAACTGTAAGTTGTCTTTTGAGTGACCAATCATTGTTTATAAAACACTGAAGGAGAGAAAGCTGATAAAATATTCTCATTCCGCAATAGGCTATATTCTTCACAAAGATGCAGATGCTGAGAATGTTGCCCCATGTGGTAGGGAGAAAAGGAACTGCAAAAAGTGATAGTGGCGACCTTGGCGAAACAAAATCCTTCTAAAAGGAATGTCATTTATTTGTGGAAAATTACAATTTTATGACATTTATAATCAACAAGAACCAATTTTTAAGCTTTACACTCCTTTACCACCCAGAACTTGCTCAACTAAGTTCCCTCAAAACACTTTCATGGAGCTTAATTGTTATGTTACAAAGGTGACAAGGAAAAGAACTGCCAAAAAGGGATATGCCTAACTTTTCTTAGTGGATGTCTCTACATCTTTATCTGTTGTCTTCTGAATTTCTCTACTTACACAAAAGATCTCCATATCCTTCCCTCTAAGGATATTACTATGATGGAAACATCATCATGATATCGCCTTCGATCCCCCTGCGGTATTTCAAGTAACTCGTGGAAGTCCATGCCTGCAATGAAATAATTAACTACAATCAGGTTCTTGTAACTGGAAAACATTAATTTTGGAAAATGATTCCCACCAGAGTTATAATTGATTTATACCAGCTTTCTTTGCAGCCCGGAAAAGTACTTCCTCGACCAGATGCTGTGCTGGATCTCCTTCTGGTTGCAGTGTGATGAAAAGTTCAACCTCAGAAACAGCTTCCTCATTTGTTAAGTATTGGTAGAGCCCATCGGAGGATAATATCAAAAATCTGTCTTTTGGCCCTAATTTGTGGTGGTATAGAGAGGGTAAACAAGTGATGTAAGGAGATGTGCCCTTGTAATCAATTCTGAACATCTCCAAAAGCGCATTATTCCACTTTGGCTGTACATTTAAGAAACAAAATCAGGTGCATTGGCATTCTTAATCATATTCATGACATTTAAATTTAATCACAAAGATTTACCGGAGGTAAACAGAATATGTGACCAGCACCTCTAACAAATCCACATGACCTAGCTATTTTAACTCAAAAGCACTACTTTCCCATGTGCACCTATAGGACTAAGAATTTGGACACTGAAAACCAATCTAATATTGCTATCAGGAAAATGCTCTGATATCCTATTTGTTCTCTTTTCCTGTGGCACCATTGGAATCAAACTGTTCACATCTTCTTTTTTGTCTTTTTAAGGGAGGGGGGCGGAACATGACTGAAAAATATTACTCTGTAGCTATATGCCCTGTGACAGTGAAAGAAAAAGGTGATCTTTCACAATGGAAAGCATATAAGACAAATATAAATTTCCTGATGCTATTGCAGAATCGAATGTCTACCCTAGTGTGGATTTATACGAATCTCCATTAATTTATTCAAAATAATGGAAAGTAAAGAATCTATCAGTTTCTATGGATACCACTGCATCAGAAACTCTCACTTGGCAACCTTAGAGAAATACGAAACACTAAGCTGTGATGCCCCTGTACTCTATTATGCTCATCAACTACAAAATGAAGTCTAGGAGTCAACAATCCACAATTAGTGTTCATAAAAGTGTGACCTTTTGCTTATATAACAGCATAATCTTGAGAGAGGAAACAAACTTGAAGAAATCATGAAGGAAATTTTCAGTAATCATGGATAGATTTCTCAATATAATATCTATGTTTATATCCTGCAAACAGGCTCAATAGCATCTCCATAACCTTTTGTTTTTTTCCACAGATTTTCAAGTACCAACAGCGGCCAAAAAGCATTGCGTATTAATAATCTTAAAAGAAAGAAAAAGGTCTAAATTGAAAACACACCTGTTTGAGAAAGCCAGCGCCAAAAGCCCGGGTGACTTTCAATGAACCTTTAACACGGTCATTCATCAAAGCACCAGCGTCATCAGGGTGTTCATTTTTAATTCTATGAACTTCCTGTGATGCAACAAAATGCAATTCAATCATCTTTTTAAATGAAATCCTTATAAAGTAAATAACAATAATAATAATAAAAGCAATTTTACCTCTTCCACACTCGTGCTGTGATCCACACTAAGCTGAAAAGCAGTTAGTTCAGAAACCGTGCTCGGTTTATCTAAGTCAAACCCTTCAAGATCATGCAAAGTTTCTTCCTTAATCCTCTCTAAATCTGGCCTAATCGTACCAAGCCAAGAATCTGGTTCAGGTTTCTGAGCCAAAACTGCTCTACTATCACCCACATTCATGACATAAACATCTTCTCCCTTCATCAACATTACAAGAACACAAGAACCCATCAACGCTAATTCCGGATTTTCCTTCACCATCTTATCTGCTATATCCAAATATGCCTCCTCTGTTTTCTTCAATGCTTGCGACAAAGCTTTCAACACATCCGCATGAATTATATCGTGGGCTTTATCTTTATAGTTTTTAGTCAACTGTTCTTTTAATTTCCGATCAAGCTCTAATCTTTCTCTGTCCCACTCACACTTCCACCTCCTTTGATTCTCTTCCCATTTCTTGGCTGCCCCTCTGTAACTACTCATAAATTTCTTGTCTCTACCTCGCTTCGAACTCGAATTCGAATCAATATCTACACACTGTGAACAGGAATCCCCTCTACGATTCCTCGAAGAATCAGCTTCAGTCACATAACTCTTTTCAGAATCATCTTGTGTAGCTGCAGTGCTTGAAATCGGTTCAAACTTGTCATCCCACAATAAACCTTTAAGTTCTTTATGAACGGCTGAATATAAATTAGATAAAAGATAATCAGGAGCATCAGGGCCGTTGAATCCATCATAAATCCCAACAAAAACCCATCCATGTTCCTCCGAAACGACCACGTGTACTCGATCTTCCCCAGCTTTGCCTTGAGCCCATTGAAGATTTTGAGACTCGAGAGAATCATCGTCTTCTAATAAACTACCGTCGCTACTCACGGTTAAATTATTGTCGTTTTTATTCTTATCCGACCCGATAAGCCACTCGGGTTCTTTAACCGAAGCCATTCCTTTAATCGGAGCTACAATAGAATTCAAGTTCTGGCCGCGAGAAATCCTTTTGGAAATCGCTCTCTGAAGAGCCCGAATCAATGACCGTTTTCGTGATCTAGATCGGAAATTAAAACCCGAAAGGGAAAAACTCCGTTGAAATTGTTCGTTGGAGCTAACCTTGTCAATCGGACCCGAAAACAACCCGCTGCGATCGAGTGGTCCAGATAAGAACCCTCTTTCAATTGGACCCGACAAGAAACCTCGCTCCAGAGGACTCGAATGATAGTTACCCGAGAATATCGGACCCGAGTTGATCAGATTTTTGGGGATCGGCTGCAAAGGAATCGAAGAGAAATTATTGGAGCAATCAAAAGCCGCAGCACGGTCAAAACTACTGTAAGCGTACGGATCAAGGAACGCTGTGGAGAGCGGCGTTGATGTGTTGGCGCTGACGGAAGCGCCGGAAATAGTGCCAAACGTGGTCGTTTCTTCAGAGTGGACCTTGGAGGATGATAATCGAGTCGGGTCCGGTCGAACGTAGCAGAAAGAGTGTCCGAGGCCTTCATCAAGCGGGTCCGATATTAAAACTGATATATCGTTTTGTCGGCGAGCATGTTGGCCTCCCGTGAAGCACACGGTGAGCTTACCAAAACCGTTTCCCATACTTGAACAAACACAGAATTTAAAAGCAAGAACAAATAGAGAGAAATAGAACCAAAAGAAAAGTTTATGGTGATTGAAGTTATAGTACTAAAGGACGCGTCGACATGGCAAGAGAGGAAAGTAGGAGGAAGAAGACGAAGTTAATTGCAGGTAGAGCGAGAAGCGTTGACTTCGGGAACAAAGGACTGATTTGAAAATGGGAGAAATGATTTTTCTTTGTTTGAATTTTATTTTTTTTAATTTTTTTATTTTATGAGAGGAAAGAGATAGAGAGGCGTTGACTAAGGCTTAGGTTTCTATTTTCAATAAACTCGTGGGTCTGTCGGAGAGTGAACGCACGCTCCTCGTCAGGGAAATCGTCGCAGTAATTAAGTAATTATAACTTAGTACATGTAATTAAATATGAAGAGATATTTTCTTTAATCGCTATATTGCTTTAATGAGATCGAATCAAAATAACCTGGAGACGCGGAAACTGCACGCGGAAGTGGAGAGCGTGAGGAGGAGATGATTAATGTGGGTGAAAACTGACAGGTGGTGATAAATAAGCATGCGTAGTACAATCAACAGACTGACACCAATTGTGTGGCTTTATTTCATTGGTTTGTCAACTAGAGGATTCCCGATTACTCACCTTGACTTTTCTCAGTATTTATTTATTTATCTATTGTTTCAACTGGAAAAAAAAAATATATATATATATATATTTATTTATTTATATTTTGTTGTTCAATCAATACAGTGAGGTGGGGTGGTTGAATACTTACTAATGAAGCTTCATTTGAAGATCTGATCTGATTGTCTAAATGTTTCAGATCGGCTAAACGACACCGTATTTGTCATGGTTAGACGGATTCCCACTAATCTTATGAGGAATAAACAGTCATTACACATTCACAGCAGCGTTTGGTAAAGATTACTTAAAAATTAAAAAATGGCATTAAGCATTAATATTATTTTTAGATTGACAAAATGACACATAGCACTTATGGAAATCAATGTGGCACATTATTATTAGACAAAGGTAATTGGTACATGATTGCTTCCAACAACATAAAAAATAAATAAATAAATAAAAAGGATGGAGACTAACCCATTTCAGCTACAAAAATATTAATTAATAAAAAGCTTAATTAATAATAATCCCAATTGAGAATTCAAACCACTCATCATTTCAAATACTGCAAGTGGAGAAACCTTCCTATCCACCATCTCATCAATCTGACCTCTTCATATTAACTTTAAACCTCATGGTAAATTTCCCATTATTAAATTAATTAGGGTTTAATATATATAATTTTTGTTAATTTAAATCACCACCTTTTTGACGTGGGTGTATTTTCTATTCAATTTCCTTTGTTGCTTTCTTAGTGCTTTCATAATCATATTATCTTATAAACTAATCTATGAATCAACAAATTAAACAGTGCAATTAAAGAAATTGTGCTGTATAGCATTTGAATAATGGCTTTCCGGGTCCAAGTTATTGATCTCTAGAAGCTCAATTGCCTTATAGCTTTTTTATTAGAAGTAAAAGATGAGATGATGGCTTAATGCATTGACTAATATTGTTTTGGATCCTTAAATCTTGACTTTGAATTGGTAATTTCACCTTTCTTCACTCCATCCATTGTGGGTGCTTAGTTTAGTTTAGTGGGTTTTGTTTGTATTAGCAATTGGACATTTGGATTTGGTGTCACCATACAGTTTTGTTCATTGATGATAATGCTTTCCACTTCGGCTATACCTACCTTCGGTGCCTCATCTAAACCATCCTTTGTGTTTCTGGCTTTTGGGATAAATCACAAAAATGAATGTGAATTTGAGTGGCGGCTTGGCTTATTGTCTACAACTAATGATGGCGAAACACACTTCAGAACCCAAATTTGATTTGACATATTTGTAGAAAACAGAAACCAACGCCAAAATTTTCAGAGTACAAACAGAATGTGGATGTTTCATAAGTCAAGGGGAGGAAACTTAATCTGCAAGAATATAAAAGAACTAACAGGGAGAAAAAGGGGTAAGATATTTTAAACAACTCAAAAAATGCCAGCCATTGAGCGAACACAATCCGGATAATCTGAAATTATAGGCAGCATTGTCGTTATCACAAGGCGTAAGCGCCTCCACCACCATTGCCCACTGACTAAATTCAACTTCTTATACCGAATTACACCTTTCACTCTTCTTAGCTTCCCTGCTTTTTCCCCATGGAATTATCAATTTCATCTTTTTCTCTTCTTCCTCGAAATACTCCATCAAGACAGAATTTTCAATGTAAACCCTCAACTTACAAGTGTATTTAGCTGAAAAGCCCTACACTAAACGCCCAAAAAGGTAGGTTTTTAGTAGGTATAATAAGGTTTTCATTCATAAAAAATGGGTTCTTGTTATTAAAAAAACAGTAACATTGAGTCTTTGACTTTGACTGATAAATAGTGTTAAAATCAAAGCATCACTTGAATGGTTTAGGAGGTGGCTTGACTATGTAATTTAATGGAATTTTTTGTAAAATGACTGAAGAATTTGCATCGAATTACCCAATTTAATCTATTAATTTTTTATTTTTTTTCTAGTAACGACATTGAAAAGATAGAGACTAGTCAACATGTTATACTTTGCCCTTTCTCTATGCAATGAATTTTCTTCTCAAATTCAATTAAAATCAATGTAGTTGAATAACTTTACTAGATTGTGACAATTCAACATTTTACAATTAATATTTTTGGTAGTTTGGACTGAGCCCGTGATTGTTTATTGGCTCGACCCACCATGAATTGCATATGCTTTGGGCCTACTAATGGACCCATGACAAGCTACCTCAGGTTCCTTATTTAATTGAATATCTATCTACCCACTGGTCTCTTTGAAATTGTTTATCTAAATTTCAATATCAATGGAATTTGAGGGTTTTTTTTTTTTTTTTTAAATCTTTTTGAATTCATTTAAAAGTTGAGATTCCAAAACACCCTTATTCTATTTTATATTCTTATATACTAAAGCATTTTATGGTATATAATCGATTAATTAATATATTTATCTTGAACCAAACTTTTATTTAAGAGTAAAATGTGTTCAAAAAACCATAAAAAAAAGTGTTTCCTTTTATCTATTTTTTATTATTAATATTATAAAATTATCTATACCTTAACTATTGAAAGATTAATAAGGTAATTGTAATTTTATTATTATTAATTTTTACAAATATTTTCATTTTTAATTAAAATAATAAATAACACCATAATAATTATCTAATTTTACTTGATATAATATTAATTTATACCTGATAATTTTTTCAAATAATATATATTTATGATAATATTTCATTTTTAATAAACATTATCTAAACTACGCCCATCATAATTATATTAAATATAATAATAAATTAAATCTAATAATTTGTCAAGTAATATATCTCATAAGAGCAATGCTATGTGATTAAATATAATTTTATTTTTAATTAAAAATTATTTAATTATATGATAATATATTATTTATATATTTAAATTATATAACAAAAACTCTCATAATATTATATTTGAGTAATACTATGTGTATCTATTTTAGGTACACAAATATATACACACTCATATGTGTCATCATATGATTAGTTATTATTTTATTCTTAATTCAAAATCATTCAATCACATGATAACATAAATAAATATGTACATATTTGTATATCTAAAGTAGATACACATAATTTTATTGATTATATTTTGATACATTACCTAAACAGGCTAAACTGTACCCATCCTAAAAGTTAATATTTGATATAGCCAAAAATAAATGTAATTGGTGGGGCTACAAAAGGGCATTCCAAGTGAAGTGAGTAAATGTTATTAGCGTTAGATCATCGCATAATCAGGCTTTACTGATTACAACTTTTTAAAACCTTTTTCGTTTGGTAGCAGAGGGAAAACACACGGTCAATTAACAGTCTCGACGCCCATATACAACATCTAACCGTACACTGAGCCATGCCCCACTCAAATAACATCGAACGGCCTAGAAGAGCGTGAACACAGCAGCCTTTAGACCTTAAGAGTCTAAGATCAGGGACCATCAAAAAAAGATTGTGGGGTCAAACAAACACAGCACACAGAGCTTGCTTTTGCCTTCTGGCATCCACTGGCTTGCGTTGCCCTACCATCAATTAAATCTAGCAAAATGCCATAGCACAATTCAAACTAGAAAAGGGTAGATTCTCTGATTAACCCCAAATACCCTCACTCACACCAATTTCAGTTCTTCTCAACTCAAATGCCCACAATCTTATGCTAAAATGACTTCATGTGTGAACGTGTGCTTTATCAGTGTACGTCGTAACTCAAGATTTTGCACAACAGTTCTTCCTTGCTGGTGCAATAGAATATAACATGTTCATTTATTTAAGTTAAAAGAAATGCCAAGTGCTAGAAAATTTTTTTGTTCTGCAATTTTAGGGGAAAAGAATGAATGATACCTTTACTTGATTCTTGAACTTGAATTATTGTTTATTTCGTTTGGATTCAAACCCATGAAATGGGGCTTCGAAACTTCTTTAAGAACTTTTCTCAGTTCCTGCAGAAAAGTTGTCTGCAACAGAAAGAGAAGACACCAAAACAACAAGAAAATGCACGGAAAAACAATCCACACTTTCCTCAAATTAACGAGAATGCATTATCAAATTTTCAAAAACCTCTTTACAACATAAACACAGCTCCGTCAAAGAAAAAATGGCGATTTTCAATGTAAATTTATTGAATCATCGACACAACTACCGAACCCTCTAAATTCCCAGAACCTAAAAATAATGAGTTCGTCTGCTTTTGTAGCCAAATGTAATTCACAGTGTTATAATAAAAAATATATAAAAAAAATAAGCAAAAGCCAAATAATTAAAATTTCATACCAATACATACATCAATCCTATACAACACAGAGCAGTAACAATGCAGCTTCTCCTTTGCACCAACTCATCAGGTCCTGATTTAACGTCCTCGCGAAAGCCAGGAGGCGACAACAAATGCGAAGAGGGCCCATCGAATCCCGGCGAAGGTGAAACATCCGGCGCCGGAGCATTCCCCATCACTTCATTCTCAGGCTTCCCTGAAACCGCAGATTCTTTACCGAAAATCTCCCTTGGCAACAATACTTTCGATACTCCGAAAATGGCCACTGGATTCTGATCAAAAACTGTTTGTGTCACGGATGCTTGAACAAGGCCAGTGTCAATAGCGACCGAACCGTTCACTCGAGATATATTTAAAGTAAATCTACCAGCTCCCATATCCTCCGTGGCTAATGTCGGCTGAACCGGGTTCACAATCGACTCCAGTGAACCTAACGGATAATACGAATGCAAGACATGAAATTTCAAGACTACAGCTTTTTTATCAGCCGGAAGAGATTGAAGCTTCACATTATTAGGTAGATCTGCAAATGCGATATCACTGGGAACAAATAGGGTGATTCCAGCACCGCCCTCGTCGGCCTCGAATTCTTCAACTACGCCGGAGGCCGACAACATTGACGCCGCGACATTAAAATTGTGGCCGTCAATTAAGGCCTTAGTAATATTTAATCCTAGCGGAGGACGACTCTCGGACGCCATAAGATCGAAGCCGTACGGGATGACGAGAGAGTTAACAGATAAGATCGTGATGTTGTAAGGCAGGGTTTTGACCAGCGATAAAACGGTGGCGTTTGAGGGCGAGTAAGGAGCCGGTGAGTGAAGTGTTATTGTCTCCGTTGTCGGGTTATGGCTTATGTTTACTGACCCGAAATTGGAGGATGCCCGACCCGTCGTTTGGAAAAGTGTAGTGACGAGAATTCCGGAGGGAGAGATCTGCTGGAGGTCCGACCAGGAAAAGAATTGGAGGAGTACGTGGTAACGGAGGAGGTCGGCAAGTGAGAAAGGGGAGAGGCGGTGCGTGAGGTCCACGGAGGATGGGGAAGTTAAGTAGGAGTTAGGTACCGTAAGAAGAGTGAGAGAGGAGCGGTGGGAAAGGTCATTGGCTACGGCGGTGTTGGAGAGAAGCGCAGAAAAAACGGAGAGATTTGGGTAAGGAGAGAGTAGTTCTGTGATGTTTAGCGCTGAAATGGAGGGAGGGGTGAAGAGGAGTAAAAAGGTTATGATGGTAGGGGTAAAATGGGAAATGTAAAGATTGAAAGCCATGCCCATGGAGCCTGTGCGGAGTGTGTGAGTCTCTCTCTCTCTCTCTCTCACTCCAATTGCAGAGATGAGTGAGTGAGTGGTGATTGTAGCAGAGGGATTGAGTGAGAGAGAGTGATGATGGAGAGTCAAAATGATTATGGGGATGGTGATGGTACTGTTGATGAATTGAATTAGTTTATTTTTAGCATTATTAAAATTCTCTGTCAAGTTGCGTTGGATGGGCGAGTGAATTCACTCGCTGTTCTCGTCGTATTATGTGTGGGTGTGTATACTGTAGATACGATAGATTATTGTATTTGAGAAATTAGGCTAATCACCTGTTGCCCACCCAAGTTTTGATGAAATACTCGCCACTCTATAAATTTAAAAAATTTACTTTTTTACCTATTTATTAAATTTGTTTTAAATTTTTGTTAATTTTTTATAAAATTATTAAAAATTAAAGAGAAAACTTTGAATGAAATAACATTTTGTTTTTAAATTTTTGTTATTTAATAATTTAATATTAAATTTTAATTAAAAATAATAAAAAACAAATTTAAAATTAATTATCGATATTTATTAGTATAAGTATTGAGAATTTTATACTTTAATATCGTTCTAAACTAAAATCGCACTTAAAAAAAAAACAAAATTTTTTCAATTTTTTTATAACTTTTCATTGTTATTTGTAAATAAAATACAAATTTTCATTCTTGATCAGAGACCATGACTCATATCATTGCTATCGTCTTCATTATCATATTTGCACTTTTTTCTTCTTCAACCTCTTGATATGCTACTTGTTTTTCAAGATATCCAACAAAGTATTATGATTGAGAGCTATTTCGAAACACGTCTAATTATGGATGATACAAAGACTTAAACGAAATATAATGTATTGTAAAAACAAGAACACTAGCAAATAAAACAAAACAAATAAAGTCAAATGAAAAATAAACCATTGAAAAATGGTACAAGAGGAAATTTATAATACAACCAACGACAAAATGGGTATAAAAAAAAAATACAAGAAAAATGAATGAAAAAAAACCAAAAATAAATAGATATTTTATTTAATAAGTTTGATTGTTAATTGCTTCCTCTTATTCTCTGGTTGTTCGTGATAGGTTGATGTATTTTCATCTTTATGTTAACAAATGATAAAATACTAATTTTGTAACTAAACAAAATCTATTAACAAATTTGGATTATTGGTGTTAAATTAGATTTTTCAAACTTAAAAATAAAAAACCCGTTTCTCTAAACTTTGGGTGGAAAATTGTCATTTGACCTACCATAAATGATAAATTATTTATGAAATATTTTAAAGAGAAATACTAAATTTACAAATAGATTATATTAATCAATTCATAGCATTTTATAATTAGATAATTTTAAAATAAAAAAAAATAATCACATTATCATATATTGTAATTTCATATAGTACAGTTATGTTAGCAAAATATGTATACAGTTTTATATTTTTTTTTAGGATTATATATTATGTGTATTAATATAATTATGTGTATAAATAATATAGATAATTTTATATATAAATAATGATATATTATTATATAATTAAAAATAAAATAATATTTAATTTTATGATAATATATTATTATTATTATTTATATACAAATTCTATATACCTAATATTACTTGATATGTATTCATTAACCTAAAAAACAATCTATAGGGCACTTACAAAACGAAGATGAAAATATTGGAGGGTATTTGGTGATACCTCATGAGGTTTGATGCCTTACACACTTGGTCGATGACCACGACAAAATCCACCGTCAACAGCGGAGCCTTTATTGCCTTCCTACTTTAAAATAATAAGATAGATCGGCTTATGTACGGTCGTCCAGCTTCGTGATGACTGATGACGTACTGTTAATCTGGATTTCTCTGCTACGTGTCAGGCATCCGCATGGCTCATTTTTTATTCTTTACATTCGAAGCTTTTCTGCATCACCATAAGGAAGAGCACTTCCGTGACACAGAGGTGACAAAAAATTCCACTGTTTATGGTTCACTAGGAAAAAATTATTAATTTATCTATTTTTAAACAGAATTCTAAAATTAAAAAAAAAAAAATGTTTTTTATATTATCGACCAACGGTAAAAATTTTGTGAAGACATTAGACATAATTTGAATTATTTGAAAGTGATTTTAAAAAGTAATTTTAATTTTTCAATTAGTCAAACATAAAAATAAATTTAAATGGATAGTGATTTTTCCTTTTGGTCCCTACCAAATTAATTTTTTTACTTAATTTGTAAATATTCTTGTTTAATGTATCTTCAAACCCTCTTTAATACTTAAAACATTCTTATAATCTTAATTAAATTCTGTCTTGAAGTTTCTTTCCAAAATTCTAATTGAGTTTCTAACAGAAATGGAAAGTCGTTGGCCAACTGTTGATGCCTGCCTTTATGGACATTATCTCTCCCTAGTTTCTTCAAATTTTATATTTACCTTATAAAGAAAAATCCTATATAAATTGAATTTTCGATACTAAAATAAATACCATCAAACATAAAAATTGATAAATAGTTTGAATATGAGATTTATTATAAGTGATTATTATTTCTAATCGACTTAAAAGATTAAAGTGACTAATTAAAGTTGATTCGTAGATAAAATAATAAATTATTAATTTAATCTATCTTTTAAGTTTACTTGTGGGTAGAATATTTGAAGTGGGTATTCTCAATTGTAGGACTCACAATTTAAAGGGTAGATGCTGGTGTAGGATATTCATCATGTGTGCC
This sequence comes from Mangifera indica, assembly GCF_011075055.1. NCBI lineage: Eukaryota > Viridiplantae > Streptophyta > Magnoliopsida > Sapindales > Anacardiaceae > Mangifera > Mangifera indica. Next base: position 17,610,635 of record NC_058138.1, on the reverse strand, counting down.
ATAAAGATAACTTTTTTTTTTAATTTACAAACTTAATAATTTAAAAATATAATTATAATTCAAGACAAAAGCTAATGAAAAAATCACTTCCCATCCAAAATATCTCCATTGGCCAATCAGGAGAGAAGGTATAAAAAGATGATGACAAACATAAAAAGAAAACCTCCCATAAAGAAAAGCCTATGAAAGTTTCTTCGATAGAAAAATCTTTATCAATTTACTGTAAATTGAAAGAAGACAGAGAATATCCTCCTGTTCTTTTTCTTTGCATGTGGCATGTGTGTGAAGAAAGAAGAAAGAGATGCTATGATAGCCACTGATTTGTTTGCTGCTTGGTGTATAATATTCCTCACACACCAATAATAGAAGCATTATTTTAATAACAAGTATGGAAACTAATTCTGGCCTGTGGTTTACAGCCAAATTTCTTTGTTGGTGTCAGATTAAGCCTGCGCCTCCGCCATCGTCTTGTGGGCTCGCTAGAAACAAAGTTTCTTTCTCACCTTTCTGGAAATAAAAAAATTAATAAAATTATTATCTCATATACTCAAATAATAACAGAGATGATGCACCATTCACAATCTGAGGTTCGATTTGAAAGGCCTACAGAACGGACCTATGATGGGCTTTGAGGCCCATTTGGTACCTCTAATTCCTTGCTTGAGATTGGACCAACCAGGCTGAGATATTTTATTTGTTTTGAACTTTCAACTCAACGCACAAGGTCATACTAGATTTCTGGTGAAACACGTTAATACCTTGATTATTATTTCCATCTAGAAGAAACTGAAGACTATGGTCAACTTTCAACTGCCTTGAGAATCAAAAAGCTGATTGGCTGATTCTCTGATCGTGGGTCATTTTATTATACTCAATGAAATGGTGGTATACATATAAACAAATACAATTGAATATTATAATGAATTGCGATTCAGTTGGTAAGGCATAGAGAGAGTTGGAAAAATGAGTGGATTTCGTGGTCAAATTGGCATAAGATTGGCCCCCTAAGTAGACGATCCACCAAATACCAAAATCAGAATCAACAAACAAATTAACCTAGTATTGTTGCGGCTCATGGACGTCGGAATAATGGCTATCTACATTGCACTCTTCACAAATATTGTGCATGCAAAATTGTGGCAATCCCCTGCAAGGGCATGCATGAGGGAGCCAATCCTCCGACTCCCATGTGTCATCGCCCTCACTCCTCGATGGGCTATGTAAACCAAGTTGGTTTATTTCACTGCAATAAGCTATTATTTACAGTACAGAGAACCAATCTCTCTCTAGAATTTGCAACACAAGATCCACGCAAGCTTGCATGAGTTTGGTTCTTTGAGCTAAATTCCTTCTTGTAATTAACGTTTATTTAAGTTCACTAGATTTGAAATAAATGGACCAGGTCCCATAGATGAAGACTATACTTTATAGCCGAACTATGACAACATTGTTTATCCCCTTTACGCAAAATTTCAGATGCCACATATTTCTAGTTGGTGCATCTCTCACATCAAATAATTTTCAAATCATAAATGAATTAATTGAATAATATTATGTATATATATGTTCATATAATTTTATTGAAATTAATTAATATTATATTAGAGATAAGGATTACGTATTTTATTATAATCCAGCCTCTTTATTAGAATATTATTGTTGATGATGACCTTCTAGCTTAAGTGTAACAAGTTTGAATGAATCCCCATACGGTGAAAAGAAAAATTCAAAGTAAATGAGCCAACACTCCATCAGATTTCAATGATATGAAAGCATAAATATTCAACTGTTTTTTTTTTTTGATGATATTTAATGAAGTAACATATGATTAGGAATATAAATACAAATTCAAAGATATAATCTAATGTAAGTGGTACGTACTTGTTGAAATAGATAACGCCACCGTAACAACAAAAATGAAATAATGTTTATAATATCTTCTTCTTTGAAATAGTATATCAAAATATTAATCCAAACATGAAGTCAAAATCATTTGGTCCTGAAGTTTTGCCTAATTACAAGGTTCTATAGAATATGAAAATAATACTAAAATGCCTGTTCGGTTATTATCAAAACAATAAAATTATGTGTACAAACAATGATATATTATCATATGATTGATATTATTTTATCTTTAATTTTTAATTATCCAATCGTATGATAATACGTTAATATTTACGCATAAAATTGTATATATAGTGTTATTTTTATAAAAAATTCGTCTCTCCGTCAGTGGATGAAGAGACGAAGACTTTGTCTCTCTGTTGGCAAACATCAACTTGTCTATCAACGAAACGAGAGAGTCAGCTAAAGGTTAGGGTGGGAAGAAGAGGTCGTTAGAGAGAGAGAAAAAAAAGACTTTAGAAATGAGAAAAAAATGTCAGTTTTTAAAATTAGAAAAATTTAGGTGAATGTAAAATTGTTAGCTTTCAAAATGAGGTGAGGATGTGATAAAATTATATATTTTTTAATATTACCGTTAAAATGATTATTTAACCTTTATATATAATAAAGAATTTTAACAGAAGTTAAATGATGAGTATACATTTAAGTTTTTGAAATTGTGTAAGTAAGAGTTTGAGAATACACTAAACCTTAGACATGTGTAATTATGTTAATTTAAACTAATATTACATGTATAAATTAATTGTATAAAATTATTTATAAAATTTTATATGATAAAATTTAATTGGATGGTTTTAAATTGAGAGAAAAATAACTCACAGACAAATTTAACTGCTAATCCAATAGTTTACTAGGTGATTAGGCTAAACTCCAGGGACCAAAAGGAACTAAGTCTGGAAAACCGGTTTATGTCCCCCAATCACGTCACCTCGCAGACAACCTAACCGCCTTTAATTTCCACCTTCTCTTTGTCTAATCTTTGTTGGCAATAATTTTTTCTGAATCTTTTAAAAAATTAGTTATTTGGGTGAAGACATCATACTGAAGACTCCCTCTATCTTGGCATTTTCTATTGCTGATTAGCTTGCTTGTGTGTTGTGTGTGGAGCTAGATGGGGTTGGTGAGCTGCACCAAGCGTGCGTTTAACTGCTTGGGGGAAGTTGCTTTTTATATATAAATGGTTTGGTCATCAAAACTTTCCGTTTGGTTTACTTCGAAGATTTAGACTTGTCTTGTAGCTTAAATTGGACCAATCTTATAGAAAAGCTAGCGCGGAGAGAGAGAGTTGACCAGGCGTGGCGGGTAAAGCAAGGCTGTGGAAATACTTTGGTCGTTAGCCATCTTCTTTGCTCAGGTCTTCTTGCTATATGACAAATTCTGACTTCAACTCTCTTTTCGTTCTTGTATGTTAAAGACATATGCATGGTTTTTAAAGATTTTTCTTCACTCTGATGCTCTCTCATGCATATAGAGGAGCTTTTCAAGCTTTTTATTTCTCACCAGGTTGCCTTTTAATCTTAGTATAGTTTCTGAACTTAAGGTTGGATGGTTTCTTTCACTTTGTTGCTTATTAGTTGCCCTGCTACAAGAAACACGAAAGAAGCTGCTTTTAGTTTGATGCTATATGCATGGTCGGTTAAAAAGGGTGAAACGTGAATTTAAATTTTTGATGTTTGAAAAGATAAATATATTTAATTGTTTGATTGATGACGAGATAGGATGTATTAATTTTCTGATATTGATATTCTTCATGTCATCTTTGCCTGATGCAACCATATAAACACTAATCCTTTAACTGCTTGCTTATGTTTCTGATTTTGATTGTTTTGTTAAAGAACCTGACCTCTGTAGAATTTATGAGGTTGAGAGGAATTTCAATTTTCATAGAAGGAAAATACATGCACATCTTTATTTTACCTTGTTGAAAGAATCTGTTTAGCCTCTTTTATTTTTACATGGTATAAAATCATCTCCAAGTAGATGTGGGTTTTTGTTGCTTGGGATGCTGGTAATACCATAGCTTGAAAGGTTTACCTTGCCTTTTCCCTTCTCTATGCATGGTGTTTGATGCTTGTTCTAAATAAAGATAAAGATTTGAGAGTTAGCTCTCTCTCTCTCTTTTTTTTTTTTTTTGTAATTTGGAAAACAGTACCTGAATTCAGAATCTGCTTGTTGATTTATTTGATATGACACTTTAGCTCCTTGTATTGTTTACCTAGTTTACTTTTGTTCTGTTCAGGATTCAGAAGATATTAGTCCTAGAGGTTGAAATCAGTTGTTTGATAAATTCTTGTCTGTGAAATATGGGAAGGCAGTTGCAGCATGTGCACTCTGGCCAACAATTTGAGCACTACCATCCTAGCTGCCTATGGAGCATACTTCATATTCTTGATTATCATCGATGGAGAAGGACTGTTTCACATAAAAAGCACCGAAGAGGAAAGCGTGCCATATGTAAGCAACTCAATTTGCTTCAGCCTGTCTCCATCTGTTTCGTAAAAAATCTGGATTAAATATGATAGTTATCGCTTTGCATCTAAAGTTACATTCACCGAGAACTACTAGGATATACACAATATTTAGATGAGATTTCTGAATACTGTTGTGAAGGTCTCCAGGCATCTTGTTGATTACTGTTGTCTGGTGATTGAATTCTGTTCTGCACAGTCAATTGTTGGAACAGTTTATTGAAAAGGAAAATATTTTTATGTTTGTGTTGGATGCCATGTTATATAGTCCAATTAATACGACCTTTCCATCAGTGCTGAATTACTTGCTTAAATAAGTAGAAGGTTTTAATTTATGGTCTGCCTTGAAACTGTTTTGCTTGCATAATAACTGCAACTGGAACAAAAAGTAAATTATTGCTTTTGAAGAGGCTCTCTCAAATCTCCTGGTTTTCTGGAGATTATGTAAGACCTAGTTGACTGTCAGTTGCACTACACTTGCATGAATTGTTCTATATCTGGGCAAAGCAGAGGAAATCCTATGCAGGATAGAATTTCCTCTTAGCTGTTCAGCTCAATTATTGTATGTTATGATTTATTTATTATTACTAATTGTAGGCTTTGGAAATCCAAAGACAATATCCTTGGAACGTGAAAGTGGTGAAGTGCAAAGTTTAATGGATCCTGATAACTTCCTGGTGAGTTCATATTTCACACTAAATTCCACTCTTCATTTTATCATGGAAATTGAGTTGTTTCTTCTGCATACAACAAAAACATCAACTGACAGTAAATATGAAATTATCAGGTCGAACAGGACACTACCGAAAATTCAATTGAAAAACATTCGGGCAAAGCCAGCATTAAAGCATTAATCAGTGAAGAGATGTCCAAGGAAGAGAACCACAGACATTCGATTTTGGGTTTTCCTGCACAATCCAAGTTTCAGCAAACACATTCAATCCATCATTTAGATTCTTCGGACTTTCGCCTTGGTAAAATAAGCAATGACTGGACAAATCCAATTATTGTACTTCATAAAGATGAAAACACTTCTTCCACTGGATCGCGGGTTTCATCTCTGAAAAAGAGAACAAGGAAAGTAATTGCAAGAACTAAAAAGCATGATTTGGCTGATAGTGTGAATGGTGAGGACAACTTGGGACAATACCAGCTTCTTGGAAAGCAGGACAAAGTGATGGAAAACTCAAAAATTCAGAAGCAGAAGGATAAGCAGCTCAATCACGAAATTCTGCATCAACAGGTTAAGGAATATGTGGATGTTCTTGAGATATTCAATGTAAACAAAGAGGAATTCCTAAAAACCCTGAAGGAACCTGATATTGGTGTCTTGGACAATTTCCCTGGCCAGAAGATTTCAAATAGAAAGGTAAATTTAAACAAATCAGGATCATTTCCGGTAGCTGATTCTTCTCGTCTTAGATATCGTAGATCCAGTACACTTGAACACAAGCAGAATGAAACTTGGGCCTTCCCAAAAGGAGAAATGCCAGTATGCAGTACTGCAGTACCTAATCCTGATTCAGCCAGGTCTCAAAAAGGTTATAATTCAAAGACAGTGCCTTCAGTTGAGGATTATAATGTGGGAAGTACCATTAAACAAAAAGCTGATAATTATTCTCAGGGTTTGCCCCAGGTATCTAGTCATCAAAGATGGGATAAGTTGGTTAAAGGTCACTTCAGAGGTATAAAGCAGAGAATAAAGCTTGCTATTAAAGAGAATAGAAGGGAGAATGATCAATTTAAAACTGAGGGAAGAGAGATGCCTAGAGGTGCGGGAAAAAAAAGCATGGGTGATGATGGTACAGACAGCTCCAGAATTTATCATGATAGAGATGGTTCTGATCCCGATTTTAGAAAAAGCAGAAGACACATGAGAACCACCTCCCTAAATGAGTCCCTGGAAAGATACGCTCAGTTGTTTGAGTCTAGTTCCGGCGGAGAAGCAAAGTTACCTCACTCTAACAGCTTAAAATTGAGAAATGACCATAAGACTTCATTGAGAGATCGTACTCCAAAATTCTTCCGGAGGATTTCCTCCCTGTCTGATCTTGAGTCATTTTTATCTTTACTAAATGAGTTGGCTCATGAATCAGAGATGCCAATTAGCACTGAAGTGGATCTCAATACTAACACTGAAAGCGATAATCAGAACGAAATGAAGTCAAGTAGCCTTCCCATAGCAACAGATAAGTTGGAACCATTAAATACTATTGTAGAGACTCAGTTTCATAACAATTCAGAACAGGGAAGTGCTAGCAATGCAGTTATTGAGCATTCAGGTCCCTTAATAGTGGATAGAATAGGCGAGGATATTTCTCTGACTGGTGAATTTGGTGAGAATAATATTGATGCTTTAGAGGTTGCAAGCATCCCTCGGCAGGATCAGGAGATTGCTTCCACATTGAATCCTAGTGTATGCCATGAGCAAACATGTCCAGATTTGGAGCCCGAAACTTGTTTTCCAGAGAATATGATAGTCCCCGCAGAAGTTCCAATTTCAGAAGGTACCACAACTAGCTCATGCAAACTGCACTTCTTTTATCCCTCTTTCTTGCTGAAATGCGATGTACTTTAATAAATAGATTGGTGGTGAATATTTCTTATGACTTGATGAGACGAAAATATAGTATGAGGCTTGAAAATCTATGTTTTCCATTTAGTTGACTGTGGCAATTGATTTATTTGTCTAAATTCTAGCAGGTTCAAAGTTGAAGCCAGTGCATGTTCACATCGATGAGGCAGATGCTTCTTTCAACATTCTTCAAAATAGGTCCAATGCTGATCTCTTACCAGACTTGTGTGACACAATGAACGCTGACAAGGATGATCACCTCCAGCATTTTGAATTAGGTAACAATGATGCTTCCTTCAATTATGTAAGAGAAGTTCTTCAGCTGTCAGGATTTATTGGAAATGAAAGCCTTGGAACTTGGTATTCACTAGACCAGCCACTGAATCCTTTGGTGTATAAGGAATTGGAAGAATACTTGCACCATGAACTACAATACTCACCTGCAGAGATGGGAGGAAACTGTGAGCACCAACTTCTGTTTGATTTAATTAATGAGGTACTACTTGAGCTCTATGAGAGATCATTCACCTACTTCCCACAAGCCTTGTCCTTCAATCGCCACATTCATCCAATGCCAAAGGGGAACCGTGTTCTTGACGAGGCCTGGTCAAGAATTTGCCAGTACCTCAGCTTTAGGACAAACCTGGACCAGTCATTGGATGATATTGTGGCCCAAGATTTGGCAAAGGGTGATGGTTGGCTGACTCATCAATTTGAGACAGAATGTGTAGTTCTTGAGCTTGAAGAGTTCATTTATGATGAACTCCTGGATGAACTTATTTACTCATGAGAGTCACATATTCATGCTTGTGTTCTTTCTAGGAAAAATTTGTATATAAAATTTTGTTACTGTTTGAGTGTTTGAGTGCACATACATAATAGGGTGGAAAGAAATTCTTTCATGTAGTTATGCTTTTGCGTAAGGTTGGATGACTTATTAGAAAACATTTACAATACAATATATATGCTCTTACATGATGATAACACCTCTTGGGCGTTTTCATACATCAGTAAATAACAAATGGAGAAAGAGGTCGTACGGAAACGGTAATCCTATCAGTGATGGAAACTTCAAACCCAAAATGTGAGGGTAAACGGAATTGTTGTCTTTTCTTGTTCTTAACATTATATGATTGTACTGTTATTTTTCTTTTGGGAATAAATTCTGTTCAACTATTAGATTCGCTCTGTTATTTACCAGAGAACCACCATGGGCACTGCTTAGAGATTTAGTTTTAGAGCTTGAGTACCATCAGGAGGGTTTATCTGATCCGCGCGCTCCCCCCCTCCCGGTAGTAGCAAATTAAATTGATGAAGCAGGAGCTGAAAAAGTTTACAAAGAACTGCAAAGAAGAAAGCAGGGTGTCCCTGTTTATCCAGCGTGTGCTGTCTTGGAGAAAAGAGTTTCAGAGCTGAAAGATGGTCTTAAGATGCTTGGTGTGAATGGTGAAAATTTAAAGAAAAGACTCAGCTCAGGAAAAAAATATTTTAATTAGTGTGTGAGGCACAGTTTATTTGTCCAACACTCCACAAGAAGGAAGAAAAAGTGAAAATTTCAGATTTAATGACCGGTTTTACCATTACATCAAATAAATAAAAAATTTAATTTAAAAATATTATTGAAATAAATTTAAATTTTTACTTTTATATTTAAAATTTTGAACCTTTTACGCTTCGGTTATGATAGAAAATTTACTTGGTTAAATAATCTTAGAACTAAAGCGTATTCCGTTATCAGGGGACAGAGGCCATTTAAGGCCCACAACATGTGAATGCTTCTTGGCTGTAAGGCGCCTGTCTTCCCAGCCATCACATCATTCAATTTTTTATGTAGAACGGAACAAATTCGTCTAGGATTGCAACACCTGTACAGGAAATATGCACCATTTCTCAAATCAACTGCCTTATAAATAAGGTGAAGGTCTTGCTTAAGAACTCGTCCCACACTGAACTAGCATTCCAGTTTAGTCGTTTCAATCAATTAAACAAAATGTCTTGCTGTGGTGGAAACTGTGGCTGTGGCTCTGGCTGCAAATGCGGGGGTAGCTGCAACGGGTATATTTTCATTTTCACTTCCTCTAGTGGTGCCAATTTTAAGTTATTCTTTGTGATCATTCTCTCTAGTATGTATGCAGATGCGGCATGTACCCTGATTTGAGTTCCTCAGAGAAGACAACCACCGAAGCCATTGTTGTTGGTGTTGCTGGGAAGATGTATGTACACACTAAGGCACATTATGATATTTATGAATTATCCATTGAAAAGATTTTCAACTTCGATTTTCCTATGATGATGATGATCCTGAATTGACTCGTATTGTAGGCACTTTGAGGGATCCGAGATGGGCTTTGGAGCAGAGAATGGTGGCTGCAGTTGTGCAAATAACACCTGCAAATGCGGAAATAGCTGCAGCTGCAACCCCTGCAATTGTTAATTATAAATCATGGAAATGCCGGAAATAAATCAAAAGCAGCAGTGATCTAAAGAAAAATAATAAGTTTATTATAAATAAGAGAGCCTTATCTGCTTCAACATCTTCCCTGGATTAGTTGTAGCTAATTGGCTCTTCTGTTTAACTACTGCTTTCTTATCTTATCCTTATGTGTATGGAAGATTAATAAATCTCTCTTCTTTTAATTACTATCATTTGACTCTCTTAATTGATGTGTTTGCAACATTGATGACGCCATGGAGGTGAAAATTCTGATATCATAACATTGAAACATCTTATAATTCATAAAGTGAATGCCACCATTCAAACAGGCAAACAGCTCAGAAATTAACTTTCGAACTAGAGTACCCTTTGTATTCTGAAGGATTAATTCTTCCGATTGACCATTAATTCATTGCAAATAAAATTGATGAAGCTGGAATCTAATAACATCTAAAAGACAAGTTCAAGCTGGGAGTGATCATGTGTATACTGAAACAATGCTCATGTGCAACTCCTTCAACAGCCCCTAAATTAAGTCAATAAAGCTTGGCGTTGAGAGCTGGAGACCTACTGTGTTGTTTCTGCTCCAAATAGTACTGGGGTCATTCTGTCAGATTTAATTTGACGTGAAATCACTAATCAGATCTTACCTGATGTGAAATAACTAAATCAGGCTCATTTTCGATCTTTAGTATCAATTTGATAAGGACTTGTTGGGGTTAATGGTAAGTTTTCCCCATACGTTTCTTCTGCTGTATATATCCCAGCCCAGGGAAGATCATACATGAATTTCAGTTTATCACATATGTGAAAAAATTATGTAAGGTTATAGTGATAATGATGTTGAAATAAGTTTGGCAGCCGTCGAAGTTGAAAATGTTTTTGAAATCACAATGGCAGATAGTTCTGGTGTTGATGCATGTATGAACCAATCAGAATGAGAGAACTTGCACTCCGAATGATTTAGATTTCTCCTCACAGCAAAGCCAATCATCTACATATTGGATTTGAAAAGACTTCACGACTTTACTGTCTCAAAACAAATCATGTCACTGCATTACCATACCTACTATTATTCGAAAAGATGATACCAACCATCCAGAAATAAATAATAAATGAAAAAGCGTTCAACTTTACCATAAAAAACAAAAGATAATGGGAGGGGAAAGTTGACCAAGTAGAGATGGAGAATCACAAGCAATGAGTAAAGCATATACCACTATCAGAGGACTTGAGCCATTCTAGGTCCACAAACACGAGGAACCTATCCATCATGTAAAACACACCCACAGTGGATGAGAAATTCAAACATTTACCTATGGACTAATTTCTATCAAAATTTTGGATTAGAGGGAAGAGTAAAATCATTATTTTATCCTTAAACTATAAAACCCTAAAAATTTATAAAATTTTCCCCTTTAGCTTGGAAACTAACAATTTTCCCTAAGAATTAAGTTTTAGAAAGTTTACTTTTCCCCCTAGGGCTTTGATTTTCTAACCAAACCTCTCCCTTTTCGACAATTGGCACTGTTTGACCATCCCTCTCCCTTCTTCCAGATCACCCATCTTTTGTTTGACGCTAGAAGGCATGGATCTCAACCAGCGTCTCCTTATCTTTCGCACGAATTGTCTCCCCTTCTTTCGCTCAATTCGTCTCCTTGGCATAATCCAAGTGTCTGTCTTTGTCGTCCCAACGTCTCTCGTAGTCATCTGACATCATCTCATCGTTGTCATTGTTGAATCGAGAATTTTGGTTGAGATTGACGAATCACACAACATCGCTCGAGTGTCGTCCAAATGTGATAAATGGGTGGTTGTCTGAGCATCGAACGAAAGATGGGTGGTCGTTCTTCCTTTTTCTTCGGTCATCAACGAAAGATGGGTGGGGAAAGTCGACTTCGGTCGCTAGAGAAAAAAACCTTAAAAATTCCAAACCCTAAGGGAAAAATGGTGACTTTTCAAAGTTGATGTATGGGGTGAAAGTCAATTTTCAAAACTTTGGGGAGGGATGAGATAAAATTATATATTTTTTAATAATATTATTAAAATGATAGTTTTACTTTTGTCTCTAATAGAAAATTATAATGAAAATTAGTTTATGAATAAGTATTTAAATTTTTTATCTGTCATATATATACTTTTGAGTTTCGGCTAAAACTTGGGTGGGAATAGTCATTTGCCCTGTAAACTTAAAAGACGGGCAGGAGGAGGAGGAGGGCCAATTATAATTGACGATGGAGGGCATACAGATACGGTAAAATCATTTCATTTTCCTGCACAAATGAAACAGAGTTTACGTTTGGGATGTTGTTTGGAAAAGAGAGGTGGCAATGAATTCTCACCACTCTTTTTTAAAGCAAAAGAGCATCAATGAATTTCTTTTTATATTTGATTCACAAAACCCAGAAATAAAGCTATCTTTTTCTCATTGTAGGTAGGCTGGAATTTCTGAAGGAATTTAAATTTCTATCTCCATGTTATCTTTGAATACAATCACAATAACAAACTTGGAATATAATAATATATAATTATGTTTATTTTATCAAATAAATAAAACCTCCGTGAGTCAGATAGAATAAGTGAAAATCATGTGTTGATGGGCTTTTCATCGTTCATAAATTATATGGGATGCCCACTTTTGGATGATTTATTAGGGCTTGCTATTGGGGATGAAAAGAAAAATATTAATGTCCAAACTTCCTCTTTTATTCGATTTAATTACCTTTATTAAATTAAATAAATCTTTCCATATCCTTTTGAATTTGGTAAATATATCCTTCATTTGATTGTGTATTATAACCTCAAATACTACTGGAGCTGGTAAAACGTGATTACATAATAGTGTGGCGTGCAAGAAATTAAATAATAGAGAGAAAGGGGCCAAACTGATTGGTGTTCGATTTGGGGTTTTATTATTTTTATACTCCGTCGACTTCTATTTTTGTGACTAAGAAAATTATATATAATTATTTTTGATACATAATTTATATACACAGATAAAGTATTATTATATGATTGAATATTTTTTAATTATATGATAACATATTTTTTAAAATCATCTAATTACATAATGATATATCACTGTATATATAAATTATGTACCAAAAATAAATACACATAGCATTACTCTTTTGTGTCATGTTAAATAATTAACAGAAGAAAAAATGTGCAACATACATACATACGTATTGGTCTCTTGTGTGGTGGGAGGCTCAACCTATCAGAAAAAAATCTAGCCACCAGAATCTTCGGTACTGATATTTGAATTAATTAAGTTGCATAATGTCTTCAGAATACTTTCGACTCAAACCTTTATCTATGTTTGACTTAAGGCCAAACGCATAGGTCCTACCCGAAGTTTGTTGATATCTTATTTACACCCTTTAATTACATCAATTTCATTTATCTATTTATAGATTATTAAAGGTAACAAAACTTTAACTTTTAAAATTTTATCTTATTTTCACTTTTTAAACCTTAAAAATTAATAATTTTTTTTAAATCAAGTTTTAAAAAATAACAATTTTTTTTCTAGGGTTTAGTTTTCAATTTTTAAATTTTCTTCTATCTATTTTAAAATTATTTTTTAATCTTATCTTTGTTTGAGGAGATGATATCTTCTTAGAAAAAGATGATTCGTTTTCTTTTAGAAAGACAATTTATCTTTCTAAATAAGCAATACACAGTCGTCAAAGAGAAAAAAAAACTTTGAGATAGACCATAGGAGAAAGTAAAACTGTTAAAAAGGACAAATTATTAGAGCAAATAGTCGGATATTGAAATTAAATCCAATGAGAGAAAAGTGATTTTTTAAAATTTGACTTAAGAAAAAATTATTATTTTTTAGGTTTTAAAAGAAAAAATAAATAAAATATTTATTTATTTTTAATATTATAAATAAAAATAATAATTTTATTATTAAAACTAATAAATATAATAATTTATAAATAGATAGAAGAAAATTTTAAAATTAAAAATTAAAAATTAAAAAAAACAACATTCAATAGATGGAAATTAATCCTTTGGTCTTTATTTAATGCTATCGTCCCTTGAATATGATGGGGAGGACCTGAAAAAAGAACACGTGGACTGTGGAGATAAGGACAACATTAACAAAGAAGATCAATTGCCGATTGGATTTCTCATAGCCACTAGAGACAAAACCTTAAAACGACGTGAAAAGAATTTTAAAATTTTGAGGCCGGCTACAAAAGAAAATTTTGAAAAGTACAAAACTTTAAAACGAAAAGTCAGTTTTCAAAATGAAAAAAATGTCATGTGAGAAAAAATTACCCATTTTCAAAATTTAAGTTAAAAAATAAAATTTTAATTTTTTTAATATTAGGTATTTTTATTCTTAATATTAATAAAATTTTTTTAATTAAAATTAGATAAAAAATAAATTTTTAAATTTTTAAAATTTTATAAAAAAATTTGAAATTACACTAATAGATCGTTTGATTTTAGAGATTTAAAGAGTATCTTAATATTTTATCTTTTATTATTTATATTATCTTATTTGATTTATCAGTAATAAAATATTATAATAATATTTTATTATTAATACTGACGTAATAGGGTATATAAATAGTAATCTGATTACTAATTTCATCTTAAATATTAAAATATTACTAAAATAATCTTGATTTTATTATAATTATATTATAATTTATTAATTTTTTAAAATAAAAATAAATTTATTTTTAATTAATATATCAAATAATATAAAAAATATTAAAAAAATTTTAAAGTTATTAATATTTTTTTAATTAAATACAATAATTATTTATATTTATTAAATTTTATTAAATATATTAATTATTTATATTTAATAATTTTTTTAATAATTTATTTTTTAAATAATTTTTTATTTTAATAATAAAATATTATTCAAACCAACCGCCCACCCACGTCAAATGTAAGCAAGTGTTTGGCCACTAAATTAATAAAATGATGGAGGGTCCACAGGATTACGATTTTCCCAAAGTATTCTTGGGCATTTTTTTATTCATATTCTCATTACTCAGATGGGTTTAAAGGACGTCAGCATTTTATTATTGTCTCCTTTTCTTTGGCATTATCTAAGTGAATTATTTTTAACCTCAAGAAACGATATATACATTTATTTAAATATATATAATATTATTTTATAATTAAATTAAACTTTATTTTATATTTAAAATTATTTAATTATTTAATAATATATTTATTTATTATATATATAAAAAATAAAATACAAACATATAATTTTAATAGTATTATTCGATAGATTTAAAGATTTCTTAGTTCGACATTATTGGAATAATCGGATATAATATATATATGACATAAACATTGTTTAATTTGATTGGGCTGTGCTTATTTTTCAACGACAGCGAGGGGAGGGAATAAATTTCATTAAGAGTTTCGTATGGATAACAAAATGACAACAGCATCTTACCGCTTCAACACGCAACTGGCAAAAGATTCTGCCAAATGGACGGTCAAGATCAACCCCTATTCATAGCCCCTGCACTATAAATGCTAGTCATGGTTGCCACGAAACAAGTCGTCTGCTACACTGAATCTCTCCGATCCCTAGTTTTGTTTCTGCAAATCTTCTTTTGTTCTCCAAGAAAATGTCTTCTGGTTGTAACTGTGGCTCCAACTGCTCCTGCGGCAGCGACTGCAAGTATATAATTTGATTTTTCCGCTTTCTCTCTTATTTTATTGCTAATTTTTGTAAGTATAATTTAGTTTTACTTGTTAATTTGTTTCTGATCTTTGTCTTTGAGACGTATGCAGATGTGGCAAGTACTCTGATCCGGCTTTCACGGAGGTGGCAACCACCGAGACACTCATCGTCGGGGTTGCTCCGGTGAAGATGTATGTAAAAAGTCTGCAAATAGCTGCCAATTTATTTAAATGTTGTAAACTTGATTATGTGTAACGATAACGATCTGGAATTTGACTGATGTTTCAGGCACCTTGAGGGATCTGAGATGAACTATGGGACAGAGAACTGCGGCTGTGGAGACAACTGCTCCTGCAACCCCTGCAAATGTGGCAAGTGAAATATATGAGCATACCCAGATATAAAAGCAGCTATGTATTATGTTTGTTAAATAAGAAGAAACGTTAGATCTTTAAATTATAAGTATTTTGTAAATAAGAAAGCCAAAGGCAACATCAAATATGTCCGTAGTTGGATTTGTTTTGCTGTATCCTATCGGCTAGTGGGTGTTTATGTAAGGTTTGTGTTATCGCTGCTTTTGATATGGGAGTTGAATGTATTTGTGAAAGGGGTTGGTGAATTCTGTGAAATCGATCAGTTGTTATTAATACAGATCAATTAGATAAACAATAATCTTGTTTACCGGAGATCTTTTATCATATCTTGTAAATAATAATGAAGCAAAGGTTGCAGAATAAAAATGCCCACCACAGAAATTGATTTTTCTTTTGTGTTAGGACTTAGGGGACTCTCGACTTCCAACCCTCAATCGATTTTGGAAGAACGGTGCTGACAATTTACAGCATTTAAGCCAGGAAAATTTCCCGAGTGGTACAATTTGTACATATTTTAAATAAACTGGAAGAACGGTTCATGTCGTGTAAGTTTTGGTGGAAACAGTGAGTTTTCACTCGCAAAAATGACACAATCTCACTCAAAATGTAACTCCGTTAATAAAAATTTGGCTTTGATAATGTGCAGAGATTGCAGTTATTATATTACACCTTATTCTTCTTTCCCCTTATCAGTTTTCCTTTTTCTCTTCGTTCTCATTTTCTCTTTGTTGCTCTTCTTTTCCTAATTTTTTCTCATGGAAACCCTTCTTATTAGGGGCTGATTTGAATGGAGTAAACTTGTTTGTTAGCTCAATTTGAATAAATTCAAAATGAGTTTAGTTTCAATAAACTGAAGCTTGAGTTTAAGAATTTTGTATTGTCGAACTTGAATTTTGGGCATTTGGCTCACTCGATTTGTAAACATAAAAAATTTTATTTCAAATCAATAAAAACTATATCATTTTAATTAATATATATTAAAATAATGTTGTTATGATCAATTTTTAGCTCGATTACAATGTTGAACTAAATTCAATTTGAGTTCTACAACTATTTGTAACCAAACTCGAGCTTAACTGTTTTCAAAATGAACTAAATGTGAATCAGCTTAAAAAAAGCTTGTCAAGTTTGAGTTGAGACCCGAACCTAACATTTTCAAGCTAAGCCAAAATCAAATTAACTTGAGTTTGAGTTGGACTCAATTCGCTGGAATTTAGCCATGCCTCCTACTCATCCACCACTTTTTCGCCCAAAGATACTTCCTCCACTTTCTCCATAATGTAGAGCTTCTCTCCAAATTGCCAAGGTTTCTTAGCGACAAATTTAACTGCCGGTGTAGCCCATGTGATAGCCAAATTAGGCGTTTGTCTTTTTCATGGAAGCTCCTTACTTCTCACTTAGGGCTAAATTTGGGCCAAACAAACTCGAGCTCAATTTCTAGCTCGTTTTGATCGAACCCAAAACAAGCTATTGTAACTCACGTTCGAAACATGGTTTTAAAATTATTGAGCTCTAACCATGTGAGCAAAGCTCAAGCTCTTTTTTTAATTATAAAAAATTATTTATAAAATTATAAAATTTATGTTTTCTCATATTATAAATCATAGAAGAAAGTTGAAATATGATGAGAAATGAAAAGATTTAACCCCTTATAATGGATGGATTGAATAGTTGATATTTCTTTCACCAAATATGAGACATTAAGAACTAGGTTGTATGTTTACTAATAGTGGATGGAGTGGGTAATTAAAAATGTATCTTTTTAATGTTATCTTTATATACTTAGTCATTTTTTCACGTATCAAAATTTAACATAATTCATATAATTATAAAATGACCTTCATACATACTCATGATTGTTATATAAAATGTCATATTACACCTATATACATAAGTTGTAAGTGTGTCACATGGATAATATGAGTATCATGTTACATAAGGCATTTTAAAAGGATGTACAATTATTTACCGATGATGCATGACCGTTTCATCGGTTATATGATCAAATTGTTTCACCCTTATCCTATAATTTTAGCACAATTTTTATTTTGTATCAAGTTAGGGTTAAATATTTTTAATTTAAAATTTAAATTGATGTGATGCAACACCGATCTAATAATAAGAAGGATGAAGGATTATTTTTCATCCAAAATTTAGCTCAATTTAAAAAATATACTTATAACAGATAAAAAACTCAAACATTCACCCACTTTTAAATTGTCTTTAACTTTTTTGTTAAATACAAGGATAAAATCATCATTTAACCATAATATTTAAAAATATATAATTTTATTTCATTTCTTCCTTAGATTTTAAAAATTAACATTTAATTCTTATACCTGAACTTTGAAAAGTGACTTCCCCCCTCCCCAAATCCCTAATTTTTTTTTACCCTCCCTCTGACCACTAATGACTGACATGACTAAAGGTTAAATGATGAGAGTCATCCAGATTTGGACGACGCTCATCTTCCTTCACCAGACGACGGAGTGTCGTCTATTCTCTGAATGACGCTTGTCGTCCAGAGATCTGGACGATGTTCATTGTTTAGATCTGGATGACGGTCATCATACTTGGACAACGATTGTCATCTAGAGAATGACCTCTGGATGAAGACTTCTCCGCTATTGGTTGGTCATCGTCGGAGAAAGTGACTGGATTTCAGGGGAAAAAAAGAATTTTTTTAAACTTAATTTAGGAGGAAAAATGTTAGTTTTCTAAATTAAAAAGGAAAAATAAGATAAAATTTTAATTATTTTAATATTATTAATAAAATAACGAATTTATCCCTTAACCTTAACAGAAAATATGTAGGTGTATCATAACATAATAAACTTTGGATGGATGTTTAAATTTTTTATCTATCATAGATATATATTTATCATTTCAACAAAACTTGAATGTTAAACTGTCCTTTTCCCTAATAGGAACTATCAAATCCTCCGATAGCATGTGAGTGAGCCAAGAAGGCAGTAAGAAGCCTTTTGTCCAAAAGAATTAAACTTTAGTGACAGGGATAATTTCCTTTATTAATAGAGTTATTTACCTATTTCAATCCGTATTTATATAAGAAAATAATTACTTTATACTAAATCAGAATTTTTTTTAAATCAGAATTTTTTTTTGTGATTCATTGTTATAATTAACGATAACATAAATAAAATAAAATATCTATAACCATAGAGATACACTTAAGTAACAGATGAAAGAATCTTTCACAGTTCCACTTCAATTATTTTCAGTAGGAATTTTCGTAACAAGATAATGACCACAACTACCTTATCACATCCAGGGTGCGATGGATTCGGACATTCTGCCAATTGGACGGTCAATATCATACTCTTTTCACATTTCCTGCATTATAAATGCCAGTCAAGCTCTCACTTCTCCACAAACAGCTTTACTCTAATCCCTCCTCCAGTATTTACAGATCTTTTTTATTCACTAAGAAAATGTCTTGCTGTGGTGGAAACTGTGGCTGTGGCTCCGGCTGCAAGTGCGGCAGCAGCTGCACCGGGTATGATCTTTTCTTTTTTTTCTTTGTTTTTTTTGTGTTTGTGAATTTAGTTTTGTTAATTTGTTTCTGATCTTTGTCATTGACATTTATGCAATGCAGCTGTGGCAAGTACTCTGACCCGTCTTTCACGGAGATGACAACCACGGAGACCCTCATCGTTGGGGTTGCTTCTGTGAAGATGTATGTAAAACTTATGCAAATATCAACCATTCATTGAAAAGGTTCTAAACTTAATTATCTGTCACGATAATGATCTCGAATTTGACTGACGTTGTAGGCACTTTGAGGGATCTGAGATGAACTATGGAGCAGAAACTTCTCCTGCAACCCCTGCAATGGTTGGAAGTGAAATATACGAACGTACCCAGATATAAAAGCAGCTGTGCTTATCTTATTTTATCTTAAATAAGAAGAAAACTTTTGTCTCTTTACTGTAAATAAGAAAGCCAAGGCAATTAAAAAATCCTTTGTTGGATTTTGATGTAGCCCCTTGGCTAGTCAGTGTCTTTGTTTAAGGTTTGCGTTACCGCTGCTTTTCACCCGGGAGTAGTACAAATAGATTTTGTTTGAATGATATTTTGTGGACCTAGTGTTATTAATAATTATTATTGGTGATTGGTTTCATTGATTAGCTTCTTTGGATTGTGCTGTGTTCTTTTTATGATTTTTTTCAGTTTGGTGGGTCTGCTTACCGAATCTTCTTATCCTCTTGGGAGATGTGAATGTTTGTTTTTATGTATATGTCTAGTTTCTATCGAAGATGAAAGGAGTTTGTCGTATTTCTACTTTTTAACTTTGTTTTTTTCAATCGAAAAATAATAAAATGTCCTGACATATTCTCAGATATTACTTCCAATATCTCAAAGAACCTTCACGTACAGGGGATTGTAACTTGAAAGAACGGCGTCAAACAGATCTAAATTTGTAAATGGAGAAACCAGTTATTATACTGCAGAATTTTTTAAGGATTACAGAGAGGAGAGGAGGAATGAAAGGATCTTAGAACTGGATTGCTGAGGAATATAGAAGTAGAATTGAATTCAAGAAGCTTAGTAGAGAAGTGAAGAGAAGAAGAATTACAGAATGAGATTCTGTAATTAATATGCAAATATGATTTTCTCATCTCATTGCTTTGACATATTACAGTGACACCATTATCTGCAATCATTTCCTTAATCTTTTTACCCAACACTGATAAATCGAATAACTGACACAGTTGTGTTATTTTAAAGCAAGTTTCAAATTGCAGCGTATTACGATTTCGACTTCCTTGACTTGTATTGCATTTTCGTACCTAATCCATAACCATAACATCGTCCCCTCTCCAGATTCCTTGTCCTCATGGGAAAATGCAAAGAGCCTTTGTTGGAGGGTATCAGCAAACTCCCATGTCGCTTAACGGCATTTTGATGCTTGAGCAGCTTTTGGTTTCTTCGGTGCACAGTCACCTGTTGGTGTGGTAGGATATATTGTACCAAAATTCAGCCAAGCATAACCAGTGGAATCATGACTGAGGCATGTCACTTGCTATACATATAAGATAACCCTCAAACATTCGTTTACCGCCTGTGTCTGTCCATAAGTTTAGGGTGATAAGAAGTAGAGTTGCAATCACACTCTTTGGAGACTGAAGAACACTTGCCAGAATTTGCAAAAACAAATATGACCCCTCGGTCACTAGTAATCGTATTTGGCATACCATGGAGTTTGTAAACATGATTTAAGAAAATTTAGTTAACCTGTTTATCACTATTAAAATGACAATTTTTCTTTCTGATTTGACATATTTTTCTCTTAAGAGATTTTATATCCTTTTGAAACTTTGTGTTGCGTGAAACAATCTTTTGTCTAGGATTCCAAACATTATCACTGCAAATATTGATCAACATCACATTATAAATTTGGTTCTATGTGTCGTATATTAACACCATTATACGACCATTATGATGTGAGTTATATTAACACACAAACCAATCTTCGTATATTAACACCGTTATGATGTGAGTATATACTTGATGTGAATTAGTCTTTATATGTAGATAATTATTTACACATTGAAAAGTGATTTCTTCATAGTGTAAATTGCTTACTCTAAGTGAGTTAAACTTTATGCCCCGAGAGTTATTTGTGTATGGAGATTCAATATCATTATGACATGAGTTATTTATTCAAGGTGGGTCGGTCTCTACACCCAAAGAATTGTCCACACGCTGAATTTCAACGCATTAAGGGAGAGTAGCAAGGTTCATAGCATGAGGTACGCTAGGGAGGATTTTGAATCTAATGCTTGGAAGCACTTAGTTGTTGTCTCTGCCAAGGAAGCCTTTGAAGGAAAACAATAAGTCTGTAACATGATACACGTTACAAAGTTCTCTAGGCCCTCTACATGAAAACACCATGCTAGCTTGGCATTTCAGAATGATTTACCTTTTTTGGTGTTATTCTATAAGTTTGACCATAGAAGAGTTTTACCATTCAATAGATTGTGTTTAGTCTTTTAACTTCGATTTCATTTGATTTCGGATGGTATTTTTGTTCTCCACGGGGTGGCCTAAATAAATTCAAGCGCATTTCCATAAACCTCTTGTTCAAAGAGGATGAAAACTGGGCCTTTAGTAAATGAGAAACTAGAACTATGATGCACCGTATTGAACAAAATCATCCCCGTGATATTTTTTTTCAGGTCCTCTCCTTTTCCAGTGGCATTATTATTATTATTTATTTTTGTTCTTGGTAACCGGTTTGCCGGTCCGATAAACCCTGGGACAAAATAATGACACTCACGATTATTGTATCGGTCCATTAGGTGTTCACCTTGGATGGTAGCTATCCAATCTCGAATTAATCAGTTCAAATTTCTTTTATAAATGTGTTTCTTTTCATTCATGTTATTTGAATTTTGACTTTTCATAAGATAATCTTTTGCTTTCACCACTCAAGCCCACTCTTGGGGTCCTCGGTGGCACGATTACTTCTATTGAACTGTATCTATTGAGTTTTGATTGCTTCAGAAAGTTGTTAAAGCTACAGTGCTCTCTGCTCCATATTCAACGCCCACATATTAATGAAGATAAAACACCAAAAGAAGTATCGATAGATTGATTTAAAAATTGCCAACAATGGAAGACAAAAACTTGCTCCTCGCCATCTTTCTTGTTCTCTTCTTCACTCACACTTTCATTTGCTCTGTTATTTCTCTTCTGAAGGTTAACAGATCCTACTTTGTTTGTTTGCTTACGAAGGAAGGTAGTGAAATGACAGAAGTTGCTACAAGAAAGGTAACATTTGTTATGGTATCTTCTTTTAATTTAATTTTAAAAATATACCCTGTCGTAATATCTGATAAAGCATTTAGAAATGTCTTTTAAAATTTTTGTTTTGAATCCCAATCATGATAAAGGGGAAGTGAAGATGATCACGAAAATTATTTGTCTGGATCCGGATCCTCTGTATAATTTTCAGTGTTTTGTATGAGCTTGTGTCACATCCGTCTTATCTTTTTAATCCCCTGCTTCATCAGTTGATAGGATAGAGTTCAATTGTGAGCACTGTGAAGTTTTTTTTGTTCTTAGATTCAAGAGAAAAACTCAGACATTGGAACAACAATCTAAATCACTTGAGTGAACTCTGATAATAACAAATCAACTCATTTATAAATTATGCAGTGAATTCTTACGGAGCCAGAGAACAAAGTGACAAAGTTTTAAGTTGCATCCAGGAAATAAATGAAGCTCAAATTGAGTAAACTGGAATCTGTCTCCAACTAATTCTTCCACCAGCCGGGAAATGGAATGCATAGACATGGTCCTTCTGCACAATTTCATGCCCATCTTCAGGCCTAAACATGGGCGGTGGAAACACCGGCCAAACACCTCCTCCATCCACTTGAAAAATACCTTCTTCATTCTCTCCAATTAAAACCCACAACTCCTTCCCAACCCTCACCATTTTTGCCCCATATTGCCTCACTCTTAACCTCTCGACTTGTTGGTTGGGAAAGAAACTGATCAATCCCCACCCTCCGGTGTCTATGTTAATCAATTTATTCCACATCCACAGTTTCACTCCTAGCCTATCTGACCAAGTAAGCATTACCAAACGGGAGTTCAAGGATGCCACCGCAAATCCATCAGCCTCCTTTGGAACAAATGATTCCAACAACTCCCATGAGTCTTTTCTGGGGTCGTAAATTTCAGCTGAGCGCTTGAGGGTTGCGCCACCGCCCACGACGCAGAACTTGTTATTGAGAGCGACGCCTGTCCCAAAAGCCCTTGGTGTATGCATTGGGGGTAGTGCTTTCCATTGCCATGTCTTGAGGTTCAACTTCTCCGCCAAATCTAGATACTCTGAAGGTTCAACACCTGCTGCAGCCAAAAAAAAAAAAAACTGATTTGAATTAGGAGATCTCCATCAATGATGGACTTGTTAATTATTTATCAAGGGCACCATCCAAATTGTTGAATATTTTACGGTAACTTTAACATAAAGGGTGAGTCTTAAAATATATACACATGAAATCCAGTTTGCACTTACCGGAAGGGCTCCCCTTAAACCCGCCTGCTAGGTAGAGCCACCCATCAAAAATGGCTCCAGAAGCCCCAATTAGATTACGATCTTCGCACTGCATCTTGGGGACATCTGTTAACGTATTGCCTTCAAACGAATAACAACACAATGTAGCACGAGGATGAATTCCAAGAGGCAGTTTGGCGCATAAAATTTGCTCTGACAATACTGAAAAGTCTGAAATAACTTGAATTCTAAAGGATGGATTTCGAGGGACTGCCACAGCGTGGAATTGCATGGGAGAAGGCGGATATGCAAACCACTCCCATGAGTTGCACCAAGGCCTGTGTTGTTGCTTTTGATCATCATTTTGTTTTATCTCTTTTGGGACTTGAACGATCGAAATGTTTTGAAAAACGCCACTATCTGATACTGGAAAAATAGAATTATTAAAAGTGAAAATGGGCGGGTCATTTGGTTTTGTATTGGAAGAGACATGAGGTGTTCTACTTAGGTACCACATCTGGTTACAGGGAGAAAGAGAAGATGTGAAATTAGGGTTTTGGGTATTTGAATGTGGATGGATTTAGGAGAGATTCTGGGAAGAAAAGTAGCTTTATCTGTTTACATTTTTAGCAAATATTCATTGATTTTGCACAGTTGGAAAAAAAATCTTTAGGGTTCATACACGTAGTTATATTTCAAATTATCATACTTTTAAAATTAAAATAAGAAAGATTTCCGTAAATAACGTAATTAAGATGGGTGAAATAGTCTCTGACTTGGCCCAACTTCACGGCCCTGCATATTTAAAATAGACCTTTTCAACATGGAAGACCAGACGGCGACGTTTTGACAATTGAAATATAGATAAGAAATGTAAACCCCTCTTTCAATAAACCCTACTTCTCCTTCTCCCTCGATTCACTGAAACCTGAGCAAGAAACAGAAAGAGAGAGAAAGGTGATTAGCGGAGGAGACAGGATCCAGTATGGACAAGAACATGTTAGCTGGACTTGAGGGTCTACCTGAGCAAGACAAGGCTCGAATGACTGCTATGATTGATCATCTTCAATTACGCGACAGGTTTTTTTGTTTTTTCCCCCATCTTTGCCTCATTTATTTCCTTTTCTCTGCTTCATGTTCGATAATCTTAGATCAACCCTCTATTAGATTTTCAATTAGCATTTGTTCTGCTTCATTTCATTTTCGAGTAATTGAGGACCTTAATGTGAAACTGCTAAGCTGTAACTCTAATAATGATTTAAGATCTTTTATGTGCTGATTTCATTTAAAGTTTTTACTTTTTAAGTGGGCTTGAGTTTTTGGTTTCCACGTATGGCTTCGCGATTCAAATTTATGCTCTGCAAGCTGCAAGTGGAATTTGTAAACTTGTGGCTTGGTTGATGGAAGTGAAGCTAAATTGAATTGATGTTCTCCTTAAAACCAATGTAACGTTTGTGTTGCACATGGACGTTTTGGGAACAACATCTTGCCATGCTTTTTTCTATTTTAATTTTATATTTTGGGAACAAATTTGATTTTCCATTTGCATAGAAGTTATATTTTTAGTATTCTTAATTCAAGTTTACTGTAAGCTTTATGAATGCCTAACTCTTACTAAATGCTAAGTTAATTGTGCTATGTATTTCTTTGAGATGATGTGCCCTTGAGGTTGGCTTAAAACTGTCATTGTAGTCGTAACTTTTAGAAGCATCTACTTTGTTTCCTTAATGCCAACCTATTGTAAATTACTTCGGTCAAGCACCCTCTTATTTGTTTCTATGAATTGGAAGTGCAGTCTGAGGATGTACAATTCCCTTGTGGAGAGATGCTTCAACGACTGTGTGGAAAACTTCACTCGGAAAAATCTGCAGAAGCAAGAGGAGACCTGCGTCATGCGATGTGCTGAGAAGTTTCTGAAGCATTCAATGCGTGTTGGCGTGAGGTTTGCAGAGCTCAACTCACAAGCACCCACACAAGAATAGAGTCCACCCAAAAACCATAAACGGGGTTAAGACACCATTTTGTTTAATCGAGTTGAACCTGTTTTAGATAGAACTAGGGTTGTTTTATTGTTGTTTTCTGCATTTTCCTCTTATAGGGAAAGCCCATGAGTTTGCGGAAGGATAAATGATCTACATTGTTTTCTGAAGAAGAATCACAACAAATTTATGATCTCTAGAAATGAATAATTAAATTGACTAAAATATGTATGCAGTCCTAGTTACTGGGTTACTGCCCTTGGAAGAATTGAATACTCGGAACCGAAGCTGTTAAATTGATTCACTTTTGTAACTCTGTCATAACTGATCGGCTGATATAGGTGCTAAGTCGTGCCTACCGAAAATAAACTTATGGTTTATATCAGAGAATTGTGAGGCCAACTTTATAGATTCTTGGCCTGTCGCTTGATAAACTATGCAAAGGTATGCGAGAATTTATAATACTTTGATGCACAATACAGAATAGAAAGTGACCTAAAGTACAAAGCTTCTTCTTAACCTTTTTCCCAACATGAAAGTCGTCAAAACTTTAAACTACAAGTTACTGTACTATGTCGCATTAAAATTTGCCAGGTAAACACACCAAGAAGCAACAAAAGCCCCAATTATAAAAAATCAAGCGGAAGTATTAGCTAATAAATGGAGTAACCTCACTATGTTAACGATTGCGAAACTTGACAAGATAGTTGCCTTAAATCAAACATCCAGTAGCAAATATAAAGAGACGAGGGAAAGACAGTGACAGAAGCTAAATTTGGAACATCAACCTGTAGAAAGATTGATCAAGTCAACTTAATCATAGGTCACCATCTAAACACAAGACACCACCGCTAAATTTTTTCATTTTGGAGAACAAAGCTTAAATTGAAGCACACAAACCAACAGCAATGTTTTTTTTTTTTTAGAAGCTCGCCTAATATGATAGTTCCATCGCTAATATGTAAGAATCTTGCGGGCAATCATTACAATCCACCTTTCTGCATGCCTGCAAAGCCAACAAAAATTAACTATAACCAAATGACTTGAAAGATTTCTCCAACGTAAAGATATTGAATTCAGAGTCGGTATTATCCAGTGTTTCCTATATGCAACTAAAAATCATCAGGAAATTACCAGAACCAAAATTACAAAGGAAGAACAGTAGGAGATAAGCAACTGGTAGCTACAATGCATTAGTTTCCAATAGAGAAGACTCAAAATTTTATGTTCAGAATAGCTTGCATGACAAAATGATCATGAATTTGTATCAAATGTGATAAAATCATCTCCATAGCATCAAGAGAATCCTGAAAGAGATGTTGGCATATTGCATTTCTTTTCAAGAGTAGCAAATTAATGCAGTACAGCCAGACCACTACTAGATCACCCTTTAATTCTTAATGGGCAAGATGAATAATTAAAAATGATGGAATTCACTGTAAAAATAAAATTCTAAACATAATAATAATTAAAAAAAAGTAGTCATTTTATTGAGTTATAATACATGGTAATGCAGAAGAAAGAAGAAAACAAAAGATATACACACGCTTAACTAATAACATGACCCAAGTAGGAACCATGATGGAAGATAACAGAAAACAAAAACTGTAAGCATAATTGAACAACGTAAAACAACAAAGAAGTTATTACCAATAGTTAGCATTTAAGATGATTTGCAAAACCAACATAAACCATATATGTTTGTGCAAATTTGAATAGAGCACACATTGACGTGTTCTCAAAATACTTTGGTTGATACCAAGCAAAAATAAAATAGCATCACCACATTCAAGCCTATAATCAAAGCCCTAACAAGCAGATTAAGTAACCTAATTAACAGCATGCATTATAAAAAACGAACAAAAAGCAACATACCACATGAACTAGAAGGATTAGAAGGAACTTTGTAGAACAATTGATGCATTACCTTCCAAGGAATGCCTCTATTCTTCCTTGGCATGATGGTGTTTCCTGCTCTTATTCTTAGACCTCTTTGTGCGCCTTCCACGGGAATCATCCGAATCACTTGCATCAGAATCAGATGGCAATCTGGACTTTCTGCCCTTCCTTTCATATTGTCCACTAGAATCTTCAGACACGTCTGAATCAGAATCGTCTGAGTGTGGATGACTTCTTCGCCTCCTCTTTTCCTTTCTACTCTTCCTCTTACGTTGTCGATACTCATCGTCTTCATCAGAGGACTGATCCCTCTTCCTTCTCTTTTCCCTTCTCCTCTTCCTTCTACTTTCATCCTCATCCCCTGAGTCACTATTTTGCCTCTTCCGACTTCTCCTCTTCTTGGACCTCCCTCTCTTCTTTCCCGAATCAGAATTTGATTCTGTTCCATCTTCATCTGAAACATCAATTTTCTTCTTCCTTGAAGATCTGCCTCTACTACTAATCTTCTTCCCATTTCTCTCAGCAATAATCCTCTCAATCTCAGAATCTGCATCTGAATCTGAACTGTCACTCTCATCCTCTTCTTCCTCACTTTCGTCCTCAATCTCAACCTTACCCTTCCCATTCAACTTCCCCACTTTCCCCTTCAATTTATCCAACTCAGACAGCACTGCAGCCTGAATTGCTCCCGGGTCTCTTTCCTTATTATCATCCTTAACACTCAAGAAGTTTCTACACTGAAAAGTCAAATGCCCAACACGACCACACTTCTTGCAAGCACCACGGGCTTCGTCAGCATTGGTATTAGTTATGCGTGCAAGTGCTAAAAGTCCCTGGTAGCTATTGTACGGATTCTCAGCATCAGGTTCGTTATTTGATGATTGGTGCTGTGAGGAGTTCTTGGAGTCATCTTTGTTGGGTGCATATGGATCATACCCAATTGCACTCTGCCAAATACCGTGAGTTTGCAGGGCCGCACTACTATGCACCCTATTGTTCGCAGGCATGCGAACTCGTCCAGCAGTGGCCGGCATCTTGAAGATATATATTGATATTAAAATCTGCATTGAAAAAAATTAATTAGTAATTAGGGATTTTAAATAGAGTACTCAATATACAAAAATACATCTCAAGATTTCAAATTAAGAATTTCACCTAAAAAAATCAACTTGATATCAAATTCCAATTCAAAAAATAATGAAACAAAATTAAATTAAATCAGATATCTCAGGTTCGATGAGTTCAAATTCAGAAAAAAAAAAAAAAAACAAGAGGAAGATACAGAAACATAAAGAATTAAGGGCATCAACTCAACTATTTAAAAAGAATTGATATTAAAGACGAACTTACCTTACCTGCGTCGCGATAGATTCAAAAATCCTAAAGAAGAGCTACAAACTTGAGATTTACCCGATTGAGCAAGCAATTTATGCAAGAAACCAAACCAAAAGTCGGTGGAGCCAAACGAAAACGATGCCGTGTCGATTTGAAAAGTGAAACGACGCCGTTTTTGTATACGATTTAAATAAAATAATGTATTGTTGTTTCTCCAGAGCTACGACGTTCGGTGTAACTCTAAAAATAGCAGCAAATAGGATGGAGAAGAGGAAAAAACCAAGGCCAAAAGATTTTTCTACAGAAAAATCTCAAATTCTTATTTTTTAATTTTTAAAAACTTAACTAATAATTAAATTTATATTTAAAAACTTAACTAATAATTAAATTTATATTAAAAAATTTAGTTAAAATTAAAGTTAAAATCGTTATTTAATAAAAATTTTAAAAATTAAAGTTTTTTCATATTTTTTTTCTAAATTTAGA
Organism: Mangifera indica; assembly: GCF_011075055.1. Taxonomy (NCBI): domain Eukaryota; kingdom Viridiplantae; phylum Streptophyta; class Magnoliopsida; order Sapindales; family Anacardiaceae; genus Mangifera; species Mangifera indica. The sequence continues at coordinate 17,581,477 of NC_058138.1, read as the reverse complement.
TATCTTACAATTTTTTTTTAACTCAAAGTTTGAAAACTGACAATACTCTCTAGGGTTTGTTCTTATTCTCTCAGCTTTGATTCATCATCTCTGATAGTTTCAGCTGAAGACAACCAAAGGAGGAAGGGAGAGTGATCAGAGAGAGAGATAAGATGAGAGGGAGGACAACCAATAGTCGAAGATAGTGAATCGATGTGGAGAGAAGAGGGATAAACTTTATAAAGTATTTGTCAGTTTTCAAACTTTAAATTATGAAAAAATTGTAAGTTTTTTAAACCTGAACAAGAAAATGTGATAAAACTTTAAATTATTTTAATATATAATGATTTTATTACTAACTCTAACTAAGATTTTTAATAAAAATTTGGTTATAAATATTTAAGTTTTTAAAAATTAATGAATGAAAATTTAGAATTTCACTATATCTTGTTTCAGGTTCTGAAATAAGGAAGAAAAAAATCCAAAGGGAATGAAAAAGAAATAATAATAATAAAAAAAAAGTTATTTACATTTATAATCAGTAATTTTAAATTAATTATAAAATAACTTTCCAAACACACTGGGACAACTCAATTCCGCCATTAACCCATTAACCAAGTTGTTATAAACACGGCTGTTTTAGGTTTCACTTTCACCATCCTTCCATGTACGTATCCTTCTCTTCTAACTTTTAAATTTCACTTGTAACAACTGATGTCCTCTTCTCGCCGACGCTCTCGAAGGATTCTAACACTCGAAATTCCGGCCTCCAGTAAATATTCAAAAGGTTTGGTTGCCATGTTAATAATAATCGCACTAGCTGTTGCATATGCGGCTGTATAGCCTGTGCATTGTACATCAAACAAACATGCTTCCGAAACAGAAACAATCAAAACACGGCTCGCTGCAATCGAATTCAAACGCCAGATATCGAACGAGTGATCAAAACTCAGCAGAACCTGGAAGCGGCGGTGTGGCAGGACTTCCTTTAAAGACGTGTCTTGGATATTTTTAAGACACAAACAATGAAAAAATAAATACAGAAGATATGGTTAGAGGAGATTAGAGATGAAGATAGATGAAAAAGACAGATGGTTTTTGATTTGCGCATAAAGTCTACCAAAAGAAAGCGATTTGATCGAGCCTTCCAGTTGTAATTTCTTCTCAATATTCTGTTAACATGAGACCACTTCGAATCAGGCTTTCCACCGAATTATAGATCAAAGGGAAATACTCGACACACTATGAATGTAGAATACGAAAATAAAGAAAGTGACCAGAGAAATAAAATTAAATGATGCCCCCATGCAGGATCGAACTAGAGACCTCCAGTTTACAAGACTGGCGCTCTACCACTGAGCTATAGGGGCTCCTGAGGTTTGGCCGATTGGCTTAAAAAATTAGTTAATTAAATTCTGGAATTCTTAATTTTAACAACAGAGCAAATTTTCTGTAGTTTAAATGCTAGACAGATACGTAATTCCAAACCAAATTGAAAAGGGAAAGTAATGTATAAGACTAGACAATTATGAGTCCTTCCGTCTTCCCAACATTAACATGCATTACTACTCCTACTCATACTTCAACTCGTCAGCTATTATCTATGTGATGAAACTCCATCAATTTTCTTTCGATCTTTAAAGACCAGGAATAATCTTAATCTTTCAACGTGCCCAAACTCAAAATATTGGATGTTGTCCTTCCTCTTACCGTTGTTAATGGTAATCTACGTGATTTGTGTTTGTTGTCTAATCTTCTTAAAGGACCGCAATGGCCGAACCCAGGTTGATGATATCGAACAAGAGGCTCCCCTCAGACTGCAGGAAGAACAGCCGCAGGGTTTTAGCGATATCTGCTTTCGTAAAGAAGAAAAAACAGAGTGTAGTGAGTGTGTTATCTGCTTGACGGAGTTCAGAGAGGGAGATAAGTGTAAAGTTCGTTCAAACTGCAACCACATATATCACAAAGCTTGCGTCGATGAGTGGCTGGCCAAATCCAACCAAAGATATTGCCCTCTTTGTCGTGGTCCTGTTTGTACTGGAAGCCCTGATTTCATTACAAGGATTAGGCACGTCTTTGGATAAATGCACATAATGGTTTTCGGTCGGTTCATTAATTTTTTTTTTGTAAGAATAAAAAAAAGGGTTTTGAAATTAATATTCAACTGAACACACTAAATTCCTTCCCATAAAAAGAAGGTTTTGTTTTGTTTTGTTTTTTGAATTTTACGAAGTTCTGGAGTCGTGAGTTTTGCTTTTAACTAGACTGCAAGTAATCTCCCAAACCGCCTATATCTTATACAACTGTTTCTGAGTTCAGTTTGGTATTCTTTTATTCAGATAAGATCAAGCTGTGATGTTAACGTTATGAATGTTTTCTCTTTCCACAACTAACTTTCCTATCTAAGGTTATATTCGAAACAAGTTTATTTGATTTAGATACGAGTTTTGTTTAAATGAACTTGAATCTAAGTCTAACATTTATGTATTCAAACTTGAATTCAAACTAAAATATATTTAAAAATCTAACCCAAGCCTAAACTAAAATATATTTAAAAACATTTTAAACTACACTATATAAACCATAAGTAAATCAAATTCGAACAAATGAATTCGACAAACCTAAACTAAGTTTGACTTATCTATGCGAATACAAACTTTTGATCTATGAAATGAACTGAAGACGACTAGAACTGAATCCAAACCCAACAAGTCCAAGTTAGACCCTCCAAAACGAATTTTACCCGATTTAATTCAAATGCAACCTTACTCTCAACCCAAGTTTCAATTGAAGCTCGATGGAATCCATGGCTTCTCTCTCTTCCTTCTTTTAGGTCGTTTATTCTATTTACAGTGTGGCCTCAATATTATGGGTGGTGGTAACATTTATTTGTCTGTGGTGTCATTTTATTTATTTTTTTGGTGTAAATATTAAAATAATTTTATTTTGGACGAGATTGTTATTGAAAAAGATTCAAGATATACAAAAGCCCATTTTGATTTTTAGCGAAACCTTGGATGGGGAAAAGGTAATTTACTGAAAACACCAACACAAACGAGGCCTTCTTCCAATGACTACACACACACAAAAATTTAAGAGGCCCACCAATGCTCCGCAATTCCATTTAAATTACAAACAAAAGTTGAATTAATGTTACAATAATCATCACCCTAGACAAACAAAATCTAATCGTGTCTCCCGCCACCGACTTTTCTATCTTTACTTCTTCGGCTGATGAGTAATCACATGCCTCGTGACCTGCAACAATCCAAAATTCCATATCAAACAAAGCTTCTTTACTACATTAAAAAAATTTAAAAAAAAAAAGCAATGGGCGGAATGATATAAGCTGTACTTGGATCCGTGGAAGTCAGCACCCCGGTGTGGCCGAAATCACAGTTGTAATCATGTCGTCCGTTGGCCTGATAGTATGCGTTCATCGCATATGATGCATGTGACCGCACGTTGTTCGGATTAAAGCAGTCCCCACCAGCCTGTATAGGCCTGCACTCCACTCCAGTACCGCACACGTAGTCAATGTTCGCCTGTAGCTGCGCATCAGTGGCGTCTGATTTCGGTACGCACCATTTCATGGCCGTTGATGGTGGTTGTGCAGATGGTGAGGTGGGACTTTGTGCCTGATTTAAAAATGGCAAAAATGGTCCACGTTGATTTCACTTTTTCAAAGTTCAAAACATAATATATTGCGTTTGCGTCTTGAATTCTGAATACTTTTTTACTTCTTCTAGGAAGGGGCGGGAGATTTTTTCTAGTAAAAGATGATGTGACAAAAATATCCCTCGAAAAAACTAACACCGTTGCAGTTAAGGTGTAGATATACAACAGATGTAAGGGTATTTCAGTGAAAAGACAGCTGAGAGATACCATCTGTGGTCCCCAGCGGTGTCTGTAAAGCCAGCAAGTCTCAGAAACTGAAATGATTTAATTAATGGAAGACTGATACATACCTGCTTACCCCGCAAAATGCCCACATCGTAAACCGGAGTGAAGTCGGGTTTAAATAACCCGAAATTCTGTTCCGAGATAGACGGTTTCAGATTCTCATTGAACAAAGCAAAAATGTAAACCTCAAATATCCGATTAGGCATGAGAGGCGTCCCTTTACCAGAGTTCACGTGCTTCACAAGGTTGCCATTATACGACAGCGCGTTCTGTAAATTCGAATCCGGTTGGTTCGGCTCACCCGCCGACGGCCAACCGGTCTCTCCCACTACAATATCCACATCACCATAACCGACCTTCTTCATTGCCGAGTAAACTGCGTCAAGCTGCGCATCAAACATGTTAGTGTAATTTTTCCCCGTCGCTGGATCAAAAACGCCAGCGTTTGGCTTAAACAAAGCATAGTTTAGCGTCTGCGGCTTAAAACCAAAATACGGGTACGGGTTAACCATAAAAGGCGATTTGGTCTGATTATGAAAGTCGAGTATCTTAGCGAACACAGCCTTATCATAACCCTTTCGAAATCTTCCCACACTTGGTGGCTCAGAAGCCGATAAAATACCCAGCGAATGAGGCGTAGTCACTTGAATACTACTCACCTTCGCCAGATCGAGAGCTGATTTTAGAGCTCTCATACAAGGCAAAAGATGAGCAATTAGGTTTTTGTCTGAAGTGGCCAAGACTTCGTTACCAACGGTTATATATCTGATGATTGTTTGAGGGTGATGTGGTAGAATGTTATTCGCGATCCAGGACTGCGCGGCCGGCAGTTTGGCGAGAGCAGGGATGTCGCCGTTACCGATCGTAACGGTGACGGAAATGTTAGTGTTGGCGAAGGCGCGTAGGAAATCGGGATTTGCGTCGAAGAGTTTAACGCGGTCAATGGTGGTTTGGGTTTTAAGGAAGTTGGCGACTTGCTGAGGTGGCTGGAGGTTATTGGCGAGGGCTCCGTAGTTGACGCCGATGGAGTAGCTGGCACCGGCGGTGCCGGAGTGGAAGTAGAGGTGGCATGAAACAAGTAACAGGAGAAGTTGAGAGCGTTTGGTTAGAGTAGCCATGGTTGAGTTAAGAAGTGAGGTGAGCAGAGAGATAGTGTTGGTTTTGTCTTGTGAAGGGTTAATGTTGGAGTGAATCAGACAGAACTGTCTCACGCGCTTTTGCTGTTGCGTGAAGGGACTTCATCATACTAAGGGTTGGATTCGAGTCAAGCTCGAGCTCGGTTCGATTCACATAGAGTTGGCTCGAATTCGAGTTCGAGCTCTGCTAAGGCTAGCTCGTTTCGAACTCCATTAAGCCGAGCTCGAATCGAGCTTGGCTCATTTTTCGTTATCAAAATGATGTCGTTTTAATACATATTGATTAAAACGACGTTATTTTGTATCAAAAATTTTAATTAGAAAATCTGATGAGCAGTTTGAGCTTGGCTAAGGTCGGCTCGTTTTGGGTTCGATCGAGCTGAGTTCGAGCTCAAACTCGAGTTGATTCGGTTTGAATATAACCGCGAGGGGTGATTGCTCGAGCTCAAACTCGAGTTGGTTCGGTTTGAATATAACCGTAATCATACGAGAGGCCGGCAACCCCAACAGGGGATTGATCAATTTTCAAAACTACCCTCGTTTCTTTAATTATTTTCAGAATATAATTATAGACAAAATCTGAAAATCATAATACACTACCTTGACAACTTTTCGGTGGAAATACGTCAGTACCCTTTGTCACATTGTGACTATACAGTGGAAATTGTATTTATACCCTTCATTGCTTAGTATAATAATTAAAATTTATGTGCTTCAAGTTTTTGCTTCCGGCTAAATTCATATAAGGAAAAATTTTAAACACCCTAGTCAAATCAATTTTTCTTTTAAATTCATTTACAAAAATGAAATGTTAAAAAATTGATATATTGAAACCAATATTAAAAATTACAAATCATAAAAAAACCAAACTCAAAATAAAAAAAAGCAAGGTATTGGTGCAAGTTTTAGAATGACAGTCAACTAACTGTATCATCGTGACAAATTATAACTTCCTTTATGATCATTTGAACTAATAGATTTATGTGTTAATACACAGTTAGCTAAGATAGCTAGTAGATAACCCTTTTGTAGCCAATGCAACCATTAGTTGGGGGCACAAGTAGTATGACATTTGGCCAAGTTGTTGTTGGGTAATGCAAAGGAAAGCCATAGCTTAGTTTCCACCTTCTATAATGAGTAATTTAGTGGAAGTTAAAATGCAAAAAAAAAGATCAAGGGGATTTGTTTGGTCACTGTAGAATAGAAGGAAAGTCAAGGAACCTGTTTCGTTGATGGGAAAATGGAAAAAAAAATTGAGTTTCTTTGGTGAGAGAAATATGTAAAGATGGGAGATGGGCGGGCGGTGAATAGGTTTTAATTTAAGTGATAAACCTTAGTTTCGGTAATGCAATAATTTTTTCTGGGATTTAGTAAATTATCCATTTAAAATTTTTTCATGGAGTTCAATTGATGTCCTTCTATGGTTAATGATTGGTAACGGCGTTAGGTTACAAAGTTTATCTATAATTATTTTTGTGCATATTTATTTCTAAATAATTAAGAAAAATATAGGGGTAGTTTTAAAATTTTGCTATTATTATGCTTAATTTGTGTCGGACGACAGGTGCGGTGGTGGTGGCGTGTACACTTGAGGGACGTGTGAAAGTAGAAAGAGTGACAGACTCAACATAATTAGAGGGATAATTAAGTAATTAACCTCTAGTAAATTAACCAAACCTCTAAACTGATAACCATGTTAATTAATAAGTATAAAATATTCAAAATTATCCTCTACCCAACTAAACATGGTAATCAAGGGAAAGTAGCCCTGTTAGATCAGACTGTTGTGCCAGATCCAACGGCTAAAATCTTTCTAACTTTAATAACTTTATCTAAATATTATTATATTATGTTTTCCCCACTATATAAGCCGTTGCAATTCAAAGTCCCACAAATAAAAACCTCGTAATTGCGCTGTTGTCAACCGCCACTACACCACGACTGCCCCCTGACCCGAACCTAAAACATCACCAACCCGATCCACCCCTTCCCCTATACTCCCCTGCCGATTTGCCAACCGACAAGTCTGGATCCATCAATGCCAATTCCTCAAACCCTACCGCCACCGCGGCCAGCACCACTACCGGTGCCCACACTCCAAATAAAAAATCACTTAAGCAAGTTACCTCAAATGGGTCAGAGTCTAAGAGTACGCCGTCGAAGCGCCAACCAACTATGGCGGCTGCGCCGGAGACGCTGAAATGGTTGCCGCCCGGTTGGTTAGTTGAAGATAGGGTTAGGAATGTTGGAGCGACGGCTGGACTCGTTGATAAGGTTAATATTCTCTATTCTCAAAATTATTTGACTTCTTCCATGTATAAGTGGTATTTATGCGGAAATTGATTTTATGTTATCATGTTTTTGCTATTTTTTATTTATATTATGCTATAAATTGTAGAAATAACAAGATGTACTCTATTGGCGGGGGGGTTGTTGTCTAATTTTTTGCTAATTTTATGCCTATGTTAAGTCTGTCATGTTTTGTTATTTGATTTATTGTCTTGAAATATAATTAGATTTGTATAATGATGTGTTGGTTTGGTGCATCCGTATTTCTTCCCTACTGAATAATAAGATGGCCTTGAATTCTTGAAATGGGCAAATTTGGTTTCTCATGGTTTGAATTTACTCAATGTTTGTGGGCTGGTAATTGAGTTTTTGAAGTAAGTAGAAATTTTCTGAAGTGCGTTAGGGAAGTTTTGATTATCAAATGAGTCTCGTACACTTGAAAATCATTTATGTTGCTTATATCTGTAATGTTAATTCTTTTATGCGAATCTGTGTCAGATTCCTGAAGTCAAGAAGGTTGAAATTATCCTGAGTTGTCAAATTAGATGCTCTGCCAGAAGGAAACACTGTCTTCATTGTAGAAGTAATACAGCATCTGGCGAAAAAGCTTTTTTGAGTGATAGATGATAGAAATAATTTTTACACTTGGCTAATAGTTTTTCTAGAAAGGATTCAGTATTTTGTGAAACCTGTACTAGGTTGATATCATTTTTAGACTGTTTAAGCATTACTGCAGATGAAATTTATCATTCACATTGCGAGAAGTGAGGTTAACTTCTCTTAAAAGGATCTGTGAATAATTTGTTGACAGGATCTTAGGAAGACTTGCTGACTTTTGATAAGAGAAAAATATAAAGTGCTACATAGAAATATATTGGGCTAACATTTCTTTCGATGGTGGAAGTTCAGACCCAACCTAATATATCTTTGTCTTGTGCAGCATGACTTTGACCCAGCCTCAGGCCGTCGATTCAGATAAAAAAAGGAAGTGCTTTACTTTTTGGAAACTGGAACTCTGTGGAAAAAGAAGAAAGGAGCAGAGAACTCTGATGCTGATGTGGATGTGAGTACAAATGAGGACTTTTTGTTTTTTGTTGAAGTTGTGCAGGATCATCCTTATTCATTTTTCTTGCTGTCCATTTTTTCATACCTGCACTTATTCTTTGCAGTCTCCGGGGAGCCATGGGAGAAATAAACAGAAGTCTGGCACAAAAGGCAAACCCGCAACCCCACACCCACACCCGCATCCGCGTCTGCACCCTTGAACTTTGATTATTTCAATGCACCTGAAAAGATCCAATGGGTGCTGACAAAGACTTCTGAAGATTTCTGGACTCCTTTCATCAGGAAAGACAAGGTGCCTAAAAATACAATACGAGAATGGGCTGTTGCATTCACATTCCTATCAACCAGCAATCGTGGTAACAAAATGTCTTGAATGCATTTTCGCTCAACCTTGAAATGCATTTTAAGTACGATCTCATAGCTGAAGTTGGGACATTAATCTCTGAATCTTAGCCCTTATTGCTTGATAGACCAATTTTGGTTAGTTTAAATCACAGCCTTGCTCAACTGACCAACTAATTATCAATTTTTTTGGCCAAAAATATCAAAGATTGTAAGATATAGGGCTTCAATTATTGTCTCACATTAGTTTGGTTCCTTTGTAAGTGGGATTCAATTATCCTAGCTTCAACTTATTTAGAACTCATAATTAGCTAGTAAGAAGCTTTTCTTTTGAATATGGATGGCATGGTATTCTTTTGTGAATAGGCCATCATCAATTCATGCGTGTGAAATGCTCTATGATTCTATATGTTTCTGTTCCACCTATATGTTTGGTGGTTTTTGTGTTGCTAAATTAATTTATTTGTGGTTTTTCATTGTGCTCTTCACATATGCATTGATATGCTTGAATGAAATTGTGTAGAGATGTTAACCAAATTCTTGACCTTATTGTTTCAAATGTGATGCTATTGCCAAAGCAAAGGTTAGTGTCTTGACCAAGTAGCTTGCCTTATTGTTCCCATGTTTCAGTGAAGGTTGAGTCTTTTTTTGTTTGTTTCACCCATATTGAAAAGCAACATTTGGACGTGACTGGGAAGATTGATAATTTATGAGAAGGATGCTTCATCCTTTATATGTATATCATTACATATGAATGTTGCAGTAGATCTCAGAATCCCATAATCCCAATTGGGATTTCAAAATGTCTTACTCCTAGAGTTTGTTTAACATACCATAAGAAAATTGGTTTTACGTTGACTGTGAATAATAGTTTCCGTTAAATGGTAACAGACAGTAAACGATAAATTCAATTTTGGATTTTTGTTTTGAAATATAAATTTGTGATAGTTGTTTATTGCTATCATCTGTTAACCACCTACCTAAGTTAATGCTGCATTTTGGGAATTTATTATCATAAGCTAAGTGACTTGATTATATTCCATATTTATCAGTAGAATTTCAAACCCCTCTTAATTTGACTATGAAAGAATCATAACTGTTGATCTTAGTTCAATCAATATCTTTAACCAACCTAGACAATTACTGTTGGCTAGAGTAACAAATAGATTGGTTGTTTTATGCTTGCAAAGATACTATTATGGCATTGTATTTATAAGAATATGTATATGTATGTATATATGTATGTGTTAACTAAAGAGATCAGGGAAAAAAACTCTAAACTATAAACTTGTATTCATGAATAGAAATTATTGATAGAAAACAATTTGGTCATAGTTGATGTGTAAAATTACACTAACAAGAGATACACCAAATTATGATGTATATTTTGTACAAGCATTTAAGAATGTCTACTTGATAATTGAAATTTGTTTTAAATGGTGAGGGCATATATTCATCATTATTTTAACAAAAGATAAAAGAATAATTTACTCTAAAATCAGATGGAATTTAGCTGCAAAAGTGGATGATGAGTGAGAAATCAAATTTTCAAACTTAAGGGTGATATGAGTAATTCACCAAACCTTGGGTGGAAAGTAGCCATTTACCTTTATAAAATTAAATTAAAAACTACTTGACGCATCGATCACTGTCTCTTCATCTAATGCTCCACCTTTTCTTCGATTTCATCTCCAATCGAGCTAGCAATTAAACATGGCCCGAAATTTCTTCGTCGGCGGCAACTGGAAATGTGTAAGTCTTCCTCTTCACTTTACTCAACTCCTATTTTTATGAAAGTATTTTACTTTCAAATTTGTTTTCGATCGGTTTCATGAGATCCAATTAATATTTTAGTGTTTCCGAATTTAGTTGTATGAAATTGTCTTTGCAAAAGTAAATTGATGACTGGATTTGATAATTTGGTATCAGAATGGGACATCTGATGAAGTGAAGAAGATCGTTACGACATTGAATGAAGCTGAAGTTCCTTCTGAGGATGTTGTCGGTAAGCTTTAGTTTGATCTCTTTTCTAGTTCTTTTAAATTTAGGTAAATCACTTTTCGTTTAGATCAGTAAAGAACTTTTGATCTGTGCAACGAAAAAGCTATGAGTTTTCCACTTTCTGAAACAAGTAGTGTTTTAGCCTAAGCATATTAGATATCAAAAAGTAGAACTTATAAAAATTGCTCTTGAGCCAAATCAACGGCTTAGTGTGTGTGTTTCTATTAATTCGATTCTTATAGAAGGATTTTTTCTGACATATTATGGAATTTCGGTGTATTCTTTTGGGTTGCAGAGGTTGTTGTCAGTCCTCCATTTGTGTTTCTCCCTCTGGTCAAAAGCTTATTAAGATCTGATTTCCATGTTGCTGCACAAAACTGTTGGGTCCGCAAAGGCGGTGCTTTCACTGGTGAAATTAGGTGTGTTGCGTTATTTACTAAACCTGCTATGAATTGGTAGTATGTATATATGTCTAGGATTTTGTTTATCATGCTGCATAGGCAAAAGACATGGATGAGGCTCGTGTATTAACTTACAATTCAAATTTTATGAATGATTTTCACTTGTATTTCATTTCATTTTGTTTATTACTTTTCATTTTGGATATAATCTTCATGACTACTTGTTTTTGTGAAAATATATAAGTAAAGACAGATTTCATTTTTTTAACTAACTTATTTAAAATGAGCTATTACTTTTGGATTTCAATTTGGACATATCTATCTAAGATGGTTGCATACTTTGGCGATCTATTTGTAGTTCTCAAGATTGATTATTACATACTAGAGGTTCTCTGATCAGTTTAGTTCTTTCTATAAATTGAACAGATCTCTCTCTTTTAAAGAGAAACTCTTTTGATCTAATTTGGTACAGGAAAGTAATTACTTGCCATCTGCTTTCCTTGCTTCACATTATATTCTGATGTTTTTAAGAATTGGTGATTGAACTAATACAACATGTACTTTGAAATTAATTTGGTGATAACATCAAGTTGTTTTTTCTTTTTACTACCATTTGCACAGTGCTGAGATGCTTGTGAATTTGCGTATTCCTTGGGTCATTCATGGCCATTCTGAAAGAAGAGCTCTTTTAAATGAGTCAAATGGCGTAAGTTGTGTTGCATTTGTATTCTTGTTATTATTATAATTATATACTATTAAATATCATGTCTGTCAGTTACAATGTTCACAAGCCATATTCCCAACTTATCTATGCAGTTTGTCGGAGATAAGGTTGCTTATGCACTTTCACAAGGCTTGAAAGTGATTGCTTGTATCGGAGAGACTCTTGAGCAGCGAGAATCAGGATCTACAATGGCTGTTGTTGCTGCACAAACAAAAGCTATCGCAGGTACTTGCTGTTGGAAAACAGAATTCTCACTTAGGCTTTAGGTAATGTGGTTCTGCAGTTGTGTCGGTTTAGGGGATGCTTACTTATGGATGATAATTACAAAGTATATGTTATTAGGTAACTATCCTGATTCAAAATTTTCCAATTGACCGAGAAAATGGAAGGTTTTTCAATGAGCAGAAAAGATTCTAGAATTATGATTTGACCCTCACATTGTCTTTATTTTATTTTATTGTTTTGGTTTGTTTTTCTTTTCAGCTCTTTATGAATCATTAATATTACTCTTGTTGCAGACAAAGTATCAAATTGGCACAATGTGGTATTAGCGTATGAGCCAGTTTGGGCCATTGGTACAGGGAAGGTTGCAACCCCTGCTCAGGCTCAGGAAGTAAGTTGGATTTAAGTCAAAATTCCAATTTAATGTTTCAGTGGCATGGATTCTTGCACTTGTATGCGTGTTATAATTTAGCTTCTCTTTTTCAATTCTGAAGTGGTACATACACAAAGAACCGTGTTTACTACCCTGTCTTTAAACTTAGATTTCAAATTTATACCTTTGTTCACGTATCGAGGTCAGAGTAAGTAGTCTTTTTTTAAGGTTATTTTAGTCATATTGCTGCCTCTTCTCTGGTTGCTTATCATTTCTGCTTCAAAGGTTAGTCATGCCTCCGATGATTCGACTCATTTATGTTTCTCACACTTTATTTTAAACATTTGCCAGGTCCATTCTGAGTTGAGGAAGTGGCTTAAAGACAATGTTGGTACTGAAATTGCTGCATCAACTAGAATTATCTATGGAGGTATCTTTTTCCCTTTGACCTTATTATTTAGTTGACCACTGTTTAAAATAACCTTCTTCTCTATAGGATCATAAATTATACTAATACATGAGACAAACATGCCCCCTTCAGCTTTTAATCGTCACTTAAGGATTTTTCATTCCATTCTAATTTTGGATATACTCATCTTCCAGAAACCTTTTACTTTAGTTCATTTTATACCTTGATCTGGAAATACAGAGTTATAAAACTGCAGTGTAGTTAAACACACAACAGTTTAATTTCAAATTTTAGAATTACTCTTAACAAGTTTATTGTGCTCGCACAATATCATGATATGCTTTGAGGCCAAAGAATAAAAGTATGATATTTGTGCTTTTAACGTGCGTGAAATTGATCAACATAGGTGGTAGATATACCACATTACATGAGACAAACACCAAGAACAGAATTCTATGGGCACTAAAATTTATACAGCTTAAATAGCGGTCCAACAAAGCAATTCTACTGTTGCCTGGAAAACTTCATCATTTGGGGACAGACCTTGATTTATATAAGACAAATAAATACACTTTTTCAACTTTATTGCATTGGCTCCTTCATTACTTACTAGTCTAATCTTATAAATATCTACCGCATAGGTTCTGTTAATGGAGCAAACTGCAAAGAGTTGGCAGCACAAGCAGATGTTGATGGATTTTTGGTTGGTGGAGCTTCACTAAAGGTACATCTATTGTTTATTTGACTACCAATGGTTGCTTTCTGGCTACTTGTCTTTTGACTTCAGTGGCTGACTTTGTTTTTCATTTGGATTAGCCGGAGTTCATTGATATCATCAAGTCTGCCACGGTGAAGGGGAATTGAAATTAAAGACCTGTGTATCTGGTACTGGCGGAGCTATGCCTGCAGTTTTTTCTCCCTGAATCCTTTGTGGAAGTACGAGGTGTAAACTTGCACTTTTGTAGCATGTTTTCATAATGGTTGAGGTTAACCAACGTATATCAAGTATAATAAGCGAGGTTCCTGGATCCTTTTTGACTTGATTTGTGGATTATATAAGTGGCTTTGATTGATATTACAAGTCGAGGATAAGTGTTTACTAGAATTCTGGTTTTAATTTGGGCTTAAAATCTGCTTAATGCGCATCTTAGATACATCGTCAGGATGGTCAAGATATCAACATCTGCAGATACTTTTTATCCTTCAACCAAGATTCTTAAATATCTGCAATTATTATCCACGCAAATTTTTTATTTATTTCCGCCAGCTTCATTTAATTTTTTATGAGATAATTCATATTTGTTGCATTTTATTTTTTTCAATAAAAATTTTGAATTGCCGTAACAAAATTCACGAAAAAAAATTTCACGTCAATGGGATAGAACAATTATGAGAAGAACAATTAAATAATGTTATATTTATCGACACACTTTTTTGCCAATTGTTTAACAATCAAACGGCATATCATGAATACTGCGACGTCGTTTTGCCACTTCCTGCACCTCGTGTGGGAGTTATAAACACCAGCTTTCTGGAAGCTGTCAACACACTTATCAAAAACCCTCATCTGCGGCTTACTCACTGGCTAACCTTCCGGGTCTTTATATTAGCTGAAGTCGAGGCAAGCCGAAGCCGACAAGTGGTATGGCGCTTTGTTTGTTTGTTTAAGAGAGAGATGAAAGGACACGTGGTAGCATCATCCTTAGGTAGAGCCCACGTGTGAGGCCTCACCGCTCCTAAGTGAGTGTGAAACGGATAACCACAAATAAACTAATATTTGTCGGATTTGTGGATCTTTAGCTTGATGAAAAAGCACTGTCAACTGACGGTTGTGATTTCATCCTGTGTTGGTGATGTTGTGGGTATGGAAGTACCATTGCTTTCTTGACGTAGTAAACACGTAGGCCATTGCAAGGACTTAACGTCGGACGAAACAAGTGGAAGTTTGGTAAAAAGATACAACTAATCTTTGAAAATTTATATGAACTTATAAAGGTAAGGAATAATTTCATGAAATCACTGAACAAAAACTCATAAAGATATAATTTTTCTATAAAAGACAAGCTAAAATCAAATGGTTTTCATTAAAGAAAATGGATTATGGGTAAACAAATAAAGTTTTTTAACTTAATCAGTGAGAAATGTCAATTCATCAAAGATCGAACGGGAAATTTCGTTTGGCACATTACTGTCATTACAATAAAGACAATACCTGAAGTTTCCTGGTTAGTGATGAGTCTGAATCTGTCTGATGACTGATGATGGAATATTTATCCTGTAAATCAAACAGGTAAGAGCTATGGGAATATATGGGGCTATGTAAAACAAAACTATGAATATAAATAATGCAAATATGCAAACCACACCCAGAGCCACAGCCATGAAAGAAAAAGTTGAATATAATTTCCAACTTGTGAATCGTGGGGGCCTAGTTTTCAGCAATCATGTCCTTACAAAATCCACAAAGTAACATGCAGTACTTCTCAAACTCTTGTTGAAAAAGCATCATCAACTAGAAAACACTGTTACTTCTTTACTGTTTTAAATTAACTCATAATATAAAACTAATAAAGTGTTTTAATTTCAGAAGAAAAGGGTCGGATTTGAATACTAAGCTAGCTTCCCTTGAAAAGCCAAGCCAACTTGAAGTTGAAGCACTGAAAGTCAGATAATCTAGAAACTAGAATCCAACGGTTGAGACTGGAGATTGGATGACAACCTTGCGCAGGCTTATCTTCTCTTACTTGATTCTGTACAGTGCAGAGAAGGCGCGACATATCGAGAGAAAGAAACTATGCACAGTTCATATAAAACGTGGTGGGGATTGAAAGCCGGACCAGCCCGCCATTAATGGAATTGCCGCTCACCTTCCTTCGTAACTTTAAAAAATATTAATAATTTCTCTCTCTATTTGGGTTGTGATTTGCGGGTTAGCTTTTTTTGCCAGTTACATTCAAAATCCGAGCTCGAGTTGTAGCTTCTAATTAATCTTGAACCAGGTCATCTCTCTCTCTCTCTCTACCCAAAGCTGAAAGCTTTCTTCGTGCTTTTCTACAACCAGACACTCAAACAAAAACTCTTATTCTATCAGTCTCTTCACTATCTACTTGATTCAAGGAAGACAAACTAAAAAAAGGAGTGAGGTGGGCTCTGAATTTCGCTATTTTTATATTTTTTCTTAAATTGCTAGTTGAAACAGCAACTTAAAAGTTGAGTAAAACAGAAACTGATTCAGGCGGTTTGTTATTATAAAAAAGCAGCTTACTTTAGTTGAATGAAGAGGAACAAAAAGGCTGTTGATTTCATACTTAGATCTGCCTTGTTTTCTCTTTGATATATACAGCTCATTTCAAGCTTCAATTTTCTGATCTCTTTGAAGAAATTTAAAGGCCAGGCTGCTTGTTGGTTTTTATTGATTTTGATATCATGGGGATTTGCCTGAGTGCTCAAATTAAAGCTGAGAGCCAATGCAACACAGGTGCTTCAATTTAATTGTTTCTTTTTCCTTTTTATTTCGCCGTTGTGTGCGTGCCTGTGTGTTTATTTACTCTGATTTTAGTTTCTTCAAAGTTGAGGCATTTTTTTCGGGTTGGTGGATACTGTTTTTGTTGACGAAGCACTTGGGTGTGAGATATAATTTGTTCTAAACCTTTAAGTTTGTTCGATTGAAAGTTATATTATGTGTTTGTTAATTACTGTATTCTTCTCGCCATATAGGCGAAGTTTGTTGAGAACATTAGGCTCATTGGTAGCCGGACGTAGTCTTCTCTTTTTTTTTTTTTTGGGTTCACCATGCGCTATTGATTTGCTGCAATGTTGCACTAAATGAAAAGACACTTGAAACCTTTTGGTTGCAAAATAGCCAGTTTAATTATCTTTCTCTTAAATTATTTTAGCTTGCTTAGCTTCAATTAGTTGTTTATTAGAACTAATCAGCAAATGTATGAAATTTCCCTTGGTTATGTTTAAAGCCATGAATGCTGAGTTCGATGTACTGGTGTTCAGCTTTAGTTTGCGTCTGGGTGTGATGTTATTTCAGAATTTATTAGTTGATGTTTAACATGTTGTGTTGGTTCATTTGTTTCTGGGATGTGCGAATCTTTGCATGAAACATAAATGTGAAGGGTTGGATTTAAGATATTTGACCTGTAATGAATTGGTGAGAATTTGTTTAAACAGGGATTATATATTTGCATGTGCAGGGCTGAGTTCAAAGTATGTTAGCACAGATGTGAATGATGAGAGCAGTATGAGTAGTAAGGTCTCGTCATATTCGGTTCCTCTGACTCCTCGAAGTGAAGGTGAGATTTTGCATTCCCCTAATCTAAAGAGTTTCAGTTTTGGGGATCTCAAGATGGCCACCAGGAACTTTCGACCAGACAGTGTGTTAGGAGAAGGTGGTTTTGGTTCTGTTTTTAAAGGGTGGATTGATGAGCATTCATTTGCCGCTACCAAACCTGGAACTGGTATGGTTACTGCTGTGAAAAGGCTTAAGCAAGAAAGTTTCCAAGGTCACAAGGAGTGGCTGGTAAGTTCATTCTCTACTTCTTTGTGAGACTTAAAAATATACAGAACTGAATTGGTGTCATACTTTTACTTGCTTTTGAATGGCGAACTTTTCAAACATCTTTTGAAGTCACAGGCCAGTATATTATTGTTTTTAGAATGTCCACAAAGTGATTCTACGATTGAACTTACTTATGTCAGATGTTTATCAGGCAAACTTGACATGTATATTTACCACTTTGGCCTTTATCCACTTCAATAAAGTTCTGATTATGCTTGCTGCCTTGGGTGCACAGATTCACCTCTTTTCTTGTTTGTCTGATCCTATAGGCGGAAGTGAACTATCTGGGACAGCTTTATCACCCTCATCTTGTGAAATTGATTGGATATTGCTTGGAGGATGAGCACCGACTTTTGGTGTATGAGTTCATGCCTCGAGGCAGCTTGGAAAATCATTTGTTTAGGAGTGAGTTTTCTGTTATTGCTTTGTTCTGTCAAAGCATAATTCTTTTTATTAAAATTTGTGATTGACAGATTTCGATTGTTGTTGTGCCAGGGGGTTCTTATTTCCAGCCACTTTCTTGGGATCTTCGGTTGAAGGTAGCTCTAGGTGCTGCTAAGGGGCTTGCCTTTCTTCATAGTGCTGAAACAAAAGTTATCTATCGGGATTTCAAGACTTCTAACATCCTGCTTGATTCTGTATGTACTACGGAACTTACAGTCATTCTTTAATTTCTCTGATACTGTTTTAATACTTTATCTTCTAATATCTCTATTTTCAATACAATAATTGAACAGAACTACAATGCAAAGCTTTCTGATTTTGGGTTGGCCAAAGATGGGCCAACGGGTGATAAGAGCCATGTCTCTACCAGAGTTATGGGAACATATGGATATGCAGCTCCAGAATACCTAGCAACTGGTATTATTTTAGTTTTTGTTGTTGAGTGCTTAATTGCTGATTTTACTAGGTAGGTTCTTGCCAGCTGATACAGACATCTAATGTCTGAAGCTTTGCTTGGTTATCTTCTATATATGAGTGTGTGTTTAATAGTCCACTGACACTAGTACGTTTTCTCACTGATTGTAGGCCATCTAACTGTGAAGAGTGATGTCTACAGTTTTGGAGTTGTTCTGCTAGAGATCATATCTGGCCGCAGAGCAGTTGACAAGAATCGACCATCTGGACAACACAATCTAGTGGAATGGGCTAAACCTTACCTAGCCAATAAACGTAAAATCTTCCGGGTCATTGATAATCGACTTGAAGGCCAGTATACAATGGAGGGAGCCTATAAGGCAGCTACCCTTACATTAAGATGCATATCTACAGAAGCCAAGTTTAGGCCTAATATGGATGATGTTGTTACGATATTGGAGCAGCTCCAAGATTCGAAGGAAACTGGAAATACTAACAGCAATTCAAGCAATAGACCAAAGGTTCGTAAACTAAGTGCAGATGATGCTAATAAAAGAAGTGTAACTGCATATCCGCGGCCCTCAGCGTCATCTCTTTACACTTAAACTTGGAAGCAAAGGTGGTGTTGGAAGTACTTTGACTTTCTCCAGGTTGTCAACAACAAGCTGAAGAACTGGGGCGGTCTCTTTGTCTGTCCTGTGACTGTACATTCTTGTTTTGGCAAATGTGTTAAAAAATCAATCATCTGTTGACATGATTTCAGGGTTGGCCTGTAACAGCTCGGAAGGAAAGGAATGTAAGTGCTCTGTATGACTTATGGTTAGAAAGTTGTAGCTTTTTCAAACTGTTAATTTATTACCTTATCAACTGTTAAAACACATCACTTTTGTTGTAATGAAGCTCTCTTGTTTCTCAAATAAATTAAGGAAATATTAAACAATCAAAATGTGCACCTGGTTTAGTTAATCTAATAACCGAAGTGACAGAAAAAGATGGGCAGAAAACCAGGGAGTGTGCGAACAGGAGACTTGTAGATGGTGCATACAATGTGATGCCGGTAGATTGGAGTGAATAAAGAAATAATGGGCACACGTGGATACATGTTTACAATGGTTTTAGTCCATGAAGCTTTTGAACTTTTCGCCACAAAAGTTGAAACTTTTAAGCTCTCTTGTAGATGGGTCAGCAGCACTAAAGCTCATGGTTCATCTGAGGGGGCCCGCCTTCATGGAGGATTGAAACCTTGTCTAACCACCGATGGGGCAATTGTGGTGTTGGTAGATCGATAATGGAGGATTGAGCGCTAGTAGCAGAGTTTGCAAAAAAAGGTGTAATAAGTGGCCTCCTTTGCCATGTTTAATGCCAATAGGTGGCACGGGTTTCTTGAGCAGTTCACTAGGATGGATTTGTTGATTCAACTTCTTGTTTCACATAATCAAGCAATTAGATAGGACAAATCACCGTCCTTTCTTAATGGTTTACTGGTGTGTCATCAATAAATAAATTAATGAATAAAGAGTATTTTGGTAGGGTTGGCCGCCATATTGGAAATCCATGGAGATGGAGGTCAACTAATTCACACACGTGCCCTTTCGCATAATCCAGTCACCTAAACCTTGATTGTTCTAAATCTTTCAGTGGCATCCATTTGTCATGTGGGGGCCGATGCCAAAGTGGCTAAGAGAAGGGGCAACAGTTCGGCCACCGGGCTGATGGCTTGACTAGTTCAAAATCAATAATACAAATTGGTGGGGTTTGTTTAAGCTGAAAGCAACCAACCAACTAAATCCTGCATTGGGTACTCGTTTTCCCTCTCTCCAATTCAATCATTCAAAATGATTATCTGACGAGACTCATACTGGCTTCCATTTTTTCAACAAAAGTCGAAATATATGAACTAGAACTAGTCCTTTCTGGAATCCATAGAAAACACCATCCCAGTAAACAAGTAAAGCTAAGGGATCATAGAGAGGGAAAAATATTTATCATATATTGACAGCAGTCATGAACAAATAGGGGAAAATTACATATTAAGAGGAGAAACCTGACCTTTTGCTTTACAATCTGTACTCTGAAAAAGCATGCATAGCAATGCAACTTCCCTTATGACCTATATCTACAACTACCTTGATAAACAAAAAGAATTGGGAGTGAAAGAAATAACCTCTAGGACTCCAAGCATTCAAGGAATAATGTGTATCTCTATACTCGTTTCTCTAAATGTGCCAACAGAAATGCAATTATCTGGCATTTGACATCTTGGAAATCTTGACTACCACAAGCCGGTTGCTTATTGTCACCAAGTTCTTACCAACCCAGGTGTCCAATTTCTCCAATCCAACTTCCCAATAGATCTGTTTCTTAAGTTGACCACTTCCCTGATATCAAAAACTTTCTTCAGATAATTGTTTCCTTGCTTGGTGGACTCCGGCTCAGTCTCTGGTTCTGCTTCCTCCTTTACATGTTCAGTTTCACTGATAGGTGGAGGAGCCTCTTCGTTTTGAGATGATGTCTCAGAGATAATATTTCCCAGTATTTCAACCACCTCACTCATTTTAGGGCGGGATTTAGGATGCTTCATCAGGCATTTGTTTGCCAGGGAAGCAAGTCTTTGAGCAGACTTGATGCAGTATTGTCCTTCAAGACGGGGATCTACAATGAGGTGGAATTTCTTAGAGTCCGACACATAAGGTCTCACCCAATCTAAAAGCTTCTGCTCACTCCGAGGTAGGTTTCTCTCCACCGCTCGCCTTCCAGTGATTAGTTCATAGAGAACAACCCCAAAGCTCCAAACATCACTTTTAGTTGTCAACCTGCCAGTCTGAACATACTCGGGAGCAGCATAACCTACTGTGCCTACAACCTATAAATCATCAAAAGATAATCAGCTAGTAATGCATTCTGCAAAAACCTTATAAATCCAAAATGCACTATCCTCAGATATCTTCACTCAACTTTAATTAGAAATTTCTGATGTTAGTGAATCAGTTAATTCTCCTATGTAAAAACCGTAGCAAGCATTGAAACACCTTAAAGAGGGGCTAGATTCTCAAATCCACTATGAAAGATAAATAACTTACTGAGGTTGAAACATGGCCCACTCCTTCAGGAGGTCCCTGCCTAGCTAATCCAAAATCTGAGAGTTTTGCATTATAGTCCTCATCTAGCAGAACATTTGATGTTTTAAAATCCCGAAATATTAGCTGCAAAAATGTAGAACACATTAAAATCATGCAAACCAACTCTTAACTTTGGATAAGATCTGCGGGCTTACCAAGTAGTCAGTAAGAATGCAAACATATAGGTATCTTTATTTACACATACAGAATTTGTCAATTAACATAGAACCCCTGCCATGCAATCCTCATGTACCACAATTTCAAGACTCAAAAGGCGCAAAATACTGTACCTGAAAATCCATTTCTTCGTGCAAGTAAGCCAATCCGCGAGCTGCATCTTGGGCAATTTTTAATCTTGACATCCATGGAAGAGGTGTTGGAACTCGTGCCAATAGATGATCCTCCAAGCTCTTATTATGCATAAGCTCATACACCAACAACCGTTGCATCCCACGTTCATCATCTTCTGCACAATATCCCACCAGCTTGACAAGATTCGGATGCTTGACCACACCCAAAAAATTCACCTCATTGATCCACTCTTTGTGCCCCTGAATACTAGAATGCAAAACAGAGACGTTCCCGTAAGACAACCTCAAACACTAAATTCCCTTTGCATCTTCATTTTCCAAAAGCTTGTAGAGACCCAGCATAAATATGATTAAAACTGATTAGAGAGATAAATTCGCATTTCAAATAAATCGTCCAGGAATTGGTACTTGACTTTACAAAGCAAGAAGAGCTGATTTCAAGAAAGTGGCAGACAACAACGGACCCAAGTATTAGAAAATTGCAAAAAATGATTAATGTAGCTGAGTCCCACAAAATTTGGCATGATAAAATTTACAATAAACATTCACATTACTAAATTCCAACTGCAAATTAACTAACAATTAGAACTTTATAAGGCAAAAAAAGAAGAACCTATAATAAACTGACAAGGGAAGGGAAAAAAGGGGAAAGATTTCGTGCCTGGAAACCGTGACGATTCAACTGTTTAATAGCAACATCCACCTTTGAACCATCGTTAATTTCTTGATTATCAGAAAGCCTAACAACTCCTCTATACACACAACCAAACCCTCCTTCTCCAATCAACAAGGCTCTGCTGAATCCTCTGGTAGCAGATTTCAGTTCAGCAAAAGAGAAGACTTTAAGATCATTAGCTCTACGCTGAGTCAGGAACTCGTAAAATCCAACGGAGTCAGACCAGTCTCTGGTGGAGTCAGAGTCGAACTCGGAGCGTCTGGTGTCGACGCTACTGGATGCCACACTGAATGAACGGGCCCATGATACTTTGGAAACTCTTGAAACGATGCCGTCTTCGTCGTCCCGTCGCTCCCCGTTTGTGAAATGAAAACACTTCATATCGAAAATAAAAAAATAAAAAGTAACAGCTGAGTCTTGGACAAAAAGAAGAGATGAATAGAGAACGGGTCAAATGGAGGTCTTCTTCTTCTGGTTAGGTGGTGTCTGGTGAGTAATAAGAAAATTATAAACAAAAGTAGAAAGATTGGTTACTGTAATAAAAAACAAAGAAAGCAGGTGATGATCTATCTGGTCTGGTTGCGGTGGTTTAGAGGTAGGACTCCGAGAGGGAGGTCTGATATATTATCAGATGCAGTGGACACGTTTCAGACAGTGCAGTTTCCACTATTCAAAATTTATTTCACCTTTTTTTTTTTAAAGCCCGAACGTTCATGAAATATATAAATAGAGAATACAAATTTGGGTCAATTGAAAGGTTTATTAGGTCTCATGTTAGACTTTTAAGGGTAAGAAGTGGTCCAATTAGCCCTTTCAATTCATATCTTATTCATTATTTTCTTTCAAGTATTTCATACCTTATGGATAACCCAATAAACCCCTTGAATCTTGCACTTTTAGCTAGAGGTTGCTTTTGTTATTTTTGAATATTTAAAGGGTATTGCTGAATTTCTAATAATAAATATCATTGTTTCAAGAAAAGACTTTCCATCAAAAATTTCAAAATGACCACTTTTCTTTTCTTTGCATGAGTATTTTTATTTTGTAAAACTTATGTTAGCCCCCCAAGCAAAGGATTAAATGTTAATCAGACGATATTATTAAGGAGGCAGCTTGTCATTTACCCTAGGCAAGCAGTATAAAATAATTATTCTGATATTTTAAATTTTATTATTGATATTATTTTATTTAATTATAAAATAAAAAAATTTTAATAATTTTTTTATTATTAACAATAACATAATTAATAATATAAAAATAATTTTTATTTTAATAATAAAATATTCTTCAAATCGAACGCGTAGTTGATATATAGTAAACTAATTTAACATTTTCTGGCATATAAGCTGTCTACAATACAACTGTATCCCAATGGTAAGTGTGTTTTGGTGGGGGTGGAGTTATTCCATATGTATGGAGTGATTTTTAAGTTTGTTTAATTTATTGGGAGACTGAGTCTTGATGGTTTCTTACTTTTGATTAACCACGCATGCATGCACCTCCTATACTATACGTATAATTAATTACCATTTCAGATCAGATTCTGCGCCTTCAACAGTTTTGCATTATGAAAGAAAATCATATTGCTGGATTCATATTCGATGTCTCTAAGCAGTGCTGCCACTGAAGGAGTAGTAGGTGGAGAATTATTAGACAGGCTTAGCTTTGAAAGAAAGTGAAATCCAAATTATAATCGATTTGCTGTATATTATAAAAGTATTAAAACTTTTAAAATGAATCATTTTCTCTCGTAGGCACAAAATAAAATGGATGGAAAGGAAATCTCTTTGATGCCCGAGAAATATCCTACCTACCGTGTGAGTTTATCCCACTCTCTTCTTTCTATTAAGAAGGATCTCACTTGCCTTCATGAACGATTGACAAGTAAGTGAAATATCTTATTATTGTGAATAATTTAGTCAAGGGAAAGACTTCACCGTATAAGAGTTGCCCTCAATTTCTGAAATATAGGTAGGGCTTAAAATTTTGCCTTTATGCACTGCACATGTGACACATGGAGGCTGGGATGGATGGTCATTCGTTATGACGGTGACATCCATACCTTATATTTAATGCCTTGTATGCTTGTCCCATGAGCGAAAGCATGGGAATTCGTGTTACCAACGAGTACTGATGAACACATTTTGTGCGTAAGCCCTACCCAAATTTCATTCTAATAAGGCCAAAAGACTCTTTCCCACCTAAACTATCTTTTAATCTCAAATTTTCATTTTTTAACTACAAAATTTTTAAATATTCTCCCAGAAGCAGTTGAAATTAACAAAATTCTAACCTCTTAAAATTTGATTTCTTTTTTTTTCTTTAAACCTTAAAAACTAATAATTTTTCTCATAGATCAAGTTTTAAAAAATGATATGTACCTTTTAGGGTTTAGTTTTCAAGCTCTAACGTTTCTCTAGTAGGATATTTTTTCTCTTCCTTCGACGGTTGCTCTCTCACCATCTTCCCCTCCAATTGACAATCCTAAACCTACCATCTTCATCAAATCTTGTTTTTGTCTTTCCAAAAAAGCTGAGATTTATTTTCAGTATCAATTGACATCGTTCAAGTTTTCAAACAAGAGAAGTTTGACCGTTGGAGGGAGAAAATACATCCAGAGATATTCATCATTGGTGATGGTATCAGATTTGATACTGGAGATCTAGAAACTAAACCTTAAGGGGAACTATCATTTTCTAAAGGCCAAAGGACTATTTCCCACTCAAGGTATGCTGCATTCCCAAATTTCTCTCCTTTAACTTTGAAAATCCCAAATACCCACTTATGAGCAGTTAAAATTAACGGTAGTAAGGGTAAAATCATCATTTTATTTATAATATTAAAAATAAACCAAAATATAATCTCTTTTTGCCCCCCTAAATTTTTAAAACTAAAAGTTTTCCTCAGCCTAAGTTTAAAAAAATAACAGTTTCCCCCTAAGGTTTCATTTTCAGATCTTCAACGCCATCTCCAGTGTCATTGTCGGCGGTCTCTCTCTCCCAAAGCCTCCTCTCACTCTGGTGGTCTCTCTCCTCCCATTTGGATGTCCGATAGGGGAAGACGAAGCTCTTCATCTTTCTGGAAGAAGACAACAATTTTGTCGACGAAGAGCTTCGTCTGGGAGGACGAAGAGCTTCGTCTTCCACGGCTCCTTCGATGCCAATCAGACGTCCAAATGGGTGGAGAGAGACCATCAGAGGGAGAGAAAGCTTTAGGAGGAAGAGGTCGCTGGCAATGGAGCTGAAGATCTGGAAACGAAACCCTAGGGAAAAATTGTTATTTTTTTAAACTTAAGCTGAGAGAAACTTTAAGTTTTTAAAGTTTATAGGGGCAAAAAGAGATTATATTTTAAGGGGTTATGGTTCTGTTAATTTTAACTGCTCATGAGTGGGTATTTGAGATTTTCAAAGTTAAAAGGGAGAAATTTGAGAATGCAGCATACTTTGGGTGGGAAATAGTCCTTTGGCCCTTTCTAAAACTTAGGTTAGGGGGAAACTTTTAGTTTTTAAGGTATAGAGGAGAAATATATTATTAAATTTTAGTTTATTTTTAATATTATAGATAAAATAACGATTTTACTTTGAAAACCGTTAATTTTAACAATTTATAGGTGAGTGTTTAAAATTTTCAAAATTAAAGGGTGGAAATTGAAATGAGATGATACTTTGGGTGGGAAGAGCGCCTTAGCCTTCTAATAATCACCCTTTATTCAATCAAACGAAGCACACTTCAGCCTTCAAGTAGTGTTTCAGTCACGGTAGGAATTTTGCCAGAATAAGAAATAAGTTGAACTAAATTTATGCAACTGTTGACTTTGATTTTGAAAATTTGATCTCTACTTGAATTACTGGCATTCGTTTCACATGTAAAGATGAACAATGCACTGAACCTTTACTGTTTTAATTTCATCTTTTCAGGCGGCCGCTGTATGAATCCTATTTTTTAATGAGTTAAATCTCAATGTGGATCTGCTAGTGCGTCATCCATGTCCTTATCTAGTTGTGTTACGTACCAAGTTTGGCCCTTTTTGGTTTCCTTTAATCAACCGATTTGTGAATAAAAGTGGCCCAACTAGAATGTGTGGTCTAGAGATGGCAATTTGGACCTAATTTTAGGGGTTCCGATTCTCCCCATCCCTCTTTGACCCTAACGGAGAGGGGATTCTCCGATAAAAACGGGGATAGAGATGAAAAAAATCTCCGTAGTCGGAGACGGGGATACATATTTCCTCGCCCCGCCCCGCCCCTCCCCTCCCCTCCCCTCCCTGCCCCGGCCCGGCCCGGCCCATCCCCTCCCCACCCCACCCCTTCCCACCTCTTAAATCTAATATATTAATATAATAATTTCTAAACTATTAAGTTCTAGAAATTTGTACATTATGATTTATTAAAACTATAACTTTAATTTTACTAATTTTTGAATTATCAATTATCAGCTTTTACTAATTTCTGAACTATTAATCTAATATATTAAAAAGACCCCAGAATCTCATTATCATAAAATGCAAATACACCAAATTAATTTTATTTCAACTTCAAAATTTAGTTAGTCAATCCACCAGGTTTTACACCAAAAAAATAAATAAATTATAAACTTGATAAAATTAATTGAAGTGAATGAAAAGTGTTAAATTTAATGTTATTATAAAATTACCCTAAATCACATACATGAAGAGCTACTAATGAAGAGATTGATTATTGCATATTGTTAGATTTTATGAAAACTTTGTATTTGAACTAAAATAATAATGAATATTTTGTAGCTCTTGTAGCAAGTGATATTTTGGGAGAATATGATTTATTTTATTTATTGAAATACATAAAAAAATTAAAATTTATATTTACGGGTATTCGAAGGGGATTTTTCCCCGCGGGGACGGGGCGGGGATGGGGAGGAGATTTTTTCCCGCGGGGACGGGGAGGGGATGGAGATGAGATTTTCCTTCGCGGGGAGGGGATGGGGATTGATATCCCCTCCCCGCCCCTCCCCATTGGCATCCCTTGTGGTCGCACCCAATAGAATATTGTACATATATTTTACATTACTTTTAGAATAAGAAAATTCGGATCCAAAGGAGGGTGCACAAAATAGTCCTATCCGTAAAATTCGTTTGAATTGTTAAAATTTTCTGAATTGATTTGATTTGATTTGAGTTATGAAAAATGAGAAAAAATTTACTATCTGGTTTGTGGTTTGAATGGGAATAAACACGTATTTTTTCCGTATTCATAAACATTTTTTTTTTTATTATTTTTGATATTATATCCATATAAATTTTGTATTTTTTCCATCCCATAATCATCAACTAGGGCTGCTAGAGTTTGCTATGTGCTATCTAGAGAAATAGGAGTTTAGCGGTGAAGATTTTGGCTTACAGGTGTGTTACTTCTCTGACATGTTAAAATTCGAACGTTAATAAGCTGTTGTAAATTAAATGGGAAATAAAAATAGAAGATGACGGTGCCTTTATATCCTGATTCATCTTTTGTGTTTTCACTAGGTAACTAATAATATGGACTAAGTGTGGCACAAACAAGCACAAGACTTGAGAGGGAAATTGGATAGATATCAGGATTTCTTGAATGTCTTGAAGAAGACTTGAGAAAGAAACGCAATGCTGATAGATTGGAATTGAAGCTAGATGTTAAAACAAAAGGCGAAGCGATTAATGATGTGATGGTGATGGTTGATTGATTGTGGTTGTCGGGTTACAGCCTTTGTCTGACAATTGGTATCATCAGCTAGCTTCAGCTTGTTATGTCTAATCGCCAACTTTTGATTTGTTTTTTTCCATAGCTTTATCTTTGAGTTGGTACAGTGTTTTTATTTTTCAGGTTCACCCAACCGACCCATCCCATCATCCTGTACCTTTCAGGGAATCATTGGATACCTACTTTTATGATTCACCTTGCGATTCAACTAGACAGGCCTAACTATATCAGTTATGGATCTGCCTCTTTCTCATTGATGAGATGGTCGCTGTTTCAATATTTCCCACACTGACAGCAATGCATCGCTGCTCTTCTTTCGGCATTAATTTTCTCACCCTGATCATTGGATTGATTACTTCTTAGGGCAAATATTTTGAACTTTTACAAGTTAATTAAAATCTGAGTTTCGTCATTAAAATGAATGAGACAATTCCATGAAAACTTTATGAAATTGAGGGGAAAAAAAGCATGTTTGTGATTTGAGGATATGAACAGAAAGCTAGAGTTCCCTTGGGCGCAGGCATTGACAAGGTGAACAGCAGCCAGTTAGCTGTTGGTGGGGAAGATAATAATTCGCCTCCTAAACCCCTCTCTCTGTCTTAGAGCTGGGCTAAAAAGGCTTATGCCTGGACCGGGCCTCTGGAGGGGCAAGCTCGGGCCGGGCTGGCCAAGAGATGCCGTCCCAAGGTTGGGCTGAGTCCCCAAGGCTCCGGCACTGAGATCAGGTCTAGGAACTGGACCCTCCAAGGCTCCAAAGACAAAATATTTAAAAATAAAATAAAAGACAATTATAATTTAACTTTAAATTTATTTTAAAAAATTCCATTTTTTATTTCACCGGTCATTTTCGTTGGTGACATGGCTGCAATTTTTACCCACGCTCCAAAGATGGGATGTTAATTAAGAAATATTTCACTGTCACCCATGTCTATTATTGTTGATGTCCAATTGCACCATCTTAAATAACATTAAATTTTTAAAATTCTACTCATACTTACAAAATTAAAAAACAATTGTTATATAATTAAAATTCATCTTTGATCAAATTTATGAAATAATACTCTAAAAAAGTATTTAGTTATCAGTCAATACCAAATTTCTCAATCAACGATCGAGACTTATCACTTGTATATATATTAAATTAAAATATAGATAGAAATTTCTTTGTCTAAAGACAATAAGAATATTGACAGTTTGACTCATTAACATCTATAAAATTATTTTCCTATTCGACCCTATGTCTACATAGAAAATCTATATATCCCATTAAGATAATATAAGATATACATAAATAAAATTAACTTTAATAATATTACACACATGATGATCTACCATTATCCAGAAAAGAGTCTAGTGAATTTCCCAGATATTGATCTTGAGGTTGAGACATTGCTGATAGAAGATAGTCGATAATGTTAAACCAAAAATTTAATAATTCTTTGGATAAGTCTTAATTGAGAGGATAAGGCTATTATGTTGTGATCATTTTTTCGAATCCAAAATTGATTGGCTATGTTGTAACGATTTTTCTAGAATTAGTATGACCAGTTTTAGGATTTTGAAGTTTTCTAACATTCCCTAATTAAACAATAGAGAAAGAGATATAAGTAGAAATTAATAAAAATATACAACACTTATGCTTCAATAAAAATAAATAAACCGGCAGAAAACTTCAAATGATGCTTGGATATACTGTGATAAAATGATTAGAGTTTAAGAGTTGAGAGTAAAAAAATAGTATAAAAATGATAAAGAGAATCTTTGAAAGAAGAATGAGAGGAGTTTTTAGTGTTGTTTTATTTTTAGTTTTAAACTATTTAATTATATAATGACATATTATTGTTAGTGTATAAAGTTACCCACATTGTTTATGAGTATAAAATTATTCAATTTGATTGGGTATTTGTTAGTTTTATGGGTTTTTATCTTGAGTGAATGCCGGGAAGCCGTCTTAGCTCAGTGGTAGAGCGCGTGGCTTTTAACCACGTGGTCGTGGGTTCGATCCCCACAGACGGCGATATTTATTTGTTCTGTTTTGTAACCTTTTGAGCTTTGGAAAAAGCTTTAACGCGGTGAGAGGAAATTTGGGGAAAGTATCCAAGGCTTTATCAACTTTGTCTTTTTATTTTTCCTTGTTTTCCTTTCGAGGAAGTTGGAATCCAAGGTCCAAAAAATTCAACAGAACTACTCTACCATCCCAACCCCACACGGCCACGCCCATGTGCTCCTCTTCACGTCTCTTTCCTTACCATTTTCCTCACTTTTCCATGATTTCAAACGCGCAAATAGCTAGCTGGCCCTCACTACTGATCACTAAATCCCATTATCATCTTCTAAGTATAAATACAAAACTTGTATTAGTTAATCTGAGGGATAGGAAACATCTTGGAATGTTCATTGAAGTTTCCCAGGAAATGAAGTGTTGGAAATTTTAAGGTTGAACTGCTATTTCCTTTGGTTTTGGAGAGAATCTTTGAGATGTTGTAGTACTATGTTGTTGCAATTAGCAGAGAAACCTTCAAGAAAGAAAGTCCAAAACTGTACGTTACAGAAGCATGGTGCTACAACTTCATTGATGTTTTGTAATGAAATTCAAAGGGAAATTTCTCGACCAGGTGCTGTTGACAAGACGGTGTTGTCAATTAATTTGTCTTCGACCGTTTAGTATACATTAAGGTAGTACCGTGTGCATCCAAGTACATTCTGATTCTTTTACTTGTTGGTAATAGGTACCAATTACATAAATACAATTTCATTTTATCAAGATTTCTTATTATTTTTTTGAAAGCAGTGCTTTCTTTCATTTCAAAAACGACAAATTGAATCAATTTATGGTACATAATAGACCAACTTAAGTGTTAAAGAGTAGTTTAAATGACAAATAAAAGATTTTTAAATATGAGAGTAAGTACTTTGAGATGTCAAAGTGAGTTTTCTTGTTTAGTACTTTAGAGCTTTAGCATATCTATAACTCAATCACTATCCGTTCACGAGTTAAGGTTTTTGATCAATTTGTTTGGAAATGTTACTTTTTTGGTAAATTTTTTGTCAATTTTGCATGAAATGTATTATGGGCTTGGAGAGATGTCAACCTTGTGCACTATCTACTTTGATTCCGTTTATCCTCTGGCTTACCATTTTTGGTCGTTTGCATACTATGGATTGACTTCAAACTCACAGTCTTCTACATTTTACCAATTGTGTTTTGTGCGAGTCAACCTTTGAGACTCATAATCATCTTTTCTTCCGCTACAATTTCTCTACCTTTGTTTACAAGAAAATTAAAGCTTGGCCACGTTTTTCATGGTCCTCCCTAATTCATTGGGCATCTTTGCACCTCAGGTGAATGAGAGACTTTTGACATTTTTTTTTATTATCTTTGTCTATCAATGTATACTATCTATGGTATCAAATGAATAATCGTGTGTTTCATTAACATTGCAAATATTGCCATAAGATTGTTTTTTATATTTGTGAGGTGGTGCATGCCATAATCATTGACTTGGAGCCAAAGTATGAGATTTCACCTCAATTCTGAGTTATATGACAACTACCTAATTAGTTTTCTTTAAAGCTTGCGTGTTTATTTGTCTTCTTTGACTTTTTCTTAGTTTATTTTAAGAGCTGCGTACTTATTTTGATTTTATTATAAAACTTATGTGATATTTGCTTGGAGTATGTCCCTTGTATTATTGTACCTTATTTTAATTTAAAAAAAAAGAGAGTAAGAGTTCAAATTATCTTCAATAAAATTTCAAGATTAAATTTTTAACTTAATTAATGCAATATTTATGAGGCTGATAACCGAATCTCAAATTTAAATTTGAAATTTCTTCCATTTTATGTAATTAATTCAATTTTAAAAGACCAATCAATCTCAAATAAAGTTTTCTCGTTATCCAAGATAAAAACCCATTTATTTATAATTCTATTGATATATATACTAGTTTGGATTGGATATGAAAAATCTCTAGACAATGAGGCAAAGATAAGACAAACCAAATATATTTCATTGGATTACATCTACAAGTTACCACATTAATAAACTTCACATATATATATATATATATATGCATATAACAACATAAATATCATAATACACTTAAATTCTTATAACACTAGTAATATATATATTAGGCTGCGGGCCACATCTCTAGTACAGTCACTTCAGCCTCCCCTATGCTACCCACCCCTTTCCCTCTCTCTTAACTTCATTTCACCACTCAATCATACAACAAACCCATTGGGTCGTCGACCCTCCAATCAATAAAGTCATAAATCAAAATTCAAAGATTTAAAAAAAAAAAAAAAGGGAGTTTCAACAAAGTTCACTCTTTGCCCTACCAAATTCCCTTCCAATTTCCCTCCTACCTTTCACATTTTTTCCACACCCATAAGTCAAAATATATCAAGGAAAAAACAAGCATAATTATCTGAAAAAATTGGCAGTATTAAGGGCATATTTGGAAAGAAAGAATATGGTGGGGGAAAGATTAATTAATTTTTTTTTTTTTTGGTTTTAAATATTGTTAATTAAACTCTGAAATTCTTTCCGACGAATGTTTGACCGAATTGCCAGTTGGCCGGCACGATGTTCCATGAAGTAGAGCTGCGTCTGTCACTCGCCCTAACTCTGAAGGAAAGCGCTTGACCCACCAAAACGGTGTTTGACTGCCAGTTTTGACCCCAGTTACGGCTCATGCTCATCCACCCCGTCCTCGTTCCTTTAACGCTCACCTTCACGATGTCTCCTGAACCCGCCACGTTGCTGATCAGAACCAAGTTGAAGTAACGGAAACCGTTGATCGTGAACCTAATGCCTCCCCTCTTCCGGCACGGCACGCTGCGGTAATTAAACCAAAACATTAGGGGCAATTCAGTCACATAAAAAAATTAGTAATTTTAGCAGGAAAGGAGGAGCGTGATTTACGATTGTGTCTTGTGTTTGACCATGTTTGACAATTTTAAACGCAAGTTGAAGTTGCAATTCACGTTGAGATAATTTACGGTCAAATGCAATCAAAGCTGACTTAGGTGACACGTGTTTATTATAAAAGGCAAGTAAAATGGGCAATTTGAAAGATGAAACGTTTTTGCTGCTAAA
The DNA here is from genome assembly GCF_011075055.1 of Mangifera indica. Lineage (NCBI taxonomy): Eukaryota > Viridiplantae > Streptophyta > Magnoliopsida > Sapindales > Anacardiaceae > Mangifera > Mangifera indica. The sequence goes on along the minus strand of NC_058138.1, from coordinate 17,548,287 downwards.
CTTAACGAAGGACTGGTTTTGCCTCCCCAAAAACAATAGATAGCTAACGTTCTACTTGCTTGCGCCATTTTTTGGGGAAGAAAATGTGGAGGCAAAAGAAAAAAACCAAAAGCAAGGGATAATTTGGTTCGTTGAGAAGAAAGACAAAGCACAATCAGAATAAAAACAACCCACCGAAAGCGACCATAAACGGTCCAATGAATTCAGCATTATTCACCCTTCACTAAGCTACAAATTGCTCTAACTAACCTCATCAATGGAGTAACAGAAAGGCTTTTTTTCGGAACAAACATTTAGGACCATTAAGATCTCAGACTAGATACGTTAGTAAATGTGCATCAACAAAAAAATATATATACATTTTGGTTAATTATAAAGAACAAAGTTAGATACCCAGATAGGATGTGACAGAAGATAAACAAAAGTCATAAAGGTCTGCTCCAGAATCCGAACTACCAACAGCACATGCATTAAAATCAACATAAAACAGTAGCATAGAGATATGGTTGTAGCAATTACTACTAATTACTTTTTCAACTAAAAAAGATTTACCGTGGCGATAGAAGTACACAAAAACAGAGCAAAACAGAGAGGAGGCAGAGCGCTTACCGGCGGTATGAAACTGGGACAATACCAGCTCGGTACTCAGCAATTTTGAGAAACATGGGCATGGCAAGGTCAAAATGTGGGCGAGGAGGGTTGCACCACCCGCCATTGTCGCTTGGTAGGGCGTAGTTTGGTGGGCAAAAGTTTGTAGCGGTAATGAAAATGGAAGGACTGCCAGAGTGACACCATTTTGGGTCACTTGCACACTTGATTTCGAAGCATGCACCACAACTGAACCCATTGTTAAAAAGTGCTGTGCTTAGTGCCGCCGTGTTCACGCCGTAGCCTTGGCTGTATAAATTACCATACCCACACGCTCCTCCTGCAGTAAAAATTAAACTTTAGTAAGAATTAGTACCCAAAAACTTAAACTAAACGCTAATGAGATGTTTTGTGAAATTAACATACCCATGGTGCCTGAAGCATCAGAACCGCCGTAAAAGGTAGCATGGGCACTTTGCCATGCACCACCGGTGTAAACTCCAGGGATTCTCGCTTCAACCATCCACATTAAGCACGTAAGAGACAGAATGCAGGCCAGGCTCAAACCTACCATTGCCATTATTTTCTTTCGATGCAAACACAATGAGAGAGAGTTGTAATAGAAAAGAGATAAAAGGAGTGAATGGGTATGGATGAGGAGTTCAAGGAGGAGGGAGGATGAGTTGTTATTTATGGTGAGGGCTGGGTACGGGCATTGTTTTAATTTCTCAAATTAATCCATGATTATTATTGTTGATTATCGGGTTGACCCGGAAGTTTTTGTTCTGTTACATCCACTTGCCTTCTATTAGCACGTGGATCTCACTCGCGTCTTTCATTAGTCATGGTCGCACATGAATCGTTATACGTTAACTGCCAAAAACGAAGATTTAGTGCTAATCCAGTTGGAATACTCAGTACGCCTGTTACTTTAGCTTCATTTGACATTAATGCCCCTAAAAGATACAGTATAGCTCATGCTGATGTCAAATGATACGACAAAAATAAAGCAGATGAAGGGCAGTTTAGGAAATGTAAACTATAAAACAAAGGGTACAGATTAGTACGGATCATAGTGGAGTCACATTATCAAAAACCTAACAAAAATTAAGGAATTTTTTCACTGGTTAAGGGTTAAAGACGATGTTACTGTGTGAACGTGAATTCCATACATTTAGTTTAGATATTTAATAAAATTTCTTATCAACTTTAATAATCAGGAAGATGTACATATTTTAAGAGTTTGTCTCTTTCCTTCACATCTGTCTCCATTGCCCAATGGGTATTATATAAATATTTGAGTTTATAATTTGTCAGAGATATAATGAAATCCAACTAAAAATGAATTTTATGAGTGTTTTTAGTTATTTATTTTTTAATATAATTAAATTATATAAAATATATATTATTATATAATTAAATGATTTTAAATTAATAATAAAATAATATTTAATTATATGATAATATATTTAAATTATTTTAGAGATTTATCTAATTTCGGTACTGATTTTTCCATCAAAAAAAAATATTATAATTATTTTGATTGGTTTAATTGTAAATTACAATTAGATATTAGTGGAAATAAAAAAAATAAAAGAGGAGAGGTTAGCGTAAAGCAGAAGTCGAGGCGTGATGAGCGGTTAGGATGTGAGGACAGCTGGGACCATTTAAAGATTTGACGGGGGTATGAGAAGGATACAAGCTAAACCCCACTAAGGAGCATCTAAAATCCAACTAGGCAACACTAAAGAGATGAGAAGAGAAGAGAAGAGAAGAGAAGAGAAGAGAAGAGACGACAGAAGAGATACAAGTTTTAGCATCCAAAGTGAATCGTAGGGCCCACTTGATCCCGTAATCATCGGCCCATATAAACCGCTATGCTTTAACTGTAAGTGGGGTACACGCAATCTCGAGACACACGCGCGCACACTTGATTATTGCTCTTCACGCCACTATCTTTTACGTACTTTATTGCATTTTGTTCTTCTAAGTAGTGTCATTTCATCATCTTCCTTTTTTATTTTGTATATATATACATGAACCTTTCACTTTTGAATTTTCATTTTAAGCTTAATACAAATTTTATTATTTTTAATTTCGGTGGAAAGTTAGGCATTAATGGAAAGCTAGTTGAATGAAATGATTTGAATCTTTGAATTACACTTACACAAATAGATACTTGAATTGGCCAAATTAAACTTGTAAATTGCCAATTCGAAGCAAAGATTAAGACAAATAGCAAGAAAATTACATGATAAAGAAAGAAAATGGCAGAATTGCAGTGCAGTTGTTACATCCACGGCTCCAACCGACCATATATTATATAATTATGAGAATTTTGATTTGATCAACTTCTCTAAATTATAATCGCAAATAGAAAATATTCACGTGGACCAATGGAACGACTCCACATAATACAGGAGATTTCATTACATGGAGTATATGATTACTGGTGATTAGATTAGAGCATCTGTTTACTAATTATTTAACGTAGTTTCTCATGTCAAAAAAGCCATCATTTTCTTTTTCGGTGTCCGGGGAATCCATATTTAACTAGTTTCTCAAGTCAAAAAAGCCATCAATTTTTTCCTTTTTGATTAACGGAAACCATCAATTAGTTAGGTAAGTAAACTTTATAGTATAATAATTAAATTCATAATTATTATATAAAATAAATTAAAAATAATCTATCATTATATATTATAAATAAATTTCAAATTATTCATATGGTAATCTTTTATATATAAGAGATCATATTATTCAAATATTAATTTTTCACAAAAAAATATTCCCTTGGGGTCAAAAGCCATCAAATTTATTATATATAAAAGTAAAATGTTGGTCATCTTGCATTATTTTTTGTACCCCTGTATTAAATTCAATAAGAAACATACTATAATAAGTTGGCACGGGAATCTGATGTTATATTTATTTATATATTTAAAATAAATATATATATTGTTATTCTGGTTCAATATATTATGGACCTAGAGATAAAAATTGTTACCTTTTTTTGGGGCATGTAATTAATTATTACTCTTAAAAGAGATAAATGTCCATTATGTTATTAACTTTTTATGCAATAAGCACTATGATATATTTAATTAGGATCACATTTAATAAAGTTTGGAGAAAAAGAATAACAAATGGGTCATTGTAGAGGGCAACATTCAACGGAAAAATTAATAAATTTTCTGACTTTGTGTTTCATGGAAAATTAAAAAAAAGAAAAAAAAAACATATATAATTACTTGCTTTAATGGGGTCAAACAAAAATGAAATGCCCTAACAAACAATACAATAAATTAGGTAGGGTTATTTGGTAGCTTACCTTTTGCGCTTTCTGATTTTGATTTTATTTTTTATGACTTTGAATATGAAATAGACTAATTTGATAATTATAAACTTCCCATTTTCTCAACAACCATGCATCTTAAAAGAAAGCACATGGAATTTGAACTTTCTCTGGTGCAATTGTTTCAAGTCTTGGTCCTGTTATTGGTACCGCCAGTTTTGGCGCCATCGTTGGAATTGAAAGCAGCTGCTGCATGGCCCTAGTCTTCAGTCACTCAGGGAGTCAATTAATTACAACTAGCAACTCGAATTATGAATAAAAAGTTGGCATCAAGGTTATACCGGGCTTTACCAGAGGGAATTATATACATAAGAAAATCTCTTTTGATAATATTTTAAAATTAATTTTTTAAATAATTTAATATGACGGTTACAATATTTATCATTAAAACTGAGTTTTTATCTGTTTGATAAAACTAAATTTATCAAAAAGAGAAAATTTGATTAAAAATAGTTCACGTTAAATTAAATAAAAAAAAGAAAAAGGCAAATTGTAAAGGCCGCCTTACTCAATTTCCTCCTTTAAAATCATTTTAGCATGTTAATGAACAATAATACCTCATTTTTTTTTTACCATTATTGTCAATTCTTGTCTCTTCACTTTTCATAGAATCAAGGTTAGGCCAGTCTCATGTATATATTAGTCTCGTAATTAGTAAGTGAAATACGTCAACTCAATCCAAATTTTTCTACGTAAATAATCATGAAATTAATGTTTAAATGTTGTCTGAATTATGGGATTAAGTTGAAAATGTTTGAAAGGGCCTGAGGACAAAGCTGGCGAGCATAAGAGCCTCCATGTGTAACTGTGAGCATGTGGGAAGCAGAGAAAACTTAACAAATTTTGCCCCACCATTAATTCATATCTATGACTATTCTTCTCCTTGGCTGCTCCATGAGATCATCTGTTTAATTTGTCAAACTTGGAGAAATATATATGATCCATCTTGGGGCCACGCTAAAGTATGTGACCTTATCTAAAGATACCCAGTCAGAAGTATGAGAAAATATACATGGACTATTGATAAGAATGCATTAATGAAGGAGAAGAGAAGAGAGTATAGCCAATGTTGGGTCACGAATGCCTATCAGAGTTACCGATTTTGTGGAACAAAGTCTTACACTATGGAATAAATGGACAAGGACATTCATGAGGCTTTAAAGCCTGTGTATGACTCAAGTAAAGAGAGGAGACAAGGTTGTCAGCTTTGTGGATTATTGATTGTTGAAATCTGGAACATCAACTCTATAGTGGAAACTAGCCAAAAAGCTGCCCATTATTTCCCACTAAACACATTTTGAATACTATAATATTCTCCCGTTCATACTTCCTATGCACAGAAGAGGAATTTTTCTGCAAAATGTACAGTCAAAACAATGAGCTAGCCAGCAATAGCATCAGGAAACATTGCCTTACATCAAGTACAATACTATTTATAACATTTCCTGGAAATTCTCCTATTGTGCGTACAAGTTTTGATTCTTTGAGGCAAATCATTCTATTGGCTTTAAAGTAACCCTTTTTGGAACAATTCTGACTATACATGGAACTCTAGATTTAATGATCGGTTTTATAATCAGTAAATTAGATAAATAACTGGTGTAGGAGCAATCTGGTTGCAAATGAAACAAATCAGTAATTCAATTATGTGCAATAAGTATACAGTAAAGTTAGCTAGCATGGAAGCCATTTTATTATCTTTTTTGCCTTGTCCTTGTCTACCCATTAGTGGGTCGTAGGGACCATTTTACTGTATCCTAATTTGATGAACTCTGCAGGCTTATACATGTATATTTATTTCAGCTTTAAGCAATGTCTATGAAAAAGAAAAGCTGCATGCCAGCGACTGCCGAAAGATAAAAATGGAAAAATCAAAAGCATCGATGTTTCTGAAACAAGCAAAAATAGCATCATATCTTTGAACTTTCTTTGTTCCCAAATGCACTACCATCACCATTACTACATTGATAACTTCATTGGTATAAAATATATTCGTTCACAGGCTTAGTTAGTAAAGACCAACCACAACAACCAACTTAACTACCTTTCATTTGATTGTAATTGAGGAGTGTTGTTTGAAATTAATTGATGTTAATAATAATGGGGGACTCACAGAGCACATGCATGGATATGACAGAATAACCGCCCCGTCTTTTCTCATCATTAAATTGTTCCTTTACTGATAGAGATAGCCACCCTCTTTCTTTTCATTTGGGAAACTAGATGAATTATCATCAAAATTCGTTTTGCCACCAAACTTTGCCAAATGGGTCTCCATGCCATTGTCCTGTATTCAACCAAATTGCTTTCGTGTTTCCCTGCTGTTTCTTGCTGGAAATATGCTACCAAAGAAACTGATCTCACCTGTTTAGGTTTCAGGTATTGATTTATAGACATTAACATTTATTATATATCGCATAATATTTGTGAAAAATGAAAATCAATGTTATAATTTGTGGGGGACACGAAAAATACTATAGTTCAATTTACATTTACTGAGTTCCCTTTGGTAAAATTTATGGATATAACTTTCTATTACAATCATTCCTTAAGTGTGGAAATCAGCTATGTGAGGCCTTTGCATGCTCATGAGTAGAGTTAGATTTAAACTGGGTTTAAACTTTTAAGCTTTACGGCTCTTTAGCTTATCAAACTTATAAGTTTGAAATTTTTTTATAAAAACTGACTAAAACGACATTGATCTGGTCAATATATATCAAAACAATATTATTTTAATTATTTTTGTTTAGTTGTACTATCAAACTGAGTTTAAAACTCGATTTGACCTCAAATTTGAGTTTGATTCCTTTTAAATGATTGAACTTGACTATAACCAAATCAACTATCAAGCGAAACTCAAGCTCAATTAGGCTTAAATCTAACCCTATAGGTAATGAGCTTCCAAGTCCTAAAATGGGCAAAAGACTTTTTTCCACCCAAGTTTTAGCTCAATCACAATAATACACTTGTAACAGAAGAAAAACTCAAACACCCACCTATCTCTAAATTGTTGTTAAATAGAAGGGTAAAATCGTTATTTAATAATAATATTAAAAAATATATAATTTTATTTTATTTTTCCTCTCAAGTTTTAAAAATTAACATTTAACCCTCATACCAAAACTTTAAAAAGTGACTTCCCCCTCCCCCCAAATCCCTAAGTTTTTTTTTTCATCTCTCTCTCCATCCACCAGCCACCGACGTGACTCATTGCCAGACAACAAGTGTTGTTCAAATCTAGACGATGCTCACTGGATTACTCTTATTGTCCAAATTTTGACAACTCTGTCTTGTTTCTGTGCTATTGGTTCACTATTTGTGCGAAAAAAGTGGTCAGATTTCAAGTTTGATATCCTCAGAGAAAAAATGAATTTTTTAAAATTTAATTGAGAGAGAAAATATTATTTTTTTAAACAAGTGAGATATAATTTTAATATTATTTATAAAATGATGATTATATTTTTTAATTCTAACAAAAAATTTGTAAGTGTCATAACAGATTAAACTTAAATAAATATTTAAATTTTTTTATTTATCATAGATATATATTCGTCATGTTACAAAAACTTTGGTGGGAAATTGTCCCCTTCCCTCCTAAAATTTTCTTGCATTTTTGGAGCCCAAACAATGCATCTTTAGAAATAATGCTGTCAACACGAGGAGTCACAGAATCCAGTGGTAAGCCAATCAATCACCCACTGTACACAAAAATCATTCCGTATTTTACACTTGACAACAGAAAGAAATGGAGGATTGAAACCAGAGTTCTGCAACCATTCGCATGACATTTGGGCAGGGCGAATGGAGGCCTGACTATAAGTTCGGAATTAAAGCCCGACCCAAAAGAGCCGGTTTGATATTGTAGTACTATAGGCCCGACTTATAAGACTTTTGGGCTAGGTTATGAATTTTAATATTAGGCTTATAGATCAGTTCGATCTGATCTAATACTGTTTACGAATTAAAGAAAAAAAAGAGAGGAGCAAGGCTTTTGTCCGCCAAGGCTTCTGTATGTGGCAATTATTTTTAAAAATTTTTTTAAATGGTCAATCAAAATCTTTCTTATTTTTAATTTTATTTATTAATCTTTCAAGCTTTTTTCTTGCATTATATTCTCAAACTTATTTTATTTTATTAACCCTCTTTTAAAAATTATCTGAATTTATAAATAATAATTTTTTGCATTTATAATTTTATTTTTATTTTAAATTTATCATTACAAAATATTACAAATAGATTCAATATCAAATGAATTCAAAAATTTGGATATTAAGAATGAGTAGATAAATAAGATGATATATATATTTTATTTATTTTTATAATTATACAATATATAAATTAATTTATTTGCATTATGTTATAAACTTATAATATTTTTGATCATATAACTACAATGTTTCTCTGTCACAAGTGTTAGTTATAAATAAAATGTTTGAGGTACTGTCATCAGTTTTAATAATTAAAAAATAATTTGTGTTTAAAAATTTTAATAAAAATTTTTAAAAATTGATTAAATGGGCCACCCAATTAAAGCTCGTGGGCTGGCCCAATTAAAGCTCACTGATTGGCCTATTTAAGGCCCGACCCTATAAAGCCTTCCGCCTTAAAAAATCTATGAGATGACTCAACCTGGAGGTTTATTATTGTGTGAACTTAAGGTCTAATCTGACCCATAAATCCAATGGGCATGTCAGAGTTGGCCCAACCCAACCCATTAATGACTCTTCCATTTTTCTTACCTATTTAAATAACTTTTATATTTCATTTCGTACTATCATACACTGAGCGAGAAGCCTACGCATACTGAGTAAGAAGCCTATGCATGCTGACTGTCAATCTGGTGTTTCTTCGATTTTTGGCACATTCCTTGAGTCAACTTCTTTCATCGCCTCCTTGTTTGTGTGTGTATATATATATATATATATATTTCAGAATTCCCATCTCCTACTTCAAGTTCTTTTTAACGTTCAAGCTTAACCTGAATCCTCGGAACTGCATTTGATTTTTTGCAGTTCATCTGCAAAGCCATCTTTTTTTTGCCAATTTTCCTCAACTTAATCTCCTTATTCTTGGATGTTGCTTCTAAATTTTCGTCATTTTTAGTCTCATTTCTTGAGTCAACTTCATTTGCCACCGCCTCTTTCACATTTTTTTTTTTCAATTCTCACATATCTTACTTCCTCTTTTTCAGATGCTTAACCTCGTCCTGCATCCCAGAACCCACATTCGATTCTTCATCTTTCATCTTCGTTTGCCAAGATGTACCTATTCTAGTATCAATATTGTCAATTATACCATGTTTATCAGATGTTAGCCATTCCAACTCCAACATCATCAGTTAGACTGTTTTCATCCAGCATTGATACAGATATAACTGATTCTTTGCAATTCATCACTGGATCTGAAGGAACCATTTCAGTGTTAACATGATCAGTCAGTCCATCCTCTTTTACTTTCGACATAGAGATAAGAACACCCTTAGTTTTCTTCCTTGAAGGTGCTTTCTTCTTTCTTCTCCCCACATAAGCAAGAACAACGGTACTTGAAATCGGGGACTCACCGCTTAACACTCAGCTATTATTAGAGAAGTCCCTAAAACTGTATCAGATTAGGCAATCAACAGTCAGCCCCACACACTCCGCCATATCAAACATACACAAACATCGGCAAAGCTTTATGTTATAATCAGTGTGACTAATTCCAACTTCTTTATTTCGTAAATCCAAAAATGGAAGGTTCACCATTGATGACTCAGACAAAATGCCCATATTAGTTTTTTCTATCATTATCAGTAATCCAATTACATTTTAAATATTTGTGCTTTATTTGGGGAACTTACATATTTCAGTTTCTCATAAATTTGAAAAGAAAAAAAATCATTCCAGTATGTTGAAATCATTCAATTTTCACTATATATTTATAGTTTTTCTCTTCCTTTGAAAATCTAGTTACTGTAACTTCATTAGATTCAGGGGAACAAATTGCCGCCTTATAGTTTGATCAAAAATCCAGGTTCCCTCTAAAACCGTATTCATATAGGAGATATCTGAGCAGTTGATTGAGGAACAGCAAGAAGATCTATGTCAACAATTGAAGGATTGGAAAAATTATTGCCGAAGAATGTAATCTACAGATACAGAACACCACGTTTTCTACAGATCACAAATAACTTACAACAAATTGTTTAAAGCAACCTCTAATCTTATCCTTCATGCTCTGTATCAACTGCAAAACTCAGAACATAGATCGTCAAGCTTTATAAGATTATCAGCCGCGTACAATGGATAAATGTTGCTTTTTCCAGTGTCACTGCATGTCAGATTCACTTGATTTCCAACCTGGGTTGACTGTAAAAATGGACATCCATGAATATAAAGATAATATCCATAATGATTATAGAATACTGATAATAAAAGCATATAACAACTGTAATCTTCTCTAAAATCATGGTTTTTTATCAGTTTAAGCTGCATTGCACCTAAAACCCTCCCCTTGACTCAGGCTTCAGCACACATGGAAACTAGTTGAAAAACAGATTATATCCTAGGTTAAACCATTAGATTGGCCATGCCCTGTGATAATCATATTACATGTGTCATTTCCGACACTTTTTAATAGGGAAGAAGGACAAACAGAATAGGTTACTTCATTTAATCCCAAAATCTATTTCTCGTTAATAAAGTCATTGAGAATTTATTAAGTATTAGCTGCATTCTTATTCTCCATTAATAATTTCAGTAGTTGCATGAGATTTCATATTCTAAAATTTTGACTTTCACAGCAATGCATCACAAAGCTATTGCATGCTTACCATTCTCAGTATTCTTATGGAAGTTAATTTCTCAGCTTAGTTTAGCATGAACGCCGTATAGTGATTAGGAAGTTAACAAACAAATAAAAACATGAAGAGCAAAAGTTTTTGCCTCATTTACCTGACAATACACTTGTGCTTTGCAATTCCATAATGAGGTAGGGACACAACTCATGTAATGACACCAGGAACAATAATCATTCATGTTAACTCCATGGTATAGCTGAACCAGACCAAGTGTAAATCTGTCAAAACAACAGATCTTCAGTTAAGAGAATTCACAAAAGGCAGTAATACCAGGCACCCGAAACTATGCAACTAATAATTACAATGACTTTCCAACTGGCTCGTTGCTTTTAATGATTGATAACTTAACAATGCCTTCTGTTAACCATTTTGCGCCATGGACAATAAGAGATCCTTTACCCAAAAAAAAAAAAAAGGCATAAAACCAAAAAAAAAGAAAAAGAAAATAAAACTGATACACCAATCAGCTATAAAATATAGGCCAGGAGTAATAACAGTTGAAGAGGTCCAACAAAAAGTTTCTGAGCATCTCGAAGACTTAAACAAATACACAAAAGTAATTTTAGTAATTTACCCTATTTATGCACCTTCAAAGATGCTTTTACAGTCCACTTCAGGGAATAAAACAAGTTATACCAATTCAGAAATTGCAGAAAAGGATTACTGGGTCTTACCCGACAATCAATATGATCACTGAGAGAATCCACAGTACATACTGATACGTCCTATGTTTAGACTTGACTGAAGTTACAATGTATCCTGGAGGGACACTTCTTTGTCTAACCCATCCAAACTGGGGGCGGATCAGTAACACAAATCCAAGAAGAAAACCAGAAAGAAACCCTCCAATATGAGCAAAGTTGTCCACATGCGGAAGGATTCCCATGGCCAAATTTACCGTGATGATGAAAATCAGGGTCAGCATTGCTGCAAACTGCACAAAAAATCTTTAACCGTAAATTTGACATGAAGGTATAAAAAGTTTGTGGAAATTTCTGTTTAGTTTAGTGAACATTAAGTACCTTATTTGCATATATGGTCCAATTAGCAATAAGCTCAGAAAGCATGGCTCCCAATAACCCAAAAAGTGCACCAGAGGCGCCAACAGAGATGCTTTGCCGAAGAAAAAGAGCTGAGATTATACCTCCACCGAAGCCAGATATGACATAAAGCAACCCGATTCGGACTGTAAAGAAAAATTCCATACTAATTTTAGAACTTCAAACCCAAAAAATCATCAGAATGAAGGAGCTCCACAAGCAAGTTTAAATGAACTTTTACATCTTTTTCTATATATAGCAATCTGTTCTTTCAATTGGTTTCATCATAAGATGGAACAATCATCCAAATTCAAAAAAGACTAAATAATAATTCACCAGGGATGCCTGCACCTATTCCAGGTTAACCACCTTTCTTCTTTTCTGCACAGTGTTTTTGACAACCCTTCTCTAGTATAGTTGCAAGCCTATCAAGTCATATTCAAAGAAATTATAGCAGGCATATGACTGCCATGGTAGGACGAGAAATCGCTCAGTAATTGCAGAGTTCTCACTGTAATTACGTTTCAAATTAATATATTTAAAAGAATATGGCATCAGATACAAGAGGCAAGTAAAAAGTATGTATGAACAGCCATTTGATCCTAAAGAGGAGGTGTGCATATCACCTAGGTATTTCAAGTGCACTATTATTATCAACTCCTGCAGTGTGATTAAATAGAACTATAAAACTCAATCAACACAAATAAAGAACTGATAACATGTCAATTAAGTTTACAATGTTTACATGTACTTTAACATCCATGCTACTATGGCATTAAGTAAATTACACTATTATGTTTGATCTAAATATGTTGACCCAGCCAGGCATGCAACATTTAACATTTTGACCTCAAATATGTTCCGGAAGAAATAAAGTTTCATGCTTCAAATAACAGAGTAGATCATTATTAAGAATTAATAAGTAATACTCCTGACTCAATAACTAAGGAGAAACTAATTATAGTTGTAACCAGCCCATGGCTTTGTCAACCATTCAGTCTAGAGATTTATGTAAAAACAAGACAAGTTCAATAACAATGAAAATGAGAATCTAGATGCATACCAAACCCAAATTCTTGTTCAAGCCGAATTCCAATGAATAGTAGACTTAACATATTTGTAAGTAGATGAAAAACCCCACCATGCAACCACACACAAGTAAAAAGCCGCCATGTCTGGTGTTGTTTTGTCACCTTTTCTATTACCAAAGCACCCATCTTGTCTAATCTGAAGGAATAGAAACATATTTTGAGTATAAAACATCTATTTTCATACGTTATGAGCATGTTCTTCAAATGTATATTCAAACACCATAAATATATAACATTCAAAATTTTCAATTGTTCCAATGAAAAAGTAAACAACATATGTTGGATTTTTTTAGGTTTCTTGTCTATTTTTCCAGCATGAGAGAAAAACAAATGCAAGGCAAAGGAAGGAGGGATACAAGTGGCAGAAGGCTGGAAAATACCAGTCAAAAGATGTGCAGGACCACAGAGAGGCTGAAGAGAAACGTGGCAAGCAAAGATAGGCTTTACGGTTATGGAGAGAATCAATAATAAAGGTGAGAGCTGACCTCTCGAATGCCAAGCACTAGACTGGAATTGTAGTGGACTGTTTCATTGTATTGAGACTTACTCTTCCTTTGTAATGGATTCTGATATATTGATATGAAACCTGCGAATATTCAATCTTGTTATTATTGTGGCAGTATAGCTCTTGGTTGTGTGTGTTAAGTTGGTACAGGCGAGAGTATTGCCAGAAGAGTTGAGCAGGTCAGTTGGTGAAGCTCAGAAACCCAGGTATTTATCAGATGTACACATTCAGTAGCTTAGACATAACCTTGGGCGAAATATCCTAGCACATTCTAGCTCAACAATTTCACTTTTTCCCATATTTTGTCAAGAAATTATAATCATGTAACACAAGAGGAAAATGAAGCCCTAGATCATCATATAGAAAGCAATTACCAGCAGAAGGTAAAAAGCCATGCAGCTAATATGAGAGAAATGATGAACTCCTAACAGAAGAAACCTGTAACTATAGGCATTTTCTATACAGAAAACCTCCATACATGGGGGAACAAAAAGGAAAATTAACTTTCCTGTAACATCATAAAACAAGGACCAACAAGCATCATCACCCCATACTGTGAACTGATCGCATATAACTTCACAAGCTTCTAGATTAACAGCTTGACTGGGCAGTCAAAAACTTGAATTAATCGATCATTCAACAGTACTCCAAAACCTTATTACTCTATGCCATAAATATAAAACAATTCAGTTTCTCAAAGTTTCACTAAGTTTTTAACTCCATCAACTCACTTAACCAACTTGAGTTCAATACCAAAGCTATTACTGATCTCCATAATCTTTGATAAAGGCGAAACTAATGGCTTTACGCCAGAAAATTTCTTCAAAAAACTACCTCAGACTTCCTCCATGTGAAAGACAATCATCACAAAGGGAAGAAAATACACGACACACTCAAATCAGTAACTCTTCCAAAGCATGAGATGCTGATGCAAAAGCACCTATGATCATTCACAGTTAGAAAATCAACACATAAAAACACTTAACACATTATCCCAAAAACATTAAAAACAAATAATAAAAATAAAAATAAAAAAACCCGAAACTCACGTCGGAGTAGAAGGTCCAAGAAGCGGGTTCTGTTTCATAGGCTGAAACGAAAATCTCCCCAAAGATTTTCCCAAACAAGAACTCCCAGTATACTTCGGACAGTCATTAACATACATTGTAATTATAAACACAATAATGTTAGCTACAATGAATGCAGGTACCAGCCAAGTAAAATGCCGCTTAAACGACCTGGGTTCGCCCCAATCATCCGCCTGCGACGGCCTCGGCGTCGGAGAGGACGGCGACATAGCTGATGTTGCCGACGCAGACGCTGATACTCTTCTCAAGGGCGTCGGTGCCGTAGCCATCGTCCCCGACGTCGATGCCATGGAAGGTCCTCCTCCTCCTCCTGCACCTTGACTGGGCATGACGGATGTTTCATTCACTTACTCAGAACAAGCAACGTGGATTTAATTGATAACTGTGTATAAACAATGCGTTTCTTCCTTGTTATATCTTACTGATGTTGAAAGTTTGGAAAGTATTTTCTAGGCTAAAGAGCTTTTCCCCACCCAAGGTTTAGTGTAAATTCCATTTACACCTGCTAATTTTTTAAAACTTAAAATTTATCTATTTATTAAATTTTGTCATTACGACCAAGATAAAATCATTATTTAATAAAAATATTAAAAAATTATCACTTTTTTTCAGGTTTAAAAATCTAATAAATTCTATTTATCTAAAATTTGAAAAATAAATATTTTTTCTCTAAAGTTTTTTTCAGTTATCATTATCGATAGTTAGAGACGACTTCTCTTTCCATTATGGTTCATCCTCGATTGATGAAATATAACAAATTCTCTCCACCCAAAGCTTAAAAAATAAACATTTCTCTCCTATGGGTTTTTCGGCCATCACAATAGATAGCCGGAGTTGGTTTTCCTCTCCCTCTCAATTTCTCTCCATCCCAACGAAAAAAACGAATTATCTTCGTCTAAATCTAAAACAATTATGATGATTTATTGTCTTTATCTGAGATGAAAACATTGAAGATGAATAGTTATTTTCATTGGGATGAAGAGAAACGTTTTTATCAATTGGATTTATCTTTATAAGAGATAAAGACAACAAATCGTTGACATCTCCAACAAGTAAGTATTTGGCCCTTTTTATATACTAAATAACTTAATGTATCAACTGTAATTATATTAAGTAGTCATCTCCGACGAGTAAGTCTTTTGGCCCTTTTTACATAATGAATAACTTAATATATCAACTGTACGTATATTAATGTCCATTATCTTACGCATTGTTTATGCTGATTCCTTAGGGGAAAAGGTAGAACAGAATGTGCTTTAATTGGGTTTGGCTGAGCAAAACCAAATTATGACTCATACTTGGCGTATTACGCTATGTTTGATTTCGCAGAAAAAGCTGCACTTCGAATATTTTCACCCATGTTCACAATATGCATAATCCTTTGCAGTTGAAATTGGTTCTTTGGTTTAGCAAAATTAATAGAATATTATAATTTTTAAGGTGGAAGTCTGGGTTTAAACTTTTACCACATTTGTAAAATTTTGACTTATTTGATGCAGTAATTATAGGTCACTATACTTTAGGTTTACTCGACTAATAAATATTAATCCGATTTCCAGTTATAAAAAAAAAAAAAGGTTTCAGAGCAGCGACCAGTGGTCTGCAGAGTGGAAACAAAATGCAGCGACTAGGAGCAGCAATCTGTTGAGTTGTGAACTGCGAGCCAAAAAATAGCGTAATATGAAAACAAAACTTGCAGGTGCATAAATCAGGGTTTTGGCTCAGTTTTTGTGCAAGTGAGACTAATCTTTTCGGCTAGCCCATGAAACAAAGATGATTAGAAATTACAAAGAGACTATATATCTAAACAATAAGTATTTTAAAAACACCATTTTTTCTATTGGATTTTGCAGTGTAAATGCTTCAAATCTTGTGTCTTTAGGACTGTTAAACAGATCTTAGACCAAGGTACAACTTTGTGAGTCCTATTCAAGGAGACAAGACACACTGTAATATATAAAAAGTAATACTCAGTTAGGAGGACTTAATACCTTTATTCATGTTGTTAAACTCCCTCAAGAATTGGATGTTCAAAGGGAACAAATGCGTTCAAATGATCAGAGCTTCAGAGAAAAGTAATTGACTAATGGACTAAGTGAGAGACTGTTAATTAATATATATCTTTTCTGTTATTAGAATGGATAATACAGTAATAAAATATTTAATTATCAAGAACTACCCACATATAGTTGTGATTATTTTCAGAATTCAACATGCCAGAAATATCAAGATTAGGGTTATCTCCCTTTACATACAAATATTTTCTTGATAAAGGAAAATTAATCTAAGGATTTTTATAGACACTCCTTGAGCATATTTTGGTCTCCTGTTTTGCAATTTTGTGCCTGTGGTTTTTACTGCTCCAGGCAATACAATTTTGCAGATGTTAGAAAATTAGTGCTCCACAATTTAAATAATACATATATACCAACTTCACCAACTTAAACACTTTCCTGATCTAATGGATTTAATATAATTTTTCCTTTTTATGTTTGTCATATAGGGCTTGGCTATTGATCCTTCTAAATCAATTTCTTATTTTATATTGAGATGTAGGAAGGTATATATGGAAGTTTCTTATAAATATTCAATGGAGGAGAATCCACGACTACTTTCCATATACCTCACCAAATTCTTCAACCCAAAACGATTCTCATTTCTTTCTTTTTTTTTCGGTTTTCCTGTGACATAATGCTTTCTGATTCAACATCTTTGATGAAATTTTATCATAGAAGTGGGGGCCAATTCAACTTGAAAATATCGTCCGATGCCATGATGCAGAGAACGATCTTGGGAATGTGTTACAATCGATTCTGGTACTTCGTTTTAACATTATCCTTTTTGTGGATTTTTTTGCTTTTACTTGTTTAGATCTTCTGTGATGGTTAGCCCCGAGATTCATCATTTCACCGTCTTAGGCGACAATCATGTTGACAGTTTTGTTGATTACAAAGCGTTTCATTCTCTTGGTTTGCATGAAAGCCCCAATGAAGATATTCATAATTCAACTGATGATGAACCCTCCAATAATGATACAAAAAGCTCAGCTAGCTCTCATGAAGATTTATCCAAACCGACGAATTATTGGGTTAAAATTGCAGAAGAAGTTTTGGTGCCTGAAAAAGAAGAGAATGAAAGTCAACCTGTTAGAAAAGCCAGTGGCCGAGAGATTAAGAAGAAATTAACCAGAAAGGAAAGGAATAATCAGGTTAAAAGGGATAAATCGGTTGAATCATCTCGGATTGTGAAGGGGATTAAACCAGTTGCTAAAGAACCTGAAGCTGAATTAGATTTTGAAGGCTGAAGGGGTCGATTCATTTATGTTCCTCTCATTCCGAGAAGATTCAATGAGGACTTGCTGAGGAATTGTCGTTCACTAAGTGTTTGGTATGATATGTGAGAGTTCATAGCAAACAAGGGTCTTGGTCCTCGTATTGAAAATATTGACAAGGTTTATTCAAACACAGGATGGTTTGCAACAAACCAATTCATGTTAGAGGTGATTTTCCACAACAGAATGAAACAGTGCAAGTGTTTGACATGTAACTCATCTTTGGCTTCAGCAGTCTATTTCATACTACCCTGGACTTGATCTCAATCGATACCTTTGGTAAACGAATACTACGAAAATGAAAGACATTGAGTCACTTGAATTTGTTAAGTGGCTGAGCAGAAGACCTGAGTGGAAAAGAATGCATGGCAGAGATCATTTCTTTGTTGGGGGAAGAGTCTCTTTTGATTTCTTGGGAGAAACAGAGGAAGAGACTGGTTGGTCCAACAGGCTTTTGCGTTTGCCTCAATCTAGGAACATGACAATGTTGGTAATTGAGTCAAGATTTTGGAACAATAATGACTTCGCAATACCATATCCCACATACTTTCATCCTTCAAATGACAGTGAAGGCTTGCAATGGCAGAAGAGAATGAGGGAACAGGAAAGACCCTTTCTGATTTCTTTCGTGGGGGGTAAAAGACCCAATTCGCAAAATCCAGCCATCCGAAATAGAGTCATTGATCAGTGTCGAACCTCAAGGAAATGTAGGCTTTTGGAGTTTAGTAAAAGACAACTGGTGCGACAGGCCAATTCAGGTTATGAAGATGTTTCAAAGTTCTGCGTTTTGCTGACAGCCTGAAGGGGATTCATACACCAGAAGATCAACTTTTGATTCCATCTAGGGTGGATGCATTCCTGTTTCTTCCATCCGGGTTCTGCTTATGTACAATATACATGGCATTTGCCAAGGGATTATACTAAAGACTGTGTGTTCAATCCGGACGCTGATGTGATGAATGGCAAATTTAGCATTGAAAGGATTCTGGACAAAATTCCAAAAGTGAAGGTATCAGCAATGAGAGAGGAGGTCATAAGGCTGATACCAAGAGTAATATATGCTGATCCAAATGGTAGATTGGAGAGACTTGAAGATGCATTTGATATCACAGTGAACGCTGTTCTTGCTGGAGTTGCGAAGATTAGGAGGGAAATGAATAAGAGCAAGAGTTTGAGTACTGATATCACTGACAGAGTTGCTTGGAAGTATAATTTGTTTGGGACAGTAGGGAAACGTGAATGGGATTCTTTCTTTGGAAAACCAGAATAATATGAATATGGGCAGTGGGAAGAGAGTGAAAAGAGAGCAAATAGTAGTTGTAGTTATAATTTATTGACTGTAGGAGTATTACATTTTTTAATGCTGTCGTTTATAAGCATCAATAGTTGATTTGTCAATCTTTCAAAGCTGCTTTTGTGCTTTTTGCTTATGTTTGTTGCTTTGTTTACTTGTTTTGATCACATAAGCAATGTTGCTTGAATGATAACTCTTCCGATCTTTTGTCCTATTTTAACTTTAACAATTGAATAATCCCTGTTTTGAATTTGACATGTTGAGTGTAATCCAGATTGCAATGGTCAGAATTGGTCATGACCCTCCAGTAAACAAAGCAATTATCTTCCTTAGATAATACGACCAGTCGTTTTCATTTTCAACAGACACACGACACAATACGGCACGTCGTTGTGCTCTTTTTTATCAAAACTGAACAAATCCAGGACCAATCATGATTCATGATCCCACTCCAGAAAAAACAATCAGCAACAATAATCAAGATATTTACGCGCCAAAACGAAACGAGAACTTCAAGGGCAATCTCGTCCACTAAATAAGCTAACGAGGTCCTCTCGCATTTTGTGGCTACCATCAGACGCCTCTTCTTCACTCCCACTGTACAGACCATTTTCCACCGTCTTATTATCACTGCAGTAGTGTGGCTTCTCTACTCTTCGGTTCATGGCCGGCACGTGCAACTCCCTCTCGCCTCACGTGATCGGAAACACTGTTATCGAACTATCTCGAAATGGCAGGACTGGAGCTGCGTTTTCGGTTCGGATATCCACGAAGAGCCATGGAGTCACCACGGCCTCCACCGCTACGTGTAACAAGAAGGAAGGTCCGTCGTGCATATACGTCGGACCTATCGAGACCGCCAGTAAAGAAACTCTAGAAGCTCTCTATCGACAAGTAAATCTTAGATTTCTTGCTGCTAATTTATGTTTCTGTAGTCTTCATTTTGGTCAAATTTTAGTTAATTTAGAAACTTCTTAAACTTAATTATACTATCACCAAAATCAACTGAAGTTTTCTTTTTGTTATTTTAAATTTTAATCTTTTTCATTTTTTTAAGGATTTTGTAGCAAAAGATGTTTTAAAGCTACCAATCCTTGTTCCTTTTTCATCTTTCAAATATGGAAAAATGTAATCTGATTTCGAATCAAACGCGTTGATAAGAAATTTGGAATCAACCCATAAGGAGAGTTTTGGTTATGAATAGTAGGGATGTAGGTTTTGTAATTTATGTGTTATGACTAAACGACACTGTTCTCAAAAGTTTGGGCGAAATCAAAGTCATTGTCATTGTCATTGTTCAGGACCTTATTAAAATTAGCCTATAATTGTAGTTCTGTGAAAAATTCATGCATAAGAAACAATATACGATGGTCTCTTTCCTTTTGGGATATTATTGCTTCTTTGTAGTTCATGGAAGAACAATTAGAAGCTCTTTTGATCTGACTTGTTGTTTTTGTTTTAGGCACGCGATGCATATTACAGCGGAGAACCTTTGATAGTTGACGACATGTTTGATAGAGTGGAGGTAACTTCATATGCTGTATTGGTGGTCTTATTTGGATGTAAATGATGTCAACAGTGTGTAAAGGTAAACAATAATTCTCTTTTTTTATTGAAATAGTTAAAGTTGCGGTGGTATGGCTCAAAATCTGTTGTAAAGTATCCTCGTTGTAGTATCCGGCGACAGTCAACATATGCAGATGCGGAGGTAATTCTCTTTAAACCGATTTTGTTTTTAGTAATTTTGGGTTGATAATGGAATTGGGTTTACTATTACAATCATCATTGTGCTTTTATATTATGTTTCCAAAATCAGAAAAGACAGAAATTAAAATTAATAATAATGAGAGCTGGAGGGAGAGGGAGATAATAGTCATCTATTTCATATTCACTTCAAGTAGCAACCATTGATTTGTGGGAAAAATCTAATAAAATAAAAAAGCATCACAGAGCGCAAATTTACATCCCTGAACAAGTTTGTTTTTCACTCTTTGTTTCCATGAGTAACTCCATAAACTTATAGTTTTTTCTCAAGCTAAGAGCGGATGACTGATGTCCTATGCTAAATGGATCTCTTAGTTTGGTCCTAATTCATAATTAACCATTGACAATTTATTTGTTTACATAATTAGCATATTTGTGACTAGGAGCACTGTAATTTTCTTTTCTTCCTGTGAATATTGAGTTGACATGGATGTAGGGCAGGAAGATCTATCACAGGTTCTTGCATTAGCGAGCATATGGATCCTCATATTTGGTATTGGCAGTTCTATATGTTTTGTGCCCATGATCTACACTGTAGCTCTAGCATATCAGGATGCATTCAGTAAGGGAATATCCTATGGCAGTCAAGCATCTGTGTCAGGGTTTCTCGCAATGGCAAATGTTATTCTTTTCATGGCAGTGGGTGCATTAATTGGCTATCCAGTTGCCTCAGCCTCTGGTAAACATTTTTAATGTTATTTTGCATTTACAATAGAAAATATTAATTATTAACAATTTTTTACCATTGGTCTAGTGGGGAAAACATATATATATATATATATCATTTCTCTTGATGCATGTTATTTACTGATACTCCAATTCTTGCAGTTAGAGTGCTTCAGGGCCTGTGGTGGAATGACTTGGTGGCATTGAAAGGGGCATGCCCAAATTGCGGAGAAGAGGTCAGTTCCTAATAAATTTTAGCTTCTTGTAAGTCTAGGGGGCTATGACTTGTAGAAGCTATTATATTTTGCTTTTCTCTTAGTCTTGCTTTTGCACAGACATGTTGAATGTCCCACCATCTGGCATATATAGAATGAAGACTCTAGGCTTGATTTGACAAGAATTTTATATGATCCAACCTCCAATTCATTCGTCCTGACCGGTCTTGGCTCTTTCCTTCAGGTATTTGCATTTGTGACATCAGATCAAACCAAAACCTCCCCCCATAGAGCAGACTGTCATGTATGTGAGTCCTTACTAGAATTCCGTACGAAGGTTGAGGTAATTAAGTTCACTTCTGTTATTCTACAAAATACATGTTTTATGAAGCAAAATCTATTTGCTCTTTCTTATTTGAGTGAGTTGCAAAACACTTGGTCAAATTCTCTATTCTTGATCAAATTATCATCTTAGTAAGAGATTCATATTATGCTTCGACAGGAGGAATCAAATTATTTTGTAGAAGTGACTGCTTTCTATGATACCCCTTGATTCTTAGTCTTTTAACATGTAATAGTCCCAAATCATGTTGTATTGTGCAGCAATCAGGTTCAAGACTAGGAAGACAGTGGGTTTGTGGTCGCATATATCTTCTATCAAGGAGAAACAGACGCCAAAGATATTTGTAAGATGTCTTAGCAATTTCCGTATCACCATGTATAGAAGCATGATTCTTTCCTGCCTTTTTTTCTGGGCAGTTTGTGATCATATGAAGTTATTAAGGGATGGGGGTATAATCGACAGAACAGTGATCTATTGAACATATTTTATTGTAGAATTAACTCAATTTTAAGATGCAAGTTAAAACTGTAAAAGTTGGGTTCCCTTGAAAAATAAAGTTATTAGTTAACGTCGAGTTTGTGGTAACTGTTTGAATAGAACACTAACTGAAACCAGCAAAATGCATGTGGCTTTGATTGGAGTTAAAAGTAAAAATTTTTAGTTAATAAATTGAATAGAATGATACGGATCGTGGTTGCATATCACATGAATAAAAACAAGAAAACAAGTTTGCCTTGTGCAATTTAAAAGATATGGTTAATCGGTTATGTGAAATAAGTTGACATTTAACTTGATTAGCTTGGATCTGTCTTTGGCTTAAATGGAGTATCAAAATGAAAAATGATATATTCAAGGAACAATTTGTACATTAAACTATGTAGATAAGAATCAGCTTTTTCTACTTCAAATACAAAACACTTGCAAATGAAGCTATATAATCTAAAACCGAGCTGATGATACCATCCCTTTTCTGATCAGATTCCAAGCGGTTTCATCACAACTCACAAGAGAAGTAATTTTTATGGTCCAAATTACAATTGCTCCAAAGTAATTTTTTTAATGAGGCGTTGAAACATAGATTGCTTCAGAGTTTGCTTATCATTAAGTATGCAAACCATAGAGCAGGAATCATGAAGGATTTCCTATGTATTAGAGGCTAACATGTTCATACTCTGCAAAATAAAAAAGTTGCATAATTAAAAAAAATGAAAAGCAAATAATTGTGGCAAGGAACATTCTAATTGTTTTCTGAGGGTTACAGGCAATGTTGCCTCATTTAACCAAGTAAGATTGTTCAAACATCACTTAAAGATAAGGTGGGCACCAAAATCAATTGTTCCGAGCCAATCAGAAGTGTGCCAAGCTGTATACTAGAATCCATGCTAACTGTACAGCCAAAAAAATGGAACAAGGGTTAATTCTAAGACCAGGAAAGGATCTTCTTCTGTTATTTGGGCAAGCATCTTTTTTTTTTTTTTTTTTTTTCCGTAAAAGCTAGATAAACAGTGTTGGAATGCTAAAAGTACCAGAAAAAGAGTTATTGAGGCAAAAAGCCCCTCTTGGAGGAGAGCTCCATGGCCACCAAAATCTTCTTCATCAACCTTTAGTATCATTGCATAATAACCATATATAATCCCAGATGATATCAGCAAAAAACTGCAAAACCAACATTGACACCTAAAACTCAGCAAACAAATCTTCAAAAAATATAATGATGAAATTATGTTGATCATCGTATTTTAAATGACATAGCAGTGGATTGTTATGTTACTATAACCTCAACCCTCATTTGCTTATGAAAAATCTCTACAAAATGGCAACTGATAAATAGGCCAGGCCCATCTGTTTAAAGCACAACTTCACAGCATTAAAACTCCTAATCAGGAAATAAAGGGACATTAAAGACCACAAAGATTCAATCAGCCAACTACACTTTTCACTACGAGCTTCATCGAAAAAGGAAAAAACACTTAAATCATTCCTTTAAAAAGACCAGATTATTGCTAAACTTGACAATGCATATATGTTATTCGGGACCAACTCATGCTACGATTAAAAATGAACTCAAAGGCAACTTGTAAATGTAAAGAGGTGGGCACTCTCAGCAATTCAAAAAATGCAGTCCCAGAGTCAACTTCCAAGATATACCAAGTATATTACCTTCAAAGGTAATTTTGTTCTTGCCTCCATAACCTTTGGGCATGCATTATGTAAATAAATTGCTATGCCAATTCTAGAATACTTAATTACATATTATATAATAAACATCTTTTCCTTTGCCAAAGAGAATTGAGGGTGATAATTATGCAATACGTTCTTACAGGCTTGTAGGCATCCTTTCAACCTCTTCTTACACTAGAAGTACCTTCAACTAAAATCGAATTAAAACTTAGGTAAATAGACCACTTTAATCTTTCAGTTTTGTAAATAACAACCCAGCAAGCAGTGGAATTAGTCATCAATATGCAACCAAGTCACTCAATAGCATTCAGACTGACAATGGATTTCAAAACATCATAGCTTCATTTCAAATATACTAATAAACTTCAGCAACAAAATTAAGAAAAAGGTGCAAGAAAACAAAAAGAAAAAGCAACTAAGAGTTACTATACCCAGACTTATCAATTAATTACAACAGCTATAGAGAGGTAAACATCAACTTACACAACGATCCATATGCCTCCAACTAACGGAATAGCACCCCATAACAACCCACAAACAATGGCCACCACTTGTCGAATCCAATGCAACACATCTCCCAATTGATCCTGCACGAAATTGAGTCATAACAATCATTACCTTCAAACGTAATTCCAAGCTTTAAATTACACACATTTCATTGATTTATTATTGAAAAAACAACACAAAGACCTTAATTTGATTTATACACAATATAATTAGTAAAGATTCAGTAGGTAAAAATTAGTGACATTAAATAAATAACTACAATATCGGTTCAACAACACAGTAAGAGTTACAAACACTAAACTTAATTACTTTCAAAACCATATCAGAATAACGAAAACGCCAAATCAGGATCACGATTCAAGAATCAGTTACCTTGTCCCAAGATGCATCTGGATCCAACAACTTGGCGAATTTGAAGGGAGACAAGTGACCGTTCTGGTGCTGTTGAAGATTAAATTTGACTGATTTGCTTTCTTTCATTCTGGGATTTGGATTAGATTTTTTTTAAGATTAAAGATATTACAAATTCGTGAAAAGACGGCGATGATTGAAGTTAGGGTTTGTGGATGAGGCAATGAAAGAAGAATCAAAATGAGAAAGCAGTTTGGAATTGGATTGAAGGAAAATAAAATTAAAAAAGAAAGTGAAAATGCTGTAGATCTGAAATGACTGGAATTCAGAGTTTTTGTTTATGGAGCAAATCACCAAGTGTGGTGGCCACGTGATTTGATGGATGTAAAGGAGTCAAATGAGTCGGACGC
Organism: Mangifera indica; assembly: GCF_011075055.1. Taxonomy (NCBI): domain Eukaryota; kingdom Viridiplantae; phylum Streptophyta; class Magnoliopsida; order Sapindales; family Anacardiaceae; genus Mangifera; species Mangifera indica. The sequence continues at coordinate 17,522,720 of NC_058138.1, read as the reverse complement.
CCCATGTCTAGCAAAAAAGCTCAGCGCGATAAGACCCGATTGATACTGTAGTATATCAGGGCTTAAGCCTAAGCGCAAGGTCTGTATACTGTTTATATAATTAATAAAAAAATTAATACTCATAATATTAAATTTTTTTTTTATTAAAATTAATAAGTTAACCCGATTTGGTCCAATATATATAGGGTCAGCCATGAGCTTTATAAATTTTGTGGATTGTTCAATTCGACATATTGTATTGAAGTCAGCTCAATCCGATTTATTGACATATCTAGATACATATGATTTAGCATTATTAAAATAATCTAATAATGAGATTTGTGTGATATTAATTATAATTCTGGGATTATAAATATGTAAGTAAAAAAATACAATACAAAAAACTTTTGAAAGAGAATAATAAAATTAATAAAGTATTATAGTTAAAAAAAAAGAAAGTTTCGAATTCAAATATTTTCTAGGTCTATACAACTCTTACCAAAAAAAAATATACGGCAAATTTTTTTAGAGCATTGACCTTACTGACTCATTCCATTTTTGCCTATCTCACAATCAAAGCCACATGTAGTGTTTCATTCAAATTCATCCCCAATAATAGGTTACAATGGGTTATAACATTTGTATTAATTGATTAATTTTTTAAATATTTATTGTTTTATTTTATATTTTTGTTTAAAATTTTTGTAATGAATTTGACATTTTTGTTTGAAATTGGTTATTAATGGATAGATTTAGATTATTCATTATATTAAGATGTGATTTTGTCTTAATATTGTGAATTTTGTCGAAAGATAGTAAATTTTTCATAGTAGTAAGTTTAGAGTTTATGATTAAATTTTCAAATTTTCCTTAAGGATATAATATTCTTTGGGTTGCAATTGGTTGTTAGTGGATAAACAAATGTCTGTGGGCCTTTTATGATTTGATTTGTGGAGTAAAATGATAATTTTGATAAGAAAATCAATGAATTTTCATTTGGTTCATGGGAAAAACCAAGTAGGTTTCATCATGTCTATTGGGTAAATCTTGCACACCTGCATCGTTCTTTAGAATAAGGGGCAACTTGGTAAGTATTGGGGCAGATAAATATATGTTTGAACACACTTGATAAAGGGTAAATTAATATTTTCACCAAGATTGAAATGATATTTTACATTGTTTTTGAAATAAAAAGTTGTTATAAAGGTCACTGCATCAGATTAGGTGTAGTATTGAGCTCTTTACTTACATGTTTGTACTCTTCTTCACTCCCACTGTACAGACCATTTTCCACCGTCTTATTATCACTGCAGTAGTGTGGCTTCTCTACTCTTCGGTTCATGGCCGGCACGTGCAACTCCCTCTCGCCTCACGTGATCGGAAACACTGTTATCGAACTATCTCGAAATGGCAGGACTGGAGCTGCGTTTTCGGTTCGGATATCCACGAAGAGCCATGGAGTCACCACGGCCTCCACCGCTACGTGTAACAAGAAGGAAGGTCCGTCGTGCATATACGTCGGACCTATCGAGACCGCCAGTAAAGAAACTCTAGAAGCTCTCTATCGACAAGTAAATCTTAGATTTCTTGCTGCTAATTTATGTTTCTGTAGTCTTCATTTTGGTCAAATTTTAGTTAATTTAGAAACTTCTTAAACTTAATTATACTATCACCAAAATCAACTGAAGTTTTCTTTTTGTTATTTTAAATTTTAATCTTTTTCATTTTTTTAAGGATTTTGTAGCAAAAGATGTTTTAAAGCTACCAATCCTTGTTCCTTTTTCATCTTTCAAATATGGAAAAATGTAATCTGATTTCGAATCAAACGCGTTGATAAGAAATTTGGAATCAACCCATAAGGAGAGTTTTGGTTATGAATAGTAGGGATGTAGGTTTTGTAATTTATGTGTTATGACTAAACGACACTGTTCTCAAAAGTTTGGGCGAAATCAAAGTCATTGTCATTGTCATTGTTCAGGACCTTATTAAAATTAGCCTATAATTGTAGTTCTGTGAAAAATTCATGCATAAGAAACAATATACGATGGTCTCTTTCCTTTTGGGATATTATTGCTTCTTTGTAGTTCATGGAAGAACAATTAGAAGCTCTTTTGATCTGACTTGTTGTTTTTGTTTTAGGCACGCGATGCATATTACAGCGGAGAACCTTTGATAGTTGACGACATGTTTGATAGAGTGGAGGTAACTTCATATGCTGTATTGGTGGTCTTATTTGGATGTAAATGATGTCAACAGTGTGTAAAGGTAAACAATAATTCTCTTTTTTTATTGAAATAGTTAAAGTTGCGGTGGTATGGCTCAAAATCTGTTGTAAAGTATCCTCGTTGTAGTATCCGGCGACAGTCAACATATGCAGATGCGGAGGTAATTCTCTTTAAACCGATTTTGTTTTTAGTAATTTTGGGTTGATAATGGAATTGGGTTTACTATTACAATCATCATTGTGCTTTTATATTATGTTTCCAAAATCAGAAAAGACAGAAATTAAAATTAATAATAATGAGAGCTGGAGGGAGAGGGAGATAATAGTCATCTATTTCATATTCACTTCAAGTAGCAACCATTGATTTGTGGGAAAAATCTAATAAAATAAAAAAGCATCACAGAGCGCAAATTTACATCCCTGAACAAGTTTGTTTTTCACTCTTTGTTTCCATGAGTAACTCCATAAACTTATAGTTTTTTCTCAAGCTAAGAGCGGATGACTGATGTCCTATGCTAAATGGATCTCTTAGTTTGGTCCTAATTCATAATTAACCATTGACAATTTATTTGTTTACATAATTAGCATATTTGTGACTAGGAGCACTGTAATTTTCTTTTCTTCCTGTGAATATTGAGTTGACATGGATGTAGGGCAGGAAGATCTATCACAGGTTCTTGCATTAGCGAGCATATGGATCCTCATATTTGGTATTGGCAGTTCTATATGTTTTGTGCCCATGATCTACACTGTAGCTCTAGCATATCAGGATGCATTCAGTAAGGGAATATCCTATGGCAGTCAAGCATCTGTGTCAGGGTTTCTCGCAATGGCAAATGTTATTCTTTTCATGGCAGTGGGTGCATTAATTGGCTATCCAGTTGCCTCAGCCTCTGGTAAACATTTTTAATGTTATTTTGCATTTACAATAGAAAATATTAATTATTAACAATTTTTTACCATTGGTCTAGTGGGGAAAACATATATATATATATATATCATTTCTCTTGATGCATGTTATTTACTGATACTCCAATTCTTGCAGTTAGAGTGCTTCAGGGCCTGTGGTGGAATGACTTGGTGGCATTGAAAGGGGCATGCCCAAATTGCGGAGAAGAGGTCAGTTCCTAATAAATTTTAGCTTCTTGTAAGTCTAGGGGGCTATGACTTGTAGAAGCTATTATATTTTGCTTTTCTCTTAGTCTTGCTTTTGCACAGACATGTTGAATGTCCCACCATCTGGCATATATAGAATGAAGACTCTAGGCTTGATTTGACAAGAATTTTATATGATCCAACCTCCAATTCATTCGTCCTGACCGGTCTTGGCTCTTTCCTTCAGGTATTTGCATTTGTGACATCAGATCAAACCAAAACCTCCCCCCATAGAGCAGACTGTCATGTATGTGAGTCCTTACTAGAATTCCGTACGAAGGTTGAGGTAATTAAGTTCACTTCTGTTATTCTACAAAATACATGTTTTATGAAGCAAAATCTATTTGCTCTTTCTTATTTGAGTGAGTTGCAAAACACTTGGTCAAATTCTCTATTCTTGATCAAATTATCATCTTAGTAAGAGATTCATATTATGCTTCGACAGGAGGAATCAAATTATTTTGTAGAAGTGACTGCTTTCTATGATACCCCTTGATTCTTAGTCTTTTAACATGTAATAGTCCCAAATCATGTTGTATTGTGCAGCAATCAGGTTCAAGACTAGGAAGACAGTGGGTTTGTGGTCGCATATATCTTCTATCAAGGAGAAACAGACGCCAAAGATATTTGTAAGATGTCTTAGCAATTTCCGTATCACCATGTATAGAAGCATGATTCTTTCCTGCCTTTTTTTCTGGGCAGTTTGTGATCATATGAAGTTATTAAGGGATGGGGGTATAATCGACAGAACAGTGATCTATTGAACATATTTTATTGTAGAATTAACTCAATTTTAAGATGCAAGTTAAAACTGTAAAAGTTGGGTTCCCTTGAAAAATAAAGTTATTAGTTAACGTCGAGTTTGTGGTAACTGTTTGAATAGAACACTAACTGAAACCAGCAAAATGCATGTGGCTTTGATTGGAGTTAAAAGTAAAAATTTTTAGTTAATAAATTGAATAGAATGATACGGATCGTGGTTGCATATCACATGAATAAAAACAAGAAAACAAGTTTGCCTTGTGCAATTTAAAAGATATGGTTAATCGGTTATGTGAAATAAGTTGACATTTAACTTGATTAGCTTGGATCTGTCTTTGGCTTAAATGGAGTATCAAAATGAAAAATGATATATTCAAGGAACAATTTGTACATTAAACTATGTAGATAAGAATCAGCTTTTTCTACTTCAAATACAAAACACTTGCAAATGAAGCTATATAATCTAAAACCGAGCTGATGATACCATCCCTTTTCTGATCAGATTCCAAGCGGTTTCATCACAACTCACAAGAGAAGTAATTTTTATGGTCCAAATTACAATTGCTCCAAAGTAATTTTTTTAATGAGGCGTTGAAACATAGATTGCTTCAGAGTTTGCTTATCATTAAGTATGCAAACCATAGAGCAGGAATCATGAAGGATTTCCTATGTATTAGAGGCTAACATGTTCATACTCTGCAAAATAAAAAAGTTGCATAATTAAAAAAAATGAAAAGCAAATAATTGTGGCAAGGAACATTCTAATTGTTTTCTGAGGGTTACAGGCAATGTTGCCTCATTTAACCAAGTAAGATTGTTCAAACATCACTTAAAGATAAGGTGGGCACCAAAATCAATTGTTCCGAGCCAATCAGAAGTGTGCCAAGCTGTATACTAGAATCCATGCTAACTGTACAGCCAAAAAAATGGAACAAGGGTTAATTCTAAGACCAGGAAAGGATCTTCTTCTGTTATTTGGGCAAGCATCTTTTTTTTTTTTTTTTTTTTTCCGTAAAAGCTAGATAAACAGTGTTGGAATGCTAAAAGTACCAGAAAAAGAGTTATTGAGGCAAAAAGCCCCTCTTGGAGGAGAGCTCCATGGCCACCAAAATCTTCTTCATCAACCTTTAGTATCATTGCATAATAACCATATATAATCCCAGATGATATCAGCAAAAAACTGCAAAACCAACATTGACACCTAAAACTCAGCAAACAAATCTTCAAAAAATATAATGATGAAATTATGTTGATCATCGTATTTTAAATGACATAGCAGTGGATTGTTATGTTACTATAACCTCAACCCTCATTTGCTTATGAAAAATCTCTACAAAATGGCAACTGATAAATAGGCCAGGCCCATCTGTTTAAAGCACAACTTCACAGCATTAAAACTCCTAATCAGGAAATAAAGGGACATTAAAGACCACAAAGATTCAATCAGCCAACTACACTTTTCACTACGAGCTTCATCGAAAAAGGAAAAAACACTTAAATCATTCCTTTAAAAAGACCAGATTATTGCTAAACTTGACAATGCATATATGTTATTCGGGACCAACTCATGCTACGATTAAAAATGAACTCAAAGGCAACTTGTAAATGTAAAGAGGTGGGCACTCTCAGCAATTCAAAAAATGCAGTCCCAGAGTCAACTTCCAAGATATACCAAGTATATTACCTTCAAAGGTAATTTTGTTCTTGCCTCCATAACCTTTGGGCATGCATTATGTAAATAAATTGCTATGCCAATTCTAGAATACTTAATTACATATTATATAATAAACATCTTTTCCTTTGCCAAAGAGAATTGAGGGTGATAATTATGCAATACGTTCTTACAGGCTTGTAGGCATCCTTTCAACCTCTTCTTACACTAGAAGTACCTTCAACTAAAATCGAATTAAAACTTAGGTAAATAGACCACTTTAATCTTTCAGTTTTGTAAATAACAACCCAGCAAGCAGTGGAATTAGTCATCAATATGCAACCAAGTCACTCAATAGCATTCAGACTGACAATGGATTTCAAAACATCATAGCTTCATTTCAAATATACTAATAAACTTCAGCAACAAAATTAAGAAAAAGGTGCAAGAAAACAAAAAGAAAAAGCAACTAAGAGTTACTATACCCAGACTTATCAATTAATTACAACAGCTATAGAGAGGTAAACATCAACTTACACAACGATCCATATGCCTCCAACTAACGGAATAGCACCCCATAACAACCCACAAACAATGGCCACCACTTGTCGAATCCAATGCAACACATCTCCCAATTGATCCTGCACGAAATTGAGTCATAACAATCATTACCTTCAAACGTAATTCCAAGCTTTAAATTACACACATTTCATTGATTTATTATTGAAAAAACAACACAAAGACCTTAATTTGATTTATACACAATATAATTAGTAAAGATTCAGTAGGTAAAAATTAGTGACATTAAATAAATAACTACAATATCGGTTCAACAACACAGTAAGAGTTACAAACACTAAACTTAATTACTTTCAAAACCATATCAGAATAACGAAAACGCCAAATCAGGATCACGATTCAAGAATCAGTTACCTTGTCCCAAGATGCATCTGGATCCAACAACTTGGCGAATTTGAAGGGAGACAAGTGACCGTTCTGGTGCTGTTGAAGATTAAATTTGACTGATTTGCTTTCTTTCATTCTGGGATTTGGATTAGATTTTTTTTAAGATTAAAGATATTACAAATTCGTGAAAAGACGGCGATGATTGAAGTTAGGGTTTGTGGATGAGGCAATGAAAGAAGAATCAAAATGAGAAAGCAGTTTGGAATTGGATTGAAGGAAAATAAAATTAAAAAAGAAAGTGAAAATGCTGTAGATCTGAAATGACTGGAATTCAGAGTTTTTGTTTATGGAGCAAATCACCAAGTGTGGTGGCCACGTGATTTGATGGATGTAAAGGAGTCAAATGAGTCGGACGCCCCATGTCTAGCAAAAAAGCTCAGCGCGATAAGACCCGATTGATACTGTAGTATATCAGGGCTTAAGCCTAAGCGCAAGGTCTGTATACTGTTTATATAATTAATAAAAAAATTAATACTCATAATATTAAATTTTTTTTTTATTAAAATTAATAAGTTAACCCGATTTGGTCCAATATATATAGGGTCAGCCATGAGCTTTATAAATTTTGTGGATTGTTCAATTCGACATATTGTATTGAAGTCAGCTCAATCCGATTTATTGACATATCTAGATACATATGATTTAGCATTATTAAAATAATCTAATAATGAGATTTGTGTGATATTAATTATAATTCTGGGATTATAAATATGTAAGTAAAAAAATACAATACAAAAAACTTTTGAAAGAGAATAATAAAATTAATAAAGTATTATAGTTAAAAAAAAAGAAAGTTTCGAATTCAAATATTTTCTAGGTCTATACAACTCTTACCAAAAAAAAATATACGGCAAATTTTTTTAGAGCATTGACCTTACTGACTCATTCCATTTTTGCCTATCTCACAATCAAAGCCACATGTAGTGTTTCATTCAAATTCATCCCCAATAATAGGTTACAATGGGTTATAACATTTGTATTAATTGATTAATTTTTTAAATATTTATTGTTTTATTTTATATTTTTGTTTAAAATTTTTGTAATGAATTTGACATTTTTGTTTGAAATTGGTTATTAATGGATAGATTTAGATTATTCATTATATTAAGATGTGATTTTGTCTTAATATTGTGAATTTTGTCGAAAGATAGTAAATTTTTCATAGTAGTAAGTTTAGAGTTTATGATTAAATTTTCAAATTTTCCTTAAGGATATAATATTCTTTGGGTTGCAATTGGTTGTTAGTGGATAAACAAATGTCTGTGGGCCTTTTATGATTTGATTTGTGGAGTAAAATGATAATTTTGATAAGAAAATCAATGAATTTTCATTTGGTTCATGGGAAAAACCAAGTAGGTTTCATCATGTCTATTGGGTAAATCTTGCACACCTGCATCGTTCTTTAGAATAAGGGGCAACTTGGTAAGTATTGGGGCAGATAAATATATGTTTGAACACACTTGATAAAGGGTAAATTAATATTTTCACCAAGATTGAAATGATATTTTACATTGTTTTTGAAATAAAAAGTTGTTATAAAGGTCACTGCATTGATGACATCGATTGGTTTTCATTCTCCAATGACATCTTTCAGTCTCACTTGCGTGTCAAGTGCTATTGGTTGTCCTCCAAACCAATGGGGTTGTTCGGTTTTTAGCAATTAGTTTAGTAGCTTGACCACCACTTGAGACCTTATTTGATCTTCTACAATGGGGTGCGAAGGGAAAAATGTTTTGTCTAAGATTGAGGGAAATTAATAAAATGTTTTGCCAAAAAAAAAAAAGTTTCTTAAGGCTCTTCATTTATTATCAAATTGTTAATGATGAACATTCCACTTGCAATAACTATGCAAGATTTAGGGGTATAATCTTATGCAAGAAAATAATGATGAACATAGAGTTTTTATGGTAATTATCTAGTTTCATTTGCCTTTGTACTATCTTATTCTGATTATTTTTAGGATAAAAGGAAACGATAAATATGTAATTACATAATTGGAGACATTTATATCCAAGTACATCGAGTCTAGACATTTAAGGAAGTCTAATGATTATGTCATCTGATTCAAATTGAAGATAATTACAATATTTTTTAATGACATGAGATAAATATGAAATGTAATATTGTAATAACAGATGAAAATGATACGTTGTGGAGATTATGAAAACGATTATAAAAAGTTACTATTCTTTTTTTGTTTTCGAATAGAAAGAATTCTATACTTGTTCTAGATTAACTTGCATGTATATGACTTATATAGTCATGGCATGTTGCTCGTATAGTTAGTCACATTTTTAATGCAACTCTTGTGTATTTTGCTAAGGAAAGTTTAACCACACAATATCATCAAAATTTCTATCATCTAAAGTGTTGTAACAAGTACCTTACAATTAAAAATTATATATTTTATATATATTAAAATTTGTTCCACATAAACATGTTCCAACAAACTATTAGTTCAATAATTTGATGCTATAAGACACATTTACATTTGATGATGAGTAGAACTTTGAGTCAGATTTCTTGTATCAAAGCTAAACATAAAAGCTTGAGAAAAACTATTACTACCGATATTAACAATTATAAATATTTCTTAGGTTTAGGAGATGAGAGTACCATTAAAAAAGCTTTATGAAAAAAAAACTTGTGTATCATACACATACGGTATGTGTCGTTTATTTTGCTTCTACCACTCATATTTAGTGGCTTTACATCTACGATACTTCCAACTTATTTTGTACATTTAAAATCTTTCTCGAACGCCATTGTATTGAATGTGAAATCTCTAACAACAACTTCTTAATTCAAGTGTGATTGTTTACATGTATAATATTACTTCCCTCTTGCTAGGGTTAACTCCAAAACCATCCCATCTTTTGGCAATGAAATCCACTCTGATAGCCTTTTTTGAGACTAGCCACCTTTCTTCGACGTGCACTGCCACTCTCGACGATAAAAAGATAGATGAAATCGGTTGAATCTCATAGGATGAAGACAAATATCAATCACAAGTTTGGGAATCTTTCATCTTTGACCACAATCAGGAGACTTCTTAGTCAGACCTTGTTTGTCGTTAACTACCGAAATGAAACGAGCAACAAAGAAGGGGGTAGATCGAATCAATAATGAACCCATCTTCGATTTTTTCAATCTGTTGATAATTGGACGAAGATGAAGATGCTAATGAATGGTGGAGAGAGCACCAAGAGGGAGAGATGAAGCCAATATTTGCTAGAGCATTGGAAATGCCAACGAATTTCAGTTGTTGGAAGAGATGAAGATAAAAAGAAAATCTTAGGGAGAATAGGTAATTTTTTGAAACTTAACTTTTTGAAAAAAATTGTTGTTTTCTCAAACTAAAAAGGTGAACATGAGATAAATTTTATTTTTAATATTATTTATTAAATATCGTTTTTATACTTATTATTAATAGAAAATTTTAACATAATTTAGGTGATAAAGTAGATGCTTAAGTTTTTGAAAATTAGAGGATATGAGTTGAGATTACACCTAATCTTGGATAGGACTAAGTCTTTTGGCCTTTCTAAAATATTTTTCATATGAACAATATATTAACATTATTTTCGTATTATCAAATTATAAAATTAATTAAATAAAATTATTATTTTAGTTGTTATCTTATTGTTTGTATATTTTTTTCTAATATATAACTTGTTATTTTAATTAAAAAATTAGTATATTTTTGTTTTAAAATTTAATTTTAATAAGTAAGGTGAAAGTAAATTTATTTTTATATTATATATTATTATTGATAAATAAAATAAAATAATATTAATAATAAAAATTGATTATCAAAATACTCTAAGAGAAAAAAAATTGAAAGAAATATCATGATTTACAAAATTTAGGAAAATGGGTCTTCCTTTATTTTTTTTAATAAAGAAATAAAAGAGACGGAGAAATTAAAACATAAATGAAAAAAAGTGGGGGATATTATTAAAAAAAGCAAGTAACACAGAAGAAAAATAATTAAAAACATAATTATAAAAATTAGAAAAATATTTTACTTATTTTTGCGAGAAATAAAAAATTAATCCTTGAAATCCCCTAATATTAATTCGACTTGTGCTTTTGACTAAATATTTCCTCTTCGTTTTCTATGTCGATCGATTCCCCAAATCGATTTTGCTATAACTATAATCAGCTTCTCCTTAGTTGGTCGCCTTAAATTCACCCGTGTGAGACTCTTACTGGCACGTGCTATTCAAGCGGTGGCTTAATCTCTCTGTCCCTCTATACTTCCTCTGTATTTGACTTTTCCAAACCAACTCGTCGATCATCGTTGTCATCGTTTTTGTTGGCGTTACGACCGTACGCCTTCGATCGCTTCTGCTTTTGATTGATTATAGTATCCTCAATTCAGGTTTGTCTTATTCTATTCTTTAATCTACTTGACCTAGGAAGCTAGGGTTTAACTTATTAGATTTTTAATTACCCACAATTAGCGTAGGATCCACTTCCTAATCTCCAACTCTTATCAAATTAACATCAATTGCTTGCTCAATTAATACAATTCGTATCGTTTCTTTCAAATTGAGGTTCATTAATCGTTTGTTTTCTAGTACATGTAGGTATTTGGGCATCTTAGATTTTGTGAATACCGAGAGAGAATGAGTGAATGGTGGAGTGATCCTGTATTGGTGAAAATAGTTGTGATTGACTTTTTCGGTAGTATTATTGTTGAATAGAAGGAGCAGAAGAAGAATATGAATGTACAGGCACATATATCAGCGGGGCAAGTTCCTAATCAAGGGGGACTGCCGCAGCAAAATGGGAACACATTGCCACCTAATCAAATGCAAAATTTAGTTGGTGTTGGTGGTAGTGTAGGTGTTGCTGGGGTTTCTCAGCAGCATAATATGCCAAATGTGGATGCTGACCTGCTCAGAGCTCGGATTCTCATGCGTGAGAAGATGTAAGTAGAATTTCTCAGTTATTGTTATGCTTTTAACTTCGTATACGGACTGGTTGAGTAATTGGATTTTTATATATTTGTTTATTTTTTTCACCTTACTTTTTTCTTTTCTAAAATTTTTGATAAGAATATAGAACAACACTTGTTAGTAGTGAGAAAAATACAAAGATGGTGAACTGGCAGTACACTGGAAAAAAAGTGGAAGTAAAACAAAGCATGAGAAGAAGGAAGAAAATAACATAAACTTAAATTCTATGAGTGCTGCATTATTTCTATGTATGTTATTTCTTTTCCCTATCTCCTCCTTTGTTTCATCCTTAGTTTTGAATAATGTAACTGTTGGTGAAGTTGGGTACTTTAAGTTTGTTTACAAATTTCTCAAACAAAGTTATTGCTTTTACCAATGATAAGGAAAAATAATTTTCATTTGGGTGAAGTTAGAAGCAATTAAACAATATAATTTTAGAAGGAATAGTGTAAATTAAAGAACAGAAACTGTCTTTTTTTTGAAGGTATAGCGAAAATATCATTGTTCCCATGCTGCACATTTGTTTTTTCAGTAGTAACATATTTATATTACCACTTTTTGGTTGCAAATGATTTGTTTGAACATGGATGAATGCTTAAATCATTGCTTGAATCTACAAAACATGTTTACTTTCCCTCATTAAATGAAATCTGATGACTTTTAAACTGCTGTGGTTTGTTGTGATATGTAACCTTCAGCTTGCCTTAGGACTCTCAGGTTTATGCGTGTGCTTCATATTTTTATGTGTGAAGCAGCTCTCTCTATGCGGTATCTTTGTGTTTTTAGATTCAGAATCCGTTGGACTGGGAATGAATGTTGTAAGCAACAAGTAAGGTTAAATATCTCATATGATAATTAGAGAACTTCTCTCAGTGAGCAGGGTCTTCATTTTCTTTATCTTTTGCAATTAGCTTTCTAATGGATCAGGGTATTGGGATGATTTACTTAGAACCCATCATTATTATTAATGTTGAATTTTTTAAAAAGATTATCTTTGTTAAGTAATTACTGGTCTGTAACTATTTGTTGCTATTATGTAGAACTCATATTCTTAACATGTTTTAATCATTTTTTTTGTTCTACATTTGAATTATATGTACGTATACAAAAGGGGAAGATGAAATATTTTGTTTCTTTGTGAATCAATGCTGTTGAACATTTTGTTTTTTATGTTGTTTTCTTGATTGTGGTTTACTAATATTGTATAGATCTATTATCGTCTCCTTCCTGTTCTTTGATTTTTTTCATGGCATCTGGCCCCCAACTGGATTTTCTCCCTGAAGTTCTGTTAAAAGAAAAAAGGGAAGAAAAATTAGAAAATGCTGGTAGGGTTCACCGGTTGTGTGCCTGAGAAATTGATATAGAAATTAATCCATCGCATGATTTCTTTCTACTGCTTACTCTTTTGTTGCCAACAAAATTCACTCTTTGGGTTCTGCTTTATTTTGTTCATGATAAACCAAGAAATTAATTGCTTTGGACAAAAGAATTTCAACTGATTATCTGATCCGTTTAAATTTTATTGGAAGGAGAACATAATACTGCTCTGATAAAAGTTTTTAATTTCAGGTGATTTGTCGCCTCATTAATGCATTATATTATTTAGAAATGATGGTGGATTGTCATATAATTGCCTTATTATTTTATCATCCATTTGAGATACAAGTTTGGAAAAAGTGGTACCACTAATCTTTGTTGCAGTTAATGAACAGAATTTTATTTCACTCTTTCCAGCTTTGCAATTTTAATGAACCACCAGACTCAACCAGTTGATGAAATAACAAAATTGAAGTTTAAAGATTTTTCAAAACGCTTAGAGGAGGGTCTATTTAAAGCTGCTCATACAAAGGTTTTCTCCTTTTCTCTTTCCTTTTTATGAAGGAAAATATTTATCTCAGCAATTAATTTATGAATTTCTTTATATTGTTATGAGAATAAAGAAATGTTTGTTATCAATTCTATTGAAAGTTTGTCAGATTGAAGCAACAAGGTATATCATTTCTAGGATTGTTACCAAGAGCTTATTATTTCTGTATGAAACAAATTAAGTTTTATGTCTTGTTATACATCTGCAATTCATATATAAGAATTGTTTCATTAAGTGACAATAAATGTCTTGTTATACATCTGCAACTCCTATGTAGGAGGAGTATATGAATATGGAGACATTAGAGCCTCGTTTAAGAAGTATCATAAAGGCGAAATCTGCCAATAACAATATTCAACGGCATCAGCAGCTTGTAAATTCTTCCTCTTCCATTGGTACAATGATACCAACACCTGGGATGTCACACAATGTGAATTCATCAATGATGGTTACATCCTCTGTAGAAAGCTCAGTGATTGCTGCTAGTGGGTGTAATACCATAGCACCCACAACTGTCAACACCGGAAACCTGTTGTTAACTGGTGGTTTACAGAGTGGTTCCTTCAATAGATCCGATGGTAATATTTTATTCTTACAACTTCTTTAATAGTACTGATTACTTTTCCTTTTATGCCGGCATTCCATAATTTTGCTTCTGTAGGAACTCTGTCTAATGGATATCAACAATCACCTGCCAAATTTTCCATTGGTTCTGGTGGAAACATGTCATCAATGGGCACCCAGAGGATTCCAAGTCAAATGATTCCTACTCCTGGATTCAATAGTAATAATAACAACAGTAGTAGTAGTGGCAGTAATCCATCATATATGAATTTAGAATCTTCTGATAATGGTGTTGGGTTTTCAACTGTTGAATCTGCAATGGTATCACAGCCACAGCTGCAAAAGCAGCATGTTGGTGGTCAAAACAGCCACATATTGCACGGCCTTGGCAGCCACATAGGTAGTGGTATAAGGTCTGGCTTGCCGCATAAATCTTATGGGTTCTCTAACGGGGCTTCAAATGGTGGGTTAGGGATGATTGGGAACAATTTGCCACTTGTGAATGAACCTCCCACTTCTGAGGGCTATTTAATGACCACCCCTTATGCTAATTCACCCAAATCTTTACAACAGCAATTCGATCAGCAGCGACCGCTAATGCAGGGTAACCTATATCTCTTCGTCTGCATGTTTCCCTTTTTTGTTGAATCAAGTTTATTGCATCTTACTGAACTTTAGAGGCTGAGGTTACTTTTTGCATAAGATGGCATTTTACAACCAACAATTTATGCATCAGGTGACGGATATGGGATGAGCAATGTTGATAACTTTGGGACTGGGAACTTCTATGGTGTAACATCAATTGGAGCAGTTACAAATAATCAGAATTTTAATTCAGTGAGCTTGCATTCACCTATGGCCAAAACTAGCTCTCCTTTGGTCGGTAATCAATCAAATTTACTTGGTGCACCACAAGGTACACACATAAAGCCACCATCGATTGATCAATCAGAGAAAATGGGTTTCCATTCTCCCTCGTCCACCAGAGAAAATCTACTACAGTCCCATCAGCAGCACCAATTTCAGCTACAACCACATCAATTTCAACAGCAGCAACAATATGTTCAACATCAGCACCACCAGAAGCAGCATGGTCAGCAGCAGCAGCATTTGTTAAACAATGATGCATATGGTCATTCTCAGGTGATGTCTGATATAGGCAGTCATGTGAAGCGTGAACCTGGAATGGAACAGCAGAATGAAGTGATGCATTCACAAGCTTCTGAGCCATTCCAGATGTCTGCGCCACAAAACCAATTTCAGATGACTCCTTCTGAAGACCATTCTATGGGTGCTCAACAACTATCTGTTTCTTCTGGTCTGCCTGATGACTGCTTGTTACTGTCTCAAATTTCTCAACCTGTGCAGAAAAATTTGCATCCGCATCAGTCAGTTAAAGAATCTCATAATGGTTCTAACTTCTGTTTTGCAGGATCGCAATCAGAGGCAGCTCTTCAGGGTCAATGGCATTGTCAACCACAGGAAAGGACTCACATGACTGGGAGCATGTCACATGATCAGCATATACGGGAGGATTTTTGCCAGAGGATAGCTGGGCAAGGTGAAGCTCAGTGTAATAATTTATCTTCAGACGGATCTGTTATCGGTCAGCCTGCCAGTTCTAGAAGCATGACAGAGCCCCCGAATTCTAGAGGTAGTAGCTGCAGATCTAGCAATGGAAACCGTGATCGACAGTTTAGATATCAACAGAGATGGCTTTTGTTCTTGTTCCATGCTCGTCGATGTGCTGCTCCTGAAGGGAAGTGTCAGGAAGTTAATTGCATTACTGTTCAAAGATTGTGGAAGCATATGGAGAATTGCAATTCACCTCAATGTCCATACCCTCGTTGCTATCATTCCAGAATTTTGATAAATCATCACAGGCAGTGCAGAGACCCTTGTCCTGTTTGTGTTCCTGTGAATAAGTATGTGCTTCAACAAAAGGAACGTGCTCGTCGTAACTCTGACTCTCAGTTGCTGAGTTCAGTTGGTGGATCTTGTAAATCCTATGATACTGGTGACACTTCAGGTGGAGTGTTTTCTAAAACTTCACCTGTTGTTGAAAGTTCACAAGATATACAGCCTTCTCTAAAACGCATGAAATCCCTTGATCATAAGAGCAATGCTGTATTGACTTCTGCAATTACTGAACCCCAAGTTTCCCAAGATGTTCAACATCAAGATTACCAACCTTGCAAGACTGAAGGTCCTGGAAGTTCTGGACAAGGAAGTCCTCATAGCAGTGATACAAAGGATAATGTGGATGAAATTGGCAACCAAAGGCCTGATGGTGAGCCTATCATATGTGAGGAGCCTACTGCTTTAGTTAAGCAAGAAAATATTAAGGCTGGGAAAGAGAGTGATCTATCTAAGCAAGAAAATGTGACACAGCCTGCTGAAAATGCCGCTGGAACCAAGTCTGGAAAGCCAAAAATAAAGGGGGTATCACTAACCGAATTGTTCACTCCAGAACAAGTTAGAGAGCACATAACAGGCCTCAGGCAGTGGGTTGGTCAGGTATGTCAGATAATCTTCTTAAGGGAATTATTTAACATGGGTGAGAGTTTTATATTGTGAAGATATTCTACTTTGTTTATTGCTGGAAAAATTGTGATTAAATAGATGCTATGGCTTGTTTATTGGAGTAGGATAAGATAAAGTAGTTCACATCAATTTTGTTTTGGATAGGGGAGAAAGATATATTACTTAGCTCAACATGTTCAAATGCTGTCCTTTCATCTTTTGCTATATATTTGCTAATGTTGTTGAATCCTGTACTAGCATTGTGCTAGTTGCATTCTCATTCTATTAGGGGCATGTGCATGTATATTTTAACAGGCCAATATTGTGGTTTAATGTTCCAATCTTTTCTAGATAAGGCATATGCTTTTTTAGTCTTTCTTACAGCAGTTGTCTTAATATGGGTTGATAAGATTGTCCCCCTTTTCAGAGTAAAGCAAAGGCTGAAAAGAATCAAGCAATGGAGCATTCAATGAGTGAGAACTCTTGTCAGCTGTGTGCAGTTGAGAAACTCACTTTTGAACCACCACCTATATATTGCACACCATGTGGTGCTCGCATTAAGCGAAATGCAATGTATTATACCATGGGAGCTGGTGATACACGGCACTCTTTCTGTATTCCATGCTATAATGAGGCTCGTGGAGACACCATCATTGTTGATGGAACTAATGTTCCAAAGACTAGGCTGGAGAAGAAGAAAAATGACGAGGAGACTGAAGAATGGGTAAGTTTTATCTTTGTCATTTTGTGTTTATTCTTTGGGTTTACTTAGTCTTGAACATTTAATCTGATGTATTCTGACTTTTATCATCATGTGCAGTGGGTTCAATGTGACAAGTGTGAAGCTTGGCAACATCAAATTTGTGCTTTATTTAATGGTCGAAGGAATGATGGTGGGCAAGCTGAATACACTTGTCCTAATTGCTACATATCAGAGGTTGAAAGAGGAGAACGCAAGCCTTTACCACAAAGTGCTGTTCTTGGGGCCAAAGATCTGCCAAGAACAATCCTTAGTGACCACATAGAGCAGCGATTGTTTAAAAGACTGAAGACAGAGAGACAAGAAAGGGCAAGGATTCAAGGAAAATCATATGATGAGGTGATTTCTTTTATACTGTAATGTCTGCTGTTTTTCTCAAGTGAAGGTTGATAACATTAGGTTTCTGCTGATTATAGTGGGAATTCTCCTTTGTTTTCTGATCTAAGTGGTGACATGATGATTGAGTCCCATTCCTAATTACCATAGGTTGATTTAGGTGATCCCATTCAGTATTTATGGGATGTTATCTAATGCCTATGAATTGTTGTTAATGATTTTTTACTGTGTGGCTGGTGAACTTCTTTTCTTGGTATCTACATACAGGTGTATCCCTGAAAATGTATATTTTATTAGTCTAATTGTTTTTTGTCTATTAAATTAATTTTTTTATTTGGTTAGACGCTGATTATCAGTATATGCTGAGTGCCATTAATAATTTTCTTCTTTAATTGTTTTCCAGGTTCCTGGGGCTGAAGCACTTGTAATTCGAGTTGTTTCATCTGTTGACAAAAAGTTGGAAGTGAAGCAGCGGTTTCTTGAAATATTTCAGGAAGAAAATTACCCAACAGAATTCCCATATAAGTCCAAGGTACAGACGATATACTCTTGATTAATTCTCTTACTTTGACAAGGTGAGGTAGTGGCCATGATGTGTATTAGCTCTTGATATCAATTAATGATAATTTTTGTCAGGTAATTCTGCTGTTTCAGAAGATCGAAGGAGTAGAAGTATGCCTTTTTGGCATGTATGTTCAAGAATTCGGATCAGAGTGTCAATTTCCAAATCAGCGTCGTGTGTATCTATCATATCTGGACTCTGTGAAGTATTTCAGGCCTGAGATTAAGGCAGTTACTGGAGAAGCTCTCCGTACATTTGTCTACCATGAAATCCTGGTAAGTTTAAAATTGTCATTTATGTCTTTCATAAGAGTGATTGAGTTGATTTATGATATTTAATCAGAATATTCTTTACTAAATTATGTTTCCAGATTGGCTACCTTGAATATTGCAAGTTGCGTGGTTTTACTAGCTGTTATATATGGGCCTGCCCTCCCTTAAAGGGTGAAGATTATATATTATATTGTCATCCAGAAATTCAGAAAACTCCAAAATCTGATAAGCTTCGAGAATGGTGAGCAATAATATTCTGCATTTCATACTGTACTTCATCAGTTATTTCATCCTCTTAGTCTTTGTGTGCTTTCATGCATTACTTCAGGTATTTGTCGATGTTAAGGAAAGCATCCCGTGAAAGCATTGTGGTTGATCTCACTAATTTATATGATCATTTCTTTGCATCCACTGGCGAATGTCGAGCTAAGGTAACTGCAGCTAGACTGCCATATTTTGACGGTGACTACTGGCCTGGTGCTGCAGAAGATCTAATCTATCAGATTCGTCAAGAAGAAGATGGCAAAAAACAGAATAAGAAAGGAATAACCAAAAAAACTATCACAAAAAGGGCTCTTAAAGCGTCTGGTCAAACTGATCTCTCCGGTAACGCGTCGAAGGATCTGCTGCTAATGCATAAAGTAATCTTTAACCTCCAGATATTTAATGACGTGAATTTTTTTTCAAAAGATAGATTATTGATTATGCTTTTTTTTTTTTTTAATTTGCTGCACATTGCAGTTAAAATTTTTTTACCGGGTCAATTTAATTTTTTAATCTGTTTACTTCTTTTTTTTTCCAGCTTGGTGAGACCATTTGCCCGATGAAGGAAGATTTTATCATGGTTCATTTACAGCATGCATGCACTCATTGTTGTATTCTAATGGTATCTGGGAATCGTCATGTATGCAGACAGTGTAAAAATTTTCAGCTTTGTGATAAGTAAGTATCTTCTATAATCATATACATTAATGTTGTGAAAAGTTTTAACTTTATATGGTTTGATAGATGAATTTTTTTTCATTGGGGTATTTCAACATGTTTTACCAACCGCAAGGAAGATGGTAAATGGCAGTTTGTTTAATCCAATGCGGAACTTCTAGAATAACTAGCTTGTCTAGATAAAGGAAAATGTCACTTTCAATAATTATACAAGCTTCTCAGCATAAAAACTAAAAGAAAAGCAAACAATTCTTTCAGGAAAAAATACATCATCATAGTATGAGCTCTAATATGAATGACAGAGATAAGTTCAGAGTGGACATCTTGTCTTAGCTGTCTAAACCATGTGGTGTCTTTTGAGGAAGATTAGGGAATATGTGTGTGATTGTGGAGATTCGGTTGTCAGCATTTTTTCTTGAGCAATTACTGCAAGGCATTGAGTTTTAAAGTAGTAAATTTTGATGGAGATGTAAATGTGGGAAAGGATTATGTTTAATTGTTTCAGGTTTATTGTCCAGCTAAAATGTTTGTAAAGCCTGACAATCATCTCACCTCCAAATATTACTGTGGAGATTTGTGCAAGAAATACTACTTTAGCAGCTCTTATGCTGGGTGTAGAGTTTCCCTGTCAAGAATGGGAACTTGTGATGTTATACTTGTCCCTTTTCTCTTCTTTGGGGTCTTTTTTAGTTTTGGGTTGCCTCTGTCAAATATAGCTGAGTTTTCATGAACTTTTGTTGATTGGTAGAGTATAACTCCTGCTTATTCCTTGGAAATTATGATATTTATGCTGTTCACCTTAACAGATGCTTTGAAGCTGAAAAGAAACGTGAAGAAAGAGAGAGACATCCTGTCAATTGCGGGGGAGTACACCCACTTGAGGAAGTAAGTACTCAAATATATGAACCACCAATTCGAGTCTCTATTGTAACTGGTTTTTTAAACTAAAATTGGAATCTTGAAATCCTTTAGGTTCCCATTTCTGATATACCTGTTGAAACAAAAGATAAAGATGAGATTCTCGAGAGTGAATTCTTTGATACCAGACAGGCATTTTTGAGTCTTTGCCAAGGAAATCACTATCAGTATGATACCTTGAGGCGGGCAAAACACTCATCAATGATGGTTCTTTATCATCTTCATAATCCAACTGCACCTGCATTTGTAACAACATGCAATATATGCCATCTTGATATAGAAACTGGTCAAGGTTGGCGCTGTGAAGTTTGCCCAGATTATGATGTATGCAATGCTTGCTATCAGAAAGATGGGGGTATTGATCATCCTCATAAATTGACAAATCATCCATCAACTGCTGATCGTGATGCACAAAATAAAGAAGCTAGACAAATACGGGTCTTGCAGGTGCTGTATTCTGGTTATTTATCCAAAGTGGCTTCCATCTTTGCATTAGTATATATTTTTATCTAACACAACTCTTCATTTGCTCTTTACAAATATGCAAAACATATTATTGAGAACGATTTCTCAAGCATGAACATACAGTTTAGAAACTTGGGTTTGTTTCTATGTTGATTCTAACATAATTGGTGTTTCTCATTGCAGCTTAGAAAAATGCTTGATCTACTGGTGCATGCATCACAATGTCGTTCTCCGCATTGCCAATACCCTAATTGCCGTAAGGTGAAGGGGCTTTTCCGACATGGTATACAATGTAGAGTTCGTGCATCTGGAGGTTGTGTACTTTGCAAAAAAATGTGGTATCTACTGCAACTTCATGCTCGAGCATGCAAAGAATCTGAATGCCACGTACCACGATGCAGGTTTATACATAACTTTTTTTATCTTAATCAGGAAGTATAGAAAATGTTATAGTAAATTATTATTAAAGATGTCTGTTAATTTATTCAGAGATCTTAAAGAACATTTGAGGAGGCTACAGCAGCAGTCTGATTCTCGGCGTAGGGCTGCTGTGATGGAGATGATGAGGCAAAGAGCTGCTGAGGTTGCTGGCAACGCTGGATAACCAAGTATGTACATGTAAATATTGTGTTTTTGGTAAGAAAGTGCCAGATAGCGAGGGGAGGTGGAGAGTTGTGTTTTTGGGGCCATGATGGTGCTGTGTAGGAAGCAGCCATGAAAAAAATGGCCGAAGTAGATGATGAGAAGGGTATACACATGTAAAACATTCTGACGGAATGGGTTAATGATACAAGCATCAGTTGGGGAAGAAGGAGAGCAACCCTTTGATCCATACTCCACGACCAGACCTGCCCTCTTGGTTAACACCAACCACTAACCAAAGACATCAGAGTACTACGACTACCACTGATTTGTCTTGCTGATTTATGTTGGTCGGTGGCCAAATTTGGTGATTCTTTGATTTTTATCTTATTGTATTGTCCAAGTCCAATGCCATTTATTATTGGATGGCTTGGCCAGTGTACTATAATTGTTCTAATCCCGTGTTCTTTAAATGTTTTCTTACAGAAGAAATATGGGAGGTGGTCAGTTTCAAATCCTCTTTTTCCTCGTCTTTTTTGTTTTTTTAATTTATTTATAGACAAATGACGCAGCCCCTCATTTTGTAGAATGTCTTTCTGTTAAAAAAAAAAAGGATGGAAAAAATAAGTGCCATCTTAGGACTGCAGCAAATTCATTTTATTGATGCCCTCATGTTAATGTTTATGTAGTCTCTTGAATGTTACGTTAGTAAAATTTATATTATTCTTCATCATTCTTCTCTTATTTTCTTCGTAATCAGAATGAGCACGTCGACATCCTCCTTATCTTTCTTCGGAACATTCTTTATCAAAGACGAATAAGTGGGATTGAATCCTCTACGTGTCGTCTCTCTGAACTCTTGTTTGATTGGTGGACTTACAATCTGAACCGTAAATCCTATTCTGTGGTGTGTATTTTTCCCTTGTAATTTTTGAAACACCGCAACTTCTAAATTTATCCACCCATCAAAAACTCCTTTCTTCCGACTATTCTTCTCAAAATGATGCGTGCAAGTACAGTATAATAATTTCAACAAATTAAGCCAACTGGTATTTCATGTTAAACCAGTCCTGAAAATCAGGCTACGGTACCAGCAACAGCAGCAGTATCAGCATCAGCATGCCTGCAGTTGCCACCACTGTAACCCCAACTCCTAAACTAAGCAATTCCTGTTATTTCCACGGCAGCCCACGATGGGATTCTTCTTGTCGTGCCCATATCTTCGTCCCCAAAGCATCTGCAGGAAATTCTGGGAAAGGCAACAAAGGTAGCAAAAACAAGAAAACTAACACTGCCACTCCACCTGATGCTATTACAGAAAATAATAAATTGACGATACAACCATCACAACAACAACAACAACAACAACAGCAAGTGTCCATAAGTTTGGATGATGTTAACCCAGTGGGGTTGGGAAGGAAGTCTCGGCAGATATTTGATGAAGTGTGGAGGAAGTTCTCTGGGTTGGGACAGATTTCCAGGACTACACGAGCTGATGACATGGAGGCTTTGGATGCTCTCTTGATACGAGAAGGCCCCATGTGTGAGTTCACTACTCCTGGCGCTCAGAATACTACTGTTCTTGTGGTTGGTGCCACCAGTCGTATTGGCAGGATCGTTGTGAGGAAGCTCATGCTCAGAGGTTATACTGTCAAGGTTGGTTTTGTCATTTATTTATTTAAATTATAATATCATTTATTAATTAGTTGTTTTTAGGCTTTGGTGAGGGAAGCAGATGAGGAAGTGGTGGACATGCTTCCCAGGTCAGTGGAGATTGTAATTGGAGATGTTGGGGATGCTTCTAGTCTTATTGCTGCTGTGGAGAATTGCAACAAAATTATTTATTGTGCCACTGCTCGTTCTACCATTACAGCTGATCTTTACAGAGTTGATCACCAAGGGGTTTTCAACCTTACTAAAGCATTTCAGGTCAATTACTGTCAATGTTGATGTTACGATGTAGTATTGTGAAATCATATATAATCCTGATTATCCTCTCCCAAACTGCAGGACTACAATCATAAATTAGCACAACTACGGGCAGGAAAGAGCAGCAAAAGCAAGCTTCTGCTTGCGAAGTTCAAATCTGAAGATTCATTGACTGGCTGGGAAGTTCATCACGGAACTTACTTCCAGGATGTGGTTGCTTTTAAGTATGATGCAGGAATGGATGCTAAATTTGAGTTCACTGAAGATGGTCAGGCTGTTTTTTCAGGTATTCTTGATGGGCTTTGTTAAGATGCTTGATTCATGT
This sequence comes from Mangifera indica, assembly GCF_011075055.1. Classification (NCBI taxonomy): domain Eukaryota; kingdom Viridiplantae; phylum Streptophyta; class Magnoliopsida; order Sapindales; family Anacardiaceae; genus Mangifera; species Mangifera indica. Next base: position 17,498,974 of record NC_058138.1, on the reverse strand, counting down.
GCTGTTTGGACAAGTCAAACACAAGTCCAAATAAATTTTGAAACTTGTTTCTAAAAATTTTTTCCCAGCTTAACTTAAGATGTCTTCAACCGTAGGATTTGTTTTCACCAGAGGAGGGTATGTTGAGCTGTCAAGGAAACTTTCACTTCCTCTGGGTAGCACTCTTGACAGGTACAATTGTTTGAATTATTAATGACCCCCAGAAGTTTACTAGTCTCTTTTTTCAGGCCGAATTTCATTCTTCTTTAGTTAAAGCTATTCATTGTGCCCTTTTAAAATGATTTTCATACCTCCTTGATTAAATATTGCTGGATGCTTGCATTATTATTGGCATTCCATATTCACTTGAGGCTCTTGTTGCACTTTTTGTTTCCCCCATTGCAAATGCTTAATATGCTTCCATAATAATATTTCCCCCTGTTAGGTATGAGGGTCTAGTTCTCTCTGTGGGTGGGAATGGAAGATCTTATGTTTTAATTCTTGAAGCCGGTCCTTCAGCAGATACAACACAAAGCAAATTGTATTTTGCAAGATTTAGCACAAAAGTAGGATTTTGTAGGGTAAGGATCCCTTATTTCTTTGTGAACAATGGTTGCATCTGATAACTGTGTTCAAAATTTTTCTTTGCTAACATTTGTGAAAAGTCCACACAATTGTATCAATGTTTCTGCTTATTGGTCAATTGCAGGTCAGAGTGCCATTTTCATCCTTTCGCCCTGTGAAACCAGATGATCCTCCATTGGATCCATTCCTTGTACATACAATTACTGTACGATTTGAGCCCAGAAGACAGGTTTGTCCTTAATAAATTTTCATGGAAATAAATGTGATGATCTCATGTCTCCATCTACTTGTTTCCGGATTTCTTAAAACATATTGAAAGCCTACTTGCATGACTTTCTTTGTAATGGGAATGAGTTCATGTTACTTTTACTACCTCTTTATTCATTATATAACATACAATGTAGTTGCAGTATTTACATTTCTATTGAGTCGAGTTCTCCAAGTCTGTAATAAATGACCAACCTTTACAGCTTCGTTCCCCTCTTAGAACATAACAGGAGTATTAAACTTGATCAGTTCACCTCATAAGCATGCTGTTGATCTCACTAATACAAGATTGGTAGATGGCAATGATTGCTGTACAGGAAGTGAGCTTTTTGAATTTATGAAAATGACAAGTGTTTTTTTTTTTTTGGTGGCAGGCCACCAATAGAATGAATGAAATTAGTAATTGCTACAGAAAATTTGTGTATTGTTTGTTGCATTCTCGTTGGGCTGTTGACACTTGTAAGAGGCTTATGTGGGGACAAAAGGAGACATAATTTTATTTATCATAATTGGTGATGTAAAATGTATTCTGAAAACTGCAGGAGAAGGACTTCTTATTATGTGTGCAATCAAATACCTTTTGATGGAACACCTATTAAGTTTTAGCTTTGCTGATTTAATTTGTTATCCCTGCTGCAGAGACCCGTTGAAGGGCGGCCCTCTGGTGCAAGTCAAGACCTTCGAAGCTTTAAGCTTATACTGGAGTATATAAAGGCCTTGCCTGTAAGCTTTTTAATGTGTATTCTGAACAAATTTCAGTTTGGTTGTAGAATTTTCTTGTATAATTTATGATGCATCACCTGCCAATATTGTTACAAAAATAAATGTGCCGCAACTTTTTTCCCTTCTTTTAAACAAATTTCTGATAGAAGGATCAATCACGTGGTTGTGCGGTCCTTAAACCTTTACAGTTTGTATGCAGCATAGCATTCCAGCTCCATGGCTCAACTTTTATGATCCATTCTACCATCTAAGTCTCTCATTAGCTTTCTTAAATTTTTACCCCTTCTTCTTGTGACAGACATGGCTATTATAATTTTGATTCTTGTTACGGATGTCTTTGTTGTCAACTCACTGGAACATTGAGCATAGTATTCTTCATTTTTTGCTTTTGGAATAACTGGTTTCTGTGGCCTGGATTGCACTTCAAACTTCTGTTGTTAACTCAGTAATTTACAGAATAAATGTTCTAAGGTTGCAAGTGTTTGGTACTATGTCAATTAACACATGCAAAGCTGATTCTGGAGGTTTTCTGTTGGAAAATGTGTTTGCATGGTATACTGTAAATGAATTTAAAATGTTTTCAGTACTGAAAAATGGGATGCTTAGGCCCAAGGAATTGTGTGACTATTGCAATTTAAGTATAGAGACTGCACATTTTATATAGGTCCTCAGCCTTTGACAATATTGTGCTGATGACTGCAGACTGGGCAAGAAACAGACTTTGTTTTAGTTTCTTGTACAGGATTAGGAGTAGAACCAAGTAGACGAGAGCAGGTTCTCAAAGCCAAAAGGGTAAGTGGCTTCTCTGCTTTTGTTCCTTTGAACATGTGAAAAGTTACTTTTTAAATTTTCATTGTTATGTATTATTGATGTTCTTGAATTTTCTCTAGGCTGGGGAAGATTCATTGAGAAGATCAGGTCTTGGCTATACAATCATTCGCCCTGGTCCCCTGCAGGTAAAATATGAGAAGCTACTGTTCTTAAGTATGAAGTCTTGCATACATGTCTGTATTTGTGCATGCTTCACAAATTTGACCCACCTTGTGGAATTGCATATTAAAATTCAATCTCAATGACAATTGATGCATAATGAAAACAAGTGTAGTGACTGTGAAGAAACCAGGTTCCAACACAAGAATTAATTCTGTAATAGACCCCCCTCGCATGTAAGAAGAAGCAAGTCTGAATTTAGATGAAATAGAATATGAAAGCCAAATACAAATTCATGCAGTGGACATAAAAATGTCAGCTAGTGACCTGCAAGGGATTCAAGACCTTTATTTAAATTCCATCTTAAGAAACCATTTATCCCAAAAGTCACACCAACGGTGAGTACCTTAAAATCAGATAATATACTTTGGTGCTGCATTACCTCTGTTCTTCAGAATGCAGCACAGAATCTGCAAAATTATTTTTCCAATAGGAGCCTTAATTGTGGTTGCAGCTCCATGAACTCGCACATGGATGAACCATGTGGCACTTTGTATTATTACAGTGAATAAAAACTTGAACCTTTCCAGACTACCGGTTGGCCTCTAAAAGACCTAGAATTGCTGTTTTCAAATAGCTGATCTTTTCAGAAACTAGTCAGTTTTATTAGTGAATTCATGCTTTGCATTCCTGCAAATCATATATGTTTGACTTTTCTTTACTTATATCTAGGCTCTTTTAACTTAGTGCACAGAAAGCACTTATGGTTTTCACAAGCAAATCATTGTTTGTAATATTTGTATGAAAGCGAAAAGTGATAAGATACTCTTGAGTTGCAAACCTTACTTTTTGGTTTCTTATTACTAAACTTCTGCAGCCATCATCGTCATTTTGAAGAAGTAAAAACAAAGAAAGTTAGAGAAGACGCTTTCCTTCTATTACTTTAGCTAAAACTAGAAAGTTTATATTTTTCTTTATAAATTTCCTGAAGCAAAGAATTAAAAAAGCCTTCAAATACCGTCTGGGAGCTGATTACTCATTTGCTTAAAGGGCACATTAGATATAATGAAAGATCAATCCTTGCAGGAGGAACCTGGTGGGCAGCGTGCTCTCATATTTGATCAAGGAAACAGGATCACTCAGGTGATAACAACTTTCACTTCCAACTGTATGTATAATATTACATGAATGAAATCCAATCTTATCATTTGTTGTCTCTCCATTCAGGGCATTGGCTGTGCCGATGTGGCTGATATATGTGTGAAGGCCTTGCACGACTCAACGGCAAGAAATAAGAGCTTTGATGTTAGTCATGTTCTTTTTGTTTTTTTCTAGTTTTAAGTGGGTATGAACTAAATGTTCTTTAATCATGTCTAGGTATGTTATGAATACGTTGCCGAACAAGGGAGAGAATTATATGAGCTGGTAAATCACCAATCAGTTACTTTTTCTACATTCATACAATTTTCCCTTTTGGCTTGTGAATTTCAACTGATTGTTTGTTTTGTAAATATCTCCGTAGGTTGCACATTTGCCCGACAAAGCAAACAATTATTTGACACCTGCACTATCTGTGCTAGAGAAAAATACTTGATCCTCAAATTAATTATCTGTTACCTGTTCCTCAGCCGATGGTATATTGTAAAGCTTCCAACAGAGCATATCGTTCTAATGTTTTTTTAATTCTTGTTGCTTTCTTTCTGTTTCTTATAGTTGATTTTTTTATTTCTACAATGTAAGTGCATTTGCCAAAGGGAAATATGTATGTGTCTTGAATTAAAGTGATTTAAAGGAAAGAACTTGTGCACTGTCTCATTATATGTTGCAGTAATTTCTAGCATATTCACTCAAATTAACACCCTGTGCCGCCTTGCCAAATGGGGTTTTGATTTATCTCCTGCTGGCCTAAAATAACGAGTATGAAACCAGGTTTTACCGATTCGACATTGGGTTCAGGGCGAAAATATTCTAGTTTAAATGCTTAAATCCACTATTCAAGTTTTGCTAGCCGCACAATTATTACACCAGTTAAGAGTTTAATCCACTGTAAGTCAATACTGACATAGACGTGCCCGATTGCACCTTGTGAGCCATGAAGTTTGACACGTGGATAAGAGAAAAGACAGTGGATAACGTAGTCATTAGCAAGGCGTTTTGGCTAAAAGATAAGGGAAAATGGAAGAGAGGGCCAGAGGCAGGGGGGGCATTAGTGTTGAATTTGGTTGAAAATGAAGGTATAATGAAACTCAACTGATCCTTGGGAAAGTAGATAACAACCCATCATAATGCTACTTCACGCTTCAGCTCCGATTCTTTTTAACAGAATCTCAAGGAATCTTGCATGTGTCTGTGTCAGCAACAATAGTGGAAAACATCTTGCAACTACAGCTACAGGCTTGTTAGCAGCTGCTGTTGTGATAACCTCAGGTGCCACTGAAGAAGCGGAAACGCTGTCCAATATACCCCAGGAACTATCCGGCGAGTGCGCGGGGGCGAAGGATTGCACAAAGCCTAGAATCCAACGACCCAAATCGAGGAAAGCCGAGTCCTGCACTATTAAATGTGTCACCACTTGCATCAGGGGAGGTGAAGGTTCTCCTGGTGAAGGCCCTTTTAATGTCAGAAGGTAGTTTTTTTCATTTTATAACAAATTTCTTCCTACACAACTAATCCCAAATCAACTATTGTCCGCCGGTTGTCATCAAAATATCCTGAATTGTTCTGATGGGTTTTACATTGAACAATGTCCATTCTTTCTTTGTAAATATTATATCTTTTACATTATAGATGCATCTGGCTTTGCTAAACATTGAGAAATAGACTGAAAATCAATTGAATTCGTTATAACGTCTTATTTCAAAGGAAAAAAAATTATATTCTCTGTGCCTTTTGCAGACCTTTGGTTGTTTTCAAGGAAGGGTTTCGAAGCCGTCGATATTGGTAAACATGTTCTTCAGATACTATAACTTTCCAGTTAAATTTTGGGTTTCTTAATAGCTTTTAACCAGAAGAAAGCATAGGATTAGGAATCAACAGAAAATTATACCAGTTCCTTCTTAATGTACATGTGATATTTCTGCAAAAGTTAAAGTTGGATCTAGCTTCACTTAAGCTATACAAACTTAAGGAGGAATTACTGAACTATTGTAGCTTAAGCCTGGATAAGGAAGACATGTTTTACAGAAGTTGTCTTATCAATTACATTTGTTGTTGTGCAGTTTGGTGGAATGTTCAGATATATGTAATTTGATTGGAGATGGAGATGATGGTCCTTGAATTGTGTATGAATTCTTCATTGACAAAAAGTGAAATTTATTGTTCTAAGTTTTCCTTGCAAAGAAGGAAAGCTTCTTTTTCAGTATCAGATTCAAAGGGTGTAATGCCGAGCAAATCTCATTTCAATTTTTCTTGAAGTATATTGTAGCTTGTAAAAGATCCTTGGGCATATGTATGAATATATACACTTTTTGTACTGCTTGTCTCTCTATTGAAGAAAGTTCAATTTCTTGTATAGATTGTGTACATTTCTTTACAAACCATGGGACCAAACAACTGCCAGTAACATGGCTCTTCTTCTCCAAATTATTATGCATTATGTTAATATAGAGATCAAACCCAGATTACTAACAAGTGCCGCCATCTGGAAACTGTCAACTTCATAATATAAGACACTGAAAGTTGCCTCTCCCAATGACACATCCGAAAAAGGTAAATAAGGTTCTTGTATATATATAAATAATTCTAAAGCCGTGACTGCTGAAGAGCCTTGCTGATAGGCAGCATTTGCCCATTAATGTCCTCTTTTCTCTCATTTCCTCCACTTTCTCACTTTCCATTAGCCTCTCCTCTGCATCATCTACAATCTGCTCAAATAATTATTATTGAATATTATTTGGAAGCAGTACTTAATCTAAAATCATAATTTTGTTGAGACACATAAAATTAGACAGTGCTCACACTAGCATAATTAACAGAAGGATGTTAAAACATCATATTCTAGGATATACATATATTGATAGCTATCCATTCAACCCTCCGTTTCAATCTATTTACTTCATGAGGAGAACAGTTGATTTTCTGGTTTCATGTAAATTGCAATCAAAATGAACTTAGCACTGGCTGAAGAATCAAATGACCTGAAGCTAACTAGGAGCATCCAGGAACATCAATAAACTTTGCTTAATTGTAATCTTGCATTCTGCATTATGTAACATGATTAAATAAATTATTGAAATCTGCTTGTTAAACTAAGTTGAAACTAAGCAAGGCATCGTTGGCGAGGCCATGACATCTCTCACCACGCTCTCCAAGAAGTGGCGAGCATTTTCCAAAGCATCAGCCAGAACAGCAGCTGCTCTAAGTTTATCCAATACTCTTTCCTTAATCGCTGCCAAATTCCTCCTAATATTATCAGCTGCCACCCCCAACACCATTGTTTGTTAAGCTTGTGTTGATTTTAACTGCATATTGAGGAGAGTATAGCTCTCCTTGTCCCACCAACTCTTGGGCAATATCATCTTTTGTGCTAGTAGTGGTACTCACTTCATCTCAACACCTATATTGCTCTAATATTCTATGTAATTCTAGTTGAATAGGATAATAGGACTATAGGATCCATAATTATATATCTATGTCATAATTTATTTACTATTTACCTAAAAGAGATAACAAATCTTATTAATTTGTTTAAATAAATTTATATATCAATATATAATTGAATAATGTGTGAAAATGAGAAAAAAATTAATTATTGTACATCAGATCACATGTTTATGTAATACATAATTATTGACAGCATAATGAATTCTTGATTATGAAAATTGGAAACGTCTGATGAAGTTATTAGTTTTGAGTTACTTATGGAACACTTTAAGTTAATTCAATCTCTTTTCACTTGAAGAAAAAGAGAGAGATTCTCCTGGTTTCATTTCTATTCAGTAAAACAACTCAAAACAAAACATTACATATTTTTCGGAAAATTAAGAGAGAAAATGAAGAGACAATGTATTAAAACCTTAAATATTGGAAATTTGAGAACCTATTGGCAAAATTTTATGATCATTAGTTGTCTTTAATGGCCAGAAACCTCAAATTGGTTGTTCTGCAGATTGAAATATACTTTTAACATCTTTATTTTCTAGGTCTAAAATTCTTAATTCCACAAGTTGTTTCAGGTGAGAATTGCATGGGCTGTGTGCTGTCAGATAATCCGAAGTAAGAATGGAGGTATCTGACTGTTATTTTGGGGTAAAATTATAAATGTAGGGAGCTCACAGTGCCTATTGTATTATATGTACTTTAGATATCGACAACATATGTTTGTTGTAAAGGGTGAAGGCTGAATAGGAGGAGTTTAAGTTAATAGTTTAATTTAAAATTTGGCTGGAAGAGATTTGAATCTTTGCTTTCATGTTTGGAACCCAACTCCTTTACTTTTTTTTCAGGCAAATTTCATCAACTTCACTTTTGTCCTGTATCATTTTTTTTTAACCAGGTTAACTACTGTAACATTATGCATGCGCTGACGAAGGAGAATATCCAACTGAACAGGAAAGTTCTTTCGGCGCTGTCGATGCACGAACCTTATAGTTTCAACGGAGTGGTTGAACAAACCGTGTAAGACGATTGCATTGCCGCTAAATATTATTTAATGCAAGTAAACTTATGTGAAGTTAAGCTCTAACTTGAAACATCGATCATTTCTCACCAAACTAGAAATCGAAGGATAATTTAAAAAATTTTATCAGGCTCTCGTGCGGATCCCCTAGAGTATATATCTCCTTGTCAAAAGATTTGATTGCTTTGTTGGAGCTTAAGTTGCAAGTCCTATTTCTCTTTGGTTAAAATATAATCAACAAGGACACCTATGTAAGATTCCCTCAATACGGGAAAGGGTTATTTTAATCGTTGAAAAAAAAAAGAAAGAAAAAACCCTCTTGAAAAAGATGATGAACCAAGTGCAGGCCTATAAAAAATGACACAGAGAAGCAAACATTATTAAACAAGGAATGGGCATGCAAAGAAACTGCTCCCCAATTGATCAACTATTTGCGTGATGTATTGAGCCATAAATTTGGTGGGTTTTAGAGAAAAGTAACTGAGATGGCCACCTGCAGAAAGCAATGGTTAATATGTTTCACATAGTTGTACAAGTAAGTATAAAATGACGCAGAAAATATGCTTCACATTATGAAAAAGTGAACGTGTAAAGATAATTCACGGGAAATTAATACAGCCAGGGACTCTTCTTTGCCTTGATTGTTTCTGCAAATAGTTTTTTTTTTTTTGTTTTTTTAAAATTGAATAGCAATTTGATGAATTTGGGCAACGTGCGGCTATTGAATTACCTTTACTTCAACACGTTAAAGATTCCTCTCTGCAGTGCAGACTGATCATGACAATGAGGCAAGGTTTTGTGTGGATGTCATTTCGTTATACATCCCCATTGATTATTTAATATTTAATTAAACAAGTATTATTTATTAGTTATATGGGTTATGATATATCATGATTGTTGAATAAAACTAGTGATTTCCTCCCACCAGTGGAGAACATATTGAGAAAATTTTAAAATTTTTACGGTCAAACTTGGCCACCATCTTAAAAATAACTTTTAAAAAAACTTGCAACTAAGAGTCAAATATTTATAGCTCGGTCTAATTTATATATAATTATTGACTGATTTGAAATTTGGTCAGATTTGATAAACTTGCTAAATCGAAAAAACTAATTAAAACCAATAAGACTGAGTTTATATAATATACACAATTTTGTTTATCTTAAAATTTAAAATAGTAAAAATTTATAAGGTCATAATTAAATTAATGATAAAATTTATAATTGATTTTTTTCTTTATTTATATGATAAAGTGTCAATTATTTAATTAATATATTTGAAACTGTTTTTTTTTTCTAAGTTTAATTATAGGGTTGAATTGAAATTCATGTTTCAAATAAGAGAATATACTTGGTTGTTATTGATAATTATATAGAATTGCTTCTAATCAATTTCATATGTTTTATATTTAAAAAATATGGTAAATATATGGTATTAAATACATAATAATTTGAAAATATGTTGAATTAATTAAATTGATTGAACCATAAATCAGTAAGACAATCGATTTTCCCATAGTATAATTTTAAAAACATTGTAACCTGCACGCTGCAGTTGGAAGTTTACTTAACATTAGTGAACTATTGGTACATGTTACGGATGAATTTTGTAACATGGCCATATTTTGACAACGAAGTTGAAAGAATTTTATTTGGTTGTTCCAGGGTTGTTGGAGTTAGTGGAATCTCCTTGCAAGTGTCGATACTTGGTACTTGGTTTATTTATTTGTTTTGGGTTCAATTTTTGTGCTTGTCTGGTTAAGATAACCAAATGAATGAACAGGTCCAAGTGGTTGATTCAAACATGTAATATGGCTGCATTTCTGTTGGATATTTACTTATGCGAGTAATATTATGTCAAGTCAAGGACTAAATCAAACATTGAAAATTTCTCGCCAACTCTTTAAATCATAGGCCAATTTAAACAATTCAATCAGACCCTCCTCCAAGGTTCGATTGTTTTTCTACCTGCTTAATTGCTTGCAGGCTCTTTTATTTCTTTATTTATTGATTGATTCTTCTTGCTCTCTCGAATGTATAATAAGATTCATTAAGAACACAAGGCTATATATATTCAGAATAAACCCTTGAGAAAACCACGTCGAGCCAAGTGTAGGCCTCTATTTATTGACACAGGGAAGCCAACATTATAAGGAAAGGGCATACAAACAAAGCCATGTGCCAAACATTTGGTGGGTTTTGGAGAAAAACAACAACTAGTATAAAATTTCTCCTGGTATTTTAAGTAGGGTTGGATATGAGTCGAGCTGAACCGAGTCCAAATAAGATCTAACTTGTTTTCAGTGAGCCCAAGCTTGAGCTTACCGAGCTTGCTAAACATACGTTTGTGTTTGGTTCGCTTTTCATAATTTTAGTGTTTGGTTTATTTTATAATTTTAGTATTTGTAATCGGCTCGCACTTAGCTTGAGTTCATGTATTCTGACTCGGATTCATTTTGATCGGCTTTGGGCTCACATTTTAGGCTCAGTAACTCTGCTTTAAACTTGTATTCGAGGCTCGTGTTAAATTTTGGATTATTCATAACATTTTTATGAAAAATATATATTGCATATATTTAAATAAGAATCCCAAATTTAAAAGTTAATATACATATGTAAAAAATATTATTTATTATTTATCCAAAATATATATCCACCCCATTATCATCATTCATTATAAAATATAGATTTCTCCTCAATATTTGATTTCAAAGATATAAAGCTTTTTGTTACCTATTAATTTATGAGAACATTTTTTTCCTATTGCAGTTAACAGATGAGAGAAACTTTGACTAATATCTCTTCGTTGCATCTGCATTCAAAGCATACATAATTTATGAATAATTAATAAATTACAGTACAATACTCATATAGAGTACAAACATAGCCATTAAACACTAAATTAATAGGCAACAACAATCTCTCTAGCAATACAATCTCCCACAAGTAATTAATAAGCTACAACAGGAAACAAACATATCAAACAAAATAATAAAAGTTATGTTGAAAACTAAGCAAAGTTCTTATCTTCTAGTTGGTTTTAGAAAAATTGCTCTTATAATCATGTTCATAAATCAAAAGAAGCCAATCATTGTCTCTCTATATTCTAATATGGGTCTTGGTAGTGGTAGTTATACACCTACACATTTAACACAATGCAGTAAATAAACTTACACAGAAACTGATGATTAACTGATAAAAACACAGAAAATTCACTTGTTTTAGCATTCAGGCAAACAGATGGTGCTAAGACAAAGCATTGTTAAAATGTACTCAAAATTCACTTGTTCTTCAATGCAGCAAATAAGCTAACACAGAAATTGATGCTTTAAAGATGCAAGTACTCAAAGACATAAACATTCACATGGGGTCTCACATTGAAGCACATGGGTGGTGCCAAGACAAAGCAAAAGACCCAAAAACACTCCTGCAATTCAGAAAGAATCAAACATGCCTCTGGAGTCCAGCCCTACCCTGTCCTACATACTATCGATATTGGAGATTATAATTTATTTCCTTATAATTCATATACGAAAACGAAAACTACTGAAGTCGCCAAAGCAACAGACATTAGTAAAAGTTTCCAGAGACATCAGCATTATAAGCATTATAAGGAAATAAATTATGCCTTTGGATTCGTATATTGAAGTCGTCGTTCAGGATTCGGTGACTTCAACATTCAACGCTTTCGTGTATTGAAGTCGCCACGCTGTATATTTATCTGTTCTACGTATTACCAATGTCGAAGATTATGCATCTAAAAATTTGATAGGTCGGTCCAGCCTTAAGTGGGACCCACAAGATTTATAAAATTAAAAAAAAAAGGAAAAGATCAGCACCGAATCTGGTGCCATAACTACGATGGATGATTTGTAATCAACTTGCACTATAATTGCTCATGCAATTGCCAACTTGCATCTCCAAAAATGGTTATAAACAGTCATTTCATGCACAGATGGTAGATAGAGTAATTTTGGTAAGGGAACTTCTCTAGATAGAGTAATTTTGAAAAGAAAATTAGTGGGTTTTTCTCTGGTCTGTAGAGAGAAAAAAAAAAAAGTGAGAAAAATTGTGTATTTTGCGAGCCAATTTGTAAAGAAGTAAACACAAATTGAAGATATAATAGTGATCCAATTATTTTATAGTGGAGAATTATTTTTTAACTGGATTTAATCCCGTGATTTTTCCTTTTATAAGGTTTCCTCGCTAAAAAATTCTTGGTGTTGTATTTATCTCAATTTTTCCCTTAGGCAAGTTTTATATCTTGATATTAATTTTCAGCAAAATTGCATTGAACCATCCATTGCATATAAAAAAATATGCTAACATCATTCACAATTTTGAAAGACTTACAAAATTAATAAATCTAAATTAACAAAATCAACTGATGAACAGTAGGACAAATTGAAGCCAAACTGAAACAATAATCAAATATACACTAGCCTTCCTAATTTTTCAAGCATAGATAAGGTGCAGAACATGTATTAGCCATACAAATACAATGCAAGATGCAGACATTGGCAGTCGACGAATGCTGAATGGAAAAACAACAGACTGCGTCGCAATCGTGGCGGTTATACGGAGGAAGTGTTGACTATTGAGGAGTGTGAACGATCGACGGCAAGGTTTCATGTGAGTGTGAGGAGTGTGAACGGATGCTGCATCTCTTAGGTTTTGATTTAGTTAACTTTAGGTTTTTAAAATTTTTTCTGCAAAGTCTTTGTAAGTGGAAGAAAATGCAGCAGGGAAGTTTGTCCAAGGCCTTTTTTTTTTTCATTTGAGTGAGTGGTTCACGAACCGAACTCAACTTGCTCAGCCAATATTTGAATTTAAACTCATACTCGTTTTTAGTTTAAAATCCAAACTCATATTCGTTTTCAGCCTTGTTTAAGATAAGCCCAGCTCAGATTCATTCGAAGAAACTTTATTTCAAATCTAAATAAATTTGTTTCAAATGTAACCCTAATTTTTTATGCATATAACTTACATAGATGATGACAAAGTGATGTGTTTCACGTTGCTGACAACGAAAATTGGGGCCAATTCAATTGCCTTTACTTCAACATGTCCCACATTTCTCTTTGCATGGGTACTGACAACGAAAATGGATACTGATAACGATTTGAGTCAAGTTTGTGTGGATGTCACTGCACCGTGCGGAATCTAACTTGCACTTTATATATCTTCTATCACATTCACCAAGGACAAGTTGGATTATTTCCACTATTTCTTCAATAATAATTAAACAAGTATTAACTTTCCGAATCTAACTTGCCCTTTATACATCTTATATCTTACCCACCGAGGAAAAGTTGGATTGGTTCCACTATTTCTTCAATAATAATTAAACAAGTATTATTATATATATTTATAATATATATAAGTTTACTTGAAACATACAATATATATATATATATATATATATATATATATATATATATATATATATAACCACAGCTGATAAAGATAATAATCATGTAATAATAAAATTATATATACATAGTTTTTATATATAATTTGTATATATAAATAATATTATTATATAATTAAATAATTTTAAATTAAAAATAAAATAATATTTAATCATATAATACCAATTATATATATCTAAATTATATACAAAATAATTGTTTATGCATAGCAATCCTCATATAATAATATCTTTAACTTAAGGCTTAAGTGTAAGAGGGTCTACGTCTGCCTATATAATCCATGACTTCTTCACAAACTCATCATCATTAAAAAAAGGGGGGAGAGAGAGAGAGAGAGACAGAGAAGAAAAAGATGGTTGCAGGAGGAGAGTTCAAGGTGACTGTAAGCAAGACAGAGGTGATGAAGGCAGCGCTACCATTGCAAGAGCATCGGCTGCCACTCTCCAACCTCGACTTGCTTCTGCCACCGGTTGATGTTAGTGTCTTCTTTTGCTACCATAAACCATCACTTCAAAGCATGACTTTTGCCTCCATGGTTGCAATTCTAAAGAACACCCTAGCTCAAACACTGGTGTCATACTACGCCCTCGCCGGTGTGGTCGTATTCAACCCTGTTGGTGAGCCTGAGCTCCTTTGTAACAACCGTGGAGTGGACTTTGTTGAAGCGTTTGCTAATGTTGAGTTGAGTGAACTCAACTTATATAACCCAGATGAAAGTATCCAAGGCAAGCTTGTGCCTAACAAGAAGAATGGAGTGCTCTCTATTCAGGTCACTTATCGTTCATCCCTCAAAGTTTTTGCTTCTTAATTTGTATCAATGCATCAAACAATTCCAAAACCTCTTGCAAGATATTCAAGTGTATACCAAGAACCTTTTTGGTATTATTCTTTTAACCTACGACAAAAGTCACACGTAATTTAGGGAGATAATTAAGGGAATCTAGGGGACATGAGTAAGTGTAGATGGCAGTTAAACTATTTCCTTAATGAATTCTACCTTTATTGAAGAACGTCAAATCATATGTATTACTTGCTTCTTTTTAATTAGATGTCATCGTATATAATATTATATGAATTTCTTGACTTACAGGCAACTGAGCTGAATTGCAGTGGTGTTGTGGTGGCTTGCACCTTCGACCATCGAATAGCAGACGCATACTCCATCAATATGTTTCTAGTTTCATGGGCTGAATTAGCTCAGTCTAAACCAATATCTTTGCCACCGTCTTTTCGCCGATCTGTACTGAACCCTAGACGGCCAGGATGCACTGACCCTGCTTTAGATGACATGTACGTGCCACTCTCACCACCTCCATCTCCTAAAGAACCAGTTGAAGCTGCTCATGATGATCATCTCATAAGTAGAATATATTATGTGAAAAAAGACCAACTCGACGAGCTTCAATCACTCGCCAGCGCCAATGGTTGCAGGAGGACAAAACTCGAGTCTTTTAGTGCATATTTATGGAAAATGGTAGCCCAGTGTGGCGCTACGGACAATGAAAAGACGTCAAAAATGGGGATTGTTGTTGATGGAAGAAATAGGTTAAGCCAAGGAGATAGTGAAAAATCAAGACTAATGGGTGCATATTTTGGAAATGTATTATCAATCCCTTTTGGGGGACAAAAAATTATTGAACTGGAGGAAAAGCCTTTATCTTGCGTGGCAAATCAAGTTCATGCCTTCTTGGAAAACGCAGTGACAAAAGATCATTTCTTGGCACTGATTGATTGGGTTGAGGCTCATAGACCCCATCCAGGTTTAGCTAAGATATACATCAATGGAACCGACGATGGACCGGCCTTTGTGGTGTCATCAGGGCAGAGATTTCCAGTTTCAAAGGTGGATTTTGGGTGGGCCAAACCAGCATTCGGGTCATATCATTTCCCATGGGGTGGCGACGCTGGTTATGTTATGCCGATGCCGAGTCCATCGGGGAACGGTGACTGGGTGGTGTATTTACACCTATCGAAGAAGCAATTACAGGTGATTGAGAGGAAAGCATCTACTGTGTTTAGGCCTCTGACCGCTGGTTATCTTAACTTAATGAAATGAGTTCAATGATCAGTCCAACTGTCCTGGGTACAGTAAAATCACATGTATTAATGGGGCCCGCAGGCTCTTGGTGTTGTCATTTTGTGTTACTTTCACCTCGCTTGCAATATTTCCAGCCCCTCATCTTGTATTGTGTGCACTTGAGCTGGGAAGATAGCGCCACTGTGTTAGCAGCAACCTCGTCTTCTTTGATTTACTTAATGTACATATTGTACCAACAATCTTAAAATTAATGTTACTTTCTACTCAACGCATGGAGCTGCTAGGATCTAATCATATTGAAACCAATACGTTATTCTAACACATCTGCCGTGATTAATTTATTTAAGATATTTATAAAAGTCTATTTTGATAAATTATAAATCTTCTTTACGTAAGGGTTACATTATTTGGAACTGATATTACTAAACGTACGTGAACATGCCACTGATTTTGAGTAGTGGTTAACTAAGGAGCTTTACATTGCAAAAAATTAAAAAGGCTTACAGTAAATAAAATAATATAAATGAATTATATATAAGTGTGATGGATTAAATTTTAACATTAAATAGGTGGGTCTAACAACTTAACTTAATTGACGATGTATCTACCCAAACGACATGTCAAACAACTTATAGTGATGAATAGTATATAAGTGTGGTAAATTATACTTTAATACAAACTAATTAATTTTTTGTAATATAAATTTCGATTTTCGTATTTATAAATCCAATATAATTCTACACACTTTTGTAACGTTTCTATTACAAGACTTCTCTCGCCAACCCTTGATTAGTGTGTGCATTAGTTAGCCATAGATTCAACAACTTTACGTTACTGAGCTTTTTGTGGATGAGTTAGCACATAGCACTATAGCAGTAAGCTTAAATATAAAATGGGTTTATGTGGTTGAGCTACGAGCTAACCACTCCATTACATCTGTGTGATGATAGTTATGAGAAATAAGACTCTGTACCGAAGCTAACGAGTTGTAGTGCTTTGGTAGGTGTTTAGCAAAATAAGTCAGTTTGTTGGGTGCTTGTGAAGCATTGAATCATGGGGCCTGGTTTCCGATGATGTGGTTGAGAAGGAAGGACTCTTTGAGGCTTTAGTTTACAAGTCAGTTGAAGTGACTGATGCATAATATCTCTCAAGCTAACAACTTCATACGAATAAAATTAGTATAATGGCACACTTGGTGGAGTGGTGAGAATTCCTAAGTTAGAAAATGGCTAATTATAGGTTTGTTTGGTAATAGATTATAATCCAGGAATTTATTATTATTTTTTTTATAAACTCGAAGAACCAGGAGGTAAACCTTAGGAGCCTGCAAACACCTAAATCTGTAATTACAAACTAGACAAATTAGGAAAAAAATTTATTGTATTATATTATGTTGAGATCATTCAAATCCTGGACGTTTGTAAATGATTTTTGACACTTCATCACTTACGTCTGGAATTTACTGATTTTGCCAAAATGACAAATACAAATAATCATAATTAATTATTAATATTAGGTTAGATGTCTGCATGGGGTTGCCCATCCAACTTTAGACAATCAGTTATTCCTTTTCATTAAGTATATAGTTTGGCATGGACATGGAGTAGGACGTAGAAACCAGGACCAACTTTCAAATTTTTAATTGATTACCATGCCACTCCACTAATGCCTAATTAATTTACACTTGTGAGTCCTTAATGAATTAAGTTGTTAAATTAATTTGTATGTAAATGCGATGAACATAGCTTCCTCCGTAGATTATATGTCAAAAAATATATCAATTCATGGTAAGTATTGTTGATGGGAATTCTAAATGATTAAGGATCACTTAAATGACTAAAGATTTCTAACAAGGGTTCTTGTGTTTTTAAGAGAAATTCCTCACCTATTTTTGGATATCTCTTGAATGTTTAGATCCTCATTCCCTTTGCACAAACATGTTTGTTGGTTGGGTCAAGTTGTATCGTGCCCTATCTAGCATGGCCTACCAGACTTATAGGTCGTGACTCGTATTACACTAAAGCTTGTGAGATTGTGGGCCTTGCAAGCCACATTGGCCCATCAAAAAGCAAAGCTTGAGACACGATTTATCACTCCATAAGTCATGCCTCCTTAGGCCTTTTTGCGGGTGGTCACCAAAAATTAATTT
This sequence comes from Mangifera indica, assembly GCF_011075055.1. Taxonomy (NCBI): domain Eukaryota; kingdom Viridiplantae; phylum Streptophyta; class Magnoliopsida; order Sapindales; family Anacardiaceae; genus Mangifera; species Mangifera indica. The sequence continues at coordinate 17,481,255 of NC_058138.1, read as the reverse complement.
TATATATATATATATATATATATATATATATATATATATATTTTCGGTCGTGTGTGGCTGAGCCATTGACCTCTGACACAACATGTCCTAAAAGTGAATATTGGCACGACCTACAATTTTGTGGGTCATACTTTTTAAACTAGATTTTTTTAGTCATGAACTAATACAACGAATTGTCATATCTACATTTACATGATTGTTTTTTTTTTAATTTATAGGATAAAAAAAAATATTACAATCTTATCCGTTACAATTCAAATTTTAATTCAAAAATTAACTTCATATTGGCAAAAGTTGTTGCTCTTCAACATAGGCACCGGATAAAAATGAAAATTGATCTAGAAGTTCCTTACTTCAGGAGCTTTAGCTTGCCGCTTCATTGAGTAATGTTCCACGAGTTTGGTTAAGAAAAAGTTTTACTATATAACAATTGTTACTCAAGTTTTAGAGAACTGGGAGGTAAACCTTTACAGTTTGTATGCAGCATAGCATTCCAGCTCCATGTCTCAACTTTTATGATCCATTCTACCATCTCAGTCTCTCATTAGCTTCCTTAAATTTTTACCCCATCTTCTTGTGACAGACATGGCTGTTATAATTTTAATTCTTGTTACGGATGTCTTTGTTTTTAACTCACTGGAACATTGAGCGTAGTATTCTTCATTTTTTGCTTTTGGAATAACTGGTTTCTGTGGCCTGGATTACACTTCAAACTTCTGTTGTTAACTCAGTAATTCACAGAATAAATGTTCTAAGGTTGCAAGTGTTTAGTACTATGTCAATTAACACGTGCAAAGCTGATTCTGGAGGTTTTCTATTGGAAAATGTGTTTGCATGGTATACTGTAAATGAATTTAAAATGTTTTCAGTACTGAAAAAAGGATGCTTAGGCGCAAGGAATTATGTGACCATCGTAATTTAAGTATAGAGACTGCACATTTTATATAGGTCCTCAGCCTTTGACAATATTGTGCTGATGACTGCAGACTGGGCAAGAAACAGACTTTGTTTTAGTTTCTTGTACAGGATTAGGAGTAGAACCTAGCAGAGGAGAGCAGGTTCTCGAAGCCGAAAAGGGTAAGTGGCTTCTCTTTCCTTTGAACATGTGAAAAGTTACTTTTTAAATTTTCACTGTTATGTATTATTGATGTTCTTGAATTTTCTCTAGGCTGGGGAAGATTCATTGGGAAGACCAGGTCTTGGCTATACAATCATTCGCCCTGGTCCTCTGCAGGTAAAATTAGGAGCCACACTTAGTTTTATTTTTCATTTGACGTAAGCTACTGTTCTCAAGTATGAAGTCTTATATACATGTCTGTATTTGTGCATGCGTCACAAATTTGACCCACCTGGTGGAATTGCATATTAAAATTCAACCTCAATGACAATTGATGCATGTTTAAAACAAGTGTAGTGACCGTGAAGAAACCAGGTTCCAACACAAGAATTAATTCTGTAATGGACCCCCCTCACATGTAAGAAGAAGCAAGTCCTAATTTAGATGAAATAGAATATGAAAGCCAAATACAAATTCATGCAGACATAAAAATGTCAGCTAGTGACCTGCAGGGGATTCAAGACCTTTATTTGAATTCCATCCTGAGAAACCATTAATCCTAAAAGTCACTGTTGGTTGTCAAATCCACCAAAAATAAAATTTTGTATTCTCTCAATAAAAACTTGTAGATAAGGCAAATAGAATCGTATCCACAGATATTGAGTTATTTATCTGAAATCCAACAAAATAAAACAAGAGAGATTTTGTTGTTTTGAATCCTACCAATAAGCAAAAATAAATTAATTCAGAATTAAATAATCAAAACAATCAGAAAACTAGATTGAAACAATAATAAAATGAGTTCTAACCAAATAATTTAGGTATGATTCAATTCAATTGATTATCAATAAAAAAATTAATCTTTCCTTTTAAATAAACCGGTTATGAAACATCAAGACACTCATTGTTCTGCTTTTCTTTGGGTGTTGGTAATTAAGAAACGTTCTTTAATTACTTCTTTTATTTTTCAATCAATTTTAGATACGATCTTAGAATTTAAATTGAAAACAGAATTAATAATTAGAAAAGCCACCGATTCTAATCAACAAAACACAGACATTGTTTTTGTTTAAATTAGGTTAACATATTCTACTAATATACAATAGTTATTCTACTTCACCAAACATGCTAGTTAGTCACTTATAATTAAACCATCAAACAATTACGGATTTAATAATTTAATCTAGCAAAATTGTTTTTAATCAAAAGTAAATAAGACGCCTCCTATTTAATTGAACAAGACATCAATAAATAAAAATCAGAAATAGATTAAATATTTAAAAGAAAAGAACGGGTAAAGAAGATTTTACAATCGTCGTAAAACCATGATCCCGATTACTTGACTAAAGAAAAAAGTTAGCCACTTATGTTTATGTTCATGGTTTCACAGAAAATTAAAATAAAAATTTTGTCCTAATTGAAGAATAACTAGTGAAGGGTTGCGGTTGTATTTATTTGTGAAAGAAAATGAGGCTAAAAAAACCAGATCCCTAAAACAGAGAGCAATTTTTCTTTTTATAGTGTTAGGTCTGCTTCAGTCATTGACAAATATTTTGTATCAAATATCCTTCAAAGGACCTGAACTGTCTCCAATTGTCAGTCAAGTCTCCAACTGTGAATTTCTCAACAAACAACGAGACTCTTTCCTTTCTGCAATCAGCTATCTTCTATGTATTTTGTCGTTTTTCTGTCTTGATATGTGACAATTCTAAATTCCTTTTATTTCGCATCTTTTCTTAAAATAATGCAATTAATGCTCACTTTCCTAAAACAAGAAATTAATTGAATAATAAATTACATACCACAAATCAAAGAAATTATATGCCAAAAAATATGAAATTTCACACACGGTGAGTACCTTAAAATCAGATAATATACTTTGGTGCTGCATTACCTCTGTTCTTCAGAATACAGCACAGAACCTGCAAAATTATTTTTCCAATTGGAGCCTTAATTGTGGTTGCAGCTCCATGAACTTGCCCATGGATGAGCCATGTGGCACTTTGTATTATTACAGTGAATAAAAACTTGAACCTTGCCAGACTACCGGTTCGCCCCTAAAAGACCTGGAATTGCTGTTTTCATATAGCTGATCTTTTCAGAAACTAGTCAGATTTATTAGTGAATTCATGCTTTGCATTCCTGCAAATCATATATGTTTGACTTTCCTTTCCTTATATCTAGGCTCTTTTAACTTGGTGCACAGAAAGCACTCATGGTTTTCACAAGCAAATCATTGTTTGTAATATTTGTGTGAAAGAGAGTATTTGTATGAAAGCGAAAAGTGATAAGATACTCTTGAGTTGCAAACCTTACTTTTTGGCTTCTTATTACTAAACTTCTGCAGCCATCATGGTCATCTTGAAGGAGAAGTAAAAACAAAGAAAGTTAGAGAAGACGCTTTCCTTCTATTACTTTAGCTAAAACTAGAAAGTTAATATTTTTCTTTCTAAAATTCCTAAACCAAAAAATAACTTTGGCCTTCAAATACCGTCTGGGAGCTGATTATACTTAAAGTGGACATTTGATATAATGAAAGATCGATCCTTGCAGGAGGAACCTGGTGGGCAGTGTGCTCTCATATTTGATCAAGGAAACAGGATTACTCAGGTGATAACAACTTTCACTTCCAACTGTATGTATAATATTACATGAATGAATTCCAATCTTATCATTTGTTTTCTCTCCATTCAGGGCATTAGCTGTGCCGATGTGGCTGATATATGTGTGAAGGCCTTGCACGATTCAACTGGGCAAGAAATAAGAGCTTTGATGTTGGTCATGTTCTCTTTGGTTTTTTTTTTTGAACTAAATGTTCTTCAATCATGTGTAGGTATGTTATGAATATGTTGCCTAACAAGGGAGAGAACTATATGAGCCGGTAAATCACCAATCAGTTACTTTTTTCTACATTCATACATTTTTCCCTGTAGGGTTGTGAATTTCAACTGATTGTTTGTTTTGTAAATCTTTCCGTAGGTTGCACATTTGCCCGACAAAGCAAACTATTATTTGACACCTGCACTATCTGTGCTGGAGAAAAATACTTGATCCTCAGATTAATTATTTGTTGCTTGTTCCTCAGCTGATGGGATATTGTAAAGCTTCCAACAGAGCATATCGTATGCTGTTCTAATGTTTTTTTTTTTCTTGTTGCTTTTTTTCTGTTTCTTATAGTTGATGTTTTTATTTCTATAATGTAAGTGCATTTGCCAAAGGGAAATGTGTATGTGTCTTGAATTAAAGTGATTTAAAGGAAAGAACTTGTGCTCTGTCTCATTATATGTTGCAGTAATTTCTAGCATATTCACTCAAATTAACAACCTGTGAAGCCTTGCCAAATGGGGTTCGGATTTATCTCCTGCTGGCCTAAAATAACCAGTATGAAACCAGGTTTTACCGGTTCGACATCGGGTTCAGGGAGAAAATATTCAAGTTTAAATGTTTAAATCTACTATTCAAGTTTTATCCGTCTCACAATCATTACACTAGTTAAGAGTTTAATCCACTGTAAGTCAGTAGTGACATAGACATGCCCGACTGCACCTATTGTTTTTGTGAGTCATGAGGTTTGACACGTGGATAAAAAAAAAGACAGTGGATAACGTAGTTATTAGCAAGGCGTTTTGGCTAAAAGATAAGGGAAAATGGGAGAGAGGACCAGAGGCAGGGGGGGAATTAGTGTTGAATTTGGCTGAAAACGAAGGTATAATGACACTCAACTGATCCTTGGGAAACTAGATAACAACTCATCATGATGCTATTTCACGCTTCAGCTCCGGTTCTTTTCAACAGAATCTCAAGGATTCTTGCATGTGTCTGTGTCAGCAACAATAGTGGAAAACATCTTGCAACTACAGCCACAGGCTTGTTAGCAGCTGCTGTTGTGATAACCTCAGGTGCCACTGAAGAAGCAGAAACGCTATCTAATATACCCCAGGAACTAGCCGGAGAGTGCGCGGCGGCGAAGGATTGCACGAAGCCTAGAATCCAATGACCCATATCGAGGAAAGCCGAGTCCTGCACTATTAAATGTGTCACCACTTGCATCAGGGGAGGTGAAGGTTCCCCTGGTGAAGGCCCTTTTAATGTCAGAAGGTGGTCTTTTCCATTTTATAACAAATTTCTTCCTACATAACTAATCCCAAATCAACTATTGTCCGCTGGTTGTCATCAAAATATCCTGAATTGTTCTGATGGGTTTTACATTGAACAAAGTCCATTCTTTCTTTGTAAATATTATATCTTTTACATTATCGATGCATCTGGCTTTTGCTAAACATTGAGAAACAGACTGAAAAACAATTGAATTCGTTATAACGTCTTATTTCCAAGGAAAAAAAATTATATTCTCTCTGTGCCTTTTGCAGACCTTTGGTTGTTTTCAAGGAAGGGTTTCGAAGCCGTCGATATTGGTAAACATGTTCTTCAGATACTATAACTTTCCGGTTAAATTTTGGGTTTCTTAATACCTTTTAACCAGAAGAACGCATAGGAATAGGAATCAACAGAAAATTATACCAGTTCCTTGTTAACGTACATGCAATATTTCTGCAAAAATCAAAGTTGGATCTAGCTTCACTTAAGCTATACAAACTCAAGGAGGAATTACTGAACTGTTGTAGCTTAAGCCTGGATAAGGAAGACATGTTTTACACAAGTTGTTTTATCAATTACATTTGTTGTTGTGCAGTTTGCTGGAATGTTCTGATATATGTAATTTGATTTGAGATGGAGATGATGGTCCTTGAATTGTGTATGAATTCTTCATTGACAAAAAGTGAAATTTATTGTTCTAAGTCTTCCTTGCAAAGAAGGAAAGGCTTCTTTTTCAGTATCAGATTCAAAGGGTGTAATGCCGAGCACATCTCATTTCAATTTTTCCTGAAGTATATCGTAGCTTGTAAAAGATCCTTGGGCATATGTATGAATATATACACTTTTTGTACTTCTTTTCTCTCTATTGAAGAAAGTTCAATTTCTTGTATAGATTGTGTACATTTCTTTACAAACCATGGGACCAAACAACTGCCAGTAACATAGCTCTTCTTCTCCAAATTATTATGCATTGTGTTAATATAGAGATCAAACCCAGATTATTAACAAGTGACACCATCTGGAAAACTGTCAACTTCATAATATAAGACACTGACAGTTGCCTCTCCCAATGACACATCCAAAAAAGGTAAATGAGGTTCTTGTATATATATAAATAATTCTAAAGCCGTGACTTCTGAAGAGCCTTGCTGATAGGTAGTATTTGCTCATTAATGTCCTCTTTTCTCTCATTTCCTCCACTTTCTCCCTTTCCATTAGCCTCTGCTCTGCATCATCTACAATCTGCTCAAATAATTATTATTGAATATTATTTGGAAGCAGTACTAAATCTAAAATCATAATTTTGTTGAGACACATTCTATTGGACAGTGCTCACACTAGCATAATTAACAGAAGGATGTTAAAACATCATATTCTAGGATATACATATATTGATAGCTATCCATTCAACCCTTCGTTTCAATCTATTTTCTTCATGAGGAGAACGGTTGATTTTCTGCGTTCATGTAAATTGCAATCAAAATGAACTTAGCACTGGCTGAAGAATCAAATGACCTGAAGCTCACTAGGAGCATCCAGGAACATCAATAAACTTTGCTTAATTGTAATCTTGCATTCTGCATTATGTAACATGATTGAATAAATTATTGAAATCTGCTTGTTAAGCTAAGTTGTAACTAAGCAAGGCATCGTTGGCGAGGCCATGACATCTCTCACCACGCTCTCCAAGAAGTGGCGAGCATTTTCCAAAGCATCAGCCGGAACAGCAGCTGCTCTAAGTTTGTCCAATACTCTTTCCTTAATCGCTGCCAAATTCCTCCTAATATTATCAGCTGCCACCCACAACACCATTGTCTGCTTTTCTTCTCGCTGCTCTTCTAGCTTTGTTAAGCTTGTGCTGATTTTAACTGCATATTGAGGAGAGTATAGCCCTCCTTGTCCCACCAACACTTGGGCAATATCATCTTTTGTGCTAGTAGTGGTACTCACTTCATCTCAACACCTATACTGCTCTAATATTCTATGTAATTCCAGTTGAATAGGATTATAGGACTATGGGATCCATAATTATATATCTAAGTCATCATTTATTTACTATTTATCTAAGAAGATAACAAATCTTATTAATTTATTTAAATAAATTTATATATCAATATATAATTGAATGACGTGAAAACAAGAAAAAAATTAATTATTATACATCAGATCAAATACTTATGTAACACATAATTATTGGCAGTATAATGAATTCTTGATTATGAAAATTGGAAATGTTTGGTGAAGTTATTAGTTTTGAGTTACTTATGGAACACTTTAAGTTAATTCAATCTCTCTTCACTTAAAGAAAAAGAGAGATTCTCCTGGTTTCATTTCTATTTAGTAAAACAACTCAAGACAAAACATAACATATTTTTCGGAAAATAAAGAGAGAAAATGAGGAGACAATGTATTAAAACCTTTAAAATTGGAAATTTGAGAACCTATTGGCAAAATTTTATGATCATTAGTTGTCTTTAATGGCCAGAAACCTCAAATTGGTTGTTCTGCAGATTGAAATATACTTTTAACATCTTTATTTTCTAGGTCTAAAATTCTTAATTCCACAAGTTGTTTCAGGTGAGAATTGCATGGGCTGTGTGCTGTCAGATAATCCAAAGTAAGAATGGAGGTATCTGACTGTTATTTTGGGGTAAAATTATAAACGTAGGGAGCTCAAAGTGCCTATTGTATTATATGTACTTTCGACATCGACAACATATATTTGTTGTAAAGGGTGAAGGCTGAATAGGAGGAGTTTTAAGTTAATAGTTTAATTTAAAATATGGCTGGAAGAGACTTGAATCTTCGCTTTTCATGTTTGGAACCCAACTTCTTTGTCACTCAAACTTTTTTTTAGGGCAAATTTGATCAACTTGTCTTTTGTCCTGTATCATTTTTTTTTTACCTGGTTAACTACTGTAACTTTATGCATGGGCTGATGAAGGAGAATATCCAACTGAACAGGAAAGTTCTTTCGGTGCTGTCGATGCACGAACCTTATAGTTTCAACGGAGTGGTTGAACGAACCGTGTAAGGTGACTGCATTGCCGTTAAATATTATTTCTCACCAAACTGGAAATCGAAGGATAATTTAAAAATTTTTATCAGGCTCTCGTGCGGATCCCCAAGAGTATATATCTCCTTGTCAAAAGATTTGATTGCTTTGTTGGAGCTTAAGTTGCAAGTCTTATTTCTCTTTGGTTAAAATATAATCAACAAGGACACCTATCTAAGATTCCCTCAATACGGAAAAGGGTTATTTTAATCATTGAAAAAAAAAAAAAAGGAAAAAACCCTCTTGAAAAAGATGATGAACCAAGTGCAGGCCTATAAAAAATGACACAGAGAAGCAAACATTATTAAACAAGGAATGGGCATGCAAAGAAACTGCTCCCCAATTGATCAACTATTTGCGTGATGTATTGAGCCATAAATTTGGTGGGTTTTAGAGAAAAGTAACTGAGATGGCCACCTGCAGAAAGCAATGGTTGACATGTTTCACATGGTTGTACAAGTACGCACAAAATGACACAGAAAATATGCTTCACATTATGAAAACGTGAACGTATAAAGGCAATTAATTCAGCCAGGGACTCTTCTTTGCCATGACTGTTTGTGCGAATAGTATACAAACTGAATAGCAATTTGATGAACTTGGACAATGTGCAACTATTGAATTACCTTTACTTCAACATGTTAAAGTTCCCTCTCTGCAATGCCATCTGATCATGACATTGAGGCAAGATTTAGTCTGGATGTCATTTCGTTATGCATCCTTTCTTTTGTTTTTTTATTTTTTTTTTTAAAGTTGAGTAGCACCAAATGAATAGGTCCAAGTGGTTGAATCAAACATGTAATATGGCTGCACTTCAGTTGGATATTTACTTATGCCAGTAATATTATGTCAAGTCAAGGACATTGGCTGTTCAGTGAAGCTGTGATTTAGAGCATTGTCTGTTGAAGCTAAAGGGGTACTAAGATACTGATTCTTACAATTGTTACTGATTAATAGAGCAGCAAGCAATTGGTGCTATGGTGAGCCTATTCTGAATGTTGTGCCTTGACTTCAACAAGTTAAAAATTCCTCTTTGCAGTGCAGACTGATCATGACATTGAGGCAAGGTTTTGTGTGGATGTCATTTCGTTTTACATCCCCATTGATCATTTAATTATGATACATCATAATTATTGAATGAAACTAGTGATTTGCTCTAATGAGTGAAGAATATATTGATAAAATTTTAAAATATTGATGGTCTTACCTAACCAAGATCTTAGAAAAACCTTCAAAAAAAACTTGTAACTAAGAATTAGCTATTCACAATTTGATATAATTTATATGTAATTATTGATTGATTTGAAATTTAATCAAATCTATTAAGCTGGAAGAATTAATTAAAATCAAAAACACCGAGTTTATATGATAGCTACACAGTTTTTGCTTATCTTAAAATTTAAAAAACTTAAAATTTATAAGATTTAATTAAATTAATGAAAAAATTTATAATTATTTTTTTTCTTTATATATATAATAAAGTGTCAATTGTTTGTTTAATATATTTGATTTTTTTTTTGTTTTTTCTAAGTTTTTATTATTTTACTTAATTGAAATTCATGTTTCAAATAAAGAAATATATTTGATTGTTGCTGATAATTGTATAAAATTTTTTTCTAATAAATTTTATGTTTAAAAAATATAATAGATATTTGATGTTATTAAAAATATATATAATAATTTAATAATAAATTAAATTGATAGAGCCGTGAGCCAATGAGATACTTAGACATGCACATTGCAGTTGGAAGTGTACTTAACATGCATGAACTACTGGCACATGTTAACTGATGAATTTGGCCAATGTGGGGGCAATTCAATTGTCAGTGCACTATGCATTCTTCTCTTTCCTTTTCGAATCCAATTTGTTCTTTACGTATCTAACATCTTATCCATCAAGGAAAAGATATTTACATCTGTACCACAGTTGATAAAGAAAAAGATATTTATATATCTACTACCGTTGGCATAGATAATAATATAGTAATATTAAAATTTTGTGTATATATATTTTTATATATATAGATAATTTATTATTATATAATTAAAAATAAAATTATGATTTATATACACACAAAAGAAATTGTTTACGTATAACATTGCTAGGAGGATAATATCTTTAGCTTACGGCTTAAGAATGGGAGGGCCTACGTCTGCCTATATAATCCATGCCCTTCCCTCCTGCTTCTTCACAAACTCATCATCATTAAAAAAAGAGGAGAGACAGAGAGAGAGAGAAGAAAAAGATGGTTGCAGGAGGAGAGTTCAAGGTGACTGTAAGCAAGACAGAGGTGGTGGCGGCAGTGCTACCATTGCAAGAGCATTGGCTGCCACTCTCCAACCTCGACTTGCTTCTGCCACCGGTTGATGTTAGTGTCTTCTTTTGCTTCCATAAACCATCACTTCAAAGCATGACTTTTGCCTCCATGGTTGCAATTCTAAAGAAGGCCCTGGCTCAAACACTGGTGTCATACTACGCCCTCGCCGGTGAGGTCGTACTCAACCCTGTTGGTGAGCCTGAACTCCTTTGTAACAACCGTGGAGTGGACTTTGTTGAAGCGTTTGCTAATGTTGAGTTGAGTGAACTCAACTTATATAACCCAGATGAAAGTATCCAAGGCAAGCTTGTGCCTAACAAGAAGAATGGAGTGCTCTCTATTCAGGTCACTTATCGTTCATCCCTCAAAGTTTTTGCTTCTTAATTTGTATCAATGCATCAAACAATTCCAAAACCTCTTGCAAGATATTCAAGTGTATACCAAGAACCTTTTTGGTATTATTCTTTTAACCTACGACAAAAGTCACACGTAATTTAGGGAGATAATTAAGGGAATCTAGGGGACATGAGTAAGTGTAGATGGCAGTTAAACTATTTCCTTAATGAATTCTACCTTTATTGAAGAACGTCAAATCATATGTATTACTTGCTTCTTTTTAATTATATGTCATCGGATATAATATTATATGAATTTCTTGACTTACAGGCAACTGAGCTGAATTGCAGTGGTGTTGTGGTGGCTTGCACCTTCGACCATCGAATAGCAGACGCATACTCCATCAATATGTTTCTAGTTTCATGGGCTGAATTAGCTCAGTCTAAACCAATGTCTTTGCTACCATCTTTTCGCCGATCTGTGCTGAATCCTCGACGACCAGGATGCATTGACCCTGCTTTAGATGACATGTACGTGCCACTCTCACCATCTCCATCTCCTAAAGAACCAGTTGGAGCTACTCATGATGATCATCTCATAAGTCGAATATATTATGTCACAAAAGACCAACTCAACGAGCTTCAATCACTCGCCAGCGCCAATGGTTGCAGGAGGACAAAACTCGAGTCTTTTAGTGCTTTTTTATGGAAAATGATAGCCAAGTGTGGCGCTACGAACAGTGAAAGGACGTCAAAATTGGGGATTGTTGTTGATGGAAGAAGTAGGTTAAGCCAAGGAGATAGTGAAAAATCAAGACTAATGGGTGCATATTTCGGAAATGTATTATCAATCCCTATTGGGGGACAAAAAATTATTGAACTGGAGGAAAAGCCTTTATCTTTTGTGGCAAATCAAGTTCATGCCTTCTTGGAAAACGCAGTGACACAACATCATTTCTTGGCACTGATTGATTGGGTTGAGGCTCATAGACCCCAGCCAGCTTTAGCTAAGATATACATCAATGGAACTGACGATGGACCGGCCTTTGTGGTGTCATCAGGGCAGAGATTTCCAGTTTCAAGGGTGGATTTTGGATGGGGCAAACCAGCATTCGGGTCATATCATTTCCCATGGGGTGGCGATGCCGGGTATGTTATGCCGATGCCGAGTCCATTGGGGAACGGTGACTGGGTGGTGTATTTGCACCTATTGAAGAAGCAATTACAGGTGATTGAGAGGGAAGCATCTAATGTGTTTAGGCCTTTGACCGCTGATTATCTTAACTTAATGAAATGAGTTCAATGATCAGTCCAACGGTCTTGGGTACAGTAAAATCACATGTATTAATGAGGCTTGCAGGCTCTTGGTGTTGTCATTTTGTGTTATTTTCACCTCGTGTGTAACATTCTAGTCCCTCATCTTGTATTGTGTGCACTTCATCTGGGAAGATAGCTGCACCGTGTCAGCAGCAACCTCGTCTTCTTTGATTTGCTTAGGGTTCTAAGTAAAATATAAATACGAGTATATGTACATATTGTTCCAATAATCTTAAAATTAATTTTACTTTCTACTTAATGCATGGAGCTGCTGGGATCTAATCATATAAACCAATACGTTACTCTAACACATCTATCATGATTAATTTATTTAAGAAATTTATAAAATTCTGATTTGATCAATTATAAATCTTCTTGACCCCAAGGTATTAGAACTAGGGCTGAACTCGACTGGGCCGAGCTCGAGCTCGAGCTTAATTTATTTAAGAAATTTATAAAAACCTGATTTGATCAATTATAAATCTTCTTAACCCCAAGGTATTAGAGCTAGGGTTGGACTCGAGCTGAGCCAACTCGAGCTCAGCTCGGTTGAACCCGAAACGAGCTGGGCTTGGCCGAGGTCGAGCTGGCTAGGTAGATTTTTTTTAAATTTTTTTACACAAAACGACGTCGTTTTGGTAACGAAAACCGAGCCGAGCCAAACTCGAGCCCGAAATGAGCCGGCCTTAGCCAAGCTCGAGCCGAACTCGAGCCGCCCGTATATGAACCAAGCCGAGCTCGAGCTGGCTGCGAGTCGAGCTTGGCTCGGCTCGAATCCAACCCTAATTAGAACTTTCAATGTAAATGTTTAAATTCAAATCTGTATTACGTTTATAAAACTTTGACTTATCTAATATAGTGGATATATGTCCAATCACTATACATAGGTTTATCCGTCCAACAGATACAGATAGGTCCCAATTATCAATATATATATATATATATATATATATCTTCTTGCAGAAGGAAGCTGAAATGAAATTAGCAGAAGTTATATATGTAGATAATTCATGACTTGGAAGATGCAGAATACTTCTACTACATATATATAAAATGGTTAACCTCATCATCAAGTCACACTTATCAATTATTCAAGTATCATCTTTTACGATTTCATTATTTGGAACTAATATTACTAAACGTAACGTGAGCATGCCACTGATTTTAAGTAGTGGTTAATTAAGGAGCTTTATATTGCTAAAAATTAAAAAGTCTCACATCAAATAAAAATAATATAGATAAGTGATATATAAATATAATAGATTAAATCTTAACATTAAATGGGTGGGTCTAATAACCTAACTTGATTGACAACGCATCTAATCAAATGGCGGATCAAACAGTTTAAAGTAGTGAGTGGTATATAAATATGGTAAATTGAACTTTAATATAAACTAATTGATTTTGTATAATATGAGTTTCGATTTTCGTATTTATAAGTCCAATATATTTCAACACACACTTTTGTAAGATTTCTATTACAAGACCTCTCACCAAACATTGATTAGCGTGTGCATTAGTTAGCCATAGATTCAACAACTTTACATTACTGAGCTTTTTGTGGATGAGTTAGCACATAGCACTATAGCAGTAAGCTTAAATATAAAATGGGTTTCTGTGGTTGAGCTACGAGCTAACCACTCCATTACAGTTGTGTGATGATAGTTATGAGAAATAAGACTCTGTACCGAAGCCAACGAGTTGTAGTGCTTTGGTAGGTGTTTAGCAAAATAAGTCAGTTTGTTGGGTGCTTGTGATGCATTTAATCATGGGGCCTGGTTTCTGATGATGTGGTTGAGAAGAAAGGACTCCTTGAGGCTTTAGTTAATATCACTCAAGCTAACAACTTCATACGAATAAAATTAGTATAATGACACACTTGGTGGAGTGGTGTGAATTCCTAAGTTAGAAAATGGCTAATCATAAGTTTGTTTGGTAATAGATTATAATCCAAGAATTTACTTATTTTTATTTTTTATAAACTCGAAGAGTCAGGAAGTAAACCCCAGAGGTTTACAGTTATCTAAACCTATAATTATAGACTGGATAAATCAAAGATAAATTTTATTGTATTACATTATACTGAAATCATTTGAATTCTGAACGTTTACAAATGATTCTTGATGTTACACCACTTACGTTAGGAATTTACTAATTTTGCCAAAATGACAAATACAAATAATGATAATTAATTATTAATATTAGGTTAGATGTCTGCATAGGGTTGCCCATCCAACTTTAGACCATCAATTATTCTTTTTCATTATATATATAGTTTGGCATGGACATGGAGTGGGACGTAGAAACCAGAACCAACTTCCAAATTTTTAATTGATTACCATGCCACTCCACTAATACATAATTAATTTACACTTGTCCTTAATGAATTAAGTTGTTAAATTAATTTGCATGTAAATGAGATGAACATAAACCTTCCTCCATAGATTATATATAAAAAAATATATCAATACATCGTAAGTATTGCTGATGAGAATTTTAAATGACTAAAGATTTGTAACGAGGGTTCTTATGTTTTTAAGAGAAATTCCTCACCTATTTGTTGATATCTCCTAAATCCTTAGATTCTCATTCCCTTTACACAAACATGTTTGTTGGTCAGATCGAGTTGTATCGTGCTTTATCTAGCATGGCCTACCAGACTCATGGGTCGTGACTCGTGTTACACTAAGGCTTGTGAGATTGTGGGCCTTGCAAGCCATATTGGCCCATCAAAAAGCAAGGCTTGAGATACGATTTATCACTCCATAAGTCATGCCTCCTTAGGCCTTTTTGCGGTTGGCCACCAAAAATTAATATATATATATATATATATATATATATATATATATATATATATATATATTAGATCGTGTGCAGCTGGCCCATCGGCCTTTGGCACAACATGTCCTAAAAGCGAATCTTGGTATATCTACAATTTTGTAGGTCATACCTTCTAAGCTAGACTTTTTTAGTTCCGGACCAATACAACCTATTGTCATGTCTACCTTTGCATGATTTTTTTTTTTTATATTTATTAGATAAAAAGAAAATGTTACAACCTTATCCATTATAATTCAAAAATTAACTTCATATTGGTAAAAGTTGTTGCTCTTCGATGTAGGCACGGGATAAAAATGAAAAGTGATCTAGAAGTTCCTCACTTCTACTTGAGGAGCTTTAGCTTGTTGCTCCATTGAGTAATGTTTCATAAGTTTGGTTAAGAAAAAGTTTTACTATATAATAATTGCTACTCAATTTTTAGAGTGTTATTATGATTTCAAAAACTCTCTCCTTCTAAATAGACAAGTGACATAAAAATCTTAGAATGTTCAATGATATCTTGTGACAATGATATTTTAATTAATATAATGAATTCTTTATATATGTCATGTCATGCACTAGTTATATAATTTCTTATCACTCTAAATTCTTATTAAATATTTTTTGTTTATTATAAGATTAATGATTGTAAGACTACCTTTATTTCGTGTCTTTTTTTTTAAAGTGATCTAGAAGTTCCTCGCTTCTATTTAAGGAGATTTAGCTTGCCGCTTCATTGAGAAATATTCTATGAGTTTGGTTAAGAAAAAAATTTACTACATAACAATTGCCACTCTATTTTTAGAGTGTTATTATAATTTCAAAAACTTTGTCTTTCTAAATAAATAGGTGGCATAAAAATTTTAGAATATTTAATGATATCTTGTGTCATATCATGCATTAGTGATATCATTTCACATCACCCTATATTCTTATTAAATATTTTTTGCCACCTTTGCTTGGTGTCTTTTTCTTATCTACAACAAATATAAGGAGACTAAAGTTGCACGTTAACATTGTTCATGTATCTGTGACAAGTGAAAGAAGTTCGGGTCCCATTTCTCTTTTAAAAAAGATGAGTGTACAGACTGGCTTCTTACCAACTATCCGGAGGAGCAGCCAATAAATTGAATTGTTCCCTTAAAGTGTATAAGATAAGCCAAGTATTCTTGTACATGTCAAATTTCTACATTTTTTTCGAATTATCAGTTTTTTAAAGATATATGTCGGACTATATTTATATGATTCTCACACATATATAAGTAGTAATATTATGTATATATTTATACGTGTTATTATATAATTAGATATTATTTTATTATTAATTCAAAATTATCTTATCATATAATGACATATATAAGTATGTATATATTTTATATATTTAAAATAGATGCATACACTTTTATATTTATATAAGCATGCCAAAGTTGTCTGAGTTTGGTATCATGTATTGCTTACTTTTAGTGGTTCATATATTATAATATATGAATGTATGAAAACATGTTTGAGTCATGCATGTATCTAGGCTGAAGAGAAGGCATATTTTCAGCCTATCCCAATATAAAGCCTCATTTGTATCAACTCTCTTGACACAAATAACCCCTTCATTTCATTTCATTTCCTAGTTACATGGAAGAGATGATCATTGATTTTATATACTATTAATTTCAAGAGTGTATAGATAACTCGCGTCACATAATACGTATAGATACATTGATACAACCAAATTTATACACTTGGGGCAAGTCGATGAGAAGCAACAAAATAAAAAAGATGAAAGGCAGGTGGAAGAAGAACAAAAGTTGGACAATGAGAAACAATCCAATATTGAAGTCCATGAAGGGATCCAAAAAGTGCATACCAACAATTATCCAAAAAGGACTAGAAAGCCACCCATGTGACTCAATGATTTCATTAGATGAAATAGACTTATCTAGTATGGATGAGAGCAAATATAATTAGTAAGTTTTTGGCATTATCATGTTTAGTTGTCATGTTGAGTTGTCATATGAGTTGAGTCATATATATCTTGTTTTTGTATTTATTATGATTGGTTGTCATATTAGTTATCATATATATGACTCTACTCATATGACAACTAAACATGATAATGCCAAAAACTTACTAATTATATTTGCTCTCATCCATACCAGATAAGTCTGTTTTATTTAATGAAATCTTTGAGCCACATAGGTGGCTTCTTAGTCTTTTTTGGATAATTGTTGGTTTGCACTTCTTGTCTTGGATCCCTTCATGGACTTCAATATTGGATTGTTCCTCATTGTTCAATTTTTGTTGTTCTTCCACCTACCCTTCATCCTTTGTATTTTGTTGCTTCTTATCAACTTGCCCCAAATGTATAAATTTGGTTGTATCATACATGGTCTCCTATATTGACGTAGTAAGAAGGGATAATTCTCTTCGAATAAAAGGATGTTTAAACAACTAAATCATAACCACGTGTTTGTCATTAAACAAAATATATTGTGGGAATATACGATCGAGTAATTCAATTATAGTTAGGTGTATCTTAATAAATTATTACAATAAGTTTGTTGTATTGTATTTAATGCAAAGAAGGTGTAATATCTTGTTGGCATGGTAGAGTAGGTGTCCATCATGTGTTTCAATAGTTGAAATTTTAGTATTGATTGTGCTGAATGGGAAGATGGCTCAACCTAAAACTAATTAAGACTCCTATGCCTTCATCTTTCAGCATTGAATCAAGAACCCCACAAATTAATTTCCACCTAACACGTATCAGAATCATGCTTCGCGAGAAGGTAATAAATTTTCAACCCAATATTCTA
The DNA here is from genome assembly GCF_011075055.1 of Mangifera indica. Classification (NCBI taxonomy): domain Eukaryota; kingdom Viridiplantae; phylum Streptophyta; class Magnoliopsida; order Sapindales; family Anacardiaceae; genus Mangifera; species Mangifera indica. The sequence continues at coordinate 17,463,445 of NC_058138.1, read as the reverse complement.
AATTATTTGTCATCATTTTACTTGGTAGATCAGTTGATGAGTGAATTGATCAAATAGCTTTGTATCTTGAGACATTTTGGCGAAATGTCTCTTTCTGTTATGCAAGAATTAGCCAGTGTTGATAATTGATTCATAAATACTTCATAAAAATGTTGGATTATGTTAATGTTAAACAAGATTATGATTGATTAATGGGTTGTTAATGTGATCGGATAAATTCACATTTTTATCACCTTCAACTGCGTTTGGGTTCCTTATTGTCAACAACTACCAACCCCACGTCAAGATCAATTACTTACCTTTCAATTCTTCACAGTTTGACGAATGGTTGAAGGTGGCAGTTCGACAATACTGATTGGACATCTGTTACATCTACGTATACTGGACATCAACCCCTTGAGAGAAAGAGCACAACACAAATATGATTGAGTCACGCAACTCATGTCATTCATCTGGACATCAGCATCTATCATCAATTATACTTATGATATACTTTATATAGGTTAACAAAATCCAAGTATTCCATGTCTTGGAACTTCTATACGCTTGTGTAATTGGCATTTCTAAGTTTGTTTTTGAACAAATTCGACATTCAAATCCATGACATACCATGACAAATGTAAGCTTTTATCGCATATATATTTGACAAATAATAAAATTTTTCTTATGAACAAATTTTACAAACTGATATAATATTTTGTAATTAGGTTTTGTGATTGTTTAATTTTCTTCTAGATTACTTTAAAGTCATTCAATCAGATCTACTATCTCAATTTATATAGATAAATTTGTATATATAATACTACTCTTTGATAAAACGGCAAACATGATCATAACTCATGATTTTCAATTTTTTTCTGGTTTAGATAGCAATTCTTCTTATTTTGTTTTGACTGTAATATTTGTTATGAAGATTGAGACATCTAGCCATTCTGGCAGATTTATGAAAGCAAATTACAACCACTTGTTCTGCAGTTTTCCGGATGAATATTCCATAAATGTAAAACTAACTTTATTGAACATTATTTGCTGAAAAATGCAAATACACTCAGCACAAAAGTGTTATTTACTTCTGCTAGCTACCACTAAACAAAATGTACAACATCCAAGAAGGATGCAATGCAGCCTGTTTGAGTTTGTAGGGAAAAGAACAAAAATGCCACCTCCCTTGTCATTTTCAAGGGGGCCAAGTTTCACATTAGAGGCAACAACCTAATTCTGAAACATCTTGCAGGGCAAGCAAGGTGTTTTAAGGATGTTAAGTTAGTATGAAGAAGCATTATCAAAGTTAAATTTATCTGCAAGAAATAAGTATCGGAAGTGTGAATCAAAGGGTAGAATGCCACAATTGCGAGACCCTAAAAGGCTTTGCCGCCTCTGTGAAATGCACTGCTCAACAAAGGCAGCCTGAATTTGCGGAAGGTAATGAGGTATCCATACGGCCAAATTCTCATCATCCACAAGACCTTTGGCAAAACAGTGCAGCATTTTTGGAACCAACAGCTTCGCTTTGCTGCTAACCCCGACTGAAGCACGAATAAAATCATGCTGAGCCTCTTGAAGCTCCTCCCTTAAATTCTTTGCAGTGTAAATCCTTACCCACAGTTCCCATTAATTGTCGTGTTAATTTATGACTTTTTACATACAGACCATATAAATATTCAGAAGCCAAGCAATATCAGCATTAAAATGACTGAAAATACCGCAGGCGATGAGTACATTCCGCAGCTTAGAGCAAAAGCTACAAGTGGTTCATACAGGTCAATTGCAGACTTCTTTTGCTCCTCCGATACCTTCAACTTGTGAATGGCAAGAAGCAAAGCATTACCTCTGTTCTTCAGAATACAGCACAGAACCTGCAAAATTATTTTTCCAATTGGAGCCTTAATTGTGGTTGCAGCTCCATGAACTTGCCCATGGATGAGCCATGTGGCACTTTGTATTATTACAGTGAATAAAAACTTGAACCTTGCCAGACTACCGGTTCGCCCCTAAAAGACCTGGAATTGCTGTTTTCATATAGCTGATCTTTTCAGAAACTAGTCAGATTTATTAGTGAATTCATGCTTTGCATTCCTGCAAATCATATATGTTTGACTTTCCTTTCCTTATATCTAGGCTCTTTTAACTTGGTGCACAGAAAGCACTCATGGTTTTCACAAGCAAATCATTGTTTGTAATATTTGTGTGAAAGAGAGTATTTGTATGAAAGCGAAAAGTGATAAGATACTCTTGAGTTGCAAACCTTACTTTTTGGCTTCTTATTACTAAACTTCTGCAGCCATCATGGTCATCTTGAAGGAGAAGTAAAAACAAAGAAAGTTAGAGAAGACGCTTTCCTTCTATTACTTTAGCTAAAACTAGAAAGTTAATATTTTTCTTTCTAAAATTCCTAAACCAAAAAATAACTTTGGCCTTCAAATACCGTCTGGGAGCTGATTATACTTAAAGTGGACATTTGATATAATGAAAGATCGATCCTTGCAGGAGGAACCTGGTGGGCAGTGTGCTCTCATATTTGATCAAGGAAACAGGATTACTCAGGTGATAACAACTTTCACTTCCAACTGTATGTATAATATTACATGAATGAATTCCAATCTTATCATTTGTTTTCTCTCCATTCAGGGCATTAGCTGTGCCGATGTGGCTGATATATGTGTGAAGGCCTTGCACGATTCAACTGGGCAAGAAATAAGAGCTTTGATGTTAGTCATGTTCTCTTTGGTTTTTTTTTTTTTGAACTAAATGTTCTTCAATCATGTGTAGGTATGTTATGAATATGTTGCCTAACAAGGGAGAGAATTATATGAGCCGGTAAATCACCAATCAGTTACTTTTTTCTACATTCATACATTTTTCCCTGTAGGGTTGTGAATTTCAACTGATTGTTTGTTTTGTAAATCTTTCCGTACGTTGCACATTTGCCCGACAAAGCAAACAATTATTTGACACCTGCACTATCTGTGCTGGAGAAAAATACTTGATCCTCAGATTAATTATTTTTTGCTTGTTCCTCAGCTGATGGGATATTGTAAAGCTTCCAACAGAGCATATCGTATGCTGTTCAAATGTTTTTTTTTTTTCTTGTTGCTTTTTTTCTGTTTCTTATAGTTGATGTTTTTATTTCTATAATGTAAGTGCATTTGCCAAAGGGAAATATGTATGTGTCTTGAATTAAAGTGATTTAAAGGAAAGAACTTGTGCCCTGTCTCATTATATGTTGCAGTAATTTCTAGCATATTCGCTCAAATTAACAACCTGTGACGCCTTGCCAAATGGGGTTCGGATTTATCTCCTGCTGGCCTAAAATAACCAGTATGAAACCAGGTTTTACCGGTTCGACATCGGGTTCAGGGAGAAAATATTCAAGTTTAAATGTTTAAATCTACTATTCAAGTTTTATCCGTCTCACAATCATTACACTAGTTAAGAATTTAATCCACTGTAAGTCAGTAGTGACATAGACGTGCCGGACTGCACCTATTGTTTTTGTGAGCCATGAGGTTTGACACGTCGATAAGAAAAAAGACAGCGGATAACGTAGTTATTAGCAAGGCGTTTTGGCTAAAAGATAAGGGAAAATGGGAGAGAGGACCGGAGGCAGGGGGGGAATTAGTGTTGAATTTGGCTGAAAACGAAGGTATAATGACACCCAACTGATCCTTGGGAAACTAGATAACAACTCATCATGATGCTATTTCACGCTTCAGCTCCGGTTTTTTTTAACAGAATCTCAAGGATTCTTGCATGTGTCTGTGTCAGCAACAATAGTGGAAAACATCTTGCAACTACAGCCACAGGCTTGTTAGCAGCTGCTGTTGTGATAACCTCAGGTGCCACTGAAGAAGCAGAAACGCTGTCTAATATACCCCAGGAACTATCCGGAGAGTGCGCGGCGGCGAAGGATTGCACGAAGCCTAGAATCCAACGACCCAAATCGAGGAAAGCCGAGTCCTGCACTATTAAATGTGTCACCACTTGCATCAGGGGAGGTGAAGGTTCCCCTGGTGAAGGCCCTTTTAATGTCAGAAGGTAGTCTTTTCCATTTTATAACAAATTTCTTCCTACACAACTAATCCCAAATCAACTATTGTCCGCTGGTTGTCATCAAAATATCCTGAATTGTTCTGATGGGTTTTACATTGACCAAAGTCCATTCTTTCTTTGTAAATATTATATTGTAACATCTCTGGTCCAATAACCCAGTCCACTGTCAAGATATTGTCCACTTTGGATACACAGTCCATCATAGTTTTGTTTTTGGGCTTGGTAACCCAAAACGCGTCTTAACAGTTTAAAGAGCTCACAAGCTAATTAACCAATCAAATTCTCTCACCACTAACCGATATGGGATACATAGACAGAGTACAGATAAACCCAACATCTCTTCCGTGCTTTGTCGATGTGGGATTTACGTAAGGGTATCACATACACCCCCTACAGGACTCAGAGTCCTCACTAAGGTTTGCCCCACCATCGTTCAAAAGGACACGCGAAGACGCTCTGATACCATTTGTAACATCCCTGGTCCAATAACCCAGCCCACTATCAATATATTGTCCACTTTGAACACACAGTCCATCATGGTTTTGCTTTTGGGCTTTGCAACCCAAAACGCGTCTTAACAGTTTAAGGAGCTCATGACTATTTAATCGGTCAAATTCTCCCACCACTAACCGATGTGGGATATGTAGACAAAGTACAGATAGACCCAAAATCTCTCTCGTGCTTTGTCGATGTGAGATTTGCCTAAGGGTATCACATAGTGGTGGGAGAATTTGACTGGTTAAATAGCCTGTGAGCTTCTTAAACTGTGAAGGCGCGTTTTGGGTTACAAAGCCTAAAAGTGAAACCAGTCAACTCAAAAGGCCTAAAAGTGACTGGTGGGAGAGATGTTGGGTCTATCTGTACTCTGTCTATGTATTCCCAATTGATTTGAATAGGTGAAGAAGAAGGGAGATTAGCAAGAGATTTCAACTCTAACTTAGAGGCTACCCAAATCAGTGAGTGGGAATAGATTTTTCTTTTTTTATAATTTTTGGGCATAAATTTCATTTATAATTTTGTGAAATTTTATTATAATTATTGTGAATCCTTGAAAAATAGTAGCCTAGATTGGTGGAAATCTTTCAAAAAATATATATATATAGTTTCCTTTATGTATGTTATGGATTTAGGATTTGGGTGGTTATAAAGTAAAAGTTACATTATTCTGTGGATTCAGAATGTTTAATTAAGTTATGTGGTGACCAAGTCAATTCTGGAAATTATTAAATTAATGTTTTGTGTTGTGGTTGAGTTGGAAGTGTTTAGTTGAGCTTTATGTGAGTTGGAAGTGTTTACTTGAGATTCATGTGTGATTTACATTTGCTTATGGTGGTTGTGGCGCTTGCCGATAAGTATTGTCCAAAAAGATCATAATATCAAGTCATTTTCTTTTATATATATATATGGTGATAAGATTTGATTATTACTTATTATGCAATAAAATGCTTTGCCCGGGCAATATTTATGCCAGGTACGACAGATTTAGATGCTCTACCTGTGCGATATCTATACAGGTACGACAGAATTTAGTGCTCTGCTTGTGTTTTATTTCATGCCAAGTATGACAGATTTGAGGCTCTGCCCATGAGAGATTATATCGGGTATGACAGTTGTTTTTCTCTTGCTTTGCTTAGGTGGGGATACCCCTGGGTATGACAAATTTCGTTTTATATGATATTTTGACGTATATCTTTATATGGGAATGGTGTGATATCTTTATATTTTAGAATCTTGATATGGAAGAAAACCTATAAGATAAAGATAATATTGCTATTGAGTTGGAAGTGGAAATTCATGAATGATTGATATATTACTATGAGAAAAAGGTAGTATGGTTAATTTCATTTTTGTGACAATCAATTTATGTGATGTTATTGTGTGATGAACGTTTCAAGTTAATGCACCTGAGAAGCATGTGGTTTAAGCATAATTAGCATAGTATGTGGCTCATATTATGACATACTATTATATTTTGACATGCATTAATATTCTCAAGGATTTAAATTTCCTACTCACTAAGCTTTTAGCTCACCCTTATAAATGTTTTCCTCCCTCCAGGACATCCTCCAGATTGTGTTGGATACTGTTTTGTTGGGTTGTGCCACGGTGTAGTGTATTTAGTGTTGGATATAGACTTTTTGTTGTTTTTTGATAAACTTATAAAATGTTGAAAGGTCGGAGGCCTAATTACAATATTCTCATAACTTTTGAAATGAGTAAAGATATAAATTATTTTGTCATGTATATGATAAGGCTGGAGGCCTGATTACAGATTTATTTTATGATTTCTTGGCTTTAATGAGAATGTATTGTGACATATACTTATATAAAGGCCGGAGGCCTATAGATGATATTATTTTATGTGTTAGGAGATGATGTGGAAGAGTTTTTCAAACAGAAATATATGATGCATTTCAGCCTTCTAAGCTTATAACGGTATTCTCAGAGGTTATAGGATTAGTGGGTCAGGATGGGTCTTGTCAATACCCTTAGGCAAATCCCATATCGACAAAGCACGAGAGAGATGTTGGGTCTATTTATGTATTTCACATTAGTTAATGGTGGGAGAATTTGACTGGTTAAATAGCCTGTGAACTCTTTAACTGTTAAGACGCATTTTAGGTTGCAAAGCCCAAAAACAAAACCATGATGGATTGTGTGTCCAAAGTGGACAATATCTTAACAGTGGGTCGAGTCATTGGACCAGGGATGTTACAAATGGTATCAGAGTGGCTCCGCGTGTCCTCTTGAACGATGGTGCGGCAAACCTCAACGAGGACGCTGAGTCCTGTAAGGGGGGGTGAATGTGATATCCTTACGCGAATCCCACATCGACAAAGCATGTGAGAGATATTGGATCTGTCTATGTATCCCACATTGGTTAGTGGTAGGAGAATTTGACTGGTTAAATAGTCTGTGAGCTCCTTAACTGTTAAGACGTGTTTTGGGTTGCAAAACCCAGAAACAAAACTATGATGAACTGTGTGTCCAAAGTGGACAATATCTTGACAGTGGGCCGGGTTATTGGACAGGGATGTTACATATATCTTTTACATTATAGATGCATCTGGCTTTGCTAAACATTGAGAAACAGACTGAAAATCAATTGAATTCGTTATAACGTCTTATTTCCAAGGAAAAAATATTATATTCTCTCTGTGCCTTTTGCAGACCTTTGGTTGTTTTCAAGGAAGGGTTTCGAAGCCGTCGATATTGGTAAACATGTTCTTCAGATTCTATAACTTTCCGGTTAAATTTTGGGTTTCTTAATAGCTTTTAACCAGAAGAACGCAGAGGAATAGGAATCAACAGAAAATTATACCTGTTCCTTCTTAACATACATGTGATATTTCTGCAAAAGTCAAAGTTGGATCTAGGTTCACTTAAGCTATACAAACTCAAGGAGGAATTACTGAACTATTGTAGCTTAAGCCTGGATAAGGAAGACATGTTTTACACAAGTTGTCTTATCAATTACATTTGTTGTTGTGCAGTTTGGTTGAATGTTCTGATATATGTAATTTGATTGGAGATGGAGATGATGGTTTTTGAATTGTGTATGAATTCTTCATTGACAAAAAGTGAAATTTATTGTTCTAAGTCTTCCTTGCAAAGAAGGAAAGGCTTCTTTTTCAGTATCAGATTCAAAGGGTGTAATGCCGAGCACATCTCATTTCAATTTTTCCTGAAGTATATCGTGGCTTGTAAAAGATCCTTGGGCATATGTATGAATATACACACTTTTTGTACTTCTTTTCTCTCTATTGAAGAAAGTTCAATTTCTTGTATAGATTGTGTACATTTCTTTACAAACCATGGGACCAAACAACTGCCAGTAACATGGCTCTTCTTCTCCAAATTATTATGCATTATGTTAATATAGAGATCAAACCCAGATTATTAACAAGTGACACCATCTGGAAAACTGTCAACTTCATAATATAAGACACTGAAAGTTGCCTCTCCCAATGACACATCCGAAAAAGGTTAAATAAGGTTCTTGTATATATATAAATAATTCTAAAGCCGTGACTGCTGAAGAGCCTTGGTGATAGGTAGCATTTGCTCATTAATGTCATCTTTTCTCTCATTTCCTCCACTTTCTCCCTTTCCATTAGCCTCTGCTCTGCATCATCTACAATCTGCTCAAATAATTATTATTGAATATTATTTGGAAGCAGTACTTAATCTAAAATCATAATTTTGTTGAGACACATACTATTGGACAGTGCTCACACTAGCATAATTAACAGAAGGATGTTAAAACATCATATTCTAGGATATACATATATTGATAGCTATCCATTCAACCCTTCGTTTCAATCTATTTTCTTCATGAGGAGAACGATTGATTTTCTGGGTTCATGTAAATTGCAATCAAAATGAACTTAGCACTGGCTGAAGAATCAAATGACCTGAAGCTAACTAGGAGCATCCAGGAACATCAATAAACTTTGCTTAATTGTAATCTTGCATTCTGCATTATGTAACATGATTGAATAAATTATTGAAATCTGCTTGTTAAGCTAAGTTGTAACTAAGCAAGGCATCGTTGGCGAGGCCATGACATCTCTCACCACGCTCTCCAAGAAGTGGCGAGCATTCTCCAAAGCATCAGCCGGAACAGCAGCTGCTCTAAGTTTATCCAATACTCTTTCCTTAATCGCAGCCAAATTCCTCCTAAGATTATCAGCTGCCACCCCCAACACCATTGTCTGCTTTTCTCCTCGTTGCTCTTCTAGCTTAGTTAAGCTTGTGTTGATTTTAACTGCATATTGAGGAGAGTATAGCTCTCCTTGTCCCACCAACTCTTGGGCAATATCATCTTTTGTGCCAGTAGTGGTACTCACTTCATCTCAACACCTGTACTGCTCTAATATTCTATGTAATTCTAGTTGAATAGGATTATAGGACTATAGAATCCATAATTATATATCTATGTAATCATTTATTTACAATTTACCTAAAAAGATAACAAATCTTATTAATTTATTTAAATAAATTTATATATCAATATATAATTGAATGACGCGACAATGAGAAAAAAATTAATTATTATACATCAAATCAGATGCTTATGTAACATATAATTATTGGCAGCATAATGAATTCTTGATTATGAAAATTGGAAACGTCTGGTGAAGTTATTAGTTTTGAGTTACTTATGGAACACTTTAAGTTAATTCAATCTCTCTTCACTTGAAGAAAAAAAGAGAGATTCTCCTGGTTTCATTTCTATTCAGTAAAACAACTCAAAACAAAACATTACATATTTTTCGGAAAATAAAGAGAGAAAATGAGGAGACAATGTATTAAAACCTTAAATATTGGAAATTTGAGAACCTATTGGCAAAATTTTATGATCATTAGTTGTCTTTAATGGCCAGAAACCTCAAATTGGTTGTTCTGCAGATTGAAATATACTTTTAACATCTTTATTTTCTAGGTCTAAAATTCTTAATTCCACAAGTTGTTTCAGGTGAGAATTGCATGGGCTGTGTTCTGTCAGATATCCAAAGTAAGAATGGAGGTATCTGACTGTTATTTTGGGGTAAAATTATAAATGTAGGGAGCTCAAAGTGCCTATTGTATTATATGTACTTTCGACATCGACAACATATATTTGTTGTAGAGGGTGAAGGCTGAATAGGAGGAGTTTAAGTTAATAGTTTAATTTAAAATGTGGCTGGAAGAGACTTGAATCTTTGCTTTTCATGTTTGGAACCCAACTTCTTTGTCACTCAAAACTTTTTTTTAAGGCAAATTTCATCAACTTGTCTTTTGTCCTGTATCATTTTTTTTCTTTTAATCCAGGTTAACTACTGTAACTTTATGCATGGGCTGATGAAGGAGAATATCCTACTGAACAGGAAAGTTCTTTAGGTGCTGTCGATGTACGAACCTTATAGTTTCAACGGAGTGATTGAACGAACCGTGTAAGGTGACTGCATTGCCGTTAAATATTATTTAATGCAAGTAAACTTATGTGAAGTTAAGCTCTAACTTGAAACATTGATCATTTCTCACCAAACTGGAAATCGAAGGATAATTTAAAAAATTTTATCAGGCTCTCGTGCGGATCCCCAAGAGTATATATCTCCTCGTCAAAAGATTTGATTGCTTTGTTGGAGCTTAAGTTGCAAGTCTTATTTCTCTTTGGTTAAAATATAATTAACAAGGACACCTATCTAAGATTCCCTCAATACGGAAAAGGGTTATTTTAATCATTGAAAAAAAAAAAAAAAAACCCTCTGGAAAAAGATGATGAACCAAGTGCAGGCCTATAAAAAATGACACAGAGAAGCAAACATTATTAAACAAGGAATGGGCATGCAAAGAAACTGCTCCCCAATTGATCAACTATTTGCGTGATGTATTGAGCCATAAATTCGGTGGGTTTTAGAGAAAAGTAACTGAGATGGCCACCTGCAGAAAGCAATGATTGATATGTTTCACATAGTTGTACAAGTACGTATAAAATGACACAGAAAATATGCTTCACATTATGAAAAAGTGGACGTATAAAGGCAATTCATGGGAAATTAATTCAGCAAGGGACTCTTCTTTGCCATGACTTTTTGTGCGAATAGTATACAAACTGAATAGCAATTTGATGAACTTGGACAATGTGCAACTATTGAATTACCTTTACTTCAACATGTTAAAGTTCCCTCTCTGCAATGCCATCTGATCATGACATTGAGGCAAGATTTAGTCTAGATGTCATTTCGTTATGCATCCTTTCTTTTGTTTTTTTATTTTTTTTTTTAAAGTTGAGTAGCACCAAATGAATAGGTCCAAGTGGTTGAATCAAACATGTAACATGGCTGCATTTCAGTTGGGTATTTACTTATGCGAGTAATCTTATGTCAAGTCAAGGACATTGTCTGTTCAGTGAAGCTGTGATTTAGAGCATTGTCTGTTGAAGCTAAAGGGGTACTAAGATACTGATTCTTACAATTGTTACTGATTAATAGAGCAGCAAGCAATTGGTGCTATGGTGAGCCTATTCTGAATGTTGTGCCTTGACTTCAACAAGTTAAAAATTCCTCTTTGCAGTGCAGACTGATCATGACATTGAGGCAAGGTTTTGTGTGGATGTCATTTCGTTTTACATCCCCATTGATCATTTAATTATAATACATCATAATTATTGAATGAAACTAGTGATTTGCTCCAAGGAGTGAAGAATATATTGATAAAATTTTAAAATATTTAAAATAGCTATACAGTTTTTGTTTATCTTAAAATTTAAAAAACTTAAAATTTAGAAGATTTAATTAAATTAATGATAAAATTTATAATTAATTTTTTTCTTTATATATATAATAAAGTGTCAATTGTTTGTTTAATATATTTGAATTTTTTTTGTTTTTTCTAAGTTTTTATTATTTTACTTAATTAAAATTCATGTTTCAAAAAAAGAAATATATTTGATTGTTGTTGATAATTGTATAAAAATTTTTCTAATAAATTTTATATATTTTATGTTTAAAAAATATAATAAATATTTGATATTATAAAAAATATATATAATAATTTAATAATAAATTAAATTGATAGAGCCGTGAACCAATGAGGTACTTAGACATGCACATTGCAGTTGGAAGTGTACTTAACATGCATGAACTGCCGGCACATGTTAACGGACGACTTTGGTCAATGTGGGGGCAATTCAATTGTCAGTGCACTATGCATTCTTCTCACTCCTTTTCGAATCTAATTTGTCCTTTACGTATCTAACATCTTATCCATCAAGGAAAAGATATTTATATCTGTACCACAGTTGATAAAGAAAAAGATATTTATATATCTACTGCCGTTTTCATAGATAATAATATAGTAATATTAAAATTTTGTGTATATATATTTTTTTATATATATATAGATAATTTATTATTATATAATTAAATAATTTTAAATTAAAAATAAAATTATGATTTATATACACACAAAAGAAATTATAATTTATTATTATGTTCATTATGTCATGGTGGATTTTGTCTGTTTACCATTTTGGCGCGTTCTGTCTCTCTCTCAGCTGGACAATGTTATCGTGATGGCCTTTACGTAAATTTTATTTTGGTAAAATATAAAAGAGATAATCTGGTGATATTCATCTGTACATTTTATATTATTTAGAGGTAAAAATTTTGATTAATTGAATAATTTATAAATTTTTTAAATTATTAAAACATATTTTAAATTATAAAGCTAGACTCTGTATTTAGAATAGATGATATCTTGATACTAAATCAGATTATTAGATATTTTTAGGATTGAGATCAAATTGTTACAGTTCACAATAATAATTTAATTAGCAATTGGTCTATTATTTATAATTTGTAATTGCTTTTAAATGGATACAACCAACAACCACACCTCTGTAACCCTATCCAAATAATTAGTTGCAGGCATCTCCAAACTCCATCACCAACTGCATTTTTTTTTTATATAATCTTTGATTGGTCTACTTCTTCTGCGAAAGTTCCTATGTGTTGTCTGTGCTCAGACTTGTGACTACGATAGGACTTTTCACCACATGTTTACCTACAATGTCAGCCCACAGGAGATAACCAAAATTTACTACGTCTTCCATCTGTGTTGGACCTACGTCTGCCTATAAAATCCATGCCCTTCCCTCCTGCTTCTTCACAAGCTCATCATCATTAAAAAAAGGGGAGAGAGAAGAAAAAGATGGTTGCAGGAGGAGAGTTCAAGGTGACTGTAAGCAAGACAAAGGTGGTGGCGGCAGTGCTACCATTGCAAAAGCATTCGCTGCCACTCTCCAACCTCGACTTGCTTCTGCCACCGGTTGATGTTAGTGTCTTCTTTTGCTTCCATAAACCATCACTTCAAAGCATGACTTTTGCCTCCATGGTTGCAATTCTAAAGGACGCTCTGGCTCAAACACTGGCGTCATACTACGCCCTCGCCGGTGAGGTCGTACTCAACCCTGTTGGTGAGCCTGAGCTCCTTTGTAACAACCGTGGAGTGGACTTTGTTGAAGCGTTTGCTAATGTTGAGTTGAGTGAACTCAACTTATATAACCCAGATGAAAGTATCCAAGGCAAGCTTGTGCCTAAAAAGAAGAATGGAGTGCTCTCTATTCAGGTCACTTATCGTTCATCCCTCAAAGTTTTTGCTTCTTAATTTGTATCAGTGCATCAAACAATTCCAAAACCTCTTGCAAGATATTCAAGTGTATACCAAGAACCTTTCTGGTATTATTCTTTTAACCTAAGACAAAAGTCACACGTAATTTAGGGAGATAATTAAGGGAATCTAGGGGACATGAGTAAGTGTAGATGGCAGTTAAACTATTTCCTTAATGAATTCTAACTTTATTGAAGAACGTCAAATCATATGTATTACTTGCTTCTTTTTAATTATATGTCATCGGATATAATATTATATGAATTTCTTGACTTACAGGCAACTGAGCTGAATTGCAGTGGTGTTGTGGTGGCTTGCACCTTCGACCATCGAATAGCAGACGCATACTCCATCAATATGTTTCTAGTTTCATGGGCTGAATTAGCTCAGTCTAAACCAATGTCTTTGCTACCATCTTTTCGCCGATCTGTGCTGAATCCTCGACGACCAGGATGCATTGACCCTGCTTTAGATGACATGTACGTGCCACTCTCACCATCTCCATCTCCTAAAGAACCAGTTGGAGCTACTCATGATGATCATCTCATAAGTCGAATATATTATGTCACAAAAGACCAACTCAACGAGCTTCAATCACTCGCCAGCGCCAATGGTTGCAGGAGGACAAAACTCGAGTCTTTTAGTGCTTTTTTATGGAAAATAGTAGCCAAGTGTGGCGCTACGAACAGTGAAAGGACGGCAAAATTGGGGATTGTTGTTGATGGAAGAAGTAGGTTAAGCCAAGGAGATAGTGAAAAATCAAGACTAATGGATGCATATTTCGGAAATGTATTATCAATCCCTTTTGGGGGACAAAAAATTATTGAACTGGAGGAAAAGCCTTTATCTTGCGTGGCAAATCAAGTTCATGCCTTCTTGGAAAACGCAGTGACACAACATCATTTCTTGGCACTGATTGATTGGGTTGAGGCTCGTAGACCCCAGCCAGCTTTAGCTAAGATATACATCAATGGAACTGACGATGGACCGGCCTTTGTGGTGTCATCAGGGCAGAGATTTCCAGTTTCAAAGGTGGATTTTGGATGGGGCAAACCAGCATTCGGGTCATATCATTTCCCATGGGGTGGCAATGCCGGGTATGTTATGCCGATGCCGAGTCCATTGGGGAACGGTGACTGGGTGGTGTATTTGCACCTATTGAAGAGGCAATTACAGGTGATTAAGAGGGAAGCATCTAATGTGTTTAGGCCTCTGACCGCTGATTATCTCAACTTAATGAAATGAGTTCGATGATCAGTCCAACGGTCTTGCGTACAGTAAAATCACATGTATTAATGAGGCTTGCAGGCTCTTGGTGTTGTCATTTTGTGTTATTTTCACCTCGTGTGTAATATTCTAGTCCCTCATCTTGCATTGTGTACACTTCATCTGGGAAGATAGCTGCACCGTGTCAGCAGCAACCTCGTCTTCCTTGATTTGCTTAGGGTTCTAAGTAAAATATAAATACGAGTATATGTACATATTGTACCGATAATCTTAAAATTAATGTTACTTTCTACTTAAAAGCATGGAGCTGCTGGGATCTAATCATATTGAAACCAATACGTTATTCTAACACATCTGTCATGATTAATTTATTTAAGAAATTTATAAAAGTCTGTTTTGATCAATTATAAATCTTCTTTGACCCCAAGGTATTAGAACTTTCAATATAAATATCTGAATTCAAATCTGTATGACGTTTATAAAACTTTGACTTATCTAATATAGTAGGTATATGTCTAATCACTATGCATAGATTTATCCGTCCAACAGATATGGATGGAGTCCCAATTATCAAAAATAAATAAATAAATATATATATATATATATCTTCTTGCAGAAGGTAGCTGAAATGAAATTAGCAGAAGTTATATATGTAGATAATTCATGACTTGGAAGATGCAGAATACTTCTACTACATATATATAAAATAGTTAACCCCATCATCAAGTCACACTTCTCAATTATTCAAGTATCATCTTTTACGATTTCATTATTTGGAACTAATATTACTAAACGTAACGTGAGCATGCCACTGATTTTGAGTAGTGGTTAATTAAGGAGCTTTAAATTGCTAAAAATTAAAAAGTCTCACATCAAATAAAAATAATATAAATAAATGGTATATAAATATGATAGATTAAATCTTAACATTAAATAGATGGGTCTAACAACCTAACTTGATTAGCAACTCATCTAATCAAACGGCGGGTCAAACAATTTATAATAGTGAGTGATATATAAGTGTAGTAAATTAAACATTAATACAAACTAATTAATTTTGTATAATATGAGTTTCGATTTTCGCATTTATAAGTCCAATATATTTCTACACACACTTGTGTAAAATTTCTATTACAAGACCTCTCACCAACCATTGATTAGCGTGTGCATTAGTTAGCCATAGATTCAACAACTTTACATTACTGAGCTTTTTGCGGATGAGTTAGCACATAGCACTATAGCAGTAAGCTTAAATATAAAATGGGTTTATGTGGTTGAGCTACGAGCTAACCACTCCATTACAGCTGTGTGATGATAGTTATGAGAAATAAGACTCTGTACCGAAGCCAACGAGTTGTAGTGCTTTGGTAGGTGTCTAGCAAAATAAGTCAGTTTGTTGGGTGCTTGTGGAGCATTGAATCATGGGGCCTGGTTTCTGATGATGTGGTTGAGAAGAAAGGACTCTTTGAGGCTTTGGTTTACAAGTCAGTCGAAGTGATCGATGCATAATATCACTCAAGCTAACAACTTCATACGAATGAAGTTAGTATAATGACACACTTGGTGGAGTGGTGTGAATTCCTAAGTTAGAAAATGGCTAATCATAAGTTTGTTTGGTAATAGATTATAATCCAAGAATTTACTTTTTTATTTTTTATAAACTCAAAGAATGGAAGGTAAACCCCGAGGGTCTACAGTTACTTAAACCTGCAATTACGGTGTAAACAAATTAGAGGTAAATTTTATTATATTAAATCATACTGAGATAATTTGAATTCTTGATATTTACAAATGACTTTTGATGCTTCACCACTTACATTAGGAATTTACTGATTTTGTCAAAATGACAAATACAAATAATCATAATTAATTATTAATATTAGGTTAAATGTCTGCATGGGGTTGCCCATCCAACTTTAGACCATCAATTTTTCTTTTTCATTATATATATAGTTTGACATGGACATGGAGTAGGACGTAGAAACCAGAACCAACTTCCAAATTTTTAATTGATTACCATGCCACTCCACTAATACATAATTAATTTACACTTGTCCTTAACGAATTAAGTTGTTAAATTAATTTGTATGTAAATGAGATGAACATAACCTTCCTCCATAGATTATATATAAAAAAATATATCAATACATCGTAAGTATTGTTGATGAGAATTTTAAATGACTAAAGATCACTTAAATGACTAAAGATTTATAACGAGAGTTTTTGTGCTTTTAAGAGAGATTACTCACCTATTTTTGAATATCTCTTAAATCCTGAGATCCTCATTCCCTTTGCACAAACATGTTTGTTGATCAAATCGAGTTGTATCATGTCTTATCTAGCATGACCTACTAGACTTATAGGTTGTGACTCGTGTTACACTAAGGCTTATGAGATTGTGAGCTTTGCAAGCCATATTGGCCCATCAAAAAGCAAGGCTCGAGACACGATTTATCACTCCATAAGTCATGCCTCCTTAGTCCTTTTTGCGGCTGGCCACCAAAAATTAATTTATAAATATTTTTTCTTTTTTCGATCGTGTGTAGCTGGCCCATCGGCTTCTGGCACAACATGTCCTAAAAGTGAATCTTGGTACGATCTACAATTTTGTAGGTCATGCCTTTTAAATTAAACTTTTTTAGTTTCGGGCCAACATAACCCATTGTCATGTCTACCTTTACATTAATTTTTTTTTTAATATTTATTAGATAAAAAAAAAATGTTACAACTTTATCCATTATAATTCAAAAATTAACTTCATATTGGTAAAAGTTGTTGCACTTCAACGTAGGCACGGGATAAAAATGAAAAGTGATTTAGAAGTTCCTCACTTCTACTTGAGGAGCTTTAGCTTGTTGCTTCATTGAGTCTGCACGGGACAACTAAACATGATAACGTCAAAAACTTACTAATTATATTTACTCTCATTCATACCAAATAAGTCTATTTCATCTAATGGAATCATTGAGCCACATAGGTGGTTTCCTAGTCCTTTTTGGATAATTGTTGGTTTGCACTTCTTGTCTTTGATCCCATCATGGACTTCAATATTGGATTGTTTCCCATTGTTTAGTTTTTGTTGTTCTTCCACCTACCCTTCATCTTTTGTATTTTGTTGCTTCTCATCAACTTGCCCCAAGTGTATAAATTTGGTTGTATCAACATAGTCTCCTATATTGATGTAGTAAGAAGGGATAATTCTCTTCGAGTGAAAGGATGTTTAAACAATTAAATCATAACCACGTGTTTGTCATTAAACAAAATATATTATGGGAATATACGGTCGAGTAATTCAATTATGGGTAGGTGTATACACTTTATTATAACATTGAATCAAGAACCCCAAAAATTAATTTCCACCTAACAAGTATCAGAGTCTTGCTTCAAGAGAAGGTAATAAATTTTCAAGGCAATATTCTAAATTATTTGTCATCATTTTACCTGGTAGGTCAGTTGACAAGTGAATTGATCAAATCGCTTTGTATCTTGAGACATTTTGGTGATATGTCTCTTTCTGTTATGCAAGAATTAACCAATGTTGATAATTGATTCATAAATACTTCATAAAAATGTTGTATTATATTAGTGTTAAACAAGATTATGATCGATTAATGGTTGTTAATATGATCTGATAAATTCACATTTTTATCACCTTCAACTGCGTTTGGGTTCCTTATTGTCAACAGCTACCAACTCCACGTCAAGATCAATTAGTTACCTTTCAATTCTTCCCAGTTTGACGAATGGTTGAAAATGACAGTTCAACAATACTGATTGGACATATGTTACATCTACGTATACTCAACATCAAACCCTTGAGAGAAAGAGCACAACACAAATACGATTAAGTCACGCAACTCATGTCATTCATCTGGACGTCAGCATCTATCATCAATTATACTTGTGATATACTTTATATAGGTTAACAAAGTCCAAGTATTCCATGTCTTGGAACTTCTATGCACTCATGTAATTGGCATTTCTAAGTTTGTTTTTGAACAAATTTGACATTCAAATCCATGACATACCATGACAAATGTAAGCTTTTATGGCGTATATATTTGACAAATAATAAAATTATTCTTATAGTTAAATTGTATAAACTGATATAATAATTTGTGATTAAATTTTATGATTGTTTAATTTTCTCTTAAATCGCTTTAAAGTCATTTAATCAGATCTATTATCTCGATTTATATAAATAAATTTATATATATAATACTACTTTTTAACAAAATGACAAACATGATCATAACTCATGATCTCCAATTTTTTTCTGGTTTAGATAGCAGCTCTTCTTATTGTGTTTCGACTGTTATATTTGTTATGAAGATTGTGCCATTCTGGCAGATTTATGAAACCAAATTGCAACCACTTGTTCTGCAGTTTTCAGGATGAATATTCCATAAATGTAAAACTAACTTTATTGAACATTATTTGCCGAAAAATGCAAATACACTCAGCACAAAAGTGTTATTTACTTCTGCTAGCTACCACTAAACAAAATGTACAACATCCAAGAAGGATGCAATGCAGCCTGTTTGAGTTTGTAGGGAAAAGAACAAAAATGCCACCTCCCTTGTCATTTTCAAGGAGGCCAAGTTTCACATTAGAGGCAACAACCTAATTCTGAAACATCTTGCATGGCAAGCAAGGTGTTTTAAGGATGTTAAGTTAGTATGAAGAAGCATTATCAAAGTTAAATTTATCTGGAAGAAATAAGTATCGGAAGTGTGAATCAAAGGGTAGAATGCCACAATTGCGAGACCCTAAAAGGCTTTCCCGCCTCTGTGAAATGCACTGCTCAACAAAGGCAGCCTGAATTGGCGGAAGGTAATGAGATATCCATACGGCCAAATTCACATCATCCACAAGACCTTTGGCAAAACAGTGCAGCATTTTTGGAACCAACAGCTTCCCTTTGCTGCTAACCCCAACTGAAGCACGAATGAAATCATGCTGAGCCTCTTGAAGCTCCTCCCTTAAATTCTTTGCAGTGTAAATCCTTACCTACAGTTCCCATTAATTGTCGTGTTAATTTATGACTTTTTACATACAGACCATATAAATATTCAGAAACCAAGCAATATCAGCATTAAAATGACTGAAAATACCGCAGGCGATGAGTACATTCCGCAGCTTAGAGCAAAAGCTACAAGTGGTTCATACAGGTCAATTGCAGACTTCTTTTGCTCCTCCGATACCTTCAACTTGTGAATGGCAAGAAGCAAAGCCTAATAGTAATTTCCATCAAAATTGTTAATTAGGAAACAAGATATAACAAGCAAATTGAATTGACCAAAATATACAGTTTAAGAAAGTACACACAATTTGAGGCCTATGTAAGGGTGGTTTCATCTTCAGAATTACATATTCAATAGCTGCTGCACTATAAGAATGTCCACCAACAGTGTATGCTGCCTGAAGATTATTTTGAAAAAAATCATCACATGCATAAAAATGGTCTCTAAAAGAGTCCCAAAAGCAAAGTACTAAAATAATAAACATAAGACCATTATGGTCAACAATCAAACCTTTTGCATCAAAGAGAAGAGCTTCAAGTCACTTCTAGGGACTCTATAGGCCAAGTAAGCCTGCCAAGAGTACACAAATAACAGAACCATAATGTAAGTTTAGGCTGTAATTTTCATAAAATTCCACAACCTTGATGATAAGCTACATAAATTGCTTCAAAGTATGAGCAACAAATTTAATACAAGAAAAAACCCTACGTGCATGATCAATGCATTATATAGATTGATCCAGAATGCAAGCTTCTCATTGGAACTTAAGTGGATAGGGTTCACTTTGGCCAATTGCTCAACAAGTGTTCTGCACTCCAAACAACAATAACAATAGATTTTATCAGATCTGCTATCAGATAAAAATTTCAACCATACAAATAATCTGAAAGTTTAATAGGAATTGTACAACAATTCCTTTTTATGATTAATGACTTCAAACCAAATTGTCAGAGCCCAACATTACGAATTACCCCCAAACTGTCATTTGGTTAGCTTACACAAAAATTTATGAAGTTTATTGGGAATCTTTGTGCATACGATGTGGAAATAATGAAGAAAGAAAGAGTATTAAGAGTTGATTTGTAACCAAAATCATAGTACATATAGTCAAAGTTAGATTTCCAGCACAAAGAACATACATAAGTTGCAATCCAGTTTTTAAATCATATGTAACTGTTAAGTGTTAGGACCCTATATATGTTTCTCACAAAAAAGTAAAACCAGTGCAGGTCAACACAGTAAAAGCATAGGTGGCATTAGCACAAAAAAGAAAACAAGACCACAGGAAATTGGAGACGAATGTGGCATGAGTTGAGAAGGACTGGCAGTTACAAAGAGAGAATAAAAAAGGGGAAATGGAGAGAGAGAGAAAGGGGAAAGAAATTGATATTGGTTGGGGAAACTTCTAGGAGAGAACCTAGTCTCTCAAATAAAAAGCGGAGGAGCAGTTTCTGGCACTCTTGAATTTGCCAGGAAATTGAGTTTGAGCTGTTTAGTGGAAGTACATATCAATAAGCAACTTCATAGTTTATGGATATATAGTAACTTGCTGATACTTTTGACTCAAATATCTATCATTTACCAATCAACAAATAAAATATCTATCATTTATCACTCAACAAATAATTGAAGGTTAAATAGCAGCCTACCTGAACTTCTTTAGAGCCCCTGAAGCATATTCCAATTGCTTCTTACCAACTGACATCCATGAAACTTCAGTTGCTAATCCATAATTTCCAACGTCGACCCAGCTTAACTTTCCACGCACTTTGTAGGGATCACAAGTATTCTCTGAGGCCAAAATTCCAGCATTATTCTGCACATCAATTTGTGGACTCTGCACCCACGATGAAATCATTGAGCGTTCAGATGATGACCACCATGATGAACTGGATAGATGTCCACGTGGTGACACATGGCAGAAGTGGCTCTCTGGCGTACAAGATTTGGATGGTATGGCTGAATCCGCCAGAGACATAAATATATTTTTCATACATCGCACCATTTCTTCTGATAGTTTATTAGGGTTATCCCAAAGGCCCTTAGGAGTTATTCCAGTAGGAAGCCTCCTGAACTCCACAAATTGACTTGGTTTGGAATTTGTCTTTGTGGACATTTTCTTCTCATGGAAATACACATCTGAATCATCTGCATCCTGAAGAGCAATATAATAAAATAAATGCTCATCAACAAAAGGTAGGAAACCTTTATATCACAATTTAGTTTGTGAACAAGCACAGTCTTTCATATTGAATTAATTAATGTGTGTTCAATTTCAAATTTGTTAACCCTAACTAAAAGATCATTCAATAAATAGAGAAAAGTAATTAGACATTCCCTACATTCACAAAGGATATTAAATTTGAAAGTGTCCTAAACTTGAGCAAGAAAATATTAGCATCATCATTCTCATTGAAATATAGATGTTGGGAGAGAATTGAGACATCAAGAAATTTGAATAACAAGGAAGCACTAGCCATAAGCTTTAAGATAGATTAGGCCTCTTATATAACTGGAAAGCATTGTAGCCCCATCATAAAGTAAAATTTCTACTGGGATGACATAATATAGAGTGATACCTCCATTATTGACTCCGAACAACACAATTCACCATTAGATTCTGATGGTTGGTCTCCTTGATCTTGACATGAGCTACCTTCTGGGAGATGACCCACTTCAGGGTTTAAATGCTTCAAACACGATGAAGATGATGATGTGAGAAGTTAAATGTGCTCCTTACACGTACTATAAAGTATATTCAGCTAAGATATGGGATAGTTTCTATTGTGCACACCTGTAAGGTTCAGTATTATGCAAACAGAGATTGTTTATATCTTTAATAAACAACACTCTATCTATATGTGTCTAGTTTTCCTTCATGATATTGAGAAATTGGGACATGGTTCCAACTTAAAACATGAACGGTTATTATGTAGATGCCAAGATTAATAACCAAGATAGCACTGCAATAATTATTTATGTATACAGAGTAGCCCCAACAAGTACATGTCATATTATACCTGGTCATTTAGGGGAGAATAAATATATTAATTTAAAGTCTAGCGCACTAACATTATCATGTAGCAAACAAGCACTATCAACATAAACAAAAAAGTTTGACTAATAACAAGAACATCACCTAACCTCTGTGCTATGTCTTTAATTTAATAAGGAAACGTTTGGTATGGTGATCTAAAAACAAATCTAAAAAATTGAGTTGCTTTTTAAGATTTTTAATACCTAAAATGTGTTTGATATAACACTCAAAAATAGATTTCAATTTATAAACCATGAAAAAAAAATTCCTTTTAAATTTTTAAATGCAACTTTTACAACTCTAATGGAATTTCAAATAAAAAAGGACCCTTAATTTTTATTCATTTGTTTGAAGGCACTCAACCAAATTAAAAGTTTTTTAAAAAGTTAATGACAATAGTTCACAAAAATTATTATAGTAGTCAGTAAGAATTTATGTGTTTGATCAATTACCAGAGATTCAATATTTTTGGTGGAGCAGTTAGTCAATGGTAAAGAAGACGAACGCCTTAAATGGTATTCAGTAAGCCTCCGTTCATTTCTTTCTTGACTAAGCTGGAAATGTAAAGAGACAATCTCTTGTTCAAGTTTTGAAACTGAAATCTCCAGTACGGCAATATTAGACAGAAGCTCCCACGCCTGTCCAAATATGGAAAAAGAAAGATTTTACAAAAATATCAAATACCTAATGGAAACCTTGAGCATGATTGTATACAGAATTCACAAAACCACAAATCAGATCATGAAAATTACTTAACCGTTGATGTTGTCTCATAAGTCATCAATGATCTAATTTTGGAGGCACAGAATGTTTGGTTAAGCTTTTCAAGCTCAGACAGAATGATTTGGATAATAAATAAACAATAGAAGTAGAGTTTATGAACAAAGCTCTCATTAAGTCCATAAACTCTAATTTGATAGCGTTTTAACATCTTGCAATTTTACAATCTCAAGTTATTGTGCCTATATGGACTTGAAACATTAGAAATTTAACTAATAAAATATTGAATTTATGAGTTACTGCATGGACATTTGGTTAATATAACAATATTCCCAGTTCTGGGAAATATATTACACACAGACACCCTATTCAATTTGCAGTGAAAAGAAAAAACAAGCAACAGTCTGACAATGATAAGATTATAAAGCTGGAGCAATCTGTATCCTCATTATGAAAGCCTAAGTCCAAGAACTTAAATCAGTATAATGCTTAACAGCATGCATGCAGCTTGCATAAGTACCCTCCATCCGTTGCATGATGAGATGGTAATAATTCCTCCAATTAAGTAGGCAAATATTACAGAGATGTCCATAATGGTAAAGAGAAATTGTTGTACACTTCTTTAGGTAGTTTGAACTCAAAAATCTCAAAGCCAATGTGGTTAGGTCTAACGCATAGATAAGTGATTGTTACGGGCACAGCATGGAAAGACTCATCTAATTAATTCTAAATATTAAAAACGGTAGTGGCAATAACAAATCGTAAGAAAATTTATATATATACATATATGACTTACATGGTGTGGGAGGCACGATGAACTAGATGGCTTCACAGCATTTTTCTTGATAGCATTTTCCAGAATAATATGCAGCTCCATCTCTTCATGCAGCTTCTGTTGTAACCTTTGTACCTGATACATTAAAATATCCCATGGGGCTACAGTAAATTACAATGTGTCTATGTTAACTAAGTAATTTACTTTTCATGGAACCATGGAAGAGATACCAAAATACTTTCCAATAGCAAGATTAATAACCATGTGACAGAATGGCATCTATAAGGTAACTCAAGAAAACAGAGTCTCTTCTATGAAGAAAATAAGCAAACACAACACTGCAATTGTGAGAAAACGAGAAAGGTTGCTAATGAATTTACCAAATGAGCCATGACATACTACCCTACTCAAGCTTGATGCGACACATACCAATGACAATGCAAGCACCACATAGCACACTAATGTACCAGAAATCCCTGGAAAGAAACAAGCACTAAAAGGATGAAAGTAGTGAACAAGATTCTCTTGTTAATTTACCTTTTTATAATCCATTTACATACTAAAGTCCTGTACAGTAGTCTATATAGCATTCTCCATCTAAAACTTATTTGAGATAACATGTTTCTAAAGTTTTGACTAACAATTAAAAAAGGATAAAGCAAACTACTCAATAATACACAACATAGACAACAGTGTTTAAAAGGCTCAAGCTTACATCCTCCTCAAGCTGATGTCTGTATGGGTAAGAACCTCGGTTCTTAGCACACAATCCAAGACTTTCAGCATCTTCACTACAGTCCCACACCTAAATCACTCGCCAGATTTTTTCTGTCAGCACAAGATGATTTGAAGACAAGAAAAACAAAACGAAGAGGATAACAATAATAACTATAAGATGTTTTGCAACCGTTTCAAATTGACCAAATAGAGAAAACTCAACAGAAAGCTAACAAATTCGGCTATAAGTCTATTTCAAGCATTTGTACTAGGGAGAATAAAACTTTGAAAGGACTTCCAACTGAAGTCAATAAAGAAATGCAGGTTTAATATGAAGACATAGTCCATCTGTATCAGCATACAGCAACTCAAAACTCATGTTATTGGCTGCAATTTAAGTACTCCCATTAACAAGTACCGTTGCAACATTGAATTATTCAGAATCAAGAAAAACCTCTGAAAATGGATACCAAGACAGAAGGATCAAAACAATTCAATTGACAAAAATTATGCAGTATGTATCCAAAAGAAGAGAAGAGAAACTACAATGCACCCAATAGCTTGGTCCATTATGTTTTTTTTTTTTTTTTAAATCTTTATTCACAGTGATCTCAACCCAAACTTTATGACCCACCAGAAAGAAAATCCTACCCCAGAACTAACCTCCAAGGATGAATTGTCCCTGTCTAATTCATCAAGGACATCCAATTGAGAATCTGACTTATAGTAACCCGCTTCAGAGCCGGAAAATCTGGAGATTGAACTATTTCTGTATGAAAATGTCAGCACTATTAGAGGAAAATAAAAGTGCATTTGAAAAAGAATAACTGAAAGGTCCGTCCATAACCAGAAAAACAGAAGTGATAGTAGAAAAAACCAGAAGAAATCATGCTTACAAGCTAAAGGCAGATCGCACAACTGGTGAGTCACACATCTTGATCATGAGATTTGGCTTTTATCACTTAAAATACAACCTGGAATTCCCCAAAAAGCTTGGCTTCTTTGTGCTTGTATAACAATCATCATAAATACTGCAGATCACAACAAAAATCAATTGTGTATTTGTTATAGCATATCAAACTGGGATATTTAGTAAAGTTTTGTTACTCAAAATCATAGGATAATTAGAAAATAAATTCAAAAATTAGAAAAGAAAACACTGTGCAACCTGTGAGGTTGTAATAAGGACAAATATTCATGAATGCACAGCTACCAGTCACTTTCACCATAACCATACAACAAATACAACACAAGTGGAGTGCTTAAACTCCATATCTGTTTCAAGACAACCACCAAACAACACGACTTAGAAAAGCAGGTCGAAACAGTCAAAAAGAAAAATTAAAAATAATTATATTTTAACAGTCTGAATAATACATAAGTTGCAACAAATCAATTAGAATTCTCCTTTCATGAAAGTTAGAGCTGAGTAAAGAGAGCAGTAAAAATTTGTCATTAACAGGACATGATTATTTCCAAAAGGGTAATGGAAAATGACCAAAATAGGACTTAGAAAGATAGGATTATGGCAGAGAATCAAAATAAGTGGAGTTCCTCGTGGGGTGGAAGAAGACAGAAGAAACGACTTTTCCACAGTGCGTAAAAAAGACAGCATTTATAGACATACTCGCTAAAAGTTTTCAAATTTTCGCCACGGAAAAGAGAAATTGGTTACTCTTGGCCTATAGAAAATGATAAATATAATAAAAAGTAGGTCAATGATAGACCAAATGAGCTTTCAGTTTCACACACAAACACCTCCTCACGGTACACAGTCTTTGAAAAATGCTTTTATGAGAGTAAACACTAAGTCAAATAGGGGAGTTCGTGAGTACACACTTTGAAAAATAAAAATAAAATTAAAAAAAAATGAATGAACAACTCGAAAAAAAAAAAACACGTAAAAGAACAATCCAAATCTCATATCTCAGTGGTCCCTTTTTTGTTATCATAAAGACATTGTTTGTTAAACAAAAATTGTTTCACGCTGATCAGAATCTGACCCATCATCCAACAACAAACAATAATGCGTCCTTCTCTGTGTATTATTGCCTCTCTATTTAGCCTCAAAACAAATGAAAACAAACCCAAAAGTTCAAAATGCAGAGTGAAATTTGAAGTTTGAAAAAAATGCTTTATCCAAAAGGGCAAAAATCAAACCTTAACAGAAGGAGTCTCAGCTTTCCAGAGTTAGTACAGAAAATAGTTGAGAAGACTAAGAATCAAAACTTTAAAAATGCTTTCATTTTATACTTTCTTGTAACAAGCCTAGATTCTTGACATGGGTACAACCGTATAGCG
The DNA here is from genome assembly GCF_011075055.1 of Mangifera indica. Classification (NCBI taxonomy): domain Eukaryota; kingdom Viridiplantae; phylum Streptophyta; class Magnoliopsida; order Sapindales; family Anacardiaceae; genus Mangifera; species Mangifera indica. Next base: position 17,436,438 of record NC_058138.1, on the reverse strand, counting down.
TCGTCACATTATGAAAACTCAATCTCTCCCGCTCTCACTTAAAATTCAAAATCTGGGATAAGAAGAGAGTAAAAGACAAAGAAAGATTTGAGTTCAGTAGGTATTTGGTAAGAGATTCAAATGGATAGAGAAAATATACATATACAAATTAGTTGGTGAAATATGTATGTATCTTTGACTAGGGAACCAAGCAACCCCACAACGTCCAAAATATTTTTTTTTTTAAAAAGCCAAATAACTATTTTTCATCCAAAATTTGATAAAACCAAATTGCACTCCCTAAGTTTACAATATTAATTTTCCTATCCACCAGTCAATTTGGTGAGAATAAACTTTTTGATTCATTGCAAAATACAAATTTGTTAGTACCATTCCTTTTCAGGGGTGAATATAAATCGAACCAAGCTTAAATATTTTTTAACTCGAGTTTAATTTAAATAAAAAAGAATTTGATTCAAGTTCGTTGAGCCAATATAAAGTGTAATTCGAGTTTAATTTGAACGAAAATAATTCAGTTTAAGTTTGACTCGAATTTATAATTTAAAGTCATGACTTAAATATGTGACTCAAATTCATTATTCAAATTCATAATTTATTAATAAAACAACATCGTTTAACAATTAATTAACATAATTCAAATTAAATTATAAGTCAAATTCGAATTGAATTAAATCATTTACCTAGCTCGTGAGTCAAACTCTTTCTAACTCAAATTTAGCTCAATTTTGAAATGAGCTCCGAACCTTCTAATTCAAATTCGGTTTAAATTTGAATTAACTAAATTCCAGTTAAACCAAATTCAATCACACCAACGCCAACTCTGTTTGGGTCCTGCAGTAACCCCTTTAATACCAAAATTTCGAAGTCTCTATACTTCCATTATTTTATTTCAAGTTTTCTTCTCTCTTAGGTCTAGCCGTCTCATCCCATTTGAAGGTCCTCTTCGTTTGATTTCTATACTTGTACAACTTGTATTGGTAAAATTAATCTATATTCTTTTTCCTTATTGCTTAAATTTATATATATATATATGATCAATTTATATTTTAATTAAATTGTCTATATAATTAATTAACCTTAATTCCTTCTTTACAAGTATGAGAGATCAGCAATACGAGAGAGTTCCCGAAAGCTTATGCAGATAATTTGTTTCTTTGGGTATGTTTATGGATAGTAGTCCAAAAACTTGGAGTCCCTTTACCATTGGCAACGGGTGACTGAGAGTAGCCCAGGAATCAAAGAATGAAGGTTCCATTTTTTTTCTTTTTTAATAATGTACAATTTACTCGTAATTTACTTTACAATTATGAAATATATAACGCTCGGCCAAGGTTCACTGGCCCCTCTCCATCCAGACCCATCAATTTTTTTTTTAGCTTTTCCCGATACAGGCTACACAAAAGACAAATTGCTAAAATACAAATCACTTTTACAATTTCATATGTTGATGATGGAAACTATTTTTTATATAATTATTAATTAAAAAAAGGTGGGGTATAAATAATAAGTACAGTCACCGGGTGATCAAAACGATGAAAGTACAATTACAAGTTGCAAAAAAAAAATATATATATATATATATATTTTTTTTTTTTAATTTTGAATTTTTAAAAGGGTTTTTTACAATTTTTTTCAACACTTTTATTTTTTTATTTATTGAATGTATAAATTATATTTTTTTCATCTAAACTGATTAAATTATAAACAAATAAAATGATTAAATTAATTTTTAAATATTTTATTTTTATAAAATCATCAGATATACATATATATATTAATTATTGAATTTTTAAAATCACAATTTTTTTCAACACCTTTTTTTATCTATTGAACATGTGTGTGTGTGTGTGTGTATATATCTATATAATTGAATTTTTAAAAGGGTTTTTCACAATTTTTTCCAAAACTTTTTTTTTAATCTATTGAATATGTGTGTGTATGTATATATACAATTGAGTTTTTAAAAGGGTTTTTCACAATTTTTTCCAACACTTTTCTTTTTATCTATTGAATGTATAAATTATGCTTTTTCCATCCAATTTGATTAAGTTATAGACAAATAAAATTATTATATTACTTCTTAATATTTTATTTTTATAAAATCATCATAGCACCTCTTCTTTTTTCTTGTTTTACTCTCCCTTTTTTTTTTTTAATTCGAGGAACCTTTTGGTTAAGTCCTAGGGGCTTGCAACCACTTACACTTGTAATTACAAAACAGGTAAATTAAAGGTAAACTTTATTGTGATATTTCATGTTAGAATCACTTATACCTTAGACGTTTGTAAATAACCATTGATCATTCATCACTTAGACTAACCCCTGAGGTCTTGTTTTTCTCCTTTTCCTTTCTCTCACCAAGTATCCCGCACATGAAATCAAGACGATCACCACATGGGCTATGATAATTGACTATGACAAATTTGTTGCCAACAACCCTTGGTACCAAGCCACAATTAATTGGATTTATAATTGAACTGTGGCTTGAGCATAATTGCCCATGGCACATTTCACTGAATCATAGCTGAGACAGTGGTGCTCAAGTTACTATAAACCAAATTAAGGTTTGTCATCTTGTTTGGGTCTCCCTTATGGTGGTTGTGCCATTGTTCCTTCAATTATTGTTGTTGAAGTTGCTAGTTTGGGAGGGATGCTTATTTGCAGCTTGAGTAGGCAAGGTCGAGAGGACAAAGAAGATGGCATGGTGAGGATGAGGGTGTAGAAGAGTTTGCCTCTACCACCATTGTTGCTTATGGAGAAAGTAATTGAAAATTTTAGATGAGTGGAAAGAAGATGGTGTGGCAAGAGAGAGTGTTGGGTTTAGGTAGAAATAAATGATGAGTTCTGAGTGATACAATGGTATTGAAACTAAAGAAGAATGGCGATGATGGTGGGGGGAATTTGAGAGAAGTTGATGAAATGTGGGAAAGTAAGGAAGTAGATTAAAGGTCTTATGAAAAGCTTGACAAGAGAGATTGAGGTTATTAAAGAGAATATTTATGATATGAAGCACCATAGTTCAATTACAAAAGAATAGGAGAAAGAGAAATTACAAGAGAGGGTAGCCTAGTTCACTCTCCAAACATGAAATTTAACATCTAAGAATCCTTTTCGAATGCTAGAATTTGTGTTTGTAATTTGTTGCGATTGGTTGGTGAAAGCAAAATGACACTTTTGTTCTTAATTTTTAATTTCCTGTCAACAAAGTTTGGTTTTAAGTTTCAAAAAAAAAAAATCTATGTACTTATTGAGTGGTAAATTGTTTTAAAGCTAAACCTAAAGTGGAAAAATATAATTAACTCATTTTAAATTCGACTGCCAATGCCAAGAGAGTTATAATTCTATAAAGTCAAGAGACAATGTACTTGAATTTGGATAAATTTATTTAGTTCACATATTTTTATTACACTTAAGGACATTTATTTGAGATACATACATTGTAATCACTTGACTCAATGTATCACTTATAATACTTCGGAGAAATATTTACATTTTTTCACCCAAAGTGTGATCGAAAAATACTTTTTTCCACTTAGTGATTGCATAAATCACACTAATCTTTTCAAAACATAACTTTATAAAAAAAAATAAAGATAAAATAATAATTTTACTATTTAACATATTATAAAAATTAAAAAGTGGTTAATTTATTGATCATATTTTAAAATTTTAAATATAATAATTTAATTTTTTATAAGTTTAAAAATTTATAATTTAGTCCTTATAGTTTAAGTTGAGGAACCATAGTCACAACAAGTATAATTAATCCAAATCCAAGCCCATCGAAACTGCCAAATATGAGAGTTTAACACTTTTATAGATTTGAAAATATATAATTTTATTTATGTAATTTAAGTTTGGAAATCCTAACTACCGTAAGCGCAAGTCATCCAAACTTAAACCCATCAAAACAACAAACCATCCAAATCTAGACCTATAGAACTACTACCCTCTCAAACTCAAATCCATCAAAACTGTCAAATATGACACCTTGCCCATTTTACATGTTTAGAATTATGTAATTCATCCTCTATTATTCAAGTTTATAAACCTTGGTTGCCACAATCATCATTTGTCTAAACTCAAAATCATGAAGAAGAACCATCACTAATCCAAACCTAACCATCTAAAGCTACCGTTCATCTAAACTCAAATATACTTGAACCATCTATAAAGAAGAATGTGAAAAGAAAAGAAAATAATATTGATGACAAATTTGATATGCAAAAGACTTTTTGAAATTTTCATAAATTTTAGGTGATATATGAATTTTAAAAAGTGAAATAGTTAAAGGTCATGTAAATCTGAATTTATAACTCCCTCTTAAAATATAATGTGAATCATCCTAATTAAGATAAAGTCGTTAGACCCATGATTGTGTTTGAAAGAGGAGCCCTTGTGCGATGGAGCAAAACAATGATGAGATTAAGTAGATAATAACAACAATTGAGTTTGTGAGGCAGTAAAACACGTACCTCGAAAAAGAGCAAATTAAAGCTAAATTTGAAAATTAAAATTAGAATGATCAAAATTAATTGGTACGTGTACAGCACTGCCTTTTGAGGACAATCAATCTAACGTCATCTCTCTTTCACTGACTCTTCTAAGTCAAGACAAGACAATACAGTACAGCAGCCAAAATCATAATCTCCGTCCTAACCAGCTCTACTACTCTTTATCTGCTGAACCACCATTGCCAAAATCTTGTGATTTTAGTCTTCAGATTCTGAACCTTTACCCTTTTCCAAAAGCAATTTTATTCCTCTTAACATCTCATCGTGTCTATCACTAACACTGCGCCATTTTCTCTCGTTCTCCGCTCAGGTTCTTCTTCTTCCACTGAATTTTGTTTCCACGTGCCTTTTAATTTCACTGCTTTCTTTTGTTAAGTTGGATATGCTGACTTAGGCTTTTTACTATTTGAATATTTAATTTTTGTGGATTCGTTGTCTGTTGTGTGATGTGTAAAGACTTGGGAAGCTTATATTGGATCCGTTGTCGTGTGTATTGTATACATCCGTGCATGCAAGATGCTGGAATCCTATGAATGGAGATAATTGTGATTCTGCGCTTGTGTTTACTTATTATACTGCATAACTAATTTTTCCTTGTCATGTCTCATTTCCTTGTGAATATACCAAGTGTGTGTGTGTGTGTTTGGCTGAAATCAGCTAATTTGGACAAACATTATTTCAAGAATAGCTCCGTTTATATTTTAATTTTAGTTTAAGGTGTATGATGATTCTACTGTGGCCAACTGAAGACTTTAGATGCTTGAGTGCTTATAACTAGCTGCTGAGAAGTGCACTATTAGGCTTTGCTCTGTGAGGGAACTAAAAAGATTTTTTTGGTAGCTTAGGCAAATTATAATAGAATGCTTTTATCAGTTACTTCACTGTCAATTTCTTGCTTTATTATCTAATAGATGATCTGTAAGATAACTAGTAGAGCTGTTGAAAGGGTATTGCTTGTCCAGAAAATTGGATTTCTCTTTTGTATTGTCTATTAAGGGTTATGTTGATGTTATGTTCATATGAGTTTCTCTTGGTTTTGCCTGATTCTACAATTCTGATCACGTTCTAGATGGTATTAATACAGGTATTGTACCCGAGATGATGGTTTTCTGTATACAATGATTTAGTTCCTTTGCTCTCCAAGTCTGTGGGTATTCTCCTGCATTGAGTTTAGCAGGTTACCGATTGAGTCTCTCTGTTTCAGAGATGGGTGAATGTCTTGGAAATACTCATGTATCCTGAAGAAAGGAGTTTTAAAACAGAGCTTTGGTATTGAGATGTGAAGCTTGTTGCTGATCCCTGAACAAAGAAAGAAGAGGTTTCTGGCTTGGAGATTGAGATAGTGTTTCAGTCATTTTTTGGTTTTGAACTCTTAAGAATGTCTCTTGGTTATGAACTTGAATAACCAAACTCCTGTTCACTCAACTCACTGAAGCCTTAAACTCTGATCCCATATCTGAAATTTACCACCCTTCTTTTCTCATTTTTGGATTTCTTCTGCAAGATTCTGAATTTTTGCCTGCGTCAAGTTTCGCTGTCATCAAACACCATGAACCACCATAGTTTCATTTCTGCAACTCAAACTGAATCTAACAATGGAATCAAACAGCCCTGTTGCACTGCCATACCCCCCATTCATAATTTTTTGAGTGTTGAATCAGAAGGGCTAAGTCTTTCTACTGGTGAATGTTCCTCTCCACATCCATCACCTTTTATTCAAAAAGAATCTCATAGTTATCCCCATAAAATTCGAGCACCTACATCCCAATCCCATAAGTGTTGTTTTCCACCTGGACCAAATAGCCCTTGGACTCGTGGTTCTCATCTTCAACATTCAAAGGGCTCATTTTCACGGTCATCTGTTTTTTGTACCAGTTTATACCTATCGTCTTCATCAAGCTCTGAAACCCATCGTCAACTTGGGAATTTACCATTTCTTCCACGTCCTCCCTCATACAATCATTCTGTTTCTTCTGTTGACTCAACAAAATCTCCATTGTCTTTCAGTGAAGGTATAGGGAACCCATATGAAGAGGAGCATTCAGAATCTCTCGTGAAAGACCTCTTTAATTTGCCTGGAGACATTTCAGATGGTAGCTTTCATGGGGTAACTTGTACAGATGACAGTTTGGCACTTAATGATCATTTGGAGCTGCATTTTTTGTCTGATGAACTTGACATAGCTATAACTGACAATGGAGAAAATCCCAGGGTTGATGTAAGTACATTGTGACCCCTTTCCTGGGCACTGCTGGTTTCCCGATGTGTTACATTGGTAAATGGGCACTTCAGTATGAACTCTGTTGACTAGTCTGTTTCTTTCGTGCTGATGTTCATCCAGGAAATTTATGAAATACCTCAATCTTCATCAAAACCTTCCATCGGACTGGCATGTGATCAGAGCTATGTCTCTTCAGCACCACCTGTTGATGCTTTTACAAGTCTCCCATCTCCTGGGCCAGCCACTGCACATAAGCCAAGAATGAGATGGACGCCTGCACTCCATGAATGCTTTGTGGCAGCTGTCAACAAACTTGATGGAGCTGAAAGTATGTTGTCCATTCTAGTAAACAATTTGGGCTAATAACTTTATCTGTTGACAGGACTGGAAAGGAAGAGCCCATTGCGGTACATAAATTATTATTTAACAATGTTTACTAATTGAAAGAGGCTCATTGATTTACTTAAAATGCAGGGGCTACTCCCAAAGGTGTATTGAAGCTCATGAATGTAGAAGGTTTGACCATCTATCATGTGAAAAGCCACTTACAGGTAATCAATGAAGTTTTTAGTAAAATAAGTGTACTTGTTGAATTAGCTGTTACTCTATCTAAGCTTACATTTTAATTTATACATATTTTTCAGAAATACCGACTCGCTAAGTATATGCCAGAGAAAAAGGAAGGTAATGGATGCATCATAAAAAAGGCTTATAAGCATGCTACATTATCCTGAGCTTATTTTTAAAATCATTACGCTATTGATGTTTACATCTGAGTTTCTTTTTTGAGAACTTGTGTTATATGTTTACATGTACAATCTGGCTAAAGTTATGAGTTTGTAGTTGAATTTTGGATCAGCTTACTGATATCCTTCCAATTTAAATTTCTTACTTATTTAAATAGTTGACCCTAGTGTTTTATCAGACATGTCCATATCCATATTGATTATTGCTGAATAATCAAATTCTTTATTCTTGATGGTTCATTTCTTCATGTTCACATCTGCATAACCGTCACATGCATTTTATGGATGCTTATTGGCTAGCCAAACTTTTCTTCTCAGCACTTAGCTGGCTTATTTAAAGTTGTGCAAGTGTCAGATGCATGCAATATAGATCATAATGTCATGATGATGTTTATGAGAGGTATTGAGATAGATCCTACGAGAATGGGTTCAGAGTTTTAGCATTTTTGGTAGGGATATGAGTTCTCCTAGCGGTGAGATAAGTTAATAAACAATTGGATGATTGCAAATTGAGGGAACGAAATCTTTGTTGAGAAAAAAATATTTAAATTGTGAAAACAAACAAGTTGACGAATTTGAGATTCTGCATCAAGTTGTCAAAGATGTTTATTTAAAGGGGATAAATATTGATCCAGATGGTTTATGATGGTGACATGTCTCAGTGTTTGGTTGCTAAGATTTTCTCTGTGTGTCCCTCAGCTGCTGTCTGTGCATCTTTGTGTGTATTTGTTGTATGGTGATTTTTTGGAGAGTATTTCATTTACTTGAGACTGCTCACCAATATTATACAAAATATGTGCATCCAACTGTTTCTGGTGGGCTGTTTATGTAGAATAATATCATAAAACTGATTTATATGATTGGATGAAGTTGAGTGCAACTTATAATTGCTTGGATCTATTTTGATTTGGTCCTGCTTATAACCGCTACACAAGGGTTAGCTTTCATAAGTATGTCAAAAATGTCCTTAGAACACAGTTCTTCAGCTTGTTCAGTTGTTGCTTGTCAATTTAATTTTCTGCCTCATGCCATGATGCCGCTGTTGATCAGAGAGTGTATTGTGGGATTATTTGATATTTCTCTTGCTATGATGTTAGTCTTAATTCCAGTTATAGTGAGGATTATTTGATATTTCATTTTTCTTGCTAAGACATTACTCTTAATTCCAGTTAGGGTGATGATGACACTCTTTGAAGTTTATGTTAAGTGCCATTTGCAAGTAGCTTACATTTGGCTTGTCCTTTTGTTTTACAGAGAAGAAGACTTCTAGCACTGAAGAAAACAGTGCAACTTCAAGCAGCAGTGAATGTGATGGACGGAAGAAAGGGTCAATATTATTTTAAATTCACAATCAGTACCAGAAAATGTTTCCTTGTTTTGTTATATTAGACAATGTTTGATTTTAACTTTTGATCTTTCTGGTCAAAGGAGTGTGCAAATCTCTGAGGCCTTGCGCATGCAAATGGAAGTTCAGAAACAGCTGCATGAACAGCTTGAGGTATGTTTAAGCTTAATTTAAATATATTTCTCCTGAATTCTTTAAATTTTCTGGTTCCAACTTATAGTTTCATATTGGTTGTAATTGTTCTGTTATCTGCATAACCTTTGCTCAGGTGCAAAGGGCCCTTCAGTTACGCATAGAGGAGCATGCAAAGTACTTGCAGAAGATCTTGGAGGAACAGCAGAAAGCTGGCAGTGTCCTGATTCCTCCTCGAAGCTTGTCATCAATTACCGATCCCAGCAGAGATTCTGAGGTGCAGCCTTCTTCTCCATCAGTTAGTGGTTTGTCTAACCACCCAGACAAGTCTAAAACAGACTTGTCATCAGCTCTACCATCGAAGCAAAAAGCTACTGACAGTAGTGAATCGAAGCCAGATGCAAAAAGGATTCGTCTCAACGACAAGCCAGAAACAGCTTCAGATGATGCATTGGTTGAAAATCCTGTGCAATGAAGGCTTCGGGCCCCTTTGTGAGTTTTCATAGTTTATTATTTGTATCATCTTCAATATTACTTAGTACTTGTACATGTATTAAGTTCCATGTAGATCAGTGATTGAATAGAGATTTGTTGATTTTGTACCATCTCTTGGCACTCTAGAAATCTGAATGAAAGAGAATTTGTTTCTGGTACAATGCTGAAGCAAAGGAAGAAAACAAGAAAGCGCTCTTGGATGACACAGTCACAGACATAAAAAGTTAGAAAGAAAATTCACAAAGAGGAGTCTGCAAAATGAAAAATTTTAATTACCTCCCACTTGTACAAAATTTTAATTACCCCAACTATGTGTATCATACATACCTATAGTTTGCACATAACAAAATTTCGATTATCCTTGTTATGTGTGACTCACATGTGTATAACTAATAAAATGTAAAATTTTGGAAAAACCCATTTTATGTGTTGTATATGGAAAATTCAATTAGTCTTCTACCTTTATTTTCAATAAAACAATGTGTACATATTTTAAATGTACAAATATATATATATATATATATATATATATATATATATATATATATATATATATATATATATATATATCATTACGTAAGTAAGTGATTTTGAATTAATGATAAAGTAACATCTAATTATATAATAATAAATATAAATATGTACATATTTGTGTATCTAAAGTAGGTATGTATAATATAACTTTTTTATTTATTTCCAATATATGCGATACGATACTGAATGTGAATCATATATGTCAAAAAAACCAAGGATTTGTATGCTTATTTTCTCTATTACTCAACATGATGCCATGCACATAACTCAACATTAACTAATAAATTCAGTATATATCTTATATAAAAGGTTTAAACTCATATTCATGATATTTTCGTTATCAATGCAAACACAAGCAAATTAGGGTTATATTTGTGTAAACCTTGAAAAATATTTATTTTAATTAATTAACCTTTGTCCTCAAAGTAGATGATAAAGAAGATTTTTTGTTTTGGCTTATTTGTAACAAGTTTATTATGTAACTCTTAGTTAGTAAATATGATAATGAGAAAAAAAAAAAGTATGAAAATTATATAAGTATAATATGATAAATGAGAAAAAATATGTTTATAAAAAAATATAATAAAATTCAGATATACTAAACACGTATATATGAGTTTAATATAACATATTATTAATAATATATTTTTAAAATACGATAATATTAGTAATAATTTTAACATTTTTTTATAGATTTTCTTATTAACAATTTAAATGTAAATTATTAAATTGACTATTAAATCTAATAAATATAATATATAATTAAAATTCAATCATTACAACAAGTTATCGGAAGAGGTTAGAGATTTCGATAATAAAAAATTGAGTCTTTTGTTTTATATAATTATAATATTATAGTAATTAATAAAAAATACAAAAGATATTTTTATATTTTATAAAATTTATAAAAATATGAAAATATAAAAAAACGTATAAAATATATTTTTAATACTTTTTTAATTTAAAAATTTAAAATAATATATTTAAAATAGGAATTAAACAAAAACATAAATTAAATGCAAATAATTTGTATTTTCTTGAGTACAACTTTATTGGGAAGTTGTAACGCTTCCCTTATTAAAATAATAATATTTGATAATTAAGAGAAGACAGAAAGGGGCGTGCTGGTAGAGTAAGCTGATTCGGGAAGAGAGTTGCACGGATACATAGGACTGGCTCTGAGTCTGTCTTTATCTCACTCATTGAGTTAAGACTATAGTCATGAAGTTTTTGTGTTATGTAGAAAGCCAAAGTTGCTAACTTTTCTTCATATTCTGTTTCGGAGTCTCCAACGCCAAGAAGGTATTTCATTTCATCTTCTCATAATCCCTTTGTTAATTTCATTTTCTTCCTTTTGATTGAGACCATTAGCCTAAACGTACCCATTGAAGTTTTCATCTTTGTTCTTGCTAACGCCTGGTTTGCTTTCTCGACGAGTGTTCCATTTACTTGTCCTTTAATAAAAAAATTTCCTTTTTGTTGTTGGACTTTGGTTCTCCTTGCAGTGCAAATCATTTGCTTCTTGTCTCTTGCCTTCTGACGTTCTTTTCTAATCTCTGATTTGATAACATTTTCACTTCTTTAATTGGGGAAATAGTATGATTGCTGTGCTGCTTGAATTGTGGACTTAGCTCGAGTTGCTGCATTTATTTACATTATGTTGCTTGTTTTCTTATCTTTATGTACTTAAGTTCAAATAGAGACTAAGTGATGTATTCTGTTTTTGAAAACTTGGTATGTTTTGAAAACTTGGTTTTCAATTTTTTTTTTTTTTCCGTTTTTAGCACTTTGTGCAGAGGATTTGCGGCCAAAGCTTGGTGAAAGAACTTGACTTAGACATTTGGCATGTTTAGGTTCTAGACTTTCTCATAGATGTCTTGCTTGTTTCAATCCATAAAAATGGCTAGTGATGATGTCTTCAATTTTAATATTTATGATCATGGAACTGTGGTGGATCGGAAAAAGTATAGAGTACAATGCAATTATTGTGGAAAGGAATTGAAATCTTCTCGTCTCAAGTATCATTTAGGAGGTATTCGCGGAAATGTGGTACCTTGTGAAAAGGCTCCCGAAAATGTCAAGGAACCACTGAGAAACAACTTGCTAGACATAAAAAGAGGAAGTCCGAGTGTGCAAATCGGAGAAATTAAGAACTTGGACTCTCCAGGAAAAAGGGATCGATCCTCCAAATGTAACAGTGTTAAACGTTTTAAATGTGAAGCCTCTCAACATCCCAGCTGTGAGAGTGAAAGCTATACAGAGACGGAATCTGAATTAGAAGAAAGTGGGACACAAAATGTTTCAATTCTCAGCAAAAGAATAGGTTCACAAACCAGCATTAATGCTGAGAAGAAAAAGGATTCATTATCATTGCAAACTCAAAGATGTATTGGTAGATTTTTCTATGAAATGGGAATTGAATTCAGTGTTGCCAATTCTCCAAGCTTTCGAAACATGATAAATGCTACTTTTTATCATGTTCAGGCAAAATGTGAGATTCCCAGTTGTCAGGATCTGAAAGGGTGGATTCTTCATGAAGAAGTGAAGGAAATGCAAGAATATGTGAAGAGGATAAGACAGTCATGGGCAAGCACTGGATGTAGCATCTTGTTAGATGGATGGATTGATGAAAGTGGTCAAAACTTGGTTAGTTTTATTGTGGACTGTCCCCAGGGACCAATTTATCTCAGATCAGCTGATGTTTCGGCCATCATTGGTGATGTTGATGCCTTGCAGTTGCTTCTAGATGGAGTCATTGAAGAGGTTGGAGTAACTAATGTAGTTCAAATTATTGCATGTTCTACATCAGGCTGGATGGGGGATTTAGGCAAGCAGTTTATGAAAAGGCAGAGGACTGTGTTTTGGACTGTAAGTGCATCCCACTGTATTGAGCTGATGCTTGAGAAGATTGGTATGTTGGATTCTGTTCAGAGGGTATTAGATAAGACAAAAACCATTACAAGGTTCATTCATGGCCACACATCTGTAATGAAAATCTTGAGATATTTTACTGGTGACTGCAACCTTATTATGCCTTCCAATGTGAGATCAGCAATGCCTTTTATGACCATAGAGAATATTGTCTCCAAAAAGAATAACCTGACAGCCATGTTTGTCTCATCTGAGTGGAACAACTCAGACTGGGCTACTACAACAGAGGGAACAAGGGTTGCTGATTTAGTAAAGGATCATTCTTTCTGGACTGGAGCCAGGATGGTTCTGAAGACAACCATACCACTTGTACGTGCTCTGTGTTTGATCAGGGGGACAGACAAACCTCAAGTGGGATATATATATGAAACCATGGATCAAGCAAAGGAGACGATTAAAGAGGGAGTTAGTAACAAGAAATCTGAATATATGCCTGTTTGGGAAATTATTGATGAGATTTGGGACAAACACCTCCATAGCCCCCTCCATGCAGCTGGTTATTACTTAAACCCAAGTTTATTTTATTCAAGTGATTTCTATAGTGATCCCGAGGTTTCCTTTGGTCTGTTATGTTGTATTGTTAGGATGGTGCAAGATCAGTCCACTCAAGATTCGATATCTCTTCAATTGGATGAGTATAGACGTGCTAAGGGTTCTTTTAGTCAGGGGGGTACCATTGACCAAATAAACAAATTTTCTCCAGGTAAAACTTATTTATCATATTCTTGATGATTGTACAGAGCTTTCTAATTTTGGACTGGTTGAATGCTGTGTCCTTAATTATGTTCCCCCGCATGTTTCATTGCAGCTGAGTGGTGGTCTGAATTTGGAGAGGAATATCCTGAGTTGCAGAAATTCGCCACTAGAATTCTGAGTCAAACATGTGATGGTGCTTCAAGATATGGGTTGAAGAGGAGTTTATCTGAGAAGCTGCTTAAAAAGGGAATGAATCGTATTGAAAAGCACCGATTGAGTGATCTGACATTTGTTCACTATAACTTGCAACTGAAGAATTTCAAGCTACTCCTGAAAGGTGACATGGTGGCGGATGAGATTGATCCTATGGACGATTGGATTGTAGATGAATCACTAGAAACCGAATCTGAAAATGGTGACAGTGCTTGGATGGAGTTAAACTACACTAGACCTGAGGGGGTGCCTAACGTGGAAGGAACTTCACTACGTCAAGCAAAGGAGGAGCCCAACATAGATATAACAAATAGCATCAGTACTAGAATTAGTTGATGGGATAGTGGCATCTGTAATCCTTCAATGCCTTTTGGAAGGTGATGTGTATTGGGTTTTGAAGTCTGTATATTTTTTGTTATCTGGTGACAAACAATATTTGTGATCAATAAAATTATATGTTCAAATAATATGTAAATTTTATATACAAATAATATCATATTATTATACAATTTAATTTAATTTTATATCTAATTTAAAATTATTTAATCACATAATAATATATTATTATTTATAAATAAAATTATATACATTATTTATTTGCGTTGGAACTACTCATTTGGGAAATATAATCAAGTTCTTTTCTTTCATTGCCAAATGCAGAGGCAGTTTGAATGCCATCATATAAAGGCGCCCAAATGGGGCAGGAATGGGATAGTCCTCTTATTATTTTATATAAAATTTAATTTTTTTTATTAATAAATAAATTAAAATAATCTAAACAATTTTCTAGCGACGCCAACTGACGTAATTAAGAGCCAATCAACGTCAACCACTTAGATTGACTTTTTGTCGTGTCCTATACAATATATGTTCAGAAGTAAACCATGAGAACGAGGAAGGACGAAGAACACCAGAAGAACGAGATCTACACTTTTATCTTTTCCATTAAATTTTATTCGAAAGGTTGGTCCTTTTTCTTTCATACCCTCTTTTTCTCTCTTGTTTCTTTTGCGTTAATGTTTGTGTTCGATCATGCCTCTCTGTGTTTGGTGAGATCAATCTCGATTCTTTACGCTATTTTCATGTTCAATCCTGGTTTCTTAATTAAACCCTCATATTATTTCCTTACGTTTTGAATATTACACGCGCAATATTCATACATTTGCTAATTTCAGGGACATTTTGTATTTCTTAACATGTATTTTAATGCATTGGTATATTTATATGTTACTGTGCTTACACTGTGATTGGACTGCATGAATTGCAGTGAGAAAGCATCTGCAAGTGAAGAAGTAAGTCAATTAATATAGCATTTAAATTCGATGTTGGTGAAGATGAAGAAGATATTTCACATAAGGAATGGAACTCTTTAAATATTTAACAGTGTTAGGATAAATGTCATTGAACAATTCACTATTCTTTAGTTGAAATTAAACATTTTTCTCAAGCTTCTAAAGCTTTTGAGGCTCAAATTTTTTTTTTTCAATTCATTAGGATAATTTATTGCCAATTCTAGAATGAAGTTTAGGTTGTTTGAACTATGTTTTGGGACTTAAGACTTAGACCAAGGTCTTGTATCTCCATTGTAAATGTAGATGCAAAGCAACTGGTAATATGTGGTGAAATATTAATCAGAAGTTCTTTGGAAAAATCATGTAGAAACTAGAAACTTCTTCTGCAAAATCATCCTCAATACTACTGCAATGCTTTAAGCAATTTGTTACAAGCAATATGGATTTATAAAATTTAAATTACTATATCTCTTTAATTTTTAGATGGGAATTGAAAATCAAGAAGAAAACCCCACATATACTGTGGATGAAGCCCTTGTGAAAATGGGATTCGGTAAATTCCAAGCTTGTGTGCTTGCTTATGCTGGCATGGGAATGATTTCGGAGGCAATGGAAATGATGCTCCTATCTTTTGTAGGACCAGCAGTTCAGTCCTTATGGTATCTTTCTCCTAAGCAAGAGAGTCTTATAACTAGTGTTGTTTTTGCTGGAATGCTAGTTGGGGCCTATTCATGGGGCATCATGTCAGACAATTATGGAAGAAGGTGTGCCCTTCATCATTGCTCATTAATTGTTTGCAATCTTTGCTTTTTTGAATCAGCATTTGTATCTGCTTTTCTAAATCCGCCTTCAGTGTTTTGTGGATTTTTTCAATGTTGATTCTCTGTCACTCACATTTCAAGGGAATACATATTTATTTGTCTATGTGGAATGACACTAATGGCAAGCTGCTTTGTTTTACCATGTGTGAAGATGATCTATAGTGGTGACATAATGACTAGTTTATTTCATCTTCCTTTTTGCTCCTGAATAAAAAATGGTTTTCTGCTTCTTACCTTCTTGGCCTGGAAAATACGACCCTTGAGATGTAAACCTACCATACTGGAAAGTGAGAAGCAAAATAGACTTTAAAGTTACACCTTTATGAATAGTCAACACCATGTTTATAGAATGGAATTAAAGGAGGTCCTTAGATGGGACTAATACCTGCTCTTCTTGGTTTGCCCGATGAATTAGTCTTGTATTGTAGATCTTGCAATTATGAATTGAGGCAACATATCTAGGTGAAAAGTTTCCTGCCAATGCTAATATATTAGAATAGATGGTCCTTAGAACTTCTTTCAAGTCTTGTTTTTTAATTTCTAATTCATAGTTGGATTGGGAAATTTTAGTATTGAAAAGAAATGGAAATCATGTCATCCTGCTCTAGTAACTATGGATGCTTTTGCCATCTTTTCATGTGATTTTAAATCTGATAAGACTTTTTCTTGCAGCATTATACTGCAGTTGTATATTTACCTTATTTGAATCTGATCACTCTGTTTTTCCTTCTTCTTCTTTTCCTTAATTTCTATTTCTTCAGGAAAGGATTCCTCGTTACGGCAGTGGTAACTTCTGCAGCTGGTTTTCTGAGTGCTTTTGCCCCAAATTATTATTTCTTGATCATCTTTCGTTGTTTGGTTGGTCTTGGTTTGGGAGGCGGCCCTGTGCTCTCATCTTGGTTTCTAGAGTTTATTCCCGCTCCGAGCAGAGGTGTTTGGATGGTTATTTTTTCAGCTTTCTGGAGTGTTGGGACAATCTTGGAGGCAGCACTTGCATGGGTATGCCTGTGATTTCATTCAATTTTTTTTTTTTGGTGGCAATTCACTGATTCGTTTGTAGTTTTAATTTGATTTCATTGGCCTTTATCTTTTGCTTGACCTTTTATTTGTTGAATCTAGAGATGCATGGCAAACATTCTTTCTACTTTTCTGTTTCTTGTGCTAAAATGGTGTTTATGAGATTCTTAGGTTCCTAAGATAAGGAAGTTTCTTACCTTATTATCGAGGCAATTATTTTGTTGTTTACCTTAGTGAACCATGTAAAAGCCTTTTCCTTAGATTGGTTGTTCTAATAATTTAGGGATTTTCTTCTTTAACTTTTATATTTCTATTTCCACCTTTGTCTTTGGTCCTTTGCATTTTATAACTGTCTCTAAGTTCTGCAATTGAGGTGTGTAGTGAGACTTATACCCAGTATCAATATCATTTCCTCATTTACTGGATATTGTTTTCAAAACACATTTCAGTTAGCACTGTGTTTGACATCAGTCACTATTATATAGTCATCCTATGAGTTTGTCCAAATCTTGCCATCCACCATGACCTGGTTGTTTTTGGTACTTGCAACCTAAAGTAGAAAAGACAGCGCTATTGCATTTTTTATCTAGTCTTTCCAATTTACTTGCTGAAGAAAAAATATGGAGGAGTTCAAATGACATGATATTTGTCCCAGTTTAGTGTGCTAATTCACTATAAAAAAAAATCTTTAAAAAAATTTGTGGAGAGAACACTCATCCTTATGATGTCTGCTTTGCAGCTTATTATGCCAAGAAAAGGTTGGAGGTGGCTACTTGCACTCTCGTCTCTGCCTTCTTTGCTTCTCCTTATATTCTATAGGGTGACTCCTGAATCACCGAGGTATTTATGCTTGAAAGGTAGAACAGCTGAGGCACGCCATATTTTGGAGAAAATAGCAATATTTAATGGCACACCGCTTCCTTCTGGAGATCTTGTTTCTGATCAGGAACGTGAGCTAGAGACTTTGAGTTTGATTACAAGAAGTCTTGATGAAGACAATGAAACTCCGGAGGGAACGGAAGAAGAGGAAGATTCAACTTCTAAGGCTCTGGAAACAGAAAATGAACATTCAACTCCTGAGTGGAAAGATTCTAACATTGCTGGCATCTCTGCACTGTTAATGCTTCTTTCTCCAGAATTAATCAGATCAACCTTGCTCTTATGGGTAGTATTCTTTGGCAATGCATTTTTATATTATGGGCTTGTGTTGCTGACCACTGAGTTGAACAATGGACACAACAATTGTGCAGAAAAACTGCAATCTGAAAAATCTCAGGATATTGACTACAAAGATGTTTTCATCACCAGTTTTGCAGGTTTGGTATTTTTAATTTTTTCAATAAATCTTTTCTTTACTTTTATGAAATTATAATCTTGTTACCTTTGGAAACACTGCTAATTAACGTTTAACTTTGATTTGATTTGCTTCAAGAGTTTCCTGGGCTCCTATTGTCAGCTGCCATAGTAGATAAACTTGGTCGTAAGCTTTCAATGTCAGCTTTGTTCTTCTGCTGTTGCACATTTCTGTTACCTTTGCTGTTCCAGCAGTCTGCGGGTTTAACAACAGGTCTTCTCTTTGGAGCTCGAATATGCATATCAGGAACCTTCACAATTGTCTATATATATGCACCAGAGGTAAGTGAAGAGTTTATGTCTGTTTCCATAGGAAATATATCTTTTATATTTTCCATTGCACTGCACTGTCTCATTTTCAAGAAGTGACAAAGGAAAAATGCTTTCAATCTAAATGTTTGTGAGATAGAAGTTCAATAAACAATTGATTTTCAATATTTCCGTTCTTACTACTCAAAAAGTTTTGTTGAATGTGAAAGAACTTAAAACTGGTTGCAACTAGGACAAACTTTCCTTTGAGAAATTTCCAGATGGCCAGCCCCAATGTAATTGCTTCTAAGTATTGATGATTGCTTTTTAGATGGCTTTGATTACTGAGATACAAATGAATTTTATTATATTCACCCATTATCTTCTCTCTTCTTAAGGTTGTGTTTTCATACTCATATACAGTGTTTACTAGACTTTTCACCTTTTTATAGGAGTAAATCAGCCCAAGCGTCATAAAGTATTTCAATAACTGTTTTGTCATTTTGTGTACAGAAATTGATTTTTGTTTTGTTTAAGCTATATAAATTCTTCGCAAAGCATAACTCATTAAATATTTTCAATTCAAGCCAAACAAAATTATTTTTAATTTGTTTTTAAACTGCAGATATACCCTACCTCAGTAAGAACAACTGGTGTTGGTGTTGCTAGCTCGATAGGAAGAATCGGTGGGATGGCATGTCCCCTTGTGGCAGTAGCTCTAGTTCATGGATGCCATCAAACTGCAGCCATAGTTTTGTTTGAGATTGTTATTTTTCTGTCAGGGATTGCTACATTGCTTTTCCCTCTTGAAACCAAAGGCCGTGACTTGACTGAAAGTGTAGCTAGTGCAAAACTGATCATGCATTAGATTGAATAGACCATAGCAATTGGGGCTTGTCCCATTTCTTTGTTCAGTTTTTTCGTAATATACAGCTCTGCTCTTCTTCGGTGATGCCTGAGGAATCCTTGCGGAACTGAAGAGTAGGTTAGACAAAGTTGAAGAATGGATGAAGGTGATGGAAAACCACTTTTTTAGTGAGGTGAACATGCCAAAATCAGAGGGAAGCCTGAAGAAAGACATGGCATAAATTGATGTCATGCCATTGCACAAACTTCTTAATGTCTGAGAACTTCGAACGTCACACGTTCAATGAATTGTACCATTTATAGGGATGGGAAATGAAGATAAAGTAACTGTACTGGTATGCCCCTTTTTTGTTGTATTCAATTACACGAGTTATGCCAATATTTAACTAGCTAGTTACACACTAGGTGTTACACCATAGTCACATTTGTTGATTTTATTATTTGTTTATTATGAATAAATACAATCTGTCTGCGCATCTGGATTTAATACACATTTTGACATATTGTCCTAGTTGCGTTGTACCATTTTGCACATTTTGTTGCACCAGTTCTGCTCCTGTAATATCTGCCATACTTGGTTTGGCAGCCTAGAATAAAAAACTTGCAAATGGTAGCCAAATCTTTTACTAAGTACGGCTCTAAAGCAGGCAACCAAACATCATTAGACCATGGTGCCTAACCATGAGCTCCTAGAGTATGAACATCTCTGAAAATTTTGGAACAAAATACCCAAGGTAGCAAGTGAAAGCAATTTTTTTGAGTGATGTAGTCATGTCAAGTAAAAAATTTTCTTGGGATGGCTTGGGGAAAAAAAATGCATAAAGATGTGCAATATTGCTGTACAAGGATTGATAGAAAATAAATGGTATGCTTGTGCAGTTGCGGATGAAGTAAGTGTGACACCTTTATTGTTCTCTTCTTCATCAAAGTAGTCATCTCTCGCATTGTCAGCTAGCCTTAGGCATATCAACCAGAAGATAGAGGCATCTAGAGACCAGTCCTGGCTGTGGGGCAAGTCGTGTTCAAGTTGTGATATACATTGCTAGTCAAGTGCTTGAGCTCAGTGATTGTTGTCCACAACAGCATCCCTTCAGCAAACAAGGACAACCACCTGCTCTCATCACAACAGCCAAGGGAAGGAATATATTTGAATTGTTTGAGAGATAATTAAACAATGAGTCGATCAAGTTAAAAGTGATATCTAATAATGCTCACACAGTTATGTTGAAGAACACAAAGCATTTAGTGTTTCTGAAGAAAGCATTGAGAGGAATAGATTTGTTTTTGTGAAGATGAAATACTGCATATATACTCAACTATGTTAAATTGAGCTTATAGTTGATGAAATTGGTTCCACTCGGTAAAAGAAAGAAACTTGCCGAAATCAGTTAAGAATTGAGTAAAACCTTTTTGTTTTCTGCAATAATACGAAGTATGAAAGCTTTAACACCAAGTACTGCCACTATGATACACATTTCTTAGATGCCAAAAGCCATTGTTCCACCTAAATATGAAACTCTCTTGCCGCAATCAATAGAAAAACCTGCCTTCAGGAGCCAAATGGATGAAGAAAGAGCACGGCACGGTCCAAGGAAATTTATCATTTTCAGGAATCATAGAAATCATCAGAGTCTTTTGTTTTTGTTCCTTTGAAAGATCCTTGTTTTGTTCTCATATACAAATGACAAAAATTTCCATTCTTGTCCACAGTTGGACGGACTGGAGGGAAATTTTATTGTTTAAGCCATGTAAAATTTGCGGCAATTACAATGACAACTTCAGTCTTTTCCCCGAATGTCGCCAACTTCATTTCGTGGAAAGAGGGCATGTTGATGGTTACTACACCTGAGCCAAAACATCAGTCAAAGGGTCTTTCTACTCTGCACCTTAAACTTCAACGATCATAAGACTAGAAGCTTTTTTCCATACAAGGAATACGGGTCGCATCAGCTGGTGTGATGTACAAGCGTAATTTCATCCAAAGGCTACAATCAAGAAATAGATAATCATGTTGAGAATGAAGTGAGCAATGAAATAGCTAAAGAATTTTCAATGAAAGAGCAGTAATATGGAAAACATAATCCAATGCTGATGCAGAAAATGTGATTGTTGGATCATCTGGATACTTGCAAAATACAATTTAACTGCTGACAATTGCTCTCTTCACTAGACAACATATGTCTTTCTCTTTACTGAATAAGTGAACTTTACTTAAGGCTAAACAGATAAATAAACCGTTCCGCCAAGGCAAAACAACAACAATACAAGCACCCAGAGGTAACCTGGTGAGGAATCCAAGAATAGGCTAGGGCCCTTGAACTGTCCATGTTAAAGCTGTGACACTTTTGTGCTGTAACAATGGTAAATTTATTTTGATCATTTTGTTTTAGTTAAAATGTAAATTATGGTGAAATTTAATTTTGGTATATAATTTGGTAATTGATAATGGATGTAGCAGTTGTGATTTTAGTAGTTAATTCCTGCGTAAATAATTTTAACAGTTATATATTTTAAGAATGAAAAAATGTACTTTTTTATTTATCGTTCCCACTTAAACAGAATTCAGAAAGGGAGGCAATTTTTGGCTGTTTAAGTGGGAGAATTCAGAAACGGACAAGGGAGAGGCAGATCGAAATCAAAGTGTCGATCCAAAAAATGCTTTATTTGTCACAACGATGGCCATTTTAGAAGAGACTATCCAGAGAAGAAAAATTGAAAAATGAAACTAAAGCAGGGAGTGCAGATGTCGCTTCTGAAGGGTATGAGAGTGATAAAATGCTGGTTAGGTATCAGACAAAGCTAGTTTAATAATGGGTTCTAGATTCTGGTTATAACTTTCATATGACACCTAATAAGAATCTACTCTACTTTTCAAGAACTGAACTTTGGCAAGGTACTTATGGTAAATAATGCTTCATGCTTCAAGTGGAGATAAAAGTATTGGAAGTGTGAAGTTGATGTTACATGATAGAACTATGAAAACATTGACCAATATTTGCTACATACCCGAACTAAAGAAAACCCCATTTCTCTTAGTACACTTGATTCACATGGTTTTTCCTATAAAGCTACAAATGACGTTTTGAAGGTGATGAAATGATCCTTAGTAGTCATGAAGGGGAGAAATGAAGAATGATGACTTGTATTACAAGGGAATTCGATTACTGGTGTAGTTACAGTTGCATCACCGAAAGTTGCTGATAAAAGTTTAATTTGACTTCAAAGATTAGCATGTCTGAGTGGATGTGGGCTATTTCAATAGACGAATCAGTATAAATGAGAAGTTTTCGTTATTCTTTTGTACATATATAAATAAGTTATGAAATAAATTAATTCTTAATTCAAAATCTCTTTATGATAGATTATGTATGCCTATTTATGAAATTAAAAGTATATATACGTGTTTATTCTTGATTTAAATGAAATGAGAAGTTTTTTGATTGCTTCATAAAAGTGGACGTAGGCTATCTCAATAGCCAAACCACTTTATATATGGTGTTCTTTTTCTTTCAATATTCTGATTTATTTGATCTGTTGGTCTTTGTTCTCCACCAAGCAAAAATAGACAAAACACTAATATAAATAACACTTCCGCTAAACACATATATTGATATCAATGCAAGATTTCCATTCAGCACATATGCCCTCTGCTTTCTCTGTGGGAGGATTTTTTTGTCACGTAAGGAAACGAAACAATAAATATGTTGAAGTAATAGCTTCCAATCAACAAAAGTAACAAAAATCCTATATCAGTAAACTGCAAGTCTACTACTCATGATGCTATTAATTACCAAACATAAAGTCAGGGTCAGTGGTCAGTTGCAACCACTGTTGTTTTTGGGATTTAACATTTTTACCATTCAATAAATAAAGAAAGAAAGGAAGAAAGTATTGGAGTCATCATGGCTTAAATTATTATTTATAATAGTGTGAGATAGGATATATTAGAAATGGAAAGGTGCCGTGTGTGCCTTTAGTTTAGATTCTGGTGCCAGAATTTTAAGACAGTCTTTTCTTTCATTAGATTCATATGGCGGCAACCCAATCACAAGGTTCAGATCGTACCACTGGTACTTTCAACTACTTAACCCATCATCTCTTTATATAGACTTGTGTATATTTCCATCTTGATCTTCAATTTTTGATTTTTATTCTCTTTTGTTGGTGGGTTTCTTCTATTTCACCAAATGGGTCAAAAAATTGATTACTTTAATGTCTTTGGTTGTGTATTGGGTTGTTTTCTTACTTTCGTGAAAAACTTTATATAAACATCAGGTGTTGCTTGTATGATAAGATCTCTTGTTTTTGAGTTCCTGTTAGGTTGTTTTGTTGATATAATTAGTGAAGGGGCTGCGGGGCTTTGATCGTCTGTTGAGATCTGAGATCTGGATATTGCAACATGAGTATAATTATTGCAAATTTTGGATTTTCGTGTGTTCTACTTTAATGGTTTTTCATAGAGAAATTAAAACCTAGATATCGTTTTGCTTGTGAATGTGTTCCTGGAATTTTGTCAGTGCAAGATATAGTATGGGTGCATTAGATGAAATAGATTGTCTATGGAATGAAATTGTGAATGTTGAAGAAGGAAAACAGGCAACATCTGTTATGTACATGGTGAGAAAATTAAATTAGATATTATATAGTAAAATGAATCTCAATTGTTGCGCCAGGGATCATTGAACGTTGGGAAGAACAAATGTTAATTTGAAAAGAATGAAAACTTTGCTTGAGGATATATGAATTATTTTTGCTTTTTGTTTCTTTGGCTGAATAAATTGCAGAAAATCTTGCTTCTGCTTCTTTTGGCATCTCAGACAGCCACTTGAAGCTCACTGAACCTTATATATTATGTTTACACATAGAATTTGGTTGCTGATGAGTGATGAGTGTGTTGTATTTGTTTTCGTAGCTGTGTCCCTTGTCTTTCAGATCTTGGCATTCTAAATTGTTGAGAGGATACAAGGCTGGTTAATCAATAAGCCACAGTCTCTTACATTAAAATCTATGCATGTCCTGTATATCATGCGTGCATAAATGTGCATGCCTGGATTTGTGCGCAAATATTCATTGCTTAAAGTTTTCCTATTCCAGAATTTAGCTTTGGTTGGTCAATTATTTATACTGCCTCTGTTTGTAAGACTCTACTAAGTCACTGAGCATACTGATCATGGATGCAGAAGAGCAACCTGCAGATCCAGATAACATGAAGGAGCAGGTACTTG
Source organism: Mangifera indica (assembly GCF_011075055.1). Classification (NCBI taxonomy): domain Eukaryota; kingdom Viridiplantae; phylum Streptophyta; class Magnoliopsida; order Sapindales; family Anacardiaceae; genus Mangifera; species Mangifera indica. The sequence goes on along the minus strand of NC_058138.1, from coordinate 17,411,787 downwards.
TGAGTCCACTACAAGACCTTCCTTTCTATATTTGTTTTTCTGTAATCATTTTGAAGAAGACATTTGTAGTAACCGTCTTTTGCTTATCTATTGTCAGCCTCTTCCAGCTAAGATTGAGAGCTCAGTTTCTCCTAATTCCTCCCAGGGTGCTGCCACTTTAGGACAGACAAGAGAGACTGCTGCTCAAACAGGTTCCTTTTCAGGTGGAGACCGTTCTGTTTATTCGCCTACTATCTATGCACCACAGGCACAGGGATTCTACTATAGAGGTTCGTCTTTCATTTTTATTGGTCTGTCAAGCCAAAGAAATTCAGCTTGATCAGGCCTTGTTGTTTCCTCCAATAAATATCTAATTCTCTTCTTACGTTTGAAGGAGAAAAAATTATTTATGGTCTTGAAATAACAAGGATTTCTTGATTGTTAATTAACAATTTTCATCCATTTTCTTGGTCATTAAGTGTGTAAGAGGTGGTCTAGATATGATGCATATATCTCAGTAGCATTATAAGAGGTGGTCATTCTTATATTTAATTTGTTTATACCTTGTAAAAAATGACTGAAGTGATCAATGGCTAATTTGTGGTGTGACTCTAGGTTATGATAATTTCATTGGTGAATGGGATGAATATGCCCCATATGTCAATGTCGAAGGATTGGAACTTGGATCTCCCGTCAGTATATTTTCCCTCTACCATGCTTTTGCATTTATTCAACAGTTTAAGCGTTTTGTTCATTTTGTCTGATCTTTGATATAATTAGGGGGTTTACAATGACAATCCTTCACTTGTCTTCCATGCTGGATATAGCTACAGTCCGCAAATGCCATATGGACCATATTCCCCTGTCACTACACCTTCTGTAGGTGGAGATGCAAACATGTATTCACCCCAGCAGTTTCCATTCTCTGGGCCACCTTATTATCAGCAGTTGGTTCCACCTAGTATGCCGTATATTACTCCACCAACTCCAGCATCACAACCAGAGATTACCACTTTACTGAGTGCTGACCAACAAAATGACAATATGCTATATGGACCACGTCCTGGTTATCCTCCACCAGTGGGATCTTTCAGTAGAGGCAGCATACCTGGGAATCCTGGTGTGCTTGGCTTTCATGATTTACAGCAGGGGTTTGACGGACTGAGATCTGGAGGACTTTGGTCAGATTGGTCAAAACCCTCTGATAGACAACGGCCTCTGACACCAATATCACCTGCTGTATCTCCACAACCAGTTGGCACATTTGGGTCATTTGGGCAGAATGTTCCTATGGTTGGTTCTACCTCCAATATCTTATGACGTTCTTTTAATTGTTTAACATAATCAATCCGTAACAACATGCATTTGAACTTCAAGCAGCATGCTTTGTACTGTTATTTTAATGCTGACAATTAAATCTAATTTTCTTCAGGCATCCCAACAACAAAGATCAGTCTATGGGTTTGGATCTGGTTTGAACTCCTACAATAGAGGCTATATGCACAGTGGTTTTAACCAGGGCTCCAGTTTTGGTAGTGCATCTATTTCTACGCTGGGAATGAGCAATCGGGCCTGGGTTTCTGTTGACAATAGCAAACGACGTGGGAGGGGTAATGGCTCTCTTTGTGGTTGCAATGGTAATCTTGATATACTTAGTGAGCAAAACCGGGGACCAAGGGCCTCAAAGCCTAAGGGTCAAATGACTGAAGAACAAGGATCTTCTGTTGATAATAACAAATTTAGCAAGGCTACTGTCAAGATTCTTGATGAGTCATACAACAGGCCAGATTTTGTCACTGACTACAAAGATGCTAAATTTTTCATCATCAAGTCATATAGTGAAGATAATGTTCACAAGAGCATCAAGTACAGTGTCTGGGCCAGCACACCAAATGGGAACAAAAAGTTAGATTCTGCTTATCATGAAGCTAAAGAGAAGCAAGAGACATGCCCAGTGTTTCTCTTCTTTTCGGTAAATACTTTTATCCTCTAGACCAGGCCAAGAATACCAATTGGAACAAAATAAAATTAATGCAAACAATGAAATGATGTTGGTATTAAAAATTAGCATCAGTTTTGCATTCGTTGGTTACTTTTAAATGGACCAAGTCTCATTAAGTAGTCATATTTTTTTCATGTTGAGCTGTTTCATAGAATACAATGTCCATTAGTTTCATTTTAATTTTTGTTTTTGAAGGATTATTTTTCGTGAAAATATATGTGGTAAATTTTTGCTTTACATTAGTTTAGGGTGTTGATTTGTGCATTAATCATCTATGGTTTTTGGATGACTACCTTATTTTTTTTTTTCTGTAAAATACTATTGTCAAAAGTGATACTTTTGAAGGATAATTTATTTTAAAAATCTTGTCAGCACTATGTGCTTCATCTTTTTCTAGGGGTGGTGTTTTGCTAGATGTCATCATTGATAGTTTGCTGATGTTCTGATAATGACACTGTTGCATGTCCCAAAAGATTGGTTTCTGCTAGGGAATGGTTAGCAATCTTGGCTTCAAGCAAGACAATTTGAGCAGAAATAACTTGTCTAACCTTCTCTATAGAACTCTTTGACGGTAAAGGATTGCTTAAAAAGGAACTTTAGCTGCTTGTTAGCATACATTTTTGTAGCCTTTTGCTATTGTTGTTGCGCTTCAAAACTTCCAATTTCTTCTTTTGCATTCTCCCTTGCTTTTTGTTCCTCAGAAGATTTTTTATGCAATCAAATGCAGGTGAATGCTAGTGCTCAGTTTTGTGGGGTGGCTGAAATGGTTGGGCCTGTTGATTTTGAAAAGAGTGTGGATTACTGGCAGCAAGATAAATGGAGTGGACAGTTCCCAGTCAAGTGGCATATTATTAAAGATGTTCCAAACAGCCAATTCCGTCACATTGTACTTGAAAATAATGACAATAAGCCTGTGACCAACAGTCGAGATACTCAGGAGGTATGAGTTCATTTGAGCTTCTGGGAGCAATCAAACACTTAATTGTTTTCCTAACAATTTAGGGGCTATTTAGTCACAAACTGGATAATTTGTTCTTTCTCTAGATAAGCCTAGGAATTTAGCTTCCCTCCCTCGCAATTGCAGCTCCAACTTTCATTTCCTAATAAACTTGAAGCTTTTGTGAACTAATTAGTTATTCTTTTCTGGTAAAATCTATGGTCCTTATTCTCACTGCTGAAAAAAAACTCATGTCAATGAGTAATCCTATATTTTGATCCTAGGGACCTTGTGTATTCAGGTGGTACTCATGCAACCAGGACATCTCTTTTGGTTCCAAATAGATCTCTCATTAACGTATGCATTACCTGGCTGAAACCTGAAATTGTAAAAAATCGTATTGGAAGTATCTGCTCATAGGGATCCTAGTTTCTGAGATTTTAAATCATTTCTAGATACGTGAGTCTTGTTTATATCTACCCTGTTTTTCCTATGATTCATTCCATCCCCTGTGTCCAAATAAGATGTCATGGCAGAGGTTGTGTATAATTTTCTCACATATTCTCACAGAATTTTGTTTTGATCTGTGTTATTGCTCTTACGGATGAACATTATTTTGCTTCCTTCAGACTAACATAAAATGTTTTGCAGGTAAAATTGGAGCAGGGAATTGAGATGTTGAACATCTTCAAGAATTATGAAACCGATATGTCAATCCTAGACGATTTTGATTTCTACGAAGATCGTCAGAAAACCATGCAAGAAAGGAAGTCAAGACAGCAAGCTAGCCTGATGACTGTAGGATTAGTTGGAGAAAATGATCATAGAAATGCTGTTACATATTCTACTGATTTCATCAAGCAGATGTCTAAGAGCTTTGCTCAAGTTGTTCGCTTGGACGAGGGTAATAAACAAGGCACTGGTACTGAAAGACCTACCTCTGCCTCTGAAGGTTCTTTGGGTGCCAGAGTTACACTAGAAGATGCCCGCCCAGCTACTGTATCTTCTGCTCAAATTGGTTAGGAAAGAAAATCTGTGGGGGGGATTGAGTATGTGACGAACTTCAATTCTACTCTCTTTACTTTTTAATTGTTTTGTGAAAGGTAGATCCTTGATGTCTTCGCGTTCATTGGAGTGCTTTAGTAACTGAATGAACGGTCTTGCAAGTTTTACAGGCTGACAAGCTTCTTGTATAATATGTCCCCAAGTTCCGCTTCTTAATTGTAGTCACTAGGGCCTGTCTCTTTCTTTACTTTTTGAATGAGTGTAGTTGCATATAGATATTGGCTGACGTCTTGCATTTGTAAAGTTCCATATCTTTTCAGGCAGTTTAATAATGGAATACAGTAGAAGGCGTTAATGCAAAACTTTTTCGTTACATTTCTTTTAATGATCCATAATTTGGTCCATTATAATGGCTACTGTTGTTGAGGAAAAACTTATGCAGTTCCTTGGGAAACATAGCTCTACATTTTTTTGACAGGAAACAAGCTAGTGAGGGCTGATGGTATGTCATTATCTATGTTGAGTTATTGTTTTAGTGACATGGAGGTACATGCTGTTATTGAAGAACATGACAAGTATGGAATTAGTGACACTATTGTGGCTTTATTTGTTTTCTTATTATTTATGAAAGCATTTGTTTTATCTTCCTGTTTTCATTTTAAAGAAAATTACGGAATAGAAAGGTCAGTAGAAGTTCTGGAATTGGTAGAACCGCATGCATACGCAAAGTCTTAAGAGTGACTGCATTTAGACAACCTCTCTGAAGGTCTTTTTTTGGTAGGATCATGATTTTGGGCAATGGATTTTTATTTTTATATATATTTTTGATGTAGTTAATGTAAAATTTATGGAAGGACTATTGGTTTTTGTCTAGTGGATTTAATACAGTGAAGTTTGTAGAACAACTCCCTGACTGTATATTCTAGTGGCAACATTGTTGTTAATACTTTTCTTTCTTCATATTTTTTTCTTAGTATAAACTATTTGTTTTATTCTTGGAGTTTTCATATTTCTCCCTCCATGTTTCTTTGGCTCTCATGATTGTTTATCAGGGGCAGAAAATAAATTTGAAATGTAACTGGGAATTCAATCCCATTCAGTGTGATATCTCATACTCATTGAATGTTTTGTTGCAATAAAATTATATACACTCGTTTTTTGATATTCAATTAAATATTTAAATGATATATCATCGTATGACTGAATGTTATATTATTTAAATATTTAATTATGTATTCAAAATTATGTATATTAAGGATTGCTCTTCTACTTGTTTGCATTTTTTATGGCATGAACCTTATCAAGAATCCATTTGTGGCTTTGAACTGCAGAAGTTAAGCGAACAACTTTCAGTATGGTTGTGTTCTCTTGTGGCTGGGAGTAAGAATTAGGAATATTTTAAACAAATTTTAATATTTTTCACTTAATATTTACTTATTTTTATATCTGGTTGACGGAGGACAGCTCTGCGAACATGGAAGTCGTGAAACTTAAGAAGAGTTGAAATCCCATGTGTGGATTATAGTCTTAATTTATAATCTGCATATGGAAAATCTTATAATCTGAATGAATTTAAGATAATAGATGAGTGAAGTAAAATGAGCAGAGATCACGTTTTTTTATGCATGAAGATAAGTGGGTAGGGTTTCGTGCTTGTGCATATCCTCTTATCCATGAAAATGACAATATCAATCATATGCATCTTTTGTTTTGGCGGCTATGTGAAGACGGGATATTCATGATAATTGATTTGCCTTTCCCTTGAATGTTCTCCACCGTAAACACACACAGGGCTTCATATTTTCTTAAAATTCACATCCTTGTTTTACTGATGAATTTTCGTTTGTTAAAACAATACGAAGTGACCCTTTTTCATATACACGTATAAAAGACATAGAAATAGGTTAAAGGTGTTAAAAGAGCTAACCAAGACGCACAATTACAGTCTGCCAAGACCGCCAACATCGAAACTGTCCCCTAAAGAAGAGGTATCATGTGGTCACGATGATGTAAATACACAAACACAAGCAAAGCCAAGCCAACCAAAGAGAGATGGATCAAATCTCGGTTTCATCTTCTTACGACTTCTGGCGTCAAAACCTTTACGGAGGTTATGCAAGTCTCGTCGCTTTACTCATCATTCTCTTTTACCAACTCTTCAAATTCTCTTTTTTCCTTTCCCCTTCTCGCTTTAGAATTACATCACGCAGTATTTCTTCCCCTTCTTCTTCTCCTGCTTCATCTATTGATGTGGCTTCTCAGTCAAGGTAATTCTTTTAATATTCTATATTCTGTTCTTGTGTTGTGCATTTATGCATCTTATTTTTGTTGGGGTTTATCTCTACTGGGTTGGTTTGTTTTACTCTTAAGAATTGTGTTCAAATTTCTCCACTTTCTTCATTGTTCTTATGCTTTGGTGTTTATCTTTATTGGGCTGCCCTCATGTGTCTGTAATTTACTGCTGAAGGCATAATTTCTCGTCTAAGTGTCTTTTTTCTTCAATTATTTATGTGATTATCTGTCTTTGCTAACCCTATTTTTCTTATCTCATAGCTCGATAGTTGATTCTGTAAGGACTTGAATTTCAACTTAATTGAACTATTATGCGTGAATGCGTTCTAATTGTGAAATCAAATTTTTATATCCGTATGTCCTAAAATTTTACTTTTGCAGTATATCGAAGATTGTTTCAGATGCAGATTTAAAGTTCTTAATAGAAAATCTGGAGGAGAAATTCAATCAAAATGAGAAATGGGAAAATGTAGTCGACAAAAGAAACAATCTTGTGTCCTACACTGCAAAATGCTGCAGACCCAAGGTTACCTCTCTTGTGCTTGTTCCGTCTTGAAAGTTTGAAACATTCAAATGATTATGAGCTGCGCCTTCATTCTAGATTATAAGAAATTTTTTTCATTTTTCAACCTATTCTTGTGGGTAAAAACTGTGTCCCTCTTGTTCTCTCTTCGATGAACAGCCTTTATTTGTTAACTGAATAACGAAAATGAAGTTCCATACGGTAACCATAAAATGAAGTTTCTTCATAGTTGAATTTGTTTCTTTCTTTGTGTTGTGTTACAAGTTCATTTTGGTCTTTTGATAGCATTTAGTTTGGATTCCTTGTTAAACATAGGATTAATGGAACCATTTCCATTTTGCTGCTTTTATGAATTAAAGTAATTGACTTGGATTGCTGTTTCTTTGTTGTTGCCTGAAGGATGGTCCTCTGAAATACTTGAGTGTCACAGTATTTGAAAATTGCTCCCCCGACGTTCTAAGGGATTTTTACATGGACAATGATTACAGAATGCAGTGGGACAGGACTGTTGTTGACCATAGGCAACTGCAGGTTGATAGAAGCAATGGAACTGAAATTGGCCGTACAATAAAGAAATTTCCACTCATGACACCAAGGGAATATGTATTGGCTTGGAGACTATGGGAAGGAAGAGATGAAACTTTCTACTGTTTTACCAAGGTGATGTCAACATAATTCAACAAAATCTTGTGACAACTAACTACATGTGTTGACATATTAATTTGAAATCTCTTGTGAAATATGTGCCTTTCAATCTTTTCAGATAGCTACTCATTTTGTATTATTATATTTAGTGGAAAATGTGTGCTTCTGCATTTTTTCCTTATTTTAAAATTTTTTAAAGTTCTGTTGTTGTTTGTTCAATATATATTCTAAGTTCTTACATCTATGAAAGAGAAGGTGATTAGGCTTTGTGTGAAATAAATGAAATGACTGGCAGTAACCTCTAAAATGAAAAAAAAGCACAGTTAAATTCTCTGGTTGGCCAATTGTTACTTGTGCATCTAATGGTTATTTATTTTTGCTGCAATTTTAGGAGTGGAGAGTTTTGAGATGTTTATCCACAAAGTCTTATTTCAACTAGTATAACTTTTCATTCTAACTTTTTTTATGGCCATAATTAGGAATGTGAACATCCTTTGGCTCCACCACAGAGGAAGTATGTCCGTGTGACTTATTTTAGATCTGGATGGCGTCTACAAAAGGGCAAGTGTTTTAATTACTATTTTTCCCAACTCAAATCTAGCATTTATTAGTTTCCGTAGTGATTTTATTCCACTTTACCTCTTTCTCTTAGACACATACTTACAATCAATGTTTTTAGACCTGAACTGAGTATTAATCGAGTGAAGGGGTCAGTTTAGGTCAACTGAAAATCAAACCAATTATTGTTAAAATAAATAATAAAAATAATATCCAAAACTATTTTGTCTATTTAATAATTAAATGTTAAATCTGAATAACATTTAATCAAAATTGAATTTAGCTTGATGGTCAAGCATGTCCATCTTTACTTATTAGGTGTTGGATTCAAACCCCAACAATCAAACTGTGAATCGAGATGGTTCTAGCAGTTCAACTGTAGTTCACCCTACTTTTGAAGTCTAACCTGAAATTGGGCAAGCTTGGATTGTGCTTGCCCTTGGGTCCCAGTTGGATTCGTCCAATTGATTGGTCCGATCTAGTTTTTAAATCCATGCTCACAGCCATAAACATTGTGTATCATGTTTATGTTTAGGATTTGTTTTGTTTTCTATATGTTGTGGGAAGATCTATCTATGCTTACACTTCAAATTCAATTGTACAAAATGTAGCTATCAAAGGGTAAATTTAATTCACCTTTCATGAGGTTTGGCCTAATTATAGGTGAATCCTCTTGGTTTTAGAAAACAGATGGAGAGATTCTCTCTTAATTAAAGGTAGAGATCCTCCCTCTTGGACTAGATTCTAATAAAATTTACCTTTATAAAAAAAATTTCGTTGGTGTGTGTAGTGGAACTGTTTGCATAGTATCTGTGATTATGACATGTTGGTTGTTAAAGGAAAGGGAAAGGGAGTTTGATCAATTTGTAACAATTTCTTTTAATTACAGTACCTGGTAGAACTGCTTGTGAGATCAAAATGTTTCACCAAGAAGATGCTGGTTTAAATGTTGAGATGGCAAAGCTGGCTTTTAAAAAGGGAATATGGAGTTTCGTGTGTAAAATGGATAATGCACTACGCAAATACACTGTGACCAATCATCCTCAGACAAGTCCTGTTTCAGCTGTCAGTCTGATTGAAAAGGTTTGGACTGAACAATATTTATCTTTAATATTTTCTTGAATATGAGAAATTCAGTTGATATGTTATAACTCATGTTTAATACAGTGACCAACGAGAGTTCATCTCTTATGTTAGTTCATATTGCCTGAATACAACCTCTTTGAAATTATGTTTCCATTTAATCTATGGCTTAATGTACTGTTGTCGTTTTATCTATAACACAGCTAGGTGCACTGTTCAAAAGCCAGTATAATGATCATTTACAGTATTCAATGTCTGAAAAGCTTATTCTTTTGACTAATTGTGATCAAATTTGCTTCATTAATGTAAGAAAAAATGCTGTATGGAAGTAATGAGTTGCCTTACTAAAACGGAGAGTTGGCGGAAAGTGAAAGAGCAGATAAATTTGGTTCATATGTTTTGCTTTTATTAACACAAACTGAGTCAGAGTAGGAATATGAGATTGTTTCTTTACCTGGATGTATTCTTTATTTCAATGGTTGAGACAACTAAAGGTCTTTGCCTACAATTTGTAAGGTCGTGTTTCTGGTAGTTGATTCTGGTTGACCTGTTATCTTAGCTAGGGCATTTAGTTTTCATTGGTTTTCGGAATTGCGAATATGGGACTATATAGAGGTCCAAGTTCAAAATGATCTTATAACTCGTGTTTTCTTTATTTGTGTCTGCATGTTTCCGCATATGCTAATTTTTTTTCCCTGTTCCACCTGCATATGTAGTTTCCCGTTGGATTAGAAGCAATGAATTCTCCACAAAGTGCAGAGGCAGTTCCCATCGCTGGGTACCCTGGTGAAGCCAAACAGAAGAGATTAACTAGAAGGCCGTCGAAGGAACTGTTGGCTAAAGGTTTGCTAATTCTCGGGGGTGCAATCTGCCTGTCTAGAGGTCACTCTGCGTTGGGTGCTAAAGTTGCTATGGCTTATATATTAAAAAAGCTGCATAAGCGTGGCACACCATCCAGCCAAAATGGGGCAGGTTGAACTTGAGCTAAACAACATTTCTATGTTATCACAACCAAATTTCTTGGTTGTTTGCTTCCTACAGTCGTACTAAACGGCTATCAGCTGCAATACATGGAGTCTAAGAAAGACTTTTAACTAAATATATGTAATAAACTCTGTTTAACTTGTTCTTCTTTGGTGTAAATATAATTGAAAATAGTTCTGAATTTTGCATAAGGAATGAAGTTTAAAAAGGTTCTGAGATGAGATTGAAATCTAAATGAAAGAACATTTAGATGTGAGAGGTATATATGTGTGTGTGTGTCGTTTTCTTGCCTTCCTATTCCACCAACCATAAAACCATTTCTAACAACGTTAGTCGGGCCGTTTCTACATTTTTAACATGAGCAAAAAAATTGAAGGGCTTAATAATTGATCTTAAGGAGAAAAGGGTGTCCATGGAATTGAATAAAAAACAAGAAAATGATATTTTAAAAAAAAAAAGAAGCAAATTTGGCAAAAAGGGCAGACAGAGATGTGTAGGAAAAGATTGAAAATGGAAATTAAATATACAGAGAGACGTGTGTTTGAGTTGAATGGTGTTGAGCATGAAGATGGTGACGTTTAGTAGACATAATTTGCGAAGAAGACAAGATTCAGTTTGAGGGAGGGAGCGTGATTAATATAAATGGATGGTGTCTACAAAACAGTTGAAATACGCGGGCATTGAATTTCTAAGTCCGAAAAATATTCACAACTATCATTTCTCTCTTACTTCTCCTTACCTTTCGCTACCTCCATCTCTCTCTCTCTCTGCAATTTCATGAAACTTTTTTTATTTTCACTCTCTTTCTCTTCTTCACCTTTTTCAGCCTTTGCTTCTCTTTTATTCTTTTTATGTTGCTTCTCCAAACTTAGCTATCATATGTCAAACAAAAAACAAAAACCCCCCTTGCTGGTGAAAAATAAAAAAAGCTTCAACGAATAAATCTAGGAGAGCCAATTTGTTTTTGGAGGTTGTTATTGTTCATAGATGAACAGCTCTTCCTCCTTTAGATTTCTCCATTCTTTTCTTGATTCAGATGCGGACTTAGGCAGGAGTTAATAATATCACCTTCTTTTAATTTGTTGCTTTGAGAGGAAAAAAAAAAGAAACATGTTTTATACTCTTCTTGTGATGATCAGATTCCTCATTTTCTCTCTTGGGATCCTTGCTACTCATGTCCTTTCAAAGACAGACCCCAGCGATGGTATATTTATGCGCATTCATTCATTTTATCTTCTTTTTTTCTTAAACAATTTTTATATATGGCCATTCTTCTCTTGATCTCTAATATGATCATGAATGTGCTTTGAATTAGAAATTATTTGCTTTTTTTTTTTTGGTTAAATGCATAAGGAACTGGAACGGGGTTTGTCAATGAATGCTTTTTTATTGATTATTGATGAACTAACAATATCATTCATTATCTACCCTGTTTGTTTCCAGCGATAATCTCGAGGACAAGCAGAAAGAAAATTCTGTTTCAAAGATGTTTTTTTATATTCTTTCATTTTTACCAATTCCTATAACATTCATTGTCTTTGAAAAACATACATTGCTCCATAATTAGCTTTTTTATGCTTTCTTGGTGAGTTTCTCTGCTAATATCCAGTATTATATATGCTGCCAAAATTTACATTTTTTTTTGCTGGAACAAATTAATTTATTGAGACACAGGACAATGTCTCCAAGAATCTAATATTTGCTAACATATAACTGTAATTTGCAGCTTCTGCACTTAATGTAATGTTTATCAGCTTAAATTCTCCTAAAAAACTCAGTGGTTGGAAAGCCAAAGGTGGTGACCCTTGTGGAGATTCATGGAAAGGGATTACCTGCTCAGGCTCTAAAGTAACTGAAATGTATCATGTTAATCCTAGCTTTATTTGATTCAGGGCTTATAGTTAACATATTTGATAGGATGTGTCTGAAATTTCCTAGTAAAAATTATAATTTTGCAGAAACTTATCTGGCCTTGGACTCAGTGGGCAAATGGGTTACCAGCTATCAAACTTGAAATCTCTCACCACCCTGTGAGATTTTTCTTCTCAAGTAGTAGCACATTTTATTTTTTTTACTTATTTACTAAAAGGACATCTTCTCAAGGAAATGCACTTTGTCTTAGTACAGTGATATGAGCTCAAACAACTTCAAGGATAGCATACCATATCAACTTCCTCCAAAACTCAAATACCTGTAAGTCATCTGCGAACTTTTTTGCATTTTTGCATATTAATTGTTTCACCCCGGAAAAACAGAATTTGGAACAAAATGGATGATATGGTGAAGCTACTTTTATCATAATACTGAGTTGAATTTTGTCATATCTTCACTTGAATGACTGCATGCTAATCTTATGAGCTTGTTGTTCAGGGACCTTTCTAAAAATGGCTTCAGCGGTAGTATGCCTTATTCAATCACTCAGTTATCAGAGCTCAAGTACCTGTAAGAAAACTTAACCAGTAATCTTTGTGCCATAGCTTTCCCAATACGGGCTTTTGTTTCTCAATATTATGTTGGCGATTGCAGAAATCTTGGACATAATCACTCAACGGGCAAGTCAGAAACTTAATAAACTTGAATCAATATAACTAGTCCTAACATGGAAGAAAATGGATTTTTTTTCTCTTCCTGATGCTTCCATCTGTTACGAGCAACTTAATTATAGTCCAAGAAAAGCAAGCTATTGATCTTGCATTAAGTAACAAAATGCCAAACTCTTAATCGTTAAAATTCCAGTTGGGAGATAGTTCATAGTATGAAATGCAAGTACTAAATAGCGGTTAAGAATCATTGTTGATTTGTTGAGGTGAGAAGTTCTTTCATGGAAACAACCAACTGCCATTGTTGAGTTGAAAATACAATGTTAGTTTAAGAAAAGCAAGCTACCATAGAGCTTTATTCACTGAAAGGAAGGTAAGATTTGTGAGTTATAAGCTGATCCTGTACTTTGATCACCCTTTGTTCTGCACTATATTGGGAAAGTTAAAGTAGAATGGACGATGGATGATTCTGCTTGATTGAGGTTGCCACTTCTGGGGTTCTAAAGGGTAGAAAATATAGAGTACAAGATAGTGTAAAATGAGTAAATAATAATCTCACATTTCATCAAAGAAATAATTACATTTTATCATCTTCATCTTCCTTTGTAAACTCATAGAGAACAAGATTTTCTTAAAATTGCTTTGGATAAATTATGTGGTTTTCCATTGGCAAGTATCTGCCTATTTCGATCTTGTATTCTAGTTTTCTAATTCATAAGTTGGCGTACAGGGATCTATCCATGAACAAACTGTCAGGTGAACTACCACAAACTTTTTCATCACTCTCAAAACTTAAAAAACTGTAAGCAGCACTTACATTTTACATTTAGATAGGTAAGTTGTTGTTCCATCTTTTGGATCACTTTGAAACAAATTTTGTTCTTTGTACAGATTCTTGCAAAACAATCAATTTACTGGTTCTATAAATGTCCTTGCCAGTCTTCCTCTAGAGAAATTGTAAGTGGAGCAGTTTAAAATGTTGCAAAAGTGATACCAATATGTCCTCTTGTTTGAGTTATTCCGTTTCCCAATTGGTTTGTACCTTTTTACATACGTTTAACAGAGTTTGATCACTTTTTGGTTTCTTTTTATTCTGAAAATCCTTTTTGATTATCAAGGAAACAAAGCTTCAGAATATATATATCACATTCTTCTGATGCATTTGTGATTACTTCTATAAAAATGGTTTCAAACTGAACGTGCTGAAGCAAAATGGGACTCTTACATGCTAAATGCTTATTCTAATAACAACTCAGGAATGTTGAAAACAACAAATTTACTGGCTGGGTCCCTGAGGAATTGAAGGATATTGCTAAGTGAGTGCCCTTTTGAAATTTGCATAGGATTGAGATTGATATCTTAACTTGTTCTTTTCTGACAATGTTTTATTGTTCTTTTTGTTGCCTCCAGAACTGGTGGAAATAATTGGTCATCTGGGCAGGCACCTCCTCCTCCTCCTGGTGCAAAGCATGTTGCCAAGAAAAGTCCGGCAGACTCTTCTGATGATAGTTCTTCTTTGTCATCTTTAATTATAGCAGCATCAGTTTTGGGTGGATTGACACTAGTTGCTGTTCTGATTGCTCTGTTTACAAGAAAAAAGTCTTCTCCATCTTCTCATTATTTTGATGAAGAGAGGGCTAGCCAAGGAAGAGCCTTTACCCCCCTTGCATCACAGGAACTATCCAAACACCAACAGTCTTATAGCATTGACAACACATCTGATTTTTCTGGTAATTTGGCAGGTGATTATTTGTTTATGCCTCATGAGTTGGTGATTGGTTATAAGATTTTTCATTATTCTTTGAGTTATAATCTACTCACTGATGATATTTGTCTTCTTATATCCATTTGAAACCTCATAATAATTGGTGACAGGGAAGAGAACATTTTATCCTCCACCTCCTCCAACTGACTTTTTAAAGTCTTTTGAGAGAACTACTTCAGTTGATCTTAAGGATCACCTTGCTGATAGGGATTATATTCCTCATAAGGATCCCCTCACTGACAGGACAAACTCTCTCCATGACAATGAATTTGCAAATCGTCTTAAAGCCAAAAGAACTACCTCTGCTCGTGTCATAGTGTATTCTTTGACAGATTTGCAGACAGCTACTGCTAATTTTGCAACAGGGCGCCTTCTTGGTGAGGGGACTTTTGGGCGTGTTTATAGAGCTAAGTATCCTGATGGGAAGGTATGCTTTTGGTTGGTAATGTTATTGGAATTTCTTTATCCTTTCTTTCTCAAGTACAGACTTTCCTGTGGATCTTTGCACTTATATAATATCTGTAGCTGCTGACAATTTTATCAATTGGAGTTTGATTTACTGATTTCTGGGACAATATGCATTTTAATAACTGCATCTACTGTCTGTTTATCAGGTGTTAGCTGTGAAAAAGATTGATTCCTCTCTTTTTCAAGGAAATAAAGCTGAAAAATTTTCAGCACTTGTTGCAAACATCGAAAAGATTCGTCACATGAACATCGCTGTACTTGCTGGTCATTGTTCAGAACAAGGGCATAACTTATTAGTTTATGAGTATTTCAGGAATGGCTCACTTCATGAGTTTCTACACATGACAGACGACTTCAGCAAACCACTAACTTGGAACACAAGAATCAGAATTGCTTTGGGCACAGCCCGGGCTATTGAGTAAGTCCATATATATACGTACATTGATACTCAACTTGATTCATAATTTAGCATAATAGCCTATGATAAATTTTTTGTTTAGGTATCTCCATGATGCTTGTTCTCCATCTTTACTGCACAAAAATATCAAGTCGTCTAATATATTGCTTGACCTTGAGCTCAATCCTCACCTCTCGGACAATGGCTTCGCAAGCTTTCATGAGGTTATTATTTCTAGAAATTAAACATATTTTGGTATTTTAAGCATAGTTTGAACTGGAGTTGCTATTAGTTTTACAAAGGCCTGCCTGCCAGTGGAGCTAGTCATGTGGGTGAATTTTTCTGTTCAGGATACAAGCAAAAACCTTGGTGTGGGATATAACGCTCCAGAGTGCACAAGGCCATCAGCTTATACAGTGAAGAGCGATGTTTACAGTTTTGGGGTGGTAATGTTGGAGTTACTGACAGGACGGATGCCTTATGACAGGTGATAGCAAAATCCACATATTCACTAACATAGTATACAAAATCTTGTTACCTAACATTGCTATATATGTTGTTTCCACTTTCCAGTAAAAAACCAAAATCTGAGCAATGCCTAGCCCAGTGGGCTGCTCCGCAGCTACATGACATCAATGCATTGGGAAGAATGGTCGATCCTGCACTGCGAGGACTCTACCCTCCCAAGGCCCTCTCCAGATTTGCTGATATTATTGCCCTCTGTGTTCAAGTGAGAATTAACCTCATTTTCAAAAATCATACTTACAAGTAACATCATCTTTCTTTCAAATTTTTTGCTACATATTATGACAATTTTGGTTGTGTTTCTGTACTAGCCCGAGCCTGAATTCCGGCCAACTATATCAGAGGTAGTCAGGGCATTGGAACGTGTGGTGCAACAATCAAGTATGAACATGAAAGACGATCTTACAGCCTCTTGTCGGACAGAGGATTCCGACTGTTATTGATGATGAGTCTTCTATTAATTTATAACATATTTTTTTTAATTTTTTGTACAACAGGTTCGATTGAAGGAGAGTCATTCTGATCTTGTTCTTTATGCCTCCTGAATATATGGCATTGATAGTTAGAAAAATTTAGATACAAGTTTTAAGTTCCGAAGGCCGTTTCTCACTTTTGCTGTTTTGATTTTACTGTTATGTGTTTGTAATTGTAAATGCACCAAATATGTGTGCAAGTTTTGGAAACCAATCAATTATTTAAATTTTTTATTTCTGAAGCATATTTAGTTTTTGGTAATTAAATGGTTGGCCAAAAGACTTATTCTCACCGAAAGTTTAGTATAAACTCAAACTCACACACTAATTTTTAGAAATCTAAATATTTATTTGTCTATTAAATTTTGTTATTACTATGAAAGATAAAATTATCATTTTTAAATTTAATTTAAACTCATATTTTATAAATACCTTTAAGTTTTAAAATTTTTATTTTTTTCTCTCTAACTTCATATTTTTTAGGTTTAAAAACTAATTTTTTCCCTTTAAATCTAAGATTGTAAACTTTCATCTTCTTATATAAAGACCGTTCGTTTTCATCTTTTACAAAGACGATTGAAGAAGGAAGGGAGAGTGACTGGGAGGGAGAGTCAACGACAAAGGGAAGGAGAAAAAAAATCTTAAAGAGGAAATGATCACTTTTTAAACTTTGGATAAAAAAAATTATTAGATTTTTAAACTAAAAAGAGAAATACAATAAAATTTTAGTTTTTTAAAAATATTTTTAATTAAATGATAATTTTATCTTTAATTATAATAGTAAAATTTAAGAGACGGGTAAATATTTAAATTTTTAAAAGTTAACCTATGTGAGAGGATTTATGTCAAATCTTGGATGGGAAAAGTCTTTTGGCGTGAATTGTAATTTAGCAGACAAGGCTTCAACAAATTTATTGGATGACTTAAATTGATTCAAGATCTTTGGCTAAGCAGACAAGGCTTGCCCTTTTAACTTTTGATTTTTTTCCAAGTTTCAATTTTCACGTAATCTTGCAAACTCCATCAATATAACGGTGGCATATGCATATGAACTTGTACTAATCAACAAAGATTAACACATATTAATGCCACCGTCACAAATTTAAAAGATTCGGACATAGACTTTTGATATTTTTAAACACCATATATAACTTTATTTCAAATTAGAAACGAAAATTCTCATACCTCTTAGCTTATGGGTTTTTTTTTTTTTTTTAATTTTATTAATAAAGGCTTGCTTTTGGTAGGTTCCTTCACGTAGGATAATGCGCTTGATAAAGACTGACCACCAACTACAAGTATACACATACACATGCTATTACATGAATGTGTACATTTATTGATTATGGTTTATGGTTGGCCTTAAAAAACCCAAAAAGGCAGATTTAATAAAATTTGTCATTGACAGCTCAATTTGGGATACAAAATAAATGTTAGAGAAATAAAGAATCCAATTGATGGGGAATATGAGAGTAACTTGTTGGAATTATTTATTTAATTCTAATATTAGATCTATATATTAACAACGATACCCAACATATTGTTGATGATTTAGGTCATGTGATTAGAACCCATTTTGTTATAATAAAATAAGGTTATAAAGTTTTTTAGGCTTTAAACACATCTCATTAATATTATTTTGATATGGGTTTTGTAATATATATAAACTATATTATTAGATTTTATTATTTATGGTGGGGTGATATAAAATTTAATAATTTTAATATTATTACATCCCATCATTGAATAGTTTGAGAGGATGGGTTGATATAAAATGTAATAATGTTAGTATTGTTACATCCCATTATTTATAATATATTTTAAACAGTAATAAATAGGTTGAGGTCTCATTCTAACCCTTAATTTTTCAACTTGCATTATTATACACATTTCATCATTGAATAGTTTTAAGAGTCTTTCTCTGCAAGTGGGTTTTAGGCGTGGAAGATAATCAGCCACACGACTTTGCGTTACTATGGATTTAGATGTGCTCCCGAAACTAAATCTTTCTTTATTGATTAGACATAAAATCTTAGTTTGGTGAATATAGTTCAATCTCATTATTAAAAATTGTAAAAATTAAAGTTTCACAGTTTGACTGCATCTAATGTTACGGATTTAGTCTCGCTTC
The DNA here is from genome assembly GCF_011075055.1 of Mangifera indica. NCBI lineage: Eukaryota > Viridiplantae > Streptophyta > Magnoliopsida > Sapindales > Anacardiaceae > Mangifera > Mangifera indica. Next base: position 17,393,480 of record NC_058138.1, on the reverse strand, counting down.
TGTCAATCTGGATTGTAATAAGCAAGTATAATTGTTGATATTGAGGCCGAATCTCGTAAGTGATTGTTGATATTGTAACAATTTTTAGACAGAAGCATTGATGGCAGAACAATTGAATCCATCATTGATGGTTTATACTTTATTATTTGTTATTGTATATATGTATGTACATATATTTAAACAGACTTGAAAGATCATATTAGACATTAGCTGTATCCTTTTTTAGGGCAAATTAAGTTCTTTTTATATATATATATTTTTTTTATAGGTCAATAGGTTTGGGTCATTTCAGAATTATTATGGACCAAATTCAACGGCCAATTAAGTTTGGGTTAAGTTGGGTGTTGAGTTATTTGAATGGTCAAGCAGATTTATCAGACCCTATTCATATCTGACTAGAATCCATATTTTTTTTTTTCTGATTTTCATTCCATATTTCAATGTGAATTGACATGATATATCGCCTAAGTGACCTCTATTATGAAAATTTATTTTGATTTAATATGAACATAAAGTAAAGAATTGCATAATTTATGTCTAAATCTGTATAATTAATAATCGACCCAAAGGAAGTTTATTTTTTTGCTTAGATGTTACCCTTGTGAGGTAATTTTGTTTAATGTTATCCATGCATGTAATGGTCGACCCAAAGGAAGACATAATGTTGGCAGGATTTTTTTTTTTTAATATTAAAGTTAATTTACCTCAAATTAGAGAGTGTCATTTTCAGTTGGTATTTTTATCCAAAAACTAAATATCAATGGTGTGTTCGATTCCTCATCAGCCCCTTTTTTTTGTTTGTTAAATTGTTTTTTTTATTTTTCCATGATCATGTTTTCGAGTTTATTTATATTATCAATGCATTGCATGAGTAATTGTGAGCTTTCTTTTTGTTTTGCATTTTTCAGTAAATGTTTCTTCAATATCTGTCAATTTGAAAAGCATACCAGTGCTTAATAGCACTAACTTTGGGACATGGAAAGAGCATATTATCATTGTGCTTGGATGTATGGATCTAGACTATGTGATCCAGATTGAATAATCTCCCACTCTCACTGAAGATAGTACAGTCGAACAAAAAACAATTTATGAGAGGTGAGGGCATTCAAACTGCATGAGTCTTATGCTCATGAAACACTCTATTCCCGATTCCATTAGAGGTGCAATTCCTGAAGAAGAAAATGTCAAGAAATTTTTTAGCCAAATTGCAGACCGATTCACTGTATCAGCAAAGGTAGAGACAAACATGTTTTTTGGCAAACTTATTTCAATGCAGTATAATGGCAAATGGAATATAAGGGAGTATATTATGGAAATGTCTAATCTTGTGTTTAGACTAAGGGCACTAAAGTTGGATTTGTCTGATGACATCCTTGTGCACCTGGTATTGATTTCTCTACTTACACAATTCAGTCATTTTAAAATTAGTTATAATACTTAAAAGAAAAAATAGAGTCTAAATGAGCTTATTGCTCAATGTGTGCAAGAGAAAGAGAGATAGAAACAAGACAATACTGAAAGTGCTCACTTAGCAACCTTTTTTCATAAAAATATACCTAAGAAAAGGAAAAAGGAAAATAAAGGTAATGGAGCTACGAATGTTGGGACTTCGCAACATAAGGTGCAAAAGAATCAGGATAAAAGTATCATCTATTTCTTTTTTAAGAAAGTTGGTCATGTGAAGAATGATTGTCCTAACTATGCTACATGGCTTGTCAAAAAGGGTAGATTTCTCAATTTTGTTTACTTTGAAATTAATTTGGCTAGTATACCAACCCACACTTTATGGATAGATACAGGTGCAGTTGTTTACATAAGTGTTACTATACAGAGTTGTCTTAGGAGTCCAATACCAACCGATGTTGAAATATTCATCTATATAGGAAATAACAATAAGGCACCTGTTGAGGGAATTGGATTATATAGATTAGATTTATAATTTGATTGTTATTTAGATTTCGATGAGACTTATTATATACCGTCACTTAGACAGAATTTAATTTCTATTTTTTTTTTTTCACTTGCATCATTATACACACCCCATCATTAAATAGTTTTGAGAGGATTTCTCTACAAATGAATTTCAGACGTGAAAGCATTCAATTACTCAACTTTATGTTGTTATGGATTTAGATATGCTTCTGAAACTAAATTTTTCTTTATTGATTTGATATAAAATTCTGATTTGGTAAATATAATTTAATCTCCCCATTAAAGATTCCAACATGATTTTCGTGCAAGAGCAAGACTAAAACCTTTTTAATGCAGAAAGTAAAACAGAAGGAACTAATTAATTTTTGCTTATCTTGCATTATTGTTGGCTGATTAACTTCCAACCTACACCTTTCATTTCAGTGGTTTGATTGTATTTTCCTCTGCGGTTATTGAATTGTAGCATTATTAAGTGAAACAATATCTTATCAACCTTTTTAGAAGAGAAATAAATGAAACATTATTAGGGGCTGACTGCCATCTCGCCGCTGATATATAATGATATATTATTATTTATATAATTAAATAATTAAAAGTAAAAAAAATTAATTATATAATGATATATTATTATTTATATATAAAATTATAGACATAATTTTATTCTAATTAAAAAACTATATCTTATCAATCTTTTTCATTCTCATATGAATTGGTATACAGTTGATATATACATATGTGTGTGTGTGTAAATTAATATTAAATAAGGCAAATAAAGGTAGTGATATGAGTTTGAATGGTTAGCTTAGACTGAGTAGCTGAAATGAGTTTCTCCCCTTACTTTCTAACAACACAAGCAACGAACAAAACTTAAAAGCAGAAATAAACAAATAAACAAATAAACAAAAGGAAAAGAAAAAACATTAAATTTTTGATATGATTTAGCTAAAATCACCCTTAACCTATATTTATGGGATCAAGTCTATCCAGTATCAAATCACTAGACAGATAACCGACTATTAATTATAAAATTGAGATCAAAGGAGCAAAGTAAACACTCCTCGTAGGAAAATTGATTTGACAACTCCCAATCGTACAACTATTATTAAGCTCAAGTTTGAAGTGCCTTTTAAGTACTAGAGAGACGACTGTATCTCATCATCTATGACAATGAACAAACCTACAAGAGAATGAGCATAAAACCAAAGCAACACAACAAGCTGCAAAAAAATAACAGAAGGCTTAAGCTTTAATAGCAACTCGAATTTTAGTGAAAAAAAACAAACAAACAAAGAATTGTTAGGTCAATTTGCTCATTGAAAAATTGTGAGTTTAAATATCTGGAAAGTATGAATCATGTAATGATATATGCGTAAAACTTTAATAGTATATTTGGACATCGAAGATCAAGTGATCAGTAAAAATGGAGTAATATCAATTTTCAGAATATAAATAAGTATATATTTATATATAGGCCAAAGGACTATTTTCCACCCAAACTATGTTAAATTCTCAAAGTTTCCCTCATTAATTATGAAAATATCATTTACCCACTCATGGCTGGTTAAATGTAACAGAACTCTAACGCATGAAAACTTTATCTCTTTTTGCTCCCTTAAACTTTACAAACTAAAAATTTATCCCAACCTAAGTTTTAAAAAATGGCAGTTTCACCCTAGGGTTTCGTTTTGAAATCTCCGATGACATCTCCAGCTCCATTGCCGATGGTCTCTCCCTCCCGAAGCATCCTCTCCTTCCGGCGATTTCTTTCCTCCTATTTAGACGTCAGATCGACGTCGGAGAAGCCTTGGTAGACAAAGAACTTCGTCGGGGGAGACGAAGAACTTCGTCGGGGAAGACGAAGAACTCCCGGAGGTCTTCTTCTAGGAAGACGACTGTCTTCCTAGATGAAAAACTTTGTCTTCCCCGACGAAGCTCTTCATCTCCCAAGACTTCTTCAACGTCGATCTGACGTCCAAATGAGAGGAAAGAGATCGCCGGAAGGAGAGAATGCTTCGGGAGGGAGAGGTCGTCGGCAATGGAGCCGGTGATGTTGTGGAAGATTTCAAAATGAAACCCTAGGGTGAAACTGCCATTTTTTAAAACTTAGGCTGAGAGAAAATTTTAATTTTTAAAGTTTAGGGGGGCAAAAATAAATAATATTTTAGTTTATTTTTAATATTATAGAGAAAATAATAATTTTACCCTTACCACCGTTAATTTTAACTGTTCATGGGTGGGTAAACGGTATTTTCATAGTTAATGGGGAGAACTTTGAGAATTCAACATAGTTTAGATGGGAAATAGTCGTTTGGCCTTATATATAATATGTTATTTTATTTTTAATTTAAAATTATTCAATTATATAATAATATACATTAAATATGTCTCTATTTATATATTTAAAGAATATTAAAATAATTTTATTGAAAAAAAAATAGTCCCTTGTTGTACAACAGTGAAAGTCGACATCCAAATGTACACATAAAAATCAGGTATACATGTGCATACATACAACATGAGCGGAATGTGTGCACATTAAAACAATATATGAACAGAAAAGTTCATAATTTCCAATATATATTGTTACACCACATATATTTATATATATTATAATTTATTATTCCACTGTATTAAATTGACTTATCAATATTATATTAAATTATTTATTTATTATTCAACCGACTTATCGACATTATATTGAATTATTTATTTATTTTATATCACATCAATTTCTCTATATAAGTTTATATATTTAATAATTAATAGAATAATATTATGTATATAATTTTATATATAAATAATAACATGTTATTATGTAATTAAACAGTTAAAATTTAAAATAAAACAACATTCAATTATATAATGATATATCATTATTTGTATATAAAATTATGAACAAAAATTGTATATATAATATTATTGTAATATATATATTATGACGCTTGGAATCTCCAGGAAATGGCATGGTGGTTGTGTGTGATTGACTATATATATAAATGTTGTATTTTCTCTTTTTTTCACCCATCAAACGCTCTCTCACTTAATTTATATTAGTCTTCCACTTTTCAACATTTTTATTGCTCATACTTAATTCTATCATCAGATCTCTCTATCTATCTTGCAGGTATACAAATCTATATATCTTTTAGTTATTTTCTTCTGATTAACTTACTTCTCTTCACGCTTTCTATTTATATATTTAGAAGTAACTGAAAGAATACCCTAATATCTGCATGCTGTTTAAACCACCTGCAAATTAACACAATCATATTATTGCATGCAAAAGAAAAGCAGCATATCATTATGTGGAAGCTGAAGATTGCAGAAGGTGGCAATGATCCATACCTTTACAGCACAAACAACTTTGTGGGAAGGCAAACATGGGAGTTTGATCCTGAAGCTGGGACTCCTGAGGAGCGAGCCGAGGTTGAAGCTGCTCGTCAAAAATTCTACAAAAATCGGTTTCAGGTCAAGTCCTGTCGTGATATTCTATGGCGAATGCAGGTATTGGGGTACCGACCGTTTATTTCTGTTCTGTTTATATATGTATTTGTGTCTCCATTCGTTTCTCTTTTCCTTCACACAATTCATCTCCTTTTCAGATGTTAAGTCCATCTTAATGAATTACGTGCAGTGCTGAATTTAATGCAAAAATAATGAAGTGTCAGATACTTTCAACGCTTTCGGCTAAATGAAATTCTACTATTAATTATAATTAGCTTCTGCTTAAGGAAAGATTCTTCATTAATTAGAGTAAGCGACCCTTGTATGTATAGTTTAATTGGGTAGTTAAATTTATTTTTGTCACTTTATAAACTTAATTAAAATTAATATCCATGATTAACTTCGTGAACACCAAATGGATTGCATCAAATTACTTTTTGCATAGGTTAATCTGTAGATTTGTGTTGTACGTTGCAGGGCGAAGCTGAAATTATCTTAATTTGGCAATATATTTTCTTTTGTTTTAATCACTGGTGTGGGTAAATAAGTAACCATAATTATTGATTTATAATGCCAACTAGAGTTAACAATTTTCAATACGATTAATTAATACGATATGATATAACAAAAAAAATTAGGTTAGGCTAAATTTTTTTAAGGCCAAAGGATTATTTCCCACCTAAGGATTGTTGTTTTTTCAGTATCTCCCATTTAACTTTAAAAATCTCAAATATCTACCTATAAGTAGTTAAATTTAACGATAATAAGGGTAAAATCGTTATTTTATCTATAATATTAAAAATAAACTAAAATATAATCTCCTTTTCTACCCCTAAACTTTGAAAACTAAAAGTTTTTCTCTAATCGAAGTTTTAAGAAATGACAGTTTCCCCCTAAGTTTTGGTTTCTAGATCTCTGGCACTAAATCCAGCAAAATTGCCGCCCGTCTATCCCTCCCGAAGCTTCCTCTCCCTCTAGTGGTCTCTCTCCACCCATTTGAACGTCCGTTTGACATCGATTTTCTTCTGAAAGACGAAAAACTTTGTCTTCTCCGATGAAACTTTTTGTCTCCCATCGTCTTCCAAGACTCATTTGACATCGATCGGGCGTCCAAATTGGTGGAGAGAAACCGTTGAAGGGAGAGAAAGCTTCGGGAGGGATAAACGGCCGGCAACAACATCAGATTTGGAGTCGGAGATCTGAAAACCAAACCCTAAGGAGAAACTGTCATTTTTTAAAACTTAGGTTAGGGGAAAACTTTTAGTTTTTAAAGTTTGGGGGAGAAAAAGAGATAAAATTTTAAGGGGTTAGGGTTCTGTTAAATTTAACTGCACATGGGTGAATATTTAGGATTTTCAAAGTTAAAGGAGGGATACTTGGAAAAACAACAATCTTTGGGTGGGAAATAGTCCTTTGGCCTTTTTTTAACATGAAATTTATTTCAGGTAATCCAATATAATTCAAAATTAAATTGAATAGTATTATGGTTTATACAAAGATAACCTAACACGACCAGAATTGATTTGACTATTTTGAAGAAATGTTACTTTAATAGAATTTATTAAGAATAAATTATAGAAATATTGAAAGATAATATCAATAGTAGTTGAAATTTTTACAGAGTACATATAGCTATATTTTTATATAATTTTAATTACTCATAATATTTTTTATTTTTATTTAAATATTTTACTTATTATTAAGTAGTAAAAATGTGATTTGATTAGTCAGATTATTAATATGTTTTAAAAGTATTAGTATATAATTTTTAAATCATTTATAAATAAGACAAAAATATCATATTATATGTTTTATTAATAGTAAGATAAGGCAATTTAATAAAAAAAAATTTAAATAGTAAAAACACTTTGGAGAATAAAAACAATTGAGAATTTTAAATCAATTTAGGTCAGATTAGATTAATTCGAATATTTAAGGATTGAGTTAAGGTTAAAAAATTTCAACATGATTCTAATTTGAGTTAGTTAAGTTGAAAGTTTTTAATATGAAATTTGAACTAACAGGATACGGTGACATGGCAAAACTACAAAAAAGGAAGGTAAAGTTAACCATCTAAAATAATTAATCACACCAGTAATCCTGGGTATACTAATTAACCTGAAGTTGCTGTGTGACTCACATATCCATTTTTTATAGAAAAATTTCACATATGGTATTATTCTAGTTGTTTTGAATTTTTTAAAAAGATTTAAAAATTAATTGTTATGTAGTTATTTTATTTTGCCATTAATGTGTTATATATTAATTGTGTATTAGTGTATCTGTATATATAATTAATTACGTAATTATGTTCCATTTTAAAATTATATAAGATAAGGTTTTAAATATTTTCATCTTGAAAATAGAAGATAAACTAATATTACCCAGCCAAGAACATCGTTATTTATTAGCAATATTATGACAGAGAGATGTGTTTGTGGCAGAAATTTCATAGAGTAATACTATGGGTATATTGTTTAAATATATAATTTTATATATATATATATATATATATATATATATTTATATATGTTATTATATAATTTAGTATTATTTTATTTTTAATTTAAAATTATTAAATTATATAATAATAAATATAAATATACATATATTTATATACAAGTAAAATAGTATTATATAATTTTATTTTAAGTTAAAAGACTGGAAGAAAGCTTGACTTAAAAAAATAATGAATTTGGATACAGGCTTATTTCCACCTTCTGACTTGTAGCCATTACATGCAAACTTAAGTCAACGTCGATCTCATTCACACTGATTTTATTTCCCTAGTATTTTCGGCCCATTCTTCTTACAAGACATCCACAAAACCTCCATTTTCAAACGTCAATTAACCAATCATGTTAATACAATTTCTAACTTTGTATTTGATCTCCAATTTGTCTTGCTCATCACTACCTGAATATATATTTGTTTATTGAATAATTAATTCGTGTGTGAAAAATTTTAGTTTCTTCGGGCGAAAAATTTCAAGCAAACAATCCCAGCTGTAAAGGTGGAGGATGGAGAAGAAATAACGTATGAAACAGCTACAGTCTCGTTGAAGAGGGCGGTCCATTACCTCTCAGCCTTGCAAGCCTCCGATGGCCATTGGCCAGCTGAAAATTCTGGTCCTTTGTTTTTCCTTCCTCCATTGGTAATTAGATAGTACATTGTTAGAACAATATCTGAAATTTTTATTAATGACATGTATCTAAAAAAAATTGCCCATATGCAGGTGATGTGCACCTATATAACGGGGCATCTTGACAGTGTATTTCCAGCAGAGCATAAGAAGGAAATCCTTCGATACTTATATTATCATCAGAATGAAGATGGTGGGTGGGGATTTCACATTGAAGGTCACAGCTCCATGTTTTGTACAACTCTCAGCTACATTACCATGCGTATCCTTGGAGAAGGACCCGATGGTGGCCAAGAAAGTGCTTGTGCTAGAGCTCGAAAATGGATCCTTGATCGTGGTGGTGTGACTCATATTCCTTCCTGGGGAAAGACTTGGCTTTCGGTAACCACATCACTCAACTTCATTTATGTGTCATCGATTCTTATGCACTAATTTTTCTTATATTTGTCGTAGATACTTGGTGTGTTCGATTGGTCTGGAAGCAACCCAATGCCTCCTGAATATTGGATCCTTCCATCATTTCTTCCAATACATCCAGGTTGGTTTTGCATCATTTTGGATTCAGATTTTATTATTAATCGATTTAATTTATAAGTTTGATTCTTCACAAATGCAGCCAAGATGTGGTGTTACTGCCGCTTGGTGTACCTGCCAATGTCATATTTATATGGCAAGAAATTTGTTGGCCCAATTACATCACTCATTCTACAACTGAGGGAAGAGCTTTACACTCAACCTTACAATCAAGTTAACTGGGGGAAAATACGCCATTTATGTGCCAAGGTGAGATTATAATTGTTCACAGATATGTATATATATGTACATATATATATGTACATATATATATATACATATATATGTACAGATATGTATATATATGTACATATAGATATATGTATATATATGTACACATATATGTATGTATATGTGCTTGCTATTTGTGTTCCTTTCTTAATAGTTAATATATACATATAAAATTGAAAATTGTTATAATTGCAGGAGGATCTTTACTATCCCCATCCTTTGCTGCAAGATTTGATTTGGGACTGTCTATATATATTCTCTGAGCCTTTTCTTACACATTGGCCTTTCAACAAGTTGATAAGAGAGAGGGCACTTCAAGTAACAATGAAGCACATTCATTATGAAGATGAGAATAGTCGGTACATTACCATTGGATGTGTGGAAAAGGTCAAATTGCAATTCACTAGATATGCAAATGCATCATTTCTTTTATTCTGTGTATCCATATATCTAATTCTTTTGATTGAATTATATATACGCAGGTGTTATGCATGCTAGCTTGTTGGGTTGAAGATCCAAATGGGGATTATTTCAAGAAGCATCTAGCTAGGATTCCAGATTACCTATGGGTTGCTGAAGATGGAATGAAGATGCAGGTAAATAATTAATTAATTAATCAATTAGTATATATCACCGAATTCAATGTAGTCTAGTTTTGATTTAGCATTGATGAATTAATTCCAGTGTTACAAATGCAGAGTTTTGGAAGCCAAGAGTGGGATACTGGTTTTGCTATTCAAGCTTTGCTTGCTAGTAATCTCACTAATGAAATAGGCCCTATTCTCAAGAGAGGACACAAATTTATCAAGGAATCTCAGGTAATTTAACATTTAATAAACCAAACATTAGTTTCATTGAATTTTCCTCAAAGTTAATAATTTTACATTTTATTTGTAAATTAAGGTGAAGGACAATCCTTCTGGTGACTTCAAGAGAATGTATCGACATATTTCCAAGGGATCTTGGACTTTCTCTGATCAAGATCATGGATGGCAAGTTTCTGATTGTACTGCTGAAGGTTTGAAGGTATTTATAAACTTATTCTAAAATTATTGATCAAACAAAGAAAAATTTCCCTGTATCTCACCATATATATTGTTTCTTATTTTATTTAGTGTTGTCTGCTTTTCTCAATGATGTCATCTGAAATCGTTGGAGAGAAAATGGAACTTGAGAGGTTATATGATTCTGTTAATATCCTGTTATCATTACAGGTACACATATATCAATAATTTCTCAAACAAATTTCCTCATTCATATTTTTCAAGATTATATATGTTATGTTTTTTTTATATTAGATCAATAAAAACTCTATTGTTTGACTCCCTGTAGAGCAAAAATGGAGGTCTCACTGGCTGGGAGCCAGCCATAGCCCATGAATGGTTGGAAGTAAGTTGTTGAAACTACATATTGATATGACTGTGTTGTGTTAAATCCTTCTAATTAGTGTATATCACAAATATACTAATGACTGGCACTTCTAATGTATTTTGGCTTCAGTTGCTAAATCCCACAGAATTTTTTGCGGGCATAGTGATTGAGCATGAATATGTTGAGTGCACATCATCAACTATCTCTGCTTTAGTTTTGTTTGAGAAGTTATATCCAGGACACAGAAAGAGAGAGATTGACAATTTCATCACAAATGCAGTTGGCTACTTGGAAAACGTTCAATTGTCTGATGGTTCATGGTAAATATAATTATTGTCAATTATTTTAAAGTACATATGCATGATATATATTTTCAATTAATATATATAGGTATGGATGTTGGGGAATCTGCTTCACATGTGCTACTTGGTTTGCGCTTAGAGGACTAGCAGAAGCTGGCAAAACTTACAAAAATTCTGTTACCATGCGTAGAGGTGTTGATTTTCTTCTTAAATCACAGACAGAGGATGGTGGTTGGGGAGAGAGTTATCGTTCTTGTCCAGAAAAGGTATATATTTGTGTCAATTGATTTCTTACTGTATTACAATGTACTAGACATATGTACTAATTTGTTATCTTGGGGACCTGGGCATTTAGAAATACATCCCTCTAGAAGGAAACAGGTCAAATTTAGTTCACACTGCATGGGCGATGATGGGTTTAATTCATGGTGGACAGGTTAGTTTAATAAACAGCTATAAAAATTATATCTTCACGTATAAGCACCAGGATACATTTTGTACTATTTATATTTTTATGTGATTGTTCTTTGGATTACCAGGCAGAAAGAGACCCAACTCCTATTCACCGTGCAGCTAAGTTGATAATTAATTCTCAATTAGAAGATGGTGATTTTCCTCAGCAGGTACAATTGAAGGAGATGAAAAAGTGGGCACATGTTAAATTCGAATTTTTGAATAATTTATTAATTAATAAATCATGTAATATTTGCAGGAAGTTACAGGAGTGTTTATGAGGAATTGCATGCAACATTACGCACTGTATAGAAATATTTTCCCACTGTGGGCTCTTGCAGAATATCGAAAGAGGGTTCCGCTGCCTTCCAAGACTAATGTTTAAGGAAACCAATAAAGAAGCAAGTTAATTACAAGTCATATATAATAACAATAAAGTTATGTGTATACATTTTAGATACATAAATATGTACTCGTTTATATATGTCATTATATGATTGAGTGAATTTGAATTAAAGATAAAACAATACCCAATACTCAATCATATGATAACACATATGAGTGTATATGTATTTGCGTATCTAAAGTGAATACACATAATATTACTCATATAATAATAGTTATATATACCATTTTCTTTTCCTAAATCTTTGTAATGTAATGTAATGGCTATGGTCTATTTGTATGTGTTTGGTAAGCCCCAACACCAAATGATAGATGGGGCAGAAAACATATGCAATTTAATAGACTTATGTATCTTTGAATTAAATGATACCATGCATAAGAACTTGTATTAATCAACATAGCGGTGGCATGCATGAGAACGGTGGAATTAATATGTGTTAGTCTTTGTTTGTTAGATTAATTAGTTGACTAATTAATCCAATAAGCAAGATTGATTAGACGAGTGGGCTTGTCTTTTTGACTTTTGATTTTCTTCAAGTTTTAACTTTCACGTAAGCTTGCAAACTCCATCAATATAGCGATGGCATGCATATGAACTTGTATTAATCAAAAAAATATTAACCCATTAATTTCCACCGTCACAAATTTATAAGATTTAAATGTAGACTTTTAATATTTTTAATGACTATATGCAACTTTTTTTTTGGGTCAAATTAGAAACGAAAACTGCCATACTCCTTTGCTTGTGGACCCTTTTTTTTTTTTAAATAACTAACATTTTCCCACCCCAGGTTTGGTGGAAGAACACTTTTTCACCCTCAAATAGTATTAATAACATTTTGGCATCTAAATTGTAACTCTGTTAACAGGAACAGTATAATAATATATACAGTTATCATAATAGCCTTTTGAATTGATTTTATATTTTTTATATGAAATTACTTAAGTACCCTTATAAACTGTGTAGTTAATATAATAATTGAATTGTTCACTAGTTTGATAAAATTAAGAAACGAACACAGTAATAATAAGATTCTCTGTATTCTGTGTTCATACAGACATATGAAAATTGCAACTTCAAAAGTTCATCTCAATTCTCAGTAGCATTAAAATTCCAAAAGAAAGCAAAATAGAATGGTCATTCTTTCAACAATCACAAAAATACATCATCTCTGGAAAAAGATATCGAAGTAAGAGACCAAAATCCTGTATTCAATATCTATCAATGAGCTACATTTTTCAATGGAGGGATTCTCACCAGTAATGAATTGAAAATCCTTTGCTTATGGGTGAACTGAGAGAAGATCTTTTTACTTGTGACGTTCAATAGATAGAAATATCCTTTTTCTGCTCGAGGGTACCTGCACGAGAAAGTCTCTTCCAAATTCATGCTTTTATGCTTTGTAACGCCATCGAAACAAATGTTAAACCTTTTCACTAAATTTGTCGCAGCCTGAGTTTAACTCACTGGTATCCTCTACGCACGACACGTGTTCGATCATAGGCTTCATAGAGACGACACTTTCCTTTGCAATTCTATGGCCAAAGCAGATGTGGGTAGGGGAGAATTCCTTCATGTAGGATAGCGAGCTTGATAGAAGACTGACCACCAACTACAATTTTCTTTTATATATATGTGTGTGTGTGTGTGAGACTCAAACTACGATAATTATATATACACATGGTATCACGTGAATACATACATTTATTGATTATATGTTTATGGTTGACTTTAAAAAACCCAAAGAGCAGATCCAATAAATTTGTCAATTGTCAACTAAATTTGGCATACAAAATTAACATTAGAGAAATAAAGGACCAATTGATGGGGAATATGAGATTAGCTTTCGTGCAAGAGCAAGACCATGACGTTTTAGGACATTCAATTCTCGTACAAAGGAACTAATTAATTAATTTGTGTCCATCGCAATATTGTTGGTTGATCAGCTTCCAACCGACACGTTTCATCAAAGAGGCTGGACTATATTTTCCTTTGCATTATTGATTAGTACTGTTATTAATTGAAATCAGACCTTAATCTTGGAATTTTGGGATAGAAATAAATGAACATTAATATGAATTAAAAAAGGCCCAAAGACTTGTTAGCACCCAAGGAATAAAAGTCACACCAATCAACTTTTAAAAACCAAAAGTCACGTATATGAGTTAAATTTTATTAAAATTTTTAGTTAAGGTTACGGATAAAATTTTTAGAAATAAATTACCTACTCAAATTTCAACATACTCTCAAAGTCACATTTATAAGGTTTAAAAAAGGCCAAAGAACTATTTCCCACCCAAGGTTTGATGTTTTCTCAAATATCCACATTTTAACTATGAAAACACCAAACACCCACCCATAAGCAGTTAAAATTAACGGTGGTAAGGGTAAAATCGTTATTTTTTCTATAATATTAAAAAATAAACTAAAATATAATCTATTTTTGCCCCCCTAAACTTTGAAAACTAAAATTTTCCCCCAGCCTAAGTTTTAAAAAATGACAGTTTCATCATAGGGTTTCGTTTTGAAATCTCCGACGACATCTTCGGCTCCATTGCCGACGGCATCTCCCTCCCGAGACATCATCTTCTTCTGACGATCTCTTTCCTCTCATTTGAAGGTCCGATCGGCGTCGAAAAAACTTTAGGAGACGAAGAACTTCATTGAGGAAGATGAAGTTCTTCGTCTTCCCAAACGAAGACGATCTTCGTCGAAATGAGAGGATGTCTCGGGAGGGAGAGGCTGTCGGTAATGGAGCCGAAGATGTCGTTGGAGATTTCAAAACGAAACCCTAGGGTGAAACTACCATTTCTTAAAACTTAGGCTGGGGAAAAATTTTAGTTTTTAAAGTTTAGGGGGGGAAAAAGAGATAAAATTTTCAGGCATTAGGATTCTGTTAAATTTAACCAGCCATGAGTGGGTGTTTGGTGTTTCTATAGTTAAAGGATGGATATTTGAAAAAACATCAAACTTTGGGTGGGAAATAGTCGTTTGGCCTTTAAAAAACCTAAAGTCTCATTTATAGGTCAATTGAGATTAAAATTTTTTATTAGAGGGATGAGTAAAATCGTTATTTTACTAAAAAAATTAAAAAAATAAAAAATTCATTCATTTTCTCTCTAACTTTTAAAAACTAACAATTATATTTCTACCTAAAATTTTTTAACTTTGAAAAGTCACATCCCCTCCCCCCACCCCCCAAACCTTAGGTTTTTTTTCTTCTCTCCTCTGATCATCTTCTTCGACACCAACTATCTCTCTTCTCCATCTTAAACTGATGGCCGATGTAGGGGAAGCGATCTAGAGCAGATCTCTTCCCTTATCTCTAACAAAAAAATTTAACAGTAATTAATCTATAAGTGAAACTTTAAGTTTTTCAAATTTCATAGATATATCTTTAAAAATGCATCAAAAGTTGGGTGAGAAATAGTTTTTTGGCTAAATATATATTATAACATGTACAACTTGTCAAGATGTAGATGAGCAATTGTCACACCGACAAGTGATGTCGGTACAAAGATGTGAACATTCCAACCAAGGGTATGTACTCTTATAGGTAACTGTCTAATTCTAATTAATTATTCTTTATTGCTCAATACTCATCATATACTGATAAATATAGAAGAATTGACCAGTGACATTGTTATGTAACCCAAAGAACAAATGACAAATAGACCAAAAAAATAAGCAACACAAGAACAAAAGATTTTACGTGGAAAACTCAAATCGTGAAAAACAATGGAAAGTAGTTGGATTGCATAAAATTAGTTAAGCGAAGGAGAGACTGTTTGTTCTCTACTTACCCATTGGTCATGTCCCATTAATCACAAGTCTCTTCAAATCTGTTTTTTCTTGCACGCTTTAAGTAAGAAGTCTAACCATTGATTTCATATATGAGAAGTTTAGCTGTTAATTCAAGTAATCCATTTGCGATATCATCGCTGTACATAAAAAAATTAATTAAGTCAATGTTCAATACGGGCAAGATAGGGGTTAGTATTAATTAAAAAAACTACAGAAACTATAATGAAGTGGCCTTCATGCTTCAGCTAAAGCTATTTCCTGATTCCATATCTGAATCGAGGAATAGAAAGAAATATTAAAATAAAATAAAATAAAATTAATCGGACAGATACAGCAAAAGACGACTGCAAACGTTCAAATTAGAGCATATTTTCATGTTTGTTTATCTTTTTATGCTAGAGTTTCGTTGGTCCATTATTTTGGCCAAATGACCTACACCTTAAAATACTAAACAAAAACTAATTTATAATATAATATTTGGTAATTCATTATAACATTCTGTGCAATTGTTGATCATTTTCATATAGTGGGAAACGTGACTCTTTTAATACTTTGTCAATAACTGGTATATTAATTAACAATAACCTTCATTTTGAGCATCTTTATCAAGATATTACGACAACTATTAGGATAAATCTTTTGCCCAATCCTTTACATTATATTCAAATTAGTATCTCATATGAATAATATATGTATGTATACACACAAAAAATCCTTCTCTACCCTATCAATTCTTTTCCTCAATAGATTCTGCCATTTTCAATATACCCTTCTTCATTCTCTTATGAATTGGTACGTAGTTGATACTCATATATATATGTGTGTGTGTGTTTGTAAATTAATATTAAATAAGGCAAACACCAACCGAGAGGTAGTGATATGAGTTTGATTGGTTTCCTTAGTTGAATAGCTGAAATTAGTTTCTCACTCTACTCTCTAACAACAAGCAACAAATAAAATTTAAAAGCAGAAAAAAAAGGAAAAGAAAAACACTAAATTTTTTTATATGATTTAACTAAGATTACTCTCAGTCTATATTTATGGGATCAAGTCTAGTAATTATCAAATCACTAGACAGATAACCAACTGTTAATTATAAAACTGAGATCAAAGGGGCAAATTAAACACACTCCTTGTTTAGGAAAGTTGATTTCACAATTCCCAATTGTCCAACTATTAAGCATAAATTTGAAATGCCCAAGTATCTCACTCTAGTTGTTCAAGCTGCCTTTGAATGATAAGTTGAAATCCCTTAGTTATAAGTCTTGAGCTCCTTTTAAGTACTAGAGAGAAGACTGTATCTCATGATCTGTAACAATGAACAAACCCACAAGAGAAAGAGCATAAAACCAAAGCAACACAAGCTGCAAAAAAAAAAAACACAGTAGGCTGAAGCTTTAATAGCAACTCCTGTTTTATTCTTACATGAGAATGCATTTATGTGTTATTATATGATTAAACATTATTTTATTTTTAATTTAAAAATTATCTAATCATCTGATAATATATATTAAATATGTATTTATTTATATATTTATAATGTGTACGTATAGTTTTTTGAAAACAAAATAGTCACAAATTATACAACAATGGAAATCAACATCCAAATGTTCACGTTAAAATCAAGTATATATGTGCATACGTTCAACATGAGTAGAATTGTGCATATTAAAACAATATATGAACAAAAAGTTTCATAATTTGCCAAAAATATAGTTTATTATTCATGTATATATATATAATTTATTATTCAACTATACTAAATTGACTTATTGATATTATATTGAATTATTTATTTATATATATTCTGCAACTTGGACTCATCAGGAAATGGCTATATATAAGTGTTGTATTTCCTCTTCTCCTCACCCATCAAACAGTCTCTTACTTAATCTAATAGTAGTCTTTCATTTTCCACCATTTTCATTGCTCATACTTAATTCTATCATCAGATCTCTCTATCTATCTTACAGGTATTTATATACATATATATATATCTTTTACCTAATCTCTTTTACTCTTTTTATTTCTATATTTAGAAAGCAACTGAAAGAATACTCTAATATCTGCATGCTGTTTAAACCACCTGCAAATTAACACAATCATATTATTGCATCCAAAAGAAAAGCAGCATATCATTATGTGGAAGCTGAAGATTGCAGAAGGTGGCAATGATCCATACATTTACAGCACAAACAACTTTGTGGGAAGGCAAACATGGGAGTTTGATCCTGAAGCAGGGACTCCTGAGGAGCGAGCTGAGGTTGAAGCTGCTCGTCAAAATTTCTACAAAAATCGGTCTCAGGTCAAGCCCAGTGGTGATATTCTCTGGCGAATGCAGGTATTGGTGCCCACCATTTATTTCTATTCTGTTTATATTTGCACTTGTGTCTCTCTTCATTTTTCTTTTCCTTTACACAATTCATCTCCTTTTCAGATGTAAGTCCATCTTGCATCGATATTACTTTTTTCATAGGATGAAGCTGAAACTATCTTAATTTGGCAATATATTTTCTTTTGTTTCAACACTGATGTGGGTTTAAAATAAGTAACCATTATTATTGATTTATCATAGCAAGACGACAAAACAGGAAGGTAAAGTTAAGCATCTAAAATAATTAATTACACCAGTAATCCTGGTTATACTAATTAACCTGAAGTTGCTATATGATTCACATATCATTTTTTTGTAGAAAATTTTTACATATGGTATCTGTATATATAATTAATTACGTAATTATGTTCCATTCATAAATTATATAAGATAAGGTTTTAAATATTATCATCTTGAAAATATAAGATAAACTGATATTACCCAATCATGTATTACTATGTAAATTTGTCTGCCATTTTCCCACATATGTGACATTACTGTTGATAATTTCTGGGAAATGGCCATCAAGAACATCGTTATTTATTAGCGATATTAAGAAAAAGAGACGAGTTTGTGGCAGAAATTTCATAGAAAGTTACGTTATTGGGGGTCTCCGACTGTTTTGTCATTTTCAGAGAAGCTAAAAGATCAATAACTTGTCAAGTTAAAAGACGGAAGAATTAAAGCTTCACTTTAAAAAATTATGAATTACTTTACTTGTAGCTAATACATGCAAACTCAAGTCAACCTCTATCTCATTCACGCTGACTCTATTTCCCCATTATTTTCGGTCCATTCTTCTTAGATGACATTCACGAACTTCCATTTTCAAACGTCAGTTAACCAATCATGTTAATACAATTTCTAGCTTTGTATTTTATGTCCAATCTGTCTTGCTCATCACTACCTAAATATATATTTGTTTATTGAATAATTAATTTTCCGTGTCTGGAAAATTTTAGTTTCTTCGGGAGAAAAATTTCAAACAAACAATCCCAGCTGTAAAGGTGGAGGATGGAGAAGAAATAACGTATGAAACAGCTACAGTCTCGTTGAGGAGGGCGGTCCATTTCTTCTCGGCTTTGCAAGCCTCCGATGGCCATTGGCCAGCTGAAAATGCTGGTCCTTTGTTTTTCCTTCCTCCATTGGTAATTAGATAGTACACTGTTTAGAATAGTATCTGAAATTTTTATTAATTACATGTATCTAAAAAGAATTGCCCATATGCAGGTGATGTGCACCTATATAACGGGGCATCTTGACAGTGTATTTCCAGCAGAGCATAAGAAGGAAATCCTTCGATACATATATTATCATCAGAATGAAGATGGTGGGTGGGGATTACATATTGAAGGCCACAGCACCATGTTTTGTACAGCTCTCAGCTACATCTGCATGCGTATCCTTGGAGAAGGACCTGATGGCGGCGAAGATAATGCTTGTGCTAGAGCTCGAAAATGGATCCTTGACCGTGATGGTGTCACTCACATTCCTTCTTGGGGAAAGACTTGGCTTTCGGTAACCACATCAGTCTATCTATTTATTAACTTCATTAATGTGTCATCAATACATATGCATTAATTTACCTTTTATCTGTAGTAGATACTTGGTGTGTTCGATTGGTCTGGAAGCAACCCAATGCCTCCTGAATTTTGGATCCTTCCATCATTTCTTCCAATGCATCCAGGTTAGTTTTGCATCATTTTGGATTAAGATTTTGATATTAATTGTTTATTTATTAGTTTACAAGTTTGATTCTTCACAAATGCAGCCAAAATGTGGTGTTACTGCCGCATGGTGTATATGCCAATGTCATATTTATATGGCAAGAAATTTGTTGGGCCAATTACATCTCTTATTCTACAACTTAGGGAAGAGCTCTACATTCAACCTTACAATCAAGTTAATTGGGGGAAAGTACGTCATTTATGTGCCAAGGTGAGATTATAATTGTACACATACAAATATGCTTGTTATTTGTGTTGCTTTCTTAATAATTAATATATATACAACTGAAAATTGTTATCATTGCAGGAGGATCTTTATTATCCCCATCATTTGATGCAAGATTTGATTTGGGACAGTCTATATATATTCTCTGAGCCTTTTCTTACACATTGGCCTTTCAATAAGTTGATAAGAGAGAGAGCACTTCAAGTAACAATGAAGCACATTCATTATGAAGATGAGAACAGTCGGTACATTACCATTGGATGTGTGGAAAAGGTCAAATTGCAATTCACTAGATACGCAAATGCATCATTTCTTTTATTCTGTGCATTCATATATCTAATTCTTTTGATTGAATTATATATACGCAGGTGTTATGCATGCTAGCTTGTTGGGTTGAAGATCCAAATGGGGATTATTTCAAGAAGCATCTAGCTAGGATTCCAGATTACTTATGGGTTGCTGAAGATGGAATGAAGATGCAGGTAAATAATTAATTAATTAAGTTATCAATTAGTATAATTAACCGAATTCAATGAAGTCTAGTTTTGATTTAGCACTGATGAATTAATTGTTACAAATGCAGAGTTTTGGAAGCCAGCAGTGGGATGTTGGCTTTGCTATTCAAGCTTTGCTTGCTAGTAATCTCATTGATGAAATAGGGCCTGTACTTAAGAGGGGATACGAATTTATCAAGGCATCTCAGGTAATTTAACATTTAATAAACCAAATATTAGTTCCATTAAATTTTCCTCAGAGTTAATGATTTTACATTTTATTTGTAAATAAAGGTGAAGGACAATCCTTCTGGTGATTTCAAGGGAATGTATCGACATATTTCCAAGGGATCCTGGACTTTCTCTGATCAAGATCATGGATGGCAAGTTTCTGATTGTACTGCTGAAGGTTTGAAGGTATTTACAAATTTATTCATAAAATTGTTGATCAAACAAAAAGAAGTTATTTCTTTATTTCCCTGTATCTGACCATATATATATATTGTCTCTCATTTTATTTAGTGTTGTCTGTTATTCTCAATGATGCCACCCGAAATCGTTGGGGAGAAAATGAAACCTGAGAGGTTATATGATTCTGTTAATATCCTCTTATCTTTACAGGTACACATATATCAATAAGTTTCAAACAAATTTTCTCATGCATACATTTCAAGATTATATATATTTTATGTTTTTAAATCAAATCAAACAATTAAAAGCTCCATTTTTTGACTCCCTGCAGAGCAAAAATGGAGGTCTCGCTGCCTGGGAGCCAGCCGGAGCTCAAGAATGGTTAGAAGTAAGTTTTTGAATTTACATATTGATATGACTTTGTTGTGTTAAATCTTTCTAATTAGTTTATATCACAAATATATTTATGACTGACACTTTCAATGTATTTTGGCTTCAGTTGTTGAATCCCACAGAATTTTTTGCGGACATAGTGATTGAGCATGAATATGTTGAGTGCACCTCCTCAGCTATCCATGCTTTAGTTTTGTTTCAGAAATTATATCCAGGACACAGAAAGAAAGAAATTGAAAATTTCATCACAAAAGCAGTCGGCTACTTGGAAAACATTCAATTGTCTGATGGTTCATGGTATTATTAATTATTGTTAATTTTATTAAAGAACATATGCTTGATATATATTTTTTCAATGAATATATTTATACATATATAGGTATGGAAATTGGGGAGTCTGCTTCACATATGGTACTTGGTTTGCACTCGGAGGACTGGCAGCAGCTGGCAAGACTTACAATAATTCTGTAACTATGCGTAAAGGTGTTAATTTTCTTCTTAAATCACAGAGAGAGGATGGTGGTTGGGGTGAGAGTTATCGTTCTTGCCCAAAAAAGGTATATATTTGTGTCAATTGATTTCTTTTTGTATTGCAACGTGCTAAATATACATATTAATTTGTTGTCCTGGGCATTTAGAAATACATTCCTCTCGAAGGAAACAGGTCAAATTTAGTTCACACTGCATGGGCTATAATGGGTTTAATTCATGGTGGACAGGTTAGTTTTAATAAACCGTTAAAAAAATTATATTTTCACGTATAAGCACTAGGATATATTTTGTAGTATTTATGTTTTTATGTGATTGTTCTTTGGATTATCAGGCGGAAAAAGACCCAACTCCTATTCACCGTGCAGCTAAGTTGATAATTAATTCTCAACTAGAAGATGGTGATTTTCCCCAACAGGTACAATTGAAGGAAATGAAAAAATGGGCACATGTTAAGTTCAAATGTTTCAATGAATAATTAATAAAATAAATGATGTAATGCTTGCAGGAAATTACAGGAGTGTTTATGAAGAACTGCATGTTACATTACGCAGTGTATAGAAATATTTACCCACTGTGGGCTCTTGCTGAATACCAAAGGATGGTTCCACTACCTTCCAAGACTATTGTTTGAGGAAACCAATATAGAAGCAAATTAATTACAAGTCATAATAATATTTTTTCTTAAATCTTTGTAATGCAATGTCATGGTTATGGTTTATATTTATATCTTTTATTAACTTTTATCATAAAGGAAGTCACAGTATCTCTCATAACATTCTTATGAAAATATATCTAATTAAAGGTTAAATAATTTTGAATTAATGATAAAATAACACTCATGTAATAATTTAAATATATAATTAGATATTTAAAACTGAGTACGAATAACATTACTTGTTTATAAGAGTTGGTACAAAAAAGGAGGAACAAAGAGATGCATTTGCATCTGATGGCAATGTAGAAGGAGATGTTGAGGACTATGTAGCTATCAAAATATTTAAGGGAGAAGAAGATGGATAAGGTGGCAGCAGATGGTTTGGTGGTATGGAGAATGGCCCAAGCAAGGGTGAAGGTTCGCTAGTCTCTTTTTTTTTGGTATCATTTGTGGGACGTTGCACTTGTAATTGTAGCTGATGATAAGGATGACAAAGTCAACATCGTTACAACGAGTAACGTTTAAATAATAAGTCAAAAAGGAGTTTATTTTCGCTTGTAGTGTTTCAACTATGTTATGGGTGGCTTTTAAATAAGAAACCGAAAAGGAGGAGTTGGAGACTACAAAGAGGAATGTGAAAAGGTAACGTGAGCTAATGAGAGTGGTGGTGGTGGTGGAGAAAGAAGAAACCATATGAGGTGATTGTTTTATGGTGTTTATGTGTTTCTGATTGAGTGAGAAAAGAAATTAGAGTATAGAGAAAAGAGATTAAAAGAGAAAGAGTGTCCATCGACCATAGTTGCAATCCCCACGGGCAAGATTTTGTGGGTTTGTCTTTTTTTTTATGGAGAGGTGAAAATGTCGCATTTAGTTAGAGAAGATATGTTAAAGTTTAGTTAAAAAGTAATATAATAAGTTTTAAAAAGCTGAACAAATTAAAAGTAATAATTTAGGTATACAGATAATGTATCACTATATAATTTGATTATTTTGAATTAAAGATAAATTAACACTTAATCGCATGATGACATATTATCTGTGTATCTAAATTATGTATCGACCATATATACAAATAATATTTCTTTATTATATATTCAATAAAATTAGAAGAATCAAAGACTTTAATTACACTAATTTATTTCTAGCAATAGCATATTTTAAAGTCTTTATTACTGTTGACATATAATCTCAAATATATTAATCCTCTTCACAATATGCAGTATCTATAATAGCTGATATAATTATAAAAATAAAATCATACTAATCAACTGTAAACTCCCATTAATCTTATAGGCTTAAATAAAACTTAGAATTTTTACCGATCGTAAAATTTAGGGTTTCTGATGTCAATTTTCACCCACCACTAAATAGGATTTTTTTTCTTTTCAATAAAATTCTCCGTCCCATATAGTTTGTCAGAGAAACAAAAATTAACTGCAGATTCTTGAATGAATTTTCATAAAAAAGAGTTTAACCTAATTCTATTTATTTAATAATATTGTATCCAACTACAATTTAAAAGTAAACTAATCAATGGATTATTTACATACTCGGCCGGCCTGCTAAGAGTCTGATCAAGAACTCAAATGGTTATATATTTTCCTGTCTTTATATGCTTGAGCTAATTAGTGATGAACCAATCAATGTTGGGTTCCTTCAACATGAAGAGTAATTAATTAACCTAAGGAAATGGGATTAATTATGTGCAGAGTTTGATAAATCATGGAGCCAAAAAAAAAAAAAATTCATACAGTAGATATCAAATCATATAAATAATGAAATCAAACTTTTGAATGACGTAGCAGAAATATATTTGGGTTACTCTTTTCTTTTTTAATTAAAATATTCTATTCAAATTAACTAGATAAATAAATTTTAAAATATAATAATTAAATTTATAATTATTATATCAAATAATTTAATTTTTTATAAACACTATGAAGATTTCAACTTACAAAATTTTTATACTTGCTGAGATTAAAAAAACCATAAAATGGAATAAGCTTAAATTAATGTTTCAGATTCTTTTAATTGACTTAACCTCTCACACCATCACTCTATTTGTCTTCCCTTAAAATTAGAATTTAACAAAACTAATAGAATATTAAAATATTTTTTTATGAAAAATTTGGATTTAAACTTTTGTCATGCTTCCCTTTATAAACAAAATGGTAATGGTATAAGTTAAACCCATGGACTACCGAGTATAGAAATAGATAGTTTCCATACTGGCTTTACTCTCAGAAATTTTGTTTTACTGGATTGTCTCAATGATATAAAACCTAAAATGGAGAAGTGAACATAGACATTGATCTAGGAAAAGCCCAACTCTCTTATGATGGCCCAAAGTTTTCGAGTCGATCGCTGATAATGGGTACTAATAATATGATATATTATTTATATACTCAAATTATATATCAAAAATATATATACATAATATTACTCATGTGAGCTATGTATTATAAAAATTATTAAAAAATGGATGAAATTCATTGCCCAGACCAATGTTTTTTAAGTTCCTTTAGTTTAAAAAACTATTAAAATTTTAGTCCTAACAACATAAAATATTTAAGAATAATATTATATATACATATTTTTTAATATACAATTGAGCTTTTATGAGTTATTTCACCAAAATATTGGAACAGAAAAAAACCAAATAATATGATATATTTTTATTTATTTTGTTTTATTTTAAACTAATTGAGAACATTTTTATTTATTATAAATTTTACATCGTTTTACGAAAACTGAAAATTCAGAAATCACAAGTGACAAATGGGTATATAATAACCACTTAATGCTATATCAACATTATTCAATATTGCATGCAAGATATTGATTTTTGATAAATATTGTATGAAATTAAAAAACCACATTTTTTTTAATTTTAGTAATCATAAACAATATATTATTTATTGTTGCATAATTATGTAGCCCTCGTTTAATTCATTAATTTGAGGTCAGTTAAGTTTAATAATGCGGTCCCGTCATGATGAGATTTGGAAATATTTTGTAACATCCCATCAGCTATTTTTATTTTCAAAATTTTTTAACACTCAAAATAAATGTATACTGTATTATTAAAGTTTTATTTGTGGTGATATATACAATACAATATAGTTAACCACAAATGGTTTGTTTGTCGGATAAACAAAAGTTAACTGCAGACTTTTAAATTTTGTAATTGTTGATATTTATAGGTTAAAAAAAAATTAATTTTAAATATAAAGGTTGATATTTATAGATTGTAATAAAATGATGGATATAATTATACAGATTACGTATGGGTCAAAAAGGTGCGTACGAGTATAAAATGGTGTAAATAGGTGCGAAATGATGTAAACGGATATGAAGAGGTGTGAGCAGATACAAAAAGATACATGCGAATGCAAAAGAGTATGAGTAGATACATGCAGATGCATGCAAATACACAAGAGGGCATGATGATATATTATGGAGAGTGGAAAGAAGTGCGCGTTATATATATATATATAACGTATATTTATATATATAATATATTATATCGTACAACTGTATATGTCAAAAGCATCCATATGTATTCTCAAGCACTCTCGTGTATTTGCACGCACCCACATGCATCAATGTGCATATGTACGCCCCACTTGCATTGGCATGCATCCGTTCGTATCCTTTCATATCTACAAACATTTTGTATAGTTATATTCATTATTTCATCGCGATTTATAAATATCAACTTTTACATCAGAAATTAATTTATTTTTGATCCATAAATATCAATAATTACACAAAAATTAATCTATATACTGAATATAATAATATAGGAGAAAAAAAGATTATCTAGTAAACACTATTTCGTATATAAAATAACAAGATAAAAGATGTTATTAAAATAAAAATTAAATTTACTTAAAAACATAAAATTACTCAGAGTTTATCTAAAAAGATTATGGCAAAAAATTTTGTGTTTATTTTAATTAATTTATCTACCTTTCCCTGTCTTGATATGGTTGACCTAATTA
The DNA here is from genome assembly GCF_011075055.1 of Mangifera indica. Classification (NCBI taxonomy): domain Eukaryota; kingdom Viridiplantae; phylum Streptophyta; class Magnoliopsida; order Sapindales; family Anacardiaceae; genus Mangifera; species Mangifera indica. Next base: position 17,367,046 of record NC_058138.1, on the reverse strand, counting down.
CTGATGAATCAATCAATGTTGGGCTAATTCAACATGAAGAGTAATTGATTAACCCAAAGAAATGACGTTAATTATGTGCAGAGCTTGATAAATCAAATCATGGAGCCAAAAAATAAAAAAATGACAGGCAGTAGATATCAAATTATATAAATAATGAACTGGGAAGACGTTCAGAAAATGAAGTATTCATGGAATGTTGCATGTGAAGTTATGAGGCTTGCCCCACCACTTCAGGGAGCTTTTAGGGAAGCCCTTAATGACTTTGTCTTCAATGGCTTCTCCATTCCTAAGGGCTGGAAGGTCAGTTTAATCTACATTCATGTTTACATTAATAATTGTCCATTTTATATACAAATGCCATTTTGACAAAACTTTCTGAGTTAATTTTTAAATATTTTTTGCAGTTGCATTGGAGTGCAGATTCAACACACAGGAACCCAGAATATTTCCCAGAATCAGAAAAAATTGTCCCGACAAGATTCGAAGGAAATGGACCTGCTCCGTATACATTTGTTCCAATTGGAGGAGGACCCAGAATGTGCCCTGGAAAAGAATATGCACGTTTGGAGATACTTGTGTTCATGCATAATGTGGTGAAAAGGTTTAACTGGGAGAAACTGATTTCTAATGAGAAAATAATTGTGGATCCATTGCCCATGCCTGCTAAAGGCCTTCCTGTTCGCCTTATTCCACATAAACTGCTTGATTAACTATATATATGTATTAGCCTGCTCCATTATCTTTCTTTATAGTTATTTATATTTGAGAGTGTTGAAAGGTTAAACATGTAACAAGGCGAAACAAGCTGGTGCTTAGAAAATATCAAGATCGAATGCGGCAATTTGCCTTGTCTTTGTTTCTTTATTTCAGCATTTTGTTCTATAGTTTCTCCTTTTAATAAAATATAATTTACGTAGTTATCAAGTGCGAGAGCTATAAATTAATCTATGTTTCTTCATTTAATCAAAGAATCAATATTTAAGTTGTTAAGTAAGGTATAATATAAACTGGCTAAACGGTGGCGTACAAGTTCTGGGAAAATTTATATAATAGATTTGACAGAAGTAATTGATAGCCACCGTTTAGCGGTGGCGTACAAGTTCTGAGAAAATCTATATAATCGAATGCGGCAATTGACTTCTATATAAAAATTCCATTCCCATATGAAACAAGAGATGAAAGTCAATTGGGAAACGGAGTTTTCTTTTTATATAAATCAATTGATAATTAATATATATATAATAGATTTGACAGAAGCAATTGATAGCTCCATGACATAGATATAGACCTGGATGTTAAAAGTTTTGCCAAGTACCATTTTGATATGGCTGTGATATAAAATTATGAAGGAGATAGCAGCACTTGTCACATTGTAAACATATACAAACAGTTAATCAATGTTTATTTTCCCTTAAATTTAGGATTTGACAAAACTAATAAAATATTAAAACAAGCTTTTGTCACACCTCTCATTATAAACAAAAGGGTAAATGATATAAGGTAAAAACATGGACTACTAAGTATAGAATTAGATAGTTTCTTCCATACTGGTTTTACTCTGAGAAATTTTGTTGTACTGGATTGTCTCAATGATATGGTAAACCTAAAATAGAGAAGTGAACATAGACATTGCTCTAGGAAAGGCCCAATTCTCTGATGATGGCCCAAAGTTTGGGGGTTCCCTTGGCCCAGCCCTTTACATTAAATAAATAGTCTATACCATAGCATATCATCTTCTTGTCATTTTTTAATTTTTTTGAATAATGCTTGATAATGTTGATTTCAATATTATGGTACATACATATATGAATTTATATTATGTTTTGCTTGCCACCTAAGCTTTCAATGACTATTCTGTATGATGAAGATAGATAGTCAGTCTACACAAGGAGCTAAAACAATTCATAATAATAAGGAAGCCAAAAGTTTTTAAATTTCTTTTATGGTTAGGAATGACTAAGCATATAAAAACTTTTCAAGTTAAATACTTCAAATGAAAATCTCCTTTTATATGTGAACTCAATCAAACTATGTGTTACATATTTTTTATATACAATTCAGATACTCAAATAATGTATCGTTATTTAATTGAATGAGTTTAAGTTAAAAAATAAAAATAACACATAATCATACTATGACATATTATCTATATATCCAAATTATATACAAAAATATATATATACATATAATATTATTCATGTGAGCTATGTATTACAAAAATTATTTATTTATTTTGTTTTATTTTAAACTATTGGAAGAGAAAAAAACCAAATAATGTGATATATTTATTTATTTATTTTGTTTTATTTTAAACTAATTGAGAACATTTTTATTTATTTTAAATTTTACATCATTTTACAAATATTGCAAATTCAAAAATCACAAGTGACAAATGGGTATATAGTAACCACTTAATGCTATATCAACATTATTCAATATTGCATGCAAGATATTGATTTTTGATAATTATTGTATGAAATTAAATAACCACATTTTTTTAATTTGAGTAATCATAAAAAATATTTTATTTATTGTTGCATAATTATGTAGCCCTCGTATAATTCATTAATTTTGAGGTCAATTAAGTTGAATAATGCGGTCGGGTCATGATGAGATTTGGAAATATTTTGTAACATCCCCATCAACTATTTTTATTTTCAAAATTTTTTAATACCCAAAATAAATGTATATTGAATTATTAAAGTTTTATTTGGGGTTATATATACAGTTACGGATGGATTCGAATCGGATTAAATTCGAACACTTTTTTGTTCAAATTCAATTTAGATAAAAAATAGTTTGGGCCAAATTCAGTTCAATTTTGTTGAGCTAAAATTAAATCCGATTCGAGTTTAGCTCAGGTGAAAAATAGTTTAACTCAATTCGATTAGAATTTGACTCAATTTTATAGCTCAAATTAATTATTTGAATTTGTCACTCAATTCAACTCAAATTAATAGTTTGAATTGACGACTAGAATGTATAATTTAAATTTGTAGCTCAAATTCGTGGTTTATTAACAAAATTACGTCGTTTTATTCAAATAATATTCAAAGTGTTTTATTCGAATTGAACCAAACCATGTTTTTGAACTAGCAATTTGAATTACTGAATTTGAGCTGATTCAATCCGAATATCACTTGGCTTTAATTAAAAAATGAGTCAAACCTTTTGATTCAAGTTTGATTCAAATGAATTTAAATCAAACTAAATTGAATCAAATCAACTTTCAAGACTGAGTCAGTTCAGATCATATCCAGGCCACACAGTATAGTTAATTGCAAATGGTTTGTCAGAAATACAAAAGTTAACCGCAGATTCTTAAAAAAAAAGTTTAAGCTAATCCTATTAATTTAATAATATTGTATCCAACTACAATTTAGAAATTAACTAATCAATTGACTATTTATATACTCAGCCCGCTTGGCATAGAATAGTGTGACCAAGAACTCATGTGGGTATACCTTTTTTACTAAATTAATTAAAATATATACGGAAGTTTTTATCTAAATCCTTTTCGATAAACTCTAAATGATTTTATTTTTTTAAATAAATTTAACTTTTATTTTAATAATATTTTTTTATCCTATCACTTTATATTTGAAGTAAGTTTTATTGGGTAATCTTCTTTTTTCTTGTTTATCATATTAAATATACAAATTAATTTTATATTAATTTTTATATAATTATTGATATTTACATATTGAAAATATATATAAATGCACATGATATATATGGTTGCACGAGATAATATATTATATTTTTTTATATATAAAAAAGGAGTGTGCGTTATATATATATATATATATATAATATATTATAATATAATAAAAAATATAATATATTTCATAGATATTATATCATATAATATAATATATATATTTATATATATAATATTATGTAGTGCAATTGTATATATCGCACGCACCTGTATGTATTTTTATATATTTTTGTGTATTTACGTACACCCGCATATATTGATGCTCACCCGTACATATCCACTTGCACCTACATTCATCGGCTCTTACGCCCAAGCACCTGCATACATCTGCTAGAACCCGTTTGCATCAGCTCACACCCTTCTGCATCTGTACGTATCATTTCACACTCTCATACATCCTTTTATATCCACACGCACTCTATGTAGTTATATTCATTATTTCGTTATGATTTGTAAATATCAATTTTTATATCAGAAATTAATCTGTTTTCAATTCGTAAATATCAATAACTATATAAAAATTAATTTGTATATTCAATATAATAATACAAGAGAAAAAAATTATTCAATAAAAACTATTTCGCATATGAAATAATAAAATAAAGGATATTATTAAAATAAAAATTAAATTTATTTAAAAAATAAAATCACTCAAACTTTATAAAAAAAGATATAAACGAAAGATTTTATGCTTATTTTAATTAATTTCTCAACCTTTCCCTGTCTTGATATGGTTGACCTAATTAGTGATGAGTCAATCAATGTTGGGCTAATTCAACAGGAAGAGTAATTAATTAACCTAAAGAAATGAGGTTACTTATGTGCAGAGCTTGATAAATCATGGAGCCAAAAAAAAAAAAAAAAAAAAGGCATGCAGTAGATATCAAATTATATAAATAATGAAATCAAACTTTTGAATGATGTGTCCGTAATATACTTGCGTTACTTCTTTTCATTTTTAATAAAACAAATTATATTTAAATTTGTTAAATAGGTAAATTTTAAAATATAAATATTGAATTTATAATTATTATATCAAATAAATTAAATTTTTATAAATATAATAAAAATTGAAACCCAAAAAATTTAAATATTTTTCTTGTTTAGTTATCATACTTGCTGGGATTAAAAAACCATAAAATGGAATAAGCTTAAATTAATGTTACAGATTCTTTTAATTGACGTCAAACACCCTCAACCAATTTACCTACTGTTTTTTCGGTCAAGTAAATCCAATTATGTCTTTTACCTCACCATTTCTCATTGCTTTTATTCCTATATAAATATTTCTCTTTGCATTTTGATTTCTTCATAAACAAATATTTGCTAACATTTCACAGAAGTGGCAATGGAGCTTTTCTTCCTTTCTGGCTTAATCCTCTTTACTCTTTTTCTTGCTGTGTCTCTTGCTTATCTCTTTCACAATAAATCCAAATCTTCTCACGCTAACCTTCCTCCGGGAAACATGGGCTTGCCATTCATAGGGGAGAGTCTTGAGTTTCTCAACACTGGCCGAAAGGGTCATCCTGAGAAGTTTATTTCTGAAAGAATAGCCAAATACTCCTCTCCAGTCTTCAAAACTTCAATCCTAGCTGAACCCACCATTGTTGTTTGTGGTGCTGCTTCTAACAAGTTCTTGTTCTCCAATGAGAACAAACTCGTCCAAGCCTGGTGGCCGAATTCTGTTAACAAGATCTTCCCTTCATCTACGCAAACATCTTCCAAAGAAGAATCCAAGAAGATGAGGAAGATGTTACCAAATTTTCTAAAGCCGGAGGCCTTGATGAGATACATCGGAATGATGGATTCAATTGCGCAGAGGCATTTTCAGGCTGGTTGGGAAGGAAAAAAGCAAGTTGAAGTTTTCCCACTTGCAAAAAGATACACCTTTTGGGTTGCATGCAAAGTTTTCTTAAGCCTAGAGGATCCTGAGCATGTATCAAAATTTGCGGATCCTTTTAATGTTTTGGCTTCAGGAATCATTTCTCTTCCTCTAGATTTTCCGGGGACTCCATTCAACAGAGCTATCAAGGCATCAGATACGATCAGGAAGGAGTTGATAGCTATTATCAAACAAAGGAAGATTGATCTTGCGGAAAACACAGTCTCCCCTAAAGATATATTGTCACATATGTTACAAGCAGCAGATGAAAATGGTGAGCACATGAATGATTTAGACGTGGCTGATAAAACTCTTGGCTTATTGATCAGCGGCCACGACACATCCAGTGCCGCCATTACTTTCATCATCAAATATCTCTCTGAACTTCCTCACATATACAAGCAAGTATTCGAGGGTATGTAATTTTTACCATTTCATTCACTTGTAATCATCTTTTTCATTTTTTTTCGTATATCAAAAAACGGTGGCAACAAATCCCGGAAATCAGTTTTCCTTCAGATCGAGTAAGCAGCTCGCGCTATACACTAAAATTATTTATAAAAAAAAAGCGTCGATATTATCATCAATATATTAAGTCTAATCTTTTCGGAAATATATATGCAGAACAAATGGAGATTGCAAAATCGAAGAAGCCGGAGGAGTTGTTGAACTGGGAAGACGTTCAGAAAATGAAGTATTCATGGAATGTTGCATGTGAAGTTATGAGGCTTGCCCCACCACTTCAGGGAGCTTTTAGGGAAGCCCTTAATGACTTTGTCTTCAATGGCTTCTCCATTCCTAAGGGCTGGAAGGCCAGTTTAATCTACATTCATGTTTACATTAACAATTGTCCATTTTATATACAAATGTGATTTTGACAAGACTTTCTGAGTTAATTTTTAAATATTATCTGCAGTTGCATTGGAGTGCAAATTCAACACACAGGAACCCAGAATATTTCCCAGAACCAGAAAAATTTGACCCAACAAGATTCGAAGGAAATGGACCTGCTCCGTATACATTTGTTCCATTTGGAGGAGGACCCAGAATGTGCCCTGGAAAAGAATATGCACGTTTGGAGATACTTGTGTTCATGCATAATGTGGTGAAAAGGTTTAACTGGGAGAAACTGATTTCTGATGAGAAAATAATTGTGGATCCATTGCCCATGCCTGCTGAAGGCCTTCCTGTTCGCCTTATTCCACATAAACTGCTTGATTAACTATATATATGTATTAGCCAGCTCCATTATCTTTCTTTATAGTTGTTTATATTTGAGAGTGTTGAAAGGTTAAACATGTAACAAGGCGAAACAAGCTGGTGCTTAGAAAAAATAAAGATCGAATGCGGCAATTTGACTTGTCTTTGTTTCTTTATTTCAGCATTTTGTTCTATAGTTTTTCCTTTTAATAAAATATAATTTACGTAGTTATCAAGTGCGACAGCTATAAATTAATCTATGTTTCTTCTTTTAATCAAAAATCAATATTTAAGTTGTTAAGGTATAATATAAACTAGCTAAACGATGGCGTACAAGTTCTGAGAAAATCTCATTCCCATATGAAACAAGTGATAAAAGTCAATTGGGAAATGGAGTTTTATTTTTATATAAATCAATTGATAATATACATGATAGATTTGACAGAAGTGATTGATAGCTCCAAAATTTGGGTTACTTAATCTTTGAATAATGCACCTACTTGGTCAATTGGATCAAGTGGGTGCCTTGCTGGCAGCCAAAATAACAGAAACAAACTCGCTCATATTTGATGTATATGGGAAAAACGATATTTTCTACCCAAATTTTAGCTGAATTTCAGAGTCACACTCATAGGGGATGAAAAACCTAAACTTTCACTCATAGCCAAACTTCTGTAAATTTTTTCTGTTAAAGAAAAGAGTAAAATAGTTATTTTATTGTTTATATTAAAAGTTATAAAGTTTATTACTTTTCACCCCTTCAGGTTTTAGAAACTAGCATTTCATTTTTATCTAAAAATTTTAAATTTTGAAAAGTAACATTTTCACCCTCAAACCTAGGGTTTCCATATTTTTCACAATGCAATCGCCTCTTATAACTTTCAAAAACAACAGTTTTACCCCCACTCTTAAACTGCATCTTTCGACGTCATCTTCGACCTCTTCCTTCTCCTAGTGGACGACAGTGGTGTGACGAAGAGATAGAGATCTCTTCGTCACACGACCCAAATGACAAAGGATGACGCTTTGTCATCCTTCGTCGCTTATCGCGTTGTCCAGACTCGACGACGGAGTGTCATCTTTTGTCTGTTCTTCCAGATCTGGATGATGCTTCGTTGTCCAGATCTAAGCAACAAAAGTTTGTCCTTCGTCATCCTTTGTAGCTAAAAAAGAGAGATCGGTGGAAAGAGTCAGCCATTGGTGGTGGCCAGAGAAAAAAGTAAACCCTAGGGGTGAAGTATAAACTTTTTAAACTTTAAAGATGGGTTAAAACGTTAGTTTTTAAACTTGGAGAGGGGAAATGATAAAAATTTTGAAGTTCACAGTTCATAGATAAAATGACGATTTTACCCCTTTTTCTAACAAAAAATTTGGATAACTGTTTGGCCATGGATGAGAGTTTGAGTTTTTCATCTCCTGTGGGTATGACTTTGAGATTCGGTTAAAATTTGGGTGGGAAATAGTCTTTTTCCCTTATGTATATATATATGATTTTAACGAACCATTTGGCTCCATGACATTTATATCTCTAAGGTATAGACCTGGATGTTAAAAGTTTTGCTAAGTACCATTTTGACATGGCTGTGATGTGAGTGGGATATAAAATTATGAAGGAGATAGCACTTGTCACATTGTAAACACGTACAAATGGTTAATCAATATGTATCTTCCCCTAAAACCAGAGTTAACAAAATTAATAGAATATTCAAACTTTTAAATAAAAAACTTGAATTCAAGCTTTTGTCACACTTCCTTCTATAAATAAAAGGGTAATGATATAAGGTAAAAACATAGACTACTAAGTATAGAAATAGATAGTTGACCTATCCCTGGTCATCCATACTGGCTCTACTTCGAGAAATTTTGTTATACTGGATTGTCTCAATGATATAATAAACCCAACATAGAAATTGGTCGAAGAAAGGCCCATTTCTCTTATATGGCCCAAAGTTTTTGAGTCAATCTGTGTTTCTGGAAATGGCTACTAATAACATTGGGGGTTCCCTTGGTCCACCCCTTTACATTACATAAATAGTCTGCACTATAGCATATAATCTTCTTGTCATTTTTTTGAATAATGCTTGATAATGTTGATTTCAATATTATGGTACATATATGAATTTCTATTATGTTTTGCTTGCCACCTAAGCTTTCAATGACTATTCTGTATGATGAAGATAGATAGTCAGTCTACACAAGGAGCTAAAACAATTCATAATAATAAGGAAGCCAAAAGTTTTTAAATTTCTTTTATGGTTAGGAATGACTAAACATATAAAAACTTTTCAAGTTAAATACTTCAAATGAAAATCTCTTTTTATTGCCCAAACCAATGTCTTTTTAGTTCCCTTAGTTTGAAAAAATTATCAAAATTCTACTTTAAAAGTATAAAACATTTAAAAACAATGTTATATATACGTATTTTTGAGTATATAATTCGATTTTTATGGGTTATTTCGCCAAAATATTTGAAGAGAAAAAAAAAACAATATAATGTGATATCTTTATTTATTTTGTTTTATTTAAACTAATTGAGAACATTTTTATTTATTATAAATTTTACATCATTTTACAAAAATTGAAAATTCAGAAATCACAAGTGACAAATGGGTATATAAAAATCACTTAATGCTATTTCAACATTATTCAATATTGCATGCAAGATATTGATTTTTGATAAATATTGTATGAAATTAAAAAACCACATTTTTTAAATTTGAGTAATCATAAACAATATTTTATTTATTGTTGCATAATATGTAGCCCTCGTTTAATTCATTAATTTTGAGGTCAATTAAGTTGAATAGTGCGGTCGGGGTCATGATGAGATTTGGAAATATCTTGTAACATTCCATCAACTATTTTTATTTTCAAAATTTTTTAATACCCAAAATAAAATAAATGTATATTGAATTATTAAAATTTTATTTGGGGTTATATACACAGTATAGTTTAAGTTTTTTTTTTTAATTTATTGATTTTAATTAGTTGGATGATTAGTGGTTACAAGTGGGTTTTAAATGCTTTCAAAGACCCAAAAATTTAATTATGTGTTAATCTTTTCAACAATGTTATATAGATATATTTTATATTTAATTTGAGTATATATACAATGTGACATCGTATAATTAATTTTCTTTGAGGTTATACATAGGATTTATACATAGAGATTATGTGTCATCATATGATTGAACATTACTTTATTTTTAATTCATAATTATTTAATTACATAATAGTTGATTATATCTATATACTTAAATTATATACAAAAATATATACATAATTTTGTTGTAATTATTCTTACCTTTTCTTAAAAAATACATCATAGATCACATAATTCAAAACTAGGTTCCTATTATCAACTTTTAAAGTTATTAGCTATTAAAATTTTCAAGTCATACCCATACAACCTATGATTGAATAAACTTTATTTTCTAATTATTCTAAATAAATCAAAATAATGGTGATTAGAATTTAGAAGGATGGAAAAATCAAATGTATTTATTATAAAATACTATTGAACTAGTGTTCACATTTGGTCAATCACAAACTTTCACATCACAACGGTTATGAATGTTACTATTTGATTTTAAGCTATGTTTTTATTTTATTTTTTTAAATAAATATGAGGTGATTAAAATTGACCATGTTCTATATTGAGCACTTAGTTTCAAAAATCTCCTAATAAAGACAAAGGAGAGGCAACATTTATAATTTTCTTTTTCCCCATATGGTATTTGAAAAGAGTGATTTACATTGTTCCGTGCTAGGTTTGGTTTTTAAACACTTTTCACGCCCAAAATATAAAAATCACTTTTTTCTAACTAAAAATAATTTTGCTAACGTCGTTTAAACCTATCAAATGTAAAATAAATAAATAAATATATATATATAGAGAGACAAAAAGATAGTCAAAATAAAAAATCATATAAATAGAAGAGATAATTCGTAATACTTCTTTTCTCGTATTTCATATTTTGATACTTTTTTTATCATCGTTATTTATATATTTTCATTTTTTATCGTTATAGTTAATTATTATTATTATTATTTTTATATTTGACATCTCTCCCACCGCCACCACCTCTTCTCTTTCACCTTCTTATGGTTTTAGAATTTCTCTTCTTACCTTTTAAGGGTTTGTAATTGTAGATTTTGGATTCAATTATGTGTGGGGATTTTCAATTTTGGTTGGTGGAATGAAGTGTTTGGTCTATACTTGTGTTTGTATGGTTTTTATTTGGACTTGGGTTTATGAATGTAGTGGTTTTATGAGTCATTAGGTATTTTAATTTGAATTCTTTGAAATTTTCCCCGTGGCTTGAGATAGATTTACAAGTATGTCAATGTTAATTAAATCAATGTAATTAACAATGAATTTGAACTTTTTGGTATTTTTCGTTCATTTGATTTATACGAAAGGTCAATAAGAATTACGTTATCGATTCAAACAATTATAATTGCAAAACCGACTATTGGGTTAGTCACTTTCGTTATTACTTTTAAAATTAGTTATATAGAAATTTTTAATAGCGTTCAAGATTATATCAAGACTAAAAATAGGAGGTGGTTTCACAGATGTGGCAAGGTAGGTGGGTCAAAGTAAGAGAGTGTGGCTTAGGGAGCTCGTCACCAAGAGAAATGGTGGCAGAGATAAATGGATTTCTGGTTGTTTTGGTGGAGATGTGGTGGGTGATGGATTGTGTCAAATAACAAGGATAATATAATAATAATCATAATATTTACAATGCGTTCAAAGTGTAATTTATGTTAGTCAAGTGACATTTTAGGTCAAAATATGTGAATTACTGAAACAAATATTAGTCAATGACTCAATGGAAACACAATGCCCATTTCTTTACGTTATTATTACCTAACTTTTTTTGTTTTTTTATGAAATTTCTATGTGTTTGTTATATAATGCTTACAAACTAAGAACTAACCAAGCAATTTCATTCATTATATTCCATGTACTTGTTCCTGCCAAGGCCACGTTACCTCAATTCCAAAGCTAATTGGACTTCTAGGTCCTAATTTATTAGTAGTTGAAATTAAGATTATATAATCAATAAAATTATGTATATCGACTTTAAATATATAAATGAATATATATTTAATTTATATTATTAAATAATTAAAGGATTTTAAATTAAAGTAATATCCAATCATAAGATAATACATTATGTGTGTACTAAAAAATGAATACATAAAATATTACTTTTATCTATATATATAATGCATACTTTATTATATCATATAGTATATATAATCAACGTTTGAACAATAATTTAATTTCCATATAGAAACAAAAAAAAATACATAAAATTCATGAATTAATTAATTAATTAATTAATCAGTCATACATAACGGATCATGTTTTGATCCACTGATACATGTACCGTTGCTGATACTGGAACGTCGCTTTCCACAGTGACTCGATTTTCCGAAACATTCCTCAGTATATGCTTGGGAAACACTCCTCCATCACCTACATGTAATGTGTATTGTACATTATTTATACGGTTTGGAAATATTAGCACCCGAGAGAAATCAACGGTCCACCTTGTGCCATTTCCCCATACTGTCCCTTTAGCAACCGTTGATTTAAGCACCATCCCCCTCACATTGTTCCCATCAACCACCACTTGATCAATATTGCTAAACGGTTCGTTTGATTCGTCCAATTGGATCATTCGGACCCCCGTATAATCACCCGTAAACATGTTGTTAACAATGTTCACACAACAAATGTTACCCTTGATTGATTTCAACAAAATGAAGGCATTCCCCAGGAAGAAAGAGTCCGTGATTTGTAGCTGTACTGGGTCCTCTGCCACAATACCGGTATAATCGAGGTAACAGTTTATGATCCGGGTTTGGGTAAAACCTGGTTCCCGGACATAAATTCCGGTTCCTCCAAATCCAGTTGCTTTGTTATAACAATGTACCCCAGTGAGGGTATTGGCCTGGCCTTGTACCAAAACACCTATGGATGCAGAAAAAATAACAACATCTGTGATGATATTGTCGTTGCCGTTGATGTTGATTCCAATGCCAGAAAAATACTTCTCGCGGGTGTCACCACCAACGTTGATGTACTGACCGATGAAGGAGTTGGTGACGATGGTTTCATGACCGTCTTCGATTGAAATGCCAGTGGTGGTGAAATGTGAAATGTAACAATTATCAATGGTGGTTCTTAGAGAATTTATAACAGCAACTCCACCGCCTCTAAAATTGGAGTCCAACATGAGATCTTTGAGAGTGATGAATTCAGATGAAAACGAATTTGAAGGTGATTTCAGCTCAATCAGATGCCCATTAATCGGAAAATCATCGGAAGCTCGAAGCGTCCCACTGTGAATCTGTCGTTTAATGTATTTTTATTATAATAACATGCATAACATAATTTAAACACAATACATACATAAAATCATAAAATGATGGTGAGGGAGGAGAGCTTGATTACCATGAAATTAGCACCACCCTCCGGAATCCGCAAGGGACGGCTGATCTTGTAGGTTCCGCCGTCGAGATGAAGCTGAGAGCCGCCGAGGTCAGGAACACCCTTGATTAATTGAGAAGACTGAATAGGAGATCTGAAGGCGTCAAACAAAGCTTGTTCAAGTGCATCGGCGCTGTCAGATACTCCGGTGGGATCGCCTCCATAGTCGGTGGCGTGATGAATACGGGAATTGCTTAAACCCTGCATGATTAACGTATAATTACATATTAATGATGAACATAAACAAAGAAAGAAGTTTAATTAGTTGGGAGAGGAAGAATTAAGAACGCACAGGAGAAGTAGAGTAACTTCGGGAAGGAGGGGTAACTCGGACATAAGAAGATTTAATGGAAGCTAAGCGATTGATTTGTTGATGATAATCACTTAAACCAGAATAAGAACATTCGCCATGTTGAACAATCACCATAAAATCAAGAAGCAGAAACAGAAGCACCTTCTTCATTATCACCAACATTGAATTTCTGGCTGCCATTACAGCAGTTACAAGGGTAGAGTTAGAGAGAGAGAGAGAGAACACCCAAGAAGCTGGAAGGGACGGCGTTTTCATTTACTAATAAACTTCCTATATATATCTATGTATATGTATATTACAGGAGATTGAAATTAAAAGAAGTTATAATGAATGAGCATGAGAGGTTTGAAAAAAAAGGAGAGGGAGGTAGGTGATAAAATGGAAATGGAAAACATTTTGGTATTGGATGGAAACTAATAAAAAAGTCAAAAATGAGAATCAAATAGAAAGACTGATCAAAATTGAGAAGAACGAGCAACATATGTGCATGATTGCAGCAGTGGTCGTGGGGTGGGGCGGCTTTCATCCACGATCCAGCTCACCATTTGACTGTATTGCTTCAATGTTTATTAATTTGATAACATTTAAATTTAATTGAAAAAACAAAAATAATTGAGACCTAGCAGGTGGTTCAAGGGCGTACGGTACTACGATTTGTCTTAAACTGTTTCTCGATTCAAAGTAAAGCCTTGGGTGGCTGTAATGTCAATATTGGGATGCACAGGGCTATCTATCCAGCAAAACTTGAGACCATTCACTACCAATATTCATAATTTCATTGTTGTAACAGTAATAATATTACATTGTTTTATATAAAGTATACAAAAAAGTTTGGAAAGATAAGACAAAAGTACAGAGCTATCAAATGAGATTTGTCGCATTTTATATTATGTAAAAATGAAAATTATATAACAATAATAATGTTCAACATTACTAAAATGTTTAACCTCAGTCTTATGTTATTTTCAATTCTTATAAAAAAAGAGTTAAGAATTCATACAGCAAGCATTCAACGAATAACTAAGCTTAATGGGCTCGTACGTGAAGAAGCTGCTAAAAAGTTGGTGGGGCTGTGGCTGTCATCACTCCAGGGACGGAACCAGTAACTTTGAACTACTATGATCTACCAACCAGGAGGTACCAGCTCGACTTCAGTAGGTACCAAGATTTCTCTAGACAGCTTTCCACACTATATCAGGGCAATTCCGCATCAAAAAATCTATGTTTACGTTTTTTTTAATATACAATTAGATACACAAATAATATATTATTATATGTTTGGATCACTTTGAATTATGGGACCAAACTTGGCTATGCAGATGTCTATGAGCCCAGGATATGTATAAATACGGTTAGCTAAACTGCCAAAAATTTGTCCCTCATTCCACAAGTCCTTGTAAAGATTATCATGGACATGCATTCATTTCAATTCCTATAAAGAATTCTATTAGAATTTGCACTCAAGCCCAAAAAAAAAAAAAAGACAGATGACTAAGGAGCTTTCATCTGTATTTTCATGTGCGCGCGGAGAAGTTCAATCACCTGCTATGAAACACCAGCCCTTTCCTTTCCCTGATTTTTCAACTAAGGGGAAACCCCAAATACTGAAAAAGTTAATCACAGCAGTTTACACTCGATCACCAGTGAATATAAACAACTTCTATATCTCTACTCCAGTGTATTTTATCGTAGCAAGAAATTAAATCAATAACAACATTGTAGTTAAGACAATACAATTTACATTAATATATCTGTGCAACGGGTTCTACAGTAACAGACAGAGGTACTGCAGGACCTGGATTTCAGAAAGCTCAATCTTATGCAATCAAATTACTCCAACTGGTGTTACAGATCCTCAGTTTCTATTTTGGGTTAGCCTCCATCCATCTGAAGCAGTATACTAGAGAATTGGGAAACACCAGGAAGGCAACGTTATTTCCCAGTTATCCCAATGATCTGAGCCCCTAATGCATTCTATCGGATCAATTAAAGATCTTTCTGTGAAGTAAGAAAAATATGGCTCACTAATGCAGTAGTATGTGGGTTCCATCTGCCACAACAGATTTTTAGTGCCAAACAATGAAAATGCATAGATGAACATATATAGGGGCAACTACTCCAACTGACTAGAGAAATTGATAATCCAATGATGGCTGGATGGCTGGACATCTACAATTCTATGATTCAAACAAAAGGCTGTAACAAAAGAAGATATCACTGGTTTAAGAATGATTCCAGTTCCTGCCAAACTATTGACTGAGTTTATCATAGTTAATCAATTATATATATATATGTAGTTATTAGCGAGAAACATTTGCAACCCAATAGAATCAAAATGAAGTAATGCAATTGTTTTGCATCTAAATTACTCTCTCTTATCCTTTTTTCCCTCTCATACACATAGAGGATACAGAAACTGCACTGAACACATAAAAACTCAGAGTACATGATCACAAACCATCAGGCAATGAAAAAGAAAATAGCAACTTATACTGAACTACATATACAGAAGTTCTTACCTTTCACTTTCTGCCACCAGACAAGGCACCAGTTCCCTGAAACAACTGGTTAATCCGAGCCTCAATATCCCCTACACCATACTTTACAAGCTTTTCTGGGTGCTTCCCAATATCAGGAACGTTCTGAAGCTTTCCGATAAAGTTCCCATAAGGGGGCAACAAAATTCTTGCCACTGAGCTTCTTAATTCCTCTCTAAGCTGGTCATCGAAAATGATCCAGGTAGACTGAGTTTTACATATGTCATCAAATAACGAATTAAAGGACTTGAGCTTATCTTTCATAGACCTTGCAACAGGAGGAGCAGCACTGTTCGGAGCAGAAGCGTTACTATCCAACTTTAAAACTGCCAAAACCTTAGTCCAGGAACTTCTCTGATAATGGGAAAGATATTGGCGGACCTTTGCATTGTGTTTTCTAATCCAATCATCACCCAGAAGCGATCCCAATTCACTATCTTTCACTTTTTGAACAATATATTTTCCATTATTCATCATAAAAACAGAACACAAAGCAAGGTCTCCATAAATTTTAGACTTGACTTCCAAATTACTCTCCAATAACTCCATAATCCAATCCATTTGGACGGATAGTGAAGAAGAGGAATCTTTCTCAAAAATTTGCTCCAGTGTCTGCCTGGATCGACAAGCAGCTCGAACATAATTCATGACATACCGAGTAATGGGATGAAGCCCACCTCCAGGAACGGGAGCTTTAGCAGGGTCTCTGCGAATCAAATTTTCTAATTCCATAAAAATCCCTCTTATTGCTTCTCCTAATCTTTTCCATATAGTCAAAGCTTCATCCCTAAGTACCAAACAGTAGTGATCAGAAAAAACACTCTCAAAATCAGGCATCAAATCTCTCAAAGCCTCAAACACATCAAGAACCCTAAATAATCTTTCAGGTGATCGACTCCCAATAGCGATAGCATCAGCAAAATTCAATAACTGAATGCACGACCCACGACAAACTTCCATAAATGACAAGTCAGCCGCGGTGGAGAACCCAAAAAACACTCGATCACACAGCCGTCTTTCACTGGGAAAGAGAATCCTCAAAGCAACATTAGCAGCTTTGACCCAACGTTCAATTTGTTCTTCCACATCTTGCCAAGGCATCTTTTGGACCTCTTCGTTGCTGAACTTTTGTAAGCCTAGCCTACTCAAGCTTTCCTCTAGAAAGTCTCTCCGACAACTACTGTACACGTGGGTGCACTCTTTGCCGAACCGTGCAGCGACCATACGCTTCGCAATCTCATTCAAATCATTAATTGTAACGGAGGGGAGAGCGTCGATGATGATATCGTAATCACTAAGTGGTTGTGCGACTGGGATCTGTTGGTCATCGAGAGCGTCTTCCTCTTCAGCTTCATCTTCATCTTCATCATCAAAGGAGAGATTACCAGTTGAGTCACTGAGTTCAAAAGACTCAGCACCTCGTTCCATCAAAGATCTGAACTCGTCTTCGAGACGAAACATGGCCTGTTGCAACAAGTCGTCAGCACGAACTAAACAAGAGTTGATAGACTTATCAGCAGCCATTGGAGACCAGTGTCTCAAGGTGGCGATTAACTCATCGATAGAGTCAAGGAAAGCGGAGGAATCGGCAGAGTCAGCCCAGATGAGACGGTCGGAAGCGAGGTACTGAGAGATCCGACGGTCAAGCGATTTAAGGGAGAGTGGAAGGGGAGCAGAAGGACGAGGATCATCATCAGCCAATTTCTCTCGAGAAAAACGACCATCGAATGTGGAGAAGATCTGCAAAATATCATCGGCCATGGTGTCGTCATTGTGACCGAGGGTTCTGGCGATGTGGCGCGCAACAGCTAGCAGCTTTTCTTCACCGTTGTCAGTAGCCATAAGATGAGATTGTAAGTTGGTTAGGGTTTGGTTTGGATTGGATTGAGAAATGAAAATGGTTTATGTAGACCGATGAGACAGTCAACCTTGGAAAACGCGGTTTGGTTAGATCAAAGAAGACTACTTTATTTATTAAAGCTACCGAAAGAGACAACAAAATAAAAGCTCACTGAATGAAGCAGATTCGCTTTCATTATTTATTTGTAATTTTTGTTGTATCCAAACCAAACTACCAGATAACATATCGTGTGGTTGTAGGCTTTGTGACGATCCTGGAGTACTAAACTATTCCACTTTAATTCAAAAACAAAACTAAATACCTGCCTCGCAATCTCACCCAATGATGATATAACCTAGACGTTGGCAAAAGTTATCCAAAACCAAATACTTTCAATAAACTTTTACTTAATATAATAATTATATATTTAATTCTTATATTTTAGATTTATTCATCAAATAAATATAAAAAATTTCCAATTAAAAAAGAATGTCCACATATATATATATATATATATATATATTGGTGGGTTAGCTGCAATGTCATTATCATCATCTCATTCATTTTCACCTCAAAATCAACAACAGCAAAGTCTTTTTCCAAATACCAAAACAGTAACAACCGATTTACAATATCAAATGCTAACTTTCATTTAAACCATTTTCCTAAGAGATACAACTTCAAACTGGCTCCATTTTTCTTCAATTACTATCAATGTAATTCTATCTCCTAGTACTAATGGACCACTACAAACTGACTGTGTGGTGAAAAAAGAAAAAGCTCAAGATTTGCATGTACAGCCACATGTTTAAGTGCCATCGTTTGTGTATCCACTTGTCTCTTCTGCCACCTTTGCCCATACATTACTGATTTTCTCTGCGTATCCCACCTGGTCACACAAAGACTCACATTACTAAGTTGTTTCATAGATGGGCACAGATATATCTTGAGAGACTCAATTGTATGACATAAGCCATTTCCATCATGGCTGACACCACTTATAAATGCAACACATGTTCTAGTCATTATATAAGCAAGTTTATGGAATCATGCTCTGCAGAAGTGGAGTCAACTTGAAAGAATGGTTCAAATCTCAGCCCAGATCATCCACCACCACAGAAACAACTTCAAACAAATATTTAAACACATGCTAGTCACACATCTGTACCACATATTCCACTCTATTCGCATCCCCATTACCTAAAAGAAGAAGAGAGCTTAATAACGTTATAGAAATTGTTGCTTAATTAAATCTTTGAAAGGCATGCAACAAAAATGTTCAAACTAACGCCTTGGGACAAAAACTAGGGCATGAACTAACTAAACCCTGTTCATTACTGGAGATAAAACCCAACTTAACAACAAGCAGATGATCCCTTTGTCACTAGCCGAAGTCTAATCAGCATGGCTCTCAAAAGAAGTTATGTAATAGCATTTTCATACCATATGGACCAGATACAAGATGAGTGAAAATACCTGATTTACTACAAACCCCTTCAGCATGTTCAAGAAGTCAGCGTGCCTTTCTCTGTCAAGCCTTTCAAGTTCAATCCTGTTATGCTCCTACAATTACATTGTTAAAAAGGCTATTGTCAGGAAATAGTGTAAAGAACCCATGTGGATCCCATCATTGCTCATTCTAAAATCTTATACTAGCATGGTTAGTCAAAATACAAAAGCAAATTAATCAAGCAAACTCATGTTACAACCAGTCAATGAATCTTACACCAAAATTAGAAAGGAAGCTCCTGAACAATAAAAAGGCAATAGAAAAGGCTATCATCTTTGCAACATTTTCACCTCCATTATTTACATCTAGTGGTGTCAAATTATTTGCCTGACAACCTATTTTAGATAGAAATAAAAAAGAGAGTGATAAAAACTTTTTCCACCCAAGGTGCCAAACTAGTCAACATCCAACTTTTATAATTGAAAGTCAAACAACTGCAAGTGCACTCCTATTTCCAAAAATGAAAATATATCATTTCATTCAATCAAGTTAAAAATAAGCCAGGCAGTATTAGCAATCCTATACCCAAGTAAACAATTAATCCCAGGGTGTAAAATAGATGTCTGTATAAGATATATCTCATGACCACCAAACGTTAGATTTAGGATATCACCAGACGTGTGATTGCAGAACTAATGTGGCTTCCAAAGTTTTGCTCACAACAATTAAATTAGTGCTGAAGATAGCTCTATCAAAATAAAAAATCTAGATCAACAAAGCCATCATGTGGAAGTTATATCATCAAAGTATGAATATGAACAAAACATCAAGGAAAATAATGCATAAGATTTCCCTAAATATGACTACAATTATTATCTTGGACCAATCATACTAATGACAGGGACAAGGAAGACGACATGACATTGACATGAAGCAACATAAATAAAATCTCTATGAGATGAAATGGGAATCCCATGTTTTGTAGCAAAAATGCAATGTTGTCATCACATTTAATGTCCATATAAAGATCAGGCCCAAATAAGAACGCCCATATTTGTAAGGGTAAATAAGTTCAGATAGATTCAAATCATTATGAAAAACAGAAGGGTGGGATACTATATTTTCAGCCATGTAATCCAACTACAAAGCCAATAGGAATGAATAATTTCAGATCAACTTGAAGGCAGTTCACTATGAAAGGAAATACAAACCAGAAGTAAAGCAATGAAAGAGGCAAAATAAGTTTAATTTAGGAAGACCTATGAACCCATCAAAAGCTAAATGGGACATGGATTTCCTATAAGAGAACTCTAGTAAAGCAAAAAGAGATACATCCTAAGCTGATTCAGAAAGAGCTATGTGCCCATAAAAAGCTGAATGGAGACAATAGCTTTCCATAGCTGACCCCAAATTGGTTAGGAAACAAAACTTTGTTCGAGTTCATGAAAGAAAGGCAAGATATTTAGCACTCAACCCAATGCTTTGCGAGGTACAACAATACACTAAAGGATGGTAGAAAGTGTTGGACCCAAGAGCATAAAAAAAAGGATTGCCTCATTTCCAAACAGTAACACAAAAATGGTTTTAGAAGGTTATAATACCTTGATTCGCTCATATTCATTGATTGCAACACTTTTAGCATCCTCAGTAACTCTTATAGTTTCTTTAAGCTCTTCTAACTTGCGAATACGTGACTTGTCACCACCAAATATTTTTGATGAGGCAGCCTCAAGCTTCTCAGCCCTCAATTGCAATGCGGACAGTTCTGAGAAGAGAGTCTGCACCGTCAAGAGAGCACTTGAGCGGTCTGAGAATGCACTGTGGACAGCTAACATAAGCCCGAGATATTCATGGAGGGTATCCTACAATATGGACAAAATAGAGGACAAATTAAGCAACAGCAGAACTTTCCTAAAACTACATTAAACAAAAAGTATTTAGTACTTATTACAATTGTAAATATATTAGATGGTAATATAACTAATGCCAATTAAAATAAAGGGTATCCACTCTACAACTGGCAAGCTTAATTTTTCATCTCGCGAGAAATCAATTTCACAATGAAGCTTTATAAAATTCCATCAACTTTAATGCTTTGATAATCATCCATTGTCAAGGAATAGCAATTTACCAAATGCTTGACAGTCTGTGCATTCAATTCACGATAGAACCTACTGGCCTTAACAGCAGCAGTTGCAAAATTTTTCATGTCAGTGGCCCGTAATCTTTGAGAGTTGTACATTGCCTCCTCATTTTCAAATTTTGTTAGCTTAATGAATGCCAATCCCAGTTCTCCCATTGTTTCTCCCATATCTTGCTGAGCCTTTACGAGTGTTTCAGCCTAAACACATTCAAAGCATGAAAGCAACAACTCAATAATCAGTCTAACCTAAGTCTGGCATATACATTCATTAACAACAAAAAAAGTAAACATATAGATAACATACAATTTGACATAAACACATTCACATGCAGATAGAAACCAAGCTCCACACACATTCAAGTACATACACAATAAGAACAGTGGCATTATAAATCATGTAATACAATAATACCAACATTAAATGATCACTCCAAGCCCCAAATTCACATTCATAAATAGAAGACCTAAACTCATATATGCAACATATACAGCCATGCACGTAGATACTAACAACAAAGATCTATGACAAGGCATTACTTGCTGAGAAGCATTGCTGAGTTGTTGTTCAAGATCATTCATCCTTTCCTTATTCTCCAGAAATTCTTTATCTTCCTCAGCCACAGGGGGCTTCGACCCACCCCAATCATTAGCAACTGACTGCTTCAACTCCTTGAACAACCTCAATAAATCCCTTCCACCTTTCGCGGGCTGAACCACCTCATGAGGTGCCACAACAGCCGTGCTCTCTCCAAACAATTGCTTAGGCAGCTTCACCGCCCCATCCAGCATCCTTGATGCCACATCAGTACTGGTAGGCAACGGTAATTTCCCCTGCACCTGCAAAAACAGTTTGAATTCATCGCTCTTTCTTATGACAGGATGTGCTGCAAGTCTCCTCAAATACTTCTCCAATGCCACTCGCCTTTGCTCAACAAATTCCTGTTTTTGCATCACTTGAGACTCCACAACACTTTTATCAGGCCTGGGAGGGATAAAAAACCCTCTATACGACTCGGCTAACCGATCAGATAACGTAACGATATCACGAAACCGTCTCCGTACACTGAACTCAGATCCATTAAATTCCGGTATGTTAGTTCGTGTGGTAATTAAATAAGTAACGAAAGTGTTACCACCAGGCACCAGCGAATTGGACGTCTCCTGTTCCTTCTGCGGGTTTGACACTGTGATTCTTATGTAATCGGAGCTACTTGAAGGTGAGTTAGGAGAATCAGGGAATTCATTGGTGCTTTCGATGCCGTTGATCTGGTTGTCAGTGTTGTTGTTGTTGCTGTTTTGATCAAAGGGAGTAAAGATGACGTCAGCGTAAGACGGAGGCTCGATGTAAGAGGAGTGATGATTGTGATAGTTATAGTCCGGTGCGTTAGGGTACAGTGGAGGTGAGAGTAAGGGATCGTAATCGGCGGGAGTCGCGAGGATCGGCGGGCTTAATGACGTTGCGCTACGGTAATCTGAGTAGGATTTGTTGGTGGTGGTGGAGTCGTCGTGGAGGATAAGATTTTCCATTTCTTCTCGTGAGGCGAAAAGATGGGCTTCCACGAAGCCCTGGTTGTCAGAGCCCATCATCGTATTCAAATTTCAATTAAATAATCTCAAGCTCAACTTCAAGATAACAAGCAATCTATAATCTATTCAACATTAGGGTTTGGATTTAAAGACTGGGTATTACTATAAGTGACGGTTCATCATTCATGTGAGGTGGTGAAGACTAACGTGCGCCGGAGACTTATGTGGGAGAACGGGATGAAGCGATAAATGCACGTGGCCGTGACTTAGAAGAAAACTAGAGGTTTCTACTTCTATTCATTTATAATGAATTTGTTTGACGTATGATTCGGTTTTAGGTAGGCATGACAATGGGGAGGGGCGGGGACGGGTCAATCCCCGTCCCCATCCCTGTAGGGGATATCAATCCCCATCCTCGCCTCATCCCTGTTACGGAGATAAAAAAGAATCCTCGTTCCCTCCCCGCGAAGGAAAATTCTCTCCTCATCCCCTCCCCGTCCCCACGGGAAAAAATCCCCTCCCCATCCCCGTGGGGAAAAATCTCCTCCCCATCCCTGCCCCGTCCCCGCGGGGAAAAATCCCCTCTCAATATCCGTAAATATAAATTTTAATTCTTTTATGTATTTCAATAAATAAAATAAATCATATTCTTCCAAAATATCACTTATTACAAGAGCTACAAAATATTAATTATTATTTTAGTTTAAATACAAAGTTTTTATAAAATCTAACAATATGCAATAATCAATCTCTTCATTAGTAGCTCTTCATGTATATGATTTAGGGTAATTTTATAATAACATTAAATTTAATACTTTTCATTTACTTCAATTGATTTTATCAAGTTTATAATTTGTTTTTTTTTTTTTTGTGTAAAATCTGGTGGATTGACTAACTAAGTTTTGAAGTTGAAATAAAATTAATTTGGTGCATTTGTATTTTATAATAATGAGATTCTGGGGTTTTTTTAATATATTAAATTAATAGTTCAGAAATTAGTAAAAGCTGATAATTGATAATTCAAAAATTAGTAAAATTAAAGTTATAGTTTTAATAAATCATAATGTAAAAATTTCTAGAACTTAATAGTTTAGAAATTATTATATTAATATATTAGATTTAAGGGGTGGGAAAGGGTGGGGTGGGGAGGGGATGGGCCGGGCCGGGGCGGGGAGGGGGTGGGGAGGGGAGGGGCGGGGCGGGGCGGGGACATATGTATCCCCGTCCCCGACTACGAGGATTTTTTTCATCCCCATCCCCATCCTTGTCCCTTTTCCCATTTATATCGGGGAATCTCCTCCCCGTTAGGGTCGGGACCCCTAAAATCGGGTCCAAATTGTCATCTCTAGTTTGAGGTCCGTTTGGGAACATATAGGTTAGTGGTTTCATGCGGATAAGCGTATATCGTACGTTGATTATGTCTACTTGTATATGGTTGACCATAGATAAACTTAATTACTAGTATTTTTCTTGTAGGCTGTTGCGTACCTGATTTGGATTCCCTAGAGAACATCAAAATCCCGTACAAGAAGTTCAAAGCAGAGTCGATTAGATAAATGAGCGAACGACAAGTCATTTAAGTCAAACAACTGATAAGAACAAATCGGTTTCTGATTAATCAAAACACATGTTTTTGCATTTTGCATTTAAAAAGTAATTTAATTTTAATTAAATGTAATTACATACTAATCTTACCATCTTAGTATCATATCATTGTTTTAGTTGAAATCATGATATAAGATCGTTATAAAACCCGTATCCAAACACTCACTTTAGGTTTTCCAAATCCTTTTCAGAGTTAGGTTAGGTTGCAAGGACGTAAGCCTCACGGTCACGAAACAAGCGCATAGGAAGACACTGTTTGAGTGGAACCCTAAATGGCTTCGAAGTTCGGGTTGGCGGGTGGAATACCGGAGCGGAGGGTTCGTCCGATATGGGACGCCATCGATTCTCGGCAGTTTAAGATAGCTCTCAGGCAATCCACTGCTTTGCTTGCTAAATTTCCCAACTCACCTTACGCTCTTGTAAGTCTCAAACCACATTTTTCTTAGGTTTATGTTTCACCTTTGTTTTCTGTTCTGATGTCTTTTGGTGCGGTGTTTTAGGCGCTGAAGGCTCTCGTTTTGGAAAGAATGGGTAAATTTGATGAAGCGTTATCTGTTTGTTTAAATGCCAAAGAGTTGTTGTATAAGAATGAAGCAAATTTGATGGATGATCTCACTCTCAGTACTCTTCAGATTGTTTTCCAAAGACTTAATCACTGTAAGTGTTTACTTCGTGTTTGTGTCTATTGTCATGTCAAATGTCTTATTCACCTACTTTCTGTGTAATCAGTGGACTTGGCTACTGCCTGTTATGAGCATTCTTGTGGGAAATTTCCAAACAATTTGGAGCTAATGATGGGGCTTTTCAACTGTTATGTTCGTGAATATTCATTTGTGAAGCAGCAGCAGGTTGGTGTCTTCAAAATCCTTCTTCTTCTTCTTCTTTTTTTTTTCCTTTTTTGTAAATTTGCTTGTAGGTTGTCACTTTGTATGTGGAATGTGGACAATGGGGCCACGGTTTACTTATTTCAATTTTAATTCTTGGCAGACAGCCATAAAAATGTACAAGCTTGTTGGTGAAGAAAGGTTTTTGCTCTGGGCAGTCTGTAGCATCCAGTTACAGGTTTTTCCGTCTTCTACTCCTCATTTTGCCTTACATGTATTCAAGCTTTATTTGGTGTTTTTGCAAGGACTCATAGTTGCTCAAAACATGAAATGGTGGTCTCCCCAAATTCCAACTCAAGAAAATGAAAAACATGAAAGTATCATGTCATTTATTAATAAATTTAGTGTTGGTGCTCATAATTCACATAACCAATGAATTCTACCCAACTTTAGGCTTTTAGTTTTGGTGTAGAACTGGCCCCGGGAAATTGTTGACCATCACTGGAAATCCATGGCACAAGTATATGCAGCAGAATTAGTACTTTAGTACACATCACCTGACTTTTCAGGAGTATGGTAAATTTCTTTGCATAGTATAATTTGAAGTAATTAATTTCTTTGGATAGTATAATTCGAAATAATACTATTTTAAAGCAATTACATCATATGCATTTTATGTTGATCCTTAAACGTACTGTTTCCCAACCTGGATTGAACCTGTTGATGATTCAGTAGCTCAACCATACTATCTGGTTTAGGTGTGCAATCCTTCCGTAAAGTGGATATAAAGACATGTATCAGATAACACATTTCTGGGTTAAGGGTTGTAATGTTTAAAAATCTTGAGTTGAGATGCTGAGATAGACGGAATGGAAATATATGTTTAACTTGAACGAGCAACTTGCTTGTTATTGATTCATTAATGAGGGATTTTGCTCCTCATCTCAAGATACAATTGTTTTGTCAGTTATTTGTGGGTTATTGAGTTCACAGTATTGAAGGGCATGGATCTTCAATTTAATCTATATGATCAGTTTAATGGAAATCTTCTAATGCTAATGATTGGTTTTTTGTCTATAGGGATAAGGCCCATAAAAAAATCTTATTGTTATGTGCTCTAGGAAGTAGCTCTAGCTTGTAAAAATTTGAGGAAAGAAAGTTTTGTCATTCAATGTGGTTACAAATTCTCTTATTGGTGGGGATCACTTTTATTTTCCTTCATTCCCTCCCTAATTAAGAAAAAGAGAAAATCTACTAAGCAATGCCCTTAGGTATTACTGTAAATGATGATGTTATAATTGAGGGGAGGAAAAAATATGTGTTATACATAAGGGAAACATGATGTTCAAGAGAAAAATATGTGGCAATCAAGTAGATGTTTCTTCATTTTTTTTTTTTTAGGTGCTTGGAAACCTGTATATTGTGCTGGATTACTTGTGATGCTTGAGTAATCTGATTCTATTTCTAGCTTATTTTGAACACATTAGATATCAATTAAATAACTATTAAAAGCTGCAAAAATTTATATTGTTTTATCTGAAAATTGTGTGAGTATTTTCAATAAAGTCTCTAGTATATTTAAGTTACCGCTTGTTTTCCCTGTTTAAATGTGTTTTCCAAATTCTTATTTGTGTTTGTTGTCCTTAATAGGTGTTATGTGACAATGGTGGGGAGAAGTTGTTACTCTTAGCTGAAGGTTTGCTTAAGAAACACATTGCCTCACATAGCTTGCATGACCCGGAAGGTGCAATTTTTTTCTTTCGTTTTTTCCTTATTTTATTTTATCAATAGTATGTAGTGATCTTAATAATGGATTGTACTAATGATTTTTGTTGTTATCACTTGCAATTTGTACCAGCTCTTACTGTCTACATCTCTATATTGGAACAACAAGCAAAGTATGGCAATGCTTTGGAAATGTTATCTGGAGAATTAGGATCACTTTTAATGATTGAGGTTGATAAGCTACGCGTGCAGGTACTTTCTGAAGCCTTCATTTTTCTCAGTATGTAGTTTCAAAAATTATCAACATTACTGCCCATGGCAATATATATTCATGTGTATATGTCTAACACGTGTGATATATTGTACACTTTTTGTCCTTTTATTTTCTTCATTTTTTTGTGAGAAATTCAATTATATCTTGAGTAATTTAAGTGGCAGAAGCACGGGTTGCTGATTCTTTGCATGTTGTGTGTTTTCTACTTCTTCCACAGTGGATTATTATTGCCTGAAAATATCTTGACATGATTCCTTAATTCTCATTCTTCATTGTGCTAGATTTTATTTTGTGTTTCTTGGCTTGTATGGTTTATCAACTTTTACTCTTTGACTTTAAGTTGACAGGGGAGGCTTCTTTCTAGGCAAGGTGACTACACTGCTGCTGCTAAAATATATCAGAAAAATTTAGAACTAAGGTATGCTTGTGCAGGTATATACAACACTATGAAAAAAAAAGTCAAAATTTTGCACTGATACGCTTTGTAATTTCATGCTTTGTGCCCCACAATGACCTTTTTTTATGTGTTCATTGTAAATGGAAATATGGTATCACTAACTAATGTTTTCCTCTGATCAATTGTTGGGGGCCATATGATAAAATAGAAGAATTTTGCTTGCCTCAAAATTGGACTGCAAGCCATTTCATTTTGATAAAAGTAACTTTAGATTATCCTTTTCCATAGTATTTATTTTCATTGTTAACATGTTGCCTTCTAGTGTTTTGCTTGACAGGAAGAAATTAATCATGATTCAGAATGGCTATAGGTTCATTGCTTAATCTTAAGCTGTGGCCCACCATATGTGGCTTAGTAGTTGGCTGGGTTTTCTTACATTTTTGTTATCTTTAGAGTTGAAAAATCATTTAACACTGTTCTAAAGTATCATGATCAATTGAGTTGCTAATTTAGCAGCTGTGATGTCGATTCTGATTTTCCCTTACAAATCTTTAAGTGCATCACTCTGTATGGTGCTTTTCATGCAAGCTTAAATTAGTTTTGTTTCAGTGTCATTTGTTAAGCGTGTTCTGTATTAATGTGTGTTAACATCAAGATTCTGCAATGCATTTCTTTTTTTAATGTGCTTTGTTTATTTCACTTTACTTTGCTGTAACTGTTTTTGTTTATTTCACTTTACTTTGTTGTAACTATTTTTGTCTGTTAATTTTTTTTTCTTTCATCTGTGCAGCCCTGATGATTGTGAGTGTTTCCTACACTATCTAGGCTGTTTGCTAGAGGATGATAGTAGTTGGTGCAATGGAGCTAATAGTGATCCTATTCATCCAGCAAAAGTAGTTGACTGCAAGTTTTCACACTTGACTGATGAAATGGTGCTTATTTTTAAGAGTTCTTTTTTTTTTTTTTTCTGTACTTATTCATGATGTGTGTATTGCATATATTGCATTGTGGCTACCATTGGTTCAGAATCTAACTTTTTGCCAATCTGATTTGCAGTTTGACTCTCGTATATTAGATGCTTCAACTTTTGTACAAAAGTTACAGGCAGAAACCAGTAATAATTTATTAAGGGGTCCGTACTTGGCAAATCTTGAAATCGAAAGGCGAAAGCTCTTATATGGGAAGAAGAATGATGAAGAGTTGATGGAGGCTCTATTACAATATTTTTTAAGGTATCTTAAGGATTTCATATCTTCGACATCATATTTTCATTGTATCATTGTATGGATTTTTTTTAAGTTTTCTGTTCATGCTGACAAATAGTTAACTGTTATGCTCGGTGTATAGATTTTATCAAGTTTCAGTTGTTTATTTTATCATTCTGTCATTCATGGATAAACTTTGTTCATAATGATGTAGCCTTTGTTGTCTATATTTTATGGTGCTTTTTACCTTTTTAACACAGGTTTGGTCACTTGGCCTGCTTCACTTCTGATGTTGAGAAGTTTCTTCTGGTCTTACCTCTTGATAAGAAGACTGAACTTTTGGAGAAGTTAACTAAAAGCTCAAGCTCCCTTTCAACAGTGCCAATACAAGTGCTCGGGCAGTGTATAACACTTTGGAAAATTCAAGAATTGATTGGAAACATGTACAAGCTACCTATCTGTGGTGCGCTTCACTCTTCTACACACATGCATGCACACAATTATATGCACCTATTTACAAGTTTTTCTACTTCTATGTTGTTTTATTCTCTCAAACCTCTGGTCTTGTGGTGATATCCATTAACTTAAGTGCTATTTTAACGATGATCATGTTGACCCATGCATCTGTTATAAAATTTAATGATAAATATGGTGCAACATCATTTCATTCTTATATTTCTTTTAACTGGAGGGTCTCCTCTATTTATCCAATTATTGCTTCTTTCTTCGTTTGTAAAAAGTCTTTACAGGGCTTGTTTATTTCTTCTTTCATATTTTATAATGAATTGTCTGTTCAACTTGTATCATTACAAATTTCGCTGCTCTTCCTTCCAGAACTTGAGTACACTGCTCTTCAAATGACTGAGATGTATTGTAAAAACCTACCACTTTCTAAGGACTTGGATGCGCAAGAGAGCATGCATGGAGAGGAGCTGCTATCAACAGCATGCAATGTGTTGGTTCAGGTATTATGTCTTATGAAAGGATTTATTTGAGATTTATCAAGAATTATATATTATTTATTGTTTTTCCTCATCTTCTGCTCTTTTGGTTTGGGTTAGTGATGAAATTCAATATAGATGGCTGTGATTCATCTCTTCTAGAAAGATTTTTGTATAATATTATGAACACTATGTAGGTGGATGTAGAACTTAGTAGCTCTGACCTGGCTGGGTATTAATTAATTTCATGCATATTAATTTAGATATCTTCTTCCATTCATGAAATGTATTACTTTTGGAACCAGGGAGGCCTCTGATTACTCTGTAAATTTGGGTTGGAGGGTTTTTGTGGGGCTGGGGAGTGGGGGTTTGAAGAGGATAAGAAATGCTTTACTAGTCAAAACAGATTTGTTCCTAACTACACTTCTTGTTTCCATATAAATACACTTTCTTAATGGGTTGATGATGATTTGAATGTGATGGATCACTTGTTAATATGGAGATAAGGTAACCAAATGAATGTAGTATATGTTTGTCTTTCTATAGGTAAAAATGGGCTTTAAAATTTTTCTTTGGGAGATGGGATTGATACCATTTAATCTTGTATGCTCACCTTTCTAATGAGAGGATTCTACTTGTCACTGTTTTGGATTGCGTTGTCATTGTGATGCCCTAATCATATAGATATCAGAAACACCAATCTGAATACTCATCCCCTTTGCTATTTTCTCTGTTCTATTTATTATCCAGTAGTTATTTTGTTTGGAGTAGGTGAGATTAGTTTCTTTATTAGTCTTCTTTTTTTAATGCTGGTATATTCCATGATTAATATATACCTTCCTGAAGATTATCTAGAAAACTTTGAGTGAGAATGAAATCATTCAGTACGAATTGATCAGAATGAAGAAACATATGGTGAAGTGATGTTTAATATATGTGATGGACCCATCAAAGTGAATTATTTTCTGGCTAGTGACGCTTATAACAAGTAACACATCACTATTAACTGACCTGTTTGTTTTTGTCTTCGTAGTTAATTTTGTTAACTATTAATTGCTATTTGTCTTTAGTTATTTTGGCGTACAAGAAACTTTGGCTACTTCTTGGAGGCAATAATGATGTTGGAGTTTGGACTGAATATAAGAAGGTCAGGAATTGTTTTTGCCTGGTTCATTACCCTTGTCATCAGTTCATGAAGCAGTAATGTTATTTTGAATTATTGTCAACCAGGACATGATGTAGTAGCAGAAACTACTTCTAACTTTATTTTCATTCATTGGTACTGCAAATTAGTTTTGGTTCTATCAGCTCTCTGTTGGAAAGCTGTTTGCTCTGTAAGAAAGCTTTTACTCTGAGATGACATTTATATGTGTGGTCGTATCTGGCAGATATGCATGGCAGTACAAGATCTTATTGGTGCACTTATATTCACACTTGGGTATCATTTCATTAGCATATGATAGGTAAATATGTTAATTTCATTTGAATGTTGCTTATTGTTAGCACCTACTGTTTTCTTTAGATATTGAATTAAATTTGTCTCCTGCTTAGGTATAAAGCTCTGGATGTGAAGAATATCTTAATGGAAACTGTTTTACATCACATTTTTCCCCAGCTTTTGGTATCTCCTCTCTGGGTGGATTTAAATAACCTTCTGAAAGATTATCTCAAGTTTATGGATGAGCACTTAAGAGAATCTGCAGATCTTACATTTCTTGCATATCGCCACAGAAATTACTCAAAAGTATGTCATTATGCTAATATTTATTTTTTGATTGAGGACATTTGTATTTTTGGCACGCATGCGCACACATGTATATATACTTAAAGCAAGAGGGGAGAGAGTGTAGCCTTAGCTAGGGCATTAATACAGTGTTTGGATGAGATTTGGACCCTGGGGAATAAATAAAGCAAGATGTTTATATTTTCTTGTTTCAGGTAATTGAGTTTGTTCAATTTAAAGAACGATTGCAGTGTTCTAATCAGTATTTAGTGGCTAGGGTAGAATCATCCATTCTACAGCTAAAGCAGAATGCAAATGACATTGAAGAAGAAGAGGTAGCTTTTATTCTGCTTTTCTAGTAATGGATGCCTTTGCTATTTTTCAAAGATTTGATTATGACATAAATGCATCTACTTGTAGAGTGTTCTCGAGCGCATGAAATGTGGGATTCACTTTGTTGAACTCTCTAATGAGATCGGGTCCAAATCTTTGACTTTTAATGAAGATTGGCAGTCACGACCTTGGTGGACACCAATTCCAGAGAAGAATTATCTTTTAGGTCAGTTTATAACTTGCACCATGTTTCCTGTACAGCTTGCTATTCTTTAGCACGGTAAAATTTGGGGCCAAAGGACAATTTCCCACCCAAGGTTTAATGAAAGGACAAATTCCCAATCTTAGTCGGAGATCGTTGGCATCAGACGTTGCTTCCAAACGATCTATTGCGCGACAGATCTTCGACGACGTCGCTTCCAATTGTCATTTTCGCAGCCTTTTCATTATCACGTCTTTGTCATGGAGGCTAGAGGAAGTGCCGATAGACGGAAGGTTAGCTGGAGTATGTTGTCAAAGAAGGAATGAAACCCTAGGGGGGAAATGGCAATTTTTCAAACCTTGAGTGGGGGAAAAATGTGATAATATTTTATTTTTTTAATATTTTTAGTTAAATGACAATTTTACCCCTATTCATGACAATAAATTGGTGAGTATTTAGGTTTTTGAAAGTTAATGGGTGGGAATTTGTCCTTTCATTAGACCTTGGGTGGGAAATTGTCCTTTTGGCCTAAAATTTGGGACTACAAAATTCTGTGATACCAATAGAACTCATTAAAAGGAAAGAGCTTTTGAAAAAGTATGAGATACTTCTTAGTATATGATTTATTTTGTTGAATACCAGCAAAAGTTTTCTACACGTGCAGAGAAAGACACTGTTCTCGTTTTGAAGTTTACTCAATTTATTAGAGTTCAGATTTTGTTCAAGTTTTTACTTATGAGGAAGAAATTAATATCATGTTGCCCAGTAGTTTTGTTGGAATATGGATGGTTATCTTTTATCTTCTCTTCATTCTTTTCATGATATATATATCTTAAATGTCTTGAAAAATGTCTTGCCCAGGTCCTTTTGAAGGAATCTCTTATTGTCCTAAAGATAACTTGGTAATAATCTTTGCCTACCTGATTTTGTAATTATGTGTACTGCTTCCCATTTTTTCTGTTACCCTGATTTTCTTCTTATGTGCTTATCAAATTTAGATGGAACAAAGGGAAACAAATGTACGAAAAGTCATTGAGAAGAAATCCCTTCTTCCTCGGATGATATATCTATCTATTCACAGTGCCTCAGCATCCATTAAGGAGAACTTCCAAAGTAATGGCTCTTTATCTGACCCAAAAGTTTCCGGAGAGCTTAAGTATTTGCTTGATTGCTATGCAAAAATGTTGGGATTTCCTTTAAGTGATGCAATAGAAGTGGTTGTGGGGGTTTCTAGCGGACTCAAGTCTTCAGGGGTAAGAATTTACTGGTCGTTTGACTACAAGCATATGTTTTCCTTTTTTCTTTTTTAGTTTATACATTTTACTGACTATTCATTGCAAGACTCCAATTTTGTTTGGCACTTAGGCTTCATGATTAGGCTTTTTAGTACTGTTTACAGGCACTATTTTGGATTTTGCTTGTCAAATTCTTGTTTTTACTCTTCTGAAGCTTTGAATTTGTAAAACATATTTCACATTGTCAAACAATTTTATATGTTTCACATTTTAAAAATTATATATTCTAAATTTTAATAGGTAATATAATGGAAGGTTTTTGGTTATATAGCACTAGGCTTTGTTCACATTTTTACATTCATAAGTTTTCTTCGTGGAGGGTGCAGAAATGTTTATTTATTGGATAGGAATGGTTGCTTTGTAGTTGTGTGCACTGCTCCAAGGGTAAACTTGCTGAGTTACTGCCCATTAAAAATAATTTTGTGACCTCTGTTGCAGGCCTTTGGTGCGAACATGGTTGACTGGTTGAATTTTGCTGTGTTTTTGAACGCATGGAACTTGAATTCTCATGAAGTTGAACAGCCTGATGTGAATGGGTGTGGGTCTTTTTCTTGGAATATTGTGAATTCTTTGCTGAAGAATTGTATTCTTGAGAAGGTTAGGTCCATGGAATCTCTCATATGCTCTCCACCGGATGATCTTCCTGTTTTGGTGAATATGGTCACAGAACCATTGGCTTGGCACACTCTTGTAATGCAGTCTTGTGTCAGATCCTCTGTTCCATCTGGTAAAAAGAAAAAGAAAAGTGGACCTGCAGATCCATCTGTCTCTCCAGTTTGTCATGCAATTCGGTACTCAATACAATCCACACGCGGCATACTGGAAGATGTTGCAAAATGGTTAGGGCATCATATCAACAAGTCAGAGGATGAAAACTTAGATATCATATTCTCCTCCCTTGAGACAAATGGACAGGATGAAGGTCCTGGGCAGGTTTTCCAGGCTCTTGGAACATATATCTCAACCATTAACGAGACAGAACTTGGCGTTCGTACTTCCCAAGCTCTGAAATCTTGGAGTCCTATCGATGTTGCAAGGAAACTAGTATCCGGGCAGCGTGTCGTACTGTCTGAATTCCTTCAAATTTGTCAATCAAAAATAAAGTCATTGCAAGCAATACAACAACAGATGGCCCAGGTCTGAAGAGAGATTTTGGTAGAGACAGTGAAGCTGAAGCTATCATTTGTTTTTCCATATTAATGTTTGGAGTTTCTTTGGGCTCTTGGATTGAAGTTTTGGAGGCTTATTTTTCATGGAGATGTGTAAGCACTGATTTTAAAAGCGGTTTTGATGTCTTCTTGAAGGTTTTTTCCACTGTAGAGTGTAGACTAAATAAAACATTAATTACAATTTTTTACACCATTTTATGGTATAACTGTATTTTTTTTTAACCTGAATGATTGGTGCCTTGGTGGTAATGTATTATCTATATAAAACTGTTTGGCATATGTTGTAATTTCCTGAAATCCCTTTGTTTATTATTGACTGACGCATGCTGAAAACAGATTAGGATTTGTGTTGACTTCAATTGCTGATGTTAATACCAGAAATCTGTATACGTGGTGTAGGTGTAGAAACAGCACAAAAGGTATGCATGGTCAATATGCAGGCAAGCTACCCAGTTGCATTTGTCAAACCTAAACCTTGATTTCAACATTAAATACCCAGTACTACTTACTACCTTGATTTATGCCTGTTCATTCATTAATCCTTTCGATACGAGTAATATTATTTGTATATATTTTTAAGTATATAATTGAGTATATAAATAATTATTTATGTGTATCCAGTTTAAGTACATAAATGATTATATACTAATGTGTGTTATTGAATATTATTTTATCTTTAATTAAAAATTATCTAATTTCATAATAATATATATAAGTGTCTAATTATTTATGTATTTAAAATAGATATATACAGTTTTATTGATAAATAATATATTATTATATGTTTGAATAATAAAATTATTTAATCATATAATAACATATTATTTAAATATTAAATTATATACTTAAAAAACATGTATAAAACATCTAACAACCAACATTAGATAGTAAAATACATGCTTAACCTATTGCTAGTGCCTTCTCAATCATGTCATTTGCTTTTCCAAACTAAGATACGGAATTTCTCTGCTCCACTGAAAACCAACACTTGAGGGGAGTTTTCATTTTAGGATATACAATAATTAGTCAAAGTTTCTTTGGTTATCATGAATGACATCACATCAGATAGCATGCAATAGCCTTTTACCAAATACAAGCCGATTGCTGAACCTCCCCCAACTGTCCTATCACTCCTCTTTTTTATCACATAAATCCAAAAACTAACATTTTTGTCTATCAAACCCCACTTACGGTGATCATCCAAGGACAACCGCAGACAATTGTTGAGCTAACAATTGATCTCTCCATTTATACCGTTTAGTGTTTACTCTTCATCAATTAACCAATGCCACAGTTTCATTCATTGTGCTATTGCCTTTGCCTTCCCAAATTCGTCTTTCTCCTGTTACCTAATAATATTTGTATCGTTAATGTATACACTATACATTTTATACTTCATACAGGGATCAATGACTTCAACTTTAAAGCATGATTTGTTCTTGTTTCTTGATATAATTCACCAGAGTACTCAATGAACTATAACTGAGGCAACAACCTCTACCCAAACTTCAAAGTCCTGAAATATGAATAGTAAAACTGGGCAAGTTCAGAAACTTCATGTATATTTCTAACAAATCGATGGAGATAGTGGGTGTAACAAATCCTCTTTATTGTTAAGACTATAGTGTCCTCTAATATAAGCATCATTTGTTGACTTACAAACCTAACATCAATTCTTCTATTTCCACTTTTTAAAATTAAAAATGAAAAATCAGTTTATTCATGTCCCTTCCCGCTTGATCTTAGTATAAATAACGGCCTTTCTTAGGTCTTAATTCACGCTCAAGCACTCAAACTCCTTAAACTAAAACAGCTATGGAATTTCTTAACCTTAAAGCGAAGGCCTGGTGCTCTTGCCCTTGCCCTTGCCTTCTCTTTCTTGTCATTTTTGGCTTCTTAACTTCTCTTTCTAGTGCTGAAACTCACTACCATGAGTTTGTTGTATGTTCTTATTCATTCTATAATGGAATCATATTGTTTATTTCATAGGGAACACACTTGGTAATATTTTTCTCTCTTTTTGTTATAGATTGAAGCCAAGCCAGTGAAGAGGCTGTGCAGAACCCATAACATTATTACTGTGAATGGGATGTTTCCAGGGCCAACCCTGGAAGTTCGAGAAGGTGACAGTCTTGTGATCAAGGCTATAAATAGAGCTCAATACAATGCAACCCTCCATTGGTATGTACCTAATATGCATGCACGTTCACATTTAGACCTCAATGAGCTAACCATCTTAACCAAACACAACTTCAACACAGTCAACATCTCATACTTGTAGTTGAAGCACTAGTAGCTTTGATATTACATATTGTCTTCTATTTATCAGGCACGGATTACATCAGCTGCGAAATCCGTGGGCAGATGGTCCTGAATATGTGACCCAGTGTCCAATCCAACCAGGACAGACTTACACATATTGGTTTACAATCACAAATCAAGAGGGGACTTTGTGGTGGCATGCTCATAGCAGATGGCTCAGAGCTACTGTCTACGGAGCTCTCAACATTTATCCGAGATGGGGCGTTCCGTACCCTTTCCCAATGCCAAAGAAAGAGATTCCTATTCTTCTTGGTAACTCTTTTTCATTCCCCTTCAAAATTGAGAAATTTCTGAGATTATGACATGACTAACTGATGATGACGATACAAACAGGGGAATGGTGGGATAGAAACCCCATGGATGTCCTGAGGTTGGCTACTTTCACAGGTGCAGCTCCAAATGTTTCTGATGCATATACCATTAATGGTCAGCCAGGCGATCTGTACAGATGCTCCAGCAAAGGTTGGCTGTTACGACTATTTTGCTATTCTTCTATCTTGCTTTAGCCTGATGAAACTAGAAGCTTATTATGTGGTGAGTTTAAACTCTGCAGTATCACAAAGTAATGACATAAATATAAATTGCACAGAAACTGAGAGATTTCCAGTGGATTTGGGTGAGACAATTCTCCTGAGAATTATCAACTCAGCTATGAATCAAGAACTTTTCTTCGGTGTGGCAAACCACAAATTAACTGTTGTTGGCGTTGATTCTTCCTACACAAAACCGTTCACCACCTCGGTCATTATGATCGGGCCTGGTCAGACAACAAATGTTCTCCTCAAAGCTGATCAGCCTCCAGGACGCTACTACATGGCAGCACATGCATACAGCACTGGCAATGCTCCCTTTGACAATACCACTACCACTGCAATCCTCGAATACAAAACCGCTCCCTGCAGCTCCAAGAAGGGAAAATCTTCGACTCCAATTTTCCCAAAACTCCCGGGTTTTAATGACACGGCCACTGCAACTGCATTCAGTATACAGGTCAAAAGTCTATCTGCTGTTGAAGTCCCATATGTGATTGATGAGAGCCTATTTTTCACAGTGGGTTTAGGACTCATCAACTGCACAAATCCTAACAGCCCTCGTTGCCAAGGTCCTAATGGAACCCGTTTTACATCCAGCATGAACAATGTCTCTTTTGTACTCCCAACGGTCAACTCCCTGATGCAAGCTTACTATCAAGGTCAACGCGGTGTTTTCACCACAGATTTTCCGCCAGTTCCTCCAATACAGTTTGATTATACAGGCAATGTGAGCCGTGGTCTGTGGCAGCCAACCAAAGGAACTAAGCTCTTTAAGCTGAAGTATGGTTCCAGAGTACAGCTTGTGATGCAAGACACCAGCATTGTCACAGTTGAGGACCACCCTATGCATCTTCATGGATATGAATTCTACGTCGTCGGATCGGGCTTTGGTAACTTCAACCCAAGTAGAGATACAGCAACGTTCAACCTCGTTGACCCACCAAGGAGAAATACCATTGGAACACCTCCAGGTGGATGGGTTGCCATCCGATTTATAGCTAATAATCCAGGTAAATCACAATATTCAAGAGCAAACACACAGGCACATTTCTTTTCTTCACTCGGTAATGATTTGACTACAATTTTAAGTTTTTCTCTAACCCACTCAACTGGAAAAACAGGAATTTGGCTGATGCATTGCCACATAGATGCTCATTTAACATGGGGTCTCGCAATGTCTTTCTTGGTTGAGAATGGAGTTGGGCAATTGCAGTCTGTACAGCCACCACCACTGGATCTGCCGCGATGTTAAATTTACCTGAGTCCGGAATCATGCTATTGTACTTCTTTCCCATAAATCAGTTAGATTGAATGTAGTTCTGTCAGGCAATTGTTTTGCAGTGTTTCTTAATTGAGTGTATTGTTTCTAGATCAAAGAAAGAAATTTCATGCTTGTATAATTATTCACATCTATTCCTGTATAATAATGATCATAACTATCTGAGTTTTTCAATGGGTAATTAACTCCTTGATGAATCTTCAATGAATTGGATGATTAAGGATATGCAAATTACTCTAAAACAGGACACGGTAATTGATCACAGCAATAATTTTAATCTTCTAAAACTAACTGCTTTCTGTTGCTCACAAGTTCTATCCAGCTCGGGTGTAAACACCCAGGCAAAGTGGCACGAAAACTTACAATAGGGTGCGTTTCCATGTTTTGGAAACGTTTCCATTTCTGAAACTCCCTGAAACTTATAGGAAACATTTCGAGTCAATTTTAAATTTTTGAAAAATTTTGAAACACGTTTCTTTTAAAAGAAAAATCGTGAAATCGATTAAACACATTTTTTGTATTTTCAAACTGAAAATATCTTTAAATCTCATATTGAATTCATTTCCTCTCTATTCTTCGATGTGTTACTCATCTCATTCCCGACATATCATATAGATTGATATGTATTATTGTTTTTTTCTTAAATATCTATATATGTTTGCTCAAGAACAATTTACAACATGTTCTATGATTCTATTTTATAGTATTTTTTCTCTTCATTCTTTTTTTTATTATTTATTTTTATATTATACAAGTTTATATATTTTTGTTATACAAAATCTAGTATTTATAAAAAAACTCTTATATTTTTCATATTTATAAGTTTCTCTACGTTTCTATTTTCTATATTTTAAAAAAAATACGTTTTCACATTTCCGTTTTCATGTTTCCACGTTTCTCCGTTTCCGTTTCCGTTTCCGTGCTATATAGCACCCAGGCAACAAATTTGAGACATCGAATATCGTCATGTATATTCTGGCAGCGGATGGAGCAAAATCGCATTCCACACTTGACACAAGTATAGCCAGCAGTAAAACCACAGACTGTGCAGAAATGGCGACGAGACGTAGAACTTGGAGGTCCCGCAACTGCCCTCAAACAGGATGGAATATGCGGAGGCAAGGATTAAAGGTTTGCCTGTTAATACAACCAAAATTAAGACCCGCAATTAAGTAAGAACTAAGCCACAAAACAGAGTCATTTGTCCATTAAAACCTCATGTAACAGCTCAAGGAAAGTCCTTGGGGCCTTCCTAGCATCTTCAAGCCCTTTTGCCTGCCGGGTTTTGCGTTTAGTACCCTTGGACTGCCTCTTTTGTACATAACCTGTAAAGCAATATCAAGATTCGAGAGAACTGCATACACAAATTTGTCAGTTGAAGAAAAATAGCAAGACAAGTTAGAAAACCTTCGTCGTCGTCATCAAGGGAATCTTCATCATCATCATCATTAATTTCAACATTCTCGATTCCGGCATTATCATTTTCCAGAGCTTCTAGGCGAGCAAGAGCT
The DNA here is from genome assembly GCF_011075055.1 of Mangifera indica. Lineage (NCBI taxonomy): Eukaryota > Viridiplantae > Streptophyta > Magnoliopsida > Sapindales > Anacardiaceae > Mangifera > Mangifera indica. The sequence continues at coordinate 17,326,590 of NC_058138.1, read as the reverse complement.
GCCTTAAAAAAATAATTAAGTAAAATAGCCATTAAATTTACTTTAATCTAGTAAAAAACCAAACGCGAAATATGAAAAAAGATAATTAAAAAAATAAAAACTTGAGTTCGATTTTCGGCCCTGGCAAGTGCCGCGGCCATTTTAGGAGCAAGCTTACGAGTTCGCATGGACATTCGACGTTCATCTTCCATTTCTATAGACCCGAATTTTCAAAACAATTTAAAAGAGAAGAACCCGACCACGGTGGCACCTGGCGGAGTTCAGTTTCAGACTCTGCTGACTCAACAAAGACGGAGAGGGTTTCGGTAGGATTTGTATGGGCTTGATGGAGTTAATGGGCCAGGCCCAAAGAAAACTTGGTCTCTTTCTTTAGCAAGAGGTTTTTAGACGGAAATATTTTATTTTCTTTTCTAACCATTCTAAACTTATTAAAACTTACTAAATCAAGTACACTTAGTCGCGCAAACTTTATTTATTTAGTAAAACTATATTCATTTATAATAATTATTAATTTATAAAAAAAATAACATTATATTTATATATTTTGAGTACATCATTTATCACATAATTAAATATTATTTTATTTTTAATTTAAACTCAACTAATTATATAATGACACTTCAGTTATATGTTCAAGAATGTGTATATATAATTTTATTGTTACATATATAACCCTTCCTTTTATTATATAAAAGATTGTATAGAGGATTAAAGACGACAATTTTGACTTATGTATCGTCACTTTGTCGATTTGTAATTAGAATACATAATAACATAATGGTAGATATAAAGTTCTAACTAGTATGCTAGACAATTTTAAAATCATCATTTTATTTATTATAATTTTGTTGTGTTTATTTATTTCGTTAGTATAATTTTTTGCATAAACAATTTAACGTTAAAAGGAATCAAGTTATTGAAAAAACTAGTCTCAGTCGCAATGTTACTGCCCCCCAAACCACCTGATCTTCTTGTTTAAAACCAATTTAGCCTGAAAGTTAAAGCACAACCAATGATACTTGATGAATAAGAGCAATTAAAAGACATCATTGGAGGATTGATCAATGCCATCACTACTTTGATCCAACATTTAGATAATGTTACTTCAATAGACAATGACAAGAGGGACTACAGTCCCCTCGTAATCAATGGCCTCTACGAGGTCTTAAGTCTCTCACACATCATAAATTCTTATTGACTGAAATATTGTTTAATTTTTTCAGTATAAGTGAATATAAAGCTTTGAAATTAAAGTATGCATAGAGAAGGATAAAAGCTTTTTCTATTTCAATTATATTCTCGCTTAAACTAAAAGATAGAGTAAATAAAAGAGCAATGTTACGAGTACACAATTTTGATATATAATTTAGATACATAAATTATGTGTTATCATATGATTGGGTATTACTTTATTTTAAAATCAAAATTATCTAATCGTAAGATAACATATCATTTATATATCCAAATTATATACCAAAATTGTATTCGGGTAATTTTATTGTAAATAAAAAAGTTTATATTTTTTAGAATGATATATTTCTAAAATAAATTTCTAAATATAGAGGAATTAGCATTGACAAAAATGATGTACACAAGAGTTAACTTATCAACTTTCTAATTGGGAAAAATAAATAGTTAATTGATATGTACATTGATGCATAATTATAGGAATTTTTAGCATAACTTAAGTTGTGAAAGTATATTTGTACAAGCAATTTTTTTTTGTCTTGATGCTGTAGTTGTTCCTTGGCCTCTCAAAATCTGTTGATGAACTACTAACACAGACGCTGTGCCTCCAAAATCACTGGATGCAATGTAATCTCCAATCACTCCAAGTTCATAATTTTCACTCCAATGCTCTAATCCTTCTAAGAGCACTGGATTTATCCCTTGTGTTCTTCCAACAATCCATAAATCATAATATGTATCCTCGTTTAATGCTTGAATTGTTGCTACTGTTTCTGCTCCATTCCTCACTACTACTTCTCTGTAAATTACTCTGGGATTTGTTTCATTTTTAACCCAAAACCATGTAACCACTCCATCATCAAGCTTTTTTTCCATCTCATTATCTCCTTCATGGTTGTGTGACAAGAACCTTATTACAATGAGAGTAACATCAGGATTCCCAGCCATTCTATCAGCAAATGCAAGAGCTTCTCGGGCATCTGCCCCCCCTAGAAATAACATTGCAAAATGGTGGAATGAATGTGAATGTCGCCCGATCGTGGAGCATCCTGCAAAAGGGTTTCTAAAATTGTTACTCTTGTTTACAAGAATTCCAACCGAGCAAGGTGCATTGTTTAGCACCTCTATGTTCACAGAATGGACTTCGCGACTACGAATAACTTCAGTTCCTACTAGATTTCCGGGACAATCATTGTGAAAAGGTAAGATAATTATGGTAGCATTGTTTTCCATAGCCACCTCACAAATATCCTGATGCATTGATCGCATTGAGGCCAAGGTTGTGAAAGTATGGAACTTGATTGCTTCTGTGGATCTTGATTCTTGGTACAACTTTAAGGCATCCAAGATGGTATCATGGTGTGTGTCTTTTGCAGGATCATGCTCGTTTTCATGATCTAAAAACACAGGAACTGCACGGCCCATTAGGTCGACGAGGTGGAGAGCATAGACACAAAATGGACTACTTACAGTTGGATAAGAGACTTCTAGCAAGTTTAAGAGGCCTGCAACAGTCTCTTGTTCATAAATGCAAACAACTAAAGGAAGCTCAGTGTTGGGAGGATGATGCTGAATGGTTCTCCTCTGGTTAACCATGTATGGCCTCGATGGATCGTAGAGGAAGTTGATCAAGGGTGTCGCTACTGCAGTTATTGCGATTGTTGTGAACACCAACAATGTGAAATATGGTATCTGAATCATCTGTATTAACAGTTAAATTAACATTAGTAAATAATACTATGGCATCTTAGATAAGAGAGACATATGACAATATTATATATGTATACCTTTTTGTCTAACCAATGAAAGAATAAAATAAGTTCGACTTGACCTCTCAAGCTGACCATGAGGCTGAGAGTGAGACTATCTTTGAAAGGCATATCAAAGTAGAGACAAGGAAGTAGTGTTCCAACAATCTTGGATACATATCCTGTCAAAGCCATGGCAAAAAGTGGTTTCAAACTTGTCCATCCCATATCAGCCATGGCAAACACATTAGTATATAGCCCAACAAGTGCAAATGAAAATGGCATAAGAAACTCCATTACAATGGTCTCAGTTCTCTCAATAAGAGTAGCTCCCAATGGAGGACCATCTGGGATAACAAGTCCCAGCCAAAATGACCCATTTGCAATGGCCATACCAAACATATCAGTCAGAAATCCCATAATCATAACCCCCAACAAAATTCCAACTACAAAACCCTGATTCACTGGTTTCCCTTTTGGAGTTCTATCCACAATCCATGTCATTATTCGTTGAATCACAGTAAAAATGAAAGTCAATAGAATCATCAATGAAAGAAGAAAGGACAATGCATCCATAGCTTCTCCTTCCCCTTGTTTTACTGCCTCAAATGCAACAATACCATTAAGCCCTACTACAGCGCTCACAACAGACAACGACATTGCTATTCGTCCCACCTCGGAACAAAGTAGGTTTAGATCCTTAAGCACGGGATACAACACAGGAAATGAAGTTACAGCAATTGCTGTGGAAATTGCAAAGATCGTACTTATATTGGCAAACTGTGGATCCATCCATTTCCTTGTAAGGAATGCTGCAATTGTCGATGCTATTGTGGGAACGATAAATCCAAATAATGATGTGTAAACTTCTCTTTTCCCTGATCTTTTTATCAACGTCAAATCCATTCTCACTCCGGCCAAGAAAAGGAAATACATAAAACCCATTATTCCAACATTTCTAAATACGTACTGAGCATTTTCTGGGAAAAAATGCTCACGAAAGTTCTTGTTGCGACCTAAGAAAGAGGGTCCAACGATTACACCACCCTAATTTAAAGAATTTAACACAAAAAATGTTTAATTAGAGGGCTAGAGAAATCTTTCAACATCATGAATAATTGAATATGAATCAGTGCATGCAGCAGGAGTTAATTAAAGAGCATATATAATCATGATTAGGAGAGGACAAAATGTGATAATTGATTTTCATTAATTAGTCTATGGATGAAACCGAAAAAGACAACATTATGGTCATTGTTTGATGACAAATATTGTAAGTTGTTTATGAAACGGGGCATGCCGGATATTGAAACTTACAATTATCTCAGAGACAACCCTGGGCTGTTTAAGAGGCTTGAGTAGAAAGCGAACGATCCAAGTGGTAACAACAACGAAAATGACCTCCAACATTATCAAGGTGAAGGAGTAATGCAATGGACTTTCTCCATAAAAAATTCCCGCTGTGTGCGTTTTATGAGTTCTCTTACAAGTAAGGGGAAATCGATACACTCCTTCATTGAAGGGCTTGGACAAGCCATCTGCCCTAATATCCACCATTGCTTCACTAACGATTTGCTTATTAATCTCCATTCACAAATGAAATCTAGCTACCCACATTCTCCATAAGAGAACTAGTGGTAACTTCTAATACTAACAAGAATAATCGTTTTTCTGATTCCTTCAAAAACTTCTCGACTCAAAAAGGCTGTCTTAGGTGGTGATTTAACTTCTATGAAAGACCTATATATGGACCCTTAATTGTTAACCCTCTGTGCATTACTTAAGAAACCAGTCTAATTGATAGCCTTCAAGAAAGTTTGAACTCTCTTGCGAAGCTGACTTTGAAAACTCTTGTTGAGATAATTCATATGATGTAATTTTTCTCCACATGTGCATGCATGATAAAATATGATAGCATGACTTTGAATGATCATCTAGAGGAACCAAAATTTATGAGTCATTTATAGATATATTTTTCAGAGAAATGGTGATGAAATTTCTGAAAAATTAACTCTTATGAGAAACCAAACTGTATGGATCACCGTCATCACCTAAAAACAAGGCGCCTGTTTTGCTTCTGCCTGTGAAGAGGATTTAATATGTTGCAGCACCACTTGTTAGAGATGAAATTGATACACTTGACACGTGGACTAATTATTTTTTTTGTTCTTTTTATTGGACCACTAATTAATTTTAATCTTCTAATTACATCATTTCATTTTACAAAAATTACTACCTCATGAAAAGATAAGAACTTTCATCCATGCATTATATGCTTTAGGGTTTTTTTTTTTTTGGATCAATCAATAATTATCAATGTATCTCAAAGATTAATCTTAAAGTCGATTCATGTTTCATGTGAAAAACTATGGTAAAGTTTAATATTAATGTTATGAATCTTCATGTTTAGACTTTTAAAGTGAGAAAACAGCTGAAGTGGTAGCTATAAGAAGTAAGAATGATGAGTGTGGTTGGGAATTAATAACAGAACATCATTGGAGAAAGGAGGGAGGCCTACTAATTAAAGCTTGAATTGAAATGGTAGGTTTTGTGGTTGCACGGGAGAGAGAAGATAGAAGAAGGAGAAGGAAGATGGAAGATATGGCAATGCTAATTATGTCACAAGAAGATATCTTGAAAAGGTCAAAAATATGATTATGGATGTGCTGAATAAAGGGGTCCATATTCATATCAAATTACTGATAACTCGTGTATACACAAATCATTGTATGAGGTTTTATTATAAGGGTGGGATCGATGGCATGGCATATATTCTCCTGAATTGACTGGTCATGGATTTGTATAGAGTTGAATCTAATTCATCGCCATATATACACCTTTTCCTTTGCTTTCTGACTATGTAATTTAATGTGACATAAATGACAAGTTCAATTCATGTTTCCACTCACAATTCAACCGCATGCCATATCCTGCCAGGCCAGCTTCTGTTGCCCCACCTTAATTCATCCCTGTTGTTATTATTTTTATTTGTTTTAATTTTATTACATATTTTTCTCTATCTTCATTCATCCTTGTCCTTTTTTATACTGTTAAATGTTAATGCTTCACCAAGAGTTTTCATTGTAAACATTAATAATAGCCGCGTCAAAACCAAACAGATTGCAATATCTAAGTTTCCCAGCTGTTAAACAAAACAAAATTAAATTTAATAAACTGTTATATAGATTAACCTTTCTCTTCCTTTGATATACTAATTGGATTTAGAAAGAGAGTAAATACAAATGAAGTTTAAAGTTATTAAAAGAAAAATTAAAAAAAACAAGATCACATGGTTAACAGCAAGTGTTTTAGTGAATCCAATTCCTGTTTCTGTTTAAGCACATTGGCATAGTCCACTATGGTTCTAAAAGATGAAGATGCCATCAAATTATATATAGAATAAAATTAATCATAAGGTCTGGATATTAAAATAGATAGTTGGTTTCTTTGTCCCCATACAGTGAGACACTTCTTGTACCCTAAAGTTAGATCAAACTTCATAATATCAGCTTTATCAACCCTGCACTTGGATTATAATGGCCAACCACATCATCGGTATCAACAGAGAACGGATAACCACATTGCCTAAAAGAATTCGAATTACAAGTCAATTTCAGCATCAAGCTCCCATCTGAATTTTAAATTAACTGATACATTATTTTAATATGTGAATCAATTTGCATGAAGGAATAACAATTTAAGGACAATTATATTGCTTTTACTGTTTTAGATAAAGATGAGCATGAAGAAGTAGATTGAATTGAAATTTAATAGTAATATCAAGTAAATATAAAAGAAAGCGACGAGACGGTAACCTGAACCAAGTTTATAATTGGGAAAGGCGTCAACATCCACAGTCCAAACAACTAAGTCGTCCATTATTAAAAAGCCTGCAACAAAATTTAAGTCAAAACGTGAAACCCTAGCTTAGCTCAGTAAATTGATCTCAGAAGAAGATTAGGGTTTCAGAGTCTCAGACTCACTATTAAAAGCCAAGCTAATAATCAGAGTAATAAATATAAAACCCTCTAGATGCGTGAGTAAAGTTGAGAAGAAAAGTGAGACAGCGACCCACTGAGAGATAAGGAGTAAGAAAACTTAACAATTTATTTCCAAATAAAGAAATTAAACTTTAAGGCAATATGATAACCTAAAAGAGAAATAATGATCACAAAGAGGAAGTAATGAATCCATAGATTATCTGGCTATACACAATTGTCTAGCAAGAGCGAAACAGATAACAAGAGCGTAATAAGTGCGCATTACAAGAGCATGATAATAAGTAAGTTCCTTGGTTTTCTCGTTTGCAAAAACAATTTCACCATAATCCTAAAATAGGCACTCGCAGTTATATGTATGATGCATACCCAGATGAATAAAACCAGAATAGTCAGGAGAATTTAATAGTTGAGTAAGAGAAGAAATCAAAAGCAAAGATCTGTTAATTAGTAGAAAGGGGAAGGAAACATGAACAAGTCGGAGATATACTAAACCACATATTGTTTATCTTTGAAGATATCGGTTGTAATCTAAGTTACTAATAAACTTTATCCATAGAGATCTCTGGTTTTATATCTTATAAAGAGATCAAAGGTGAAACCCTTATAGTAATATATGTTAAACACAGTTCGAGGCATTTATAGCACAAACCCAGATGCCGAAAGGAGAATTGAGAACTTGCTATAGATAAACAAATCCATCCGAGAGTTAAAAAGAAAAAGAAGAAGAATCCCAGATCAAATACCTTGCCATGCAGGATTTTGACAAATAAAAAACAGGCAACATAATCAAAAGAAATAAAGAAACTTCGGTCGTCCTTGATGAGTCATATGTAAAATATGCCAATAAAACACATACCCGTGAGCCAAAATTGTCGCGGAAGTTGAAACTGCACTGTAAATAGTAAGAGGAACCCGTGAAACTCAGGATAGATAGCGCCAGTGATGATTAAACCATCAATCATCGGTAACTGATCATGGCGCTATCCCTCCTGAGCTTTACAGATTCTCCCATACTGTGAATATATAGCGTCAAAACCTCCATAAACAGAAAAGGATATATAAATATAAGAAGCTAAATCTAAGATAGCTCTTGAAAATATATCTCAGAGCTCACATGGAGCGGTGGGAAGAAAAGAGGAGAGATTGAGAGTATTTATAATCAGAATGGGACGTGAGGTACTGTTCTGACACATATGAAAGGGCTTATAAGAGGCTTTGGACCAAGTTAAAAAAGCTTATTAATTTCTGTGGAGAGACGGTTTTTAATTTTATTTATTTGTTTTATTTTTATAAATTTTATGCCTCTCATTACCTTTCAGTACTTTTACTTCCTTAATACGCTGCTGAGTGCCGACTACGTTTGATATCCATGTTTTATTCAAAATACTAAAGTCTAAAGACAAGTTAGACATGCATAATCACATAAAAATGAACCTTCTCCTCTTCATTATTACTGATTTGCTGGAGGCAAACCCTCATTTTCTTAATTCATGATTATGAGAATTACCATCAGGTAATTATTATTATTTTATTGTCTTGGTAAATTAATAATTATAAGAACCCTTCTTTACCTAATGCTCATTATGAGAATTACCATCAGGTAAAAAGATCTGTTATCAGCCCATATGCTCCAAGATGCCATGGTTAGTAGAAAACCCTAGTAGGGTGGCTGCTTCTAATTGAGCAATTAATATATTGCTCCTCCATCTTCATCAAAACAAACATTACTTGGCAAGCTAATCTATTTATTAAGTAAAATCAAGATCAAAGACTTAACACATGCTTGTTGTCGTGGTTTAATTATCAATTAACCACAATTTAACGGGGGTAATAAAAATGGTGATTTATAGATGAGTAAGAAAGAGGAAAGTGGGTCTGCGGAGTTCTCCTCGTGATTAGATTAATGAGATTAATGAAGCTTCGGGTGGGTCAACAGTTATTACGTCAGAGGTCCATGGCTTGCCCATCACTATCCCAACACCACTACTGAGTTTACACTTGGAATCGCCAATTTGTCAAACTCACCATAATCACTTAACGATCTTATTTACAGTCGGCAACATTATCAATTCTTTCTCTAATTTTTTACAGAATTTTACCTGTCAAATTAAAACGTACATGCATGAAATCGTTTAAATATGGTGCAGTAGTGGGTGGCAGACATAGGCCAAAGAACTATTTCCCACCCGAAAGTATGTTTACTATCTCAAAGTTCTCCAGTTAATTTTGAGAATCTCATTTACTTACTCATAAATAATTAAAATTAACGAAATTATAAATCCTTAAAATTTTGTCTCTTTTCCCCTTTAACCCCTAAAAACAAACTATTTTCTCCTAAATCAAGTTTTAAAAAATAGCATTCTCTCTCTAAGTTTAGCTTTCAATCCTAAATGTCAAATCCGACGCCATCGCCAATGATAAAACTTTTCAGAGGCATCACCATGCTCCGACCTTCTCTCTTTTCTCCTCTAGAATGCCGATCTGCTGAAATCTGACCTGAAAACTTGAAGAGTGCTCTTCGACTTTTCAGGCTAGATTTTGGTCGATCAACATTTCAAAGGAAAAAAGAGAGATGGTTGGAGCATGGTGATGACTCTGAAAAGTTTTGTTGTAGACGATGACATCAGATTTGACGTTGGAGATTGAAAGCTAAACCCTAGAAGAAAATGTTATTTTTTAAAACTTGATCTAAAATAAAATTGTTAGTTTTTAGGGGTTAGAGAGAAAAACTAGATTAAATTTTTATTTATTTTTATTATTATAAATAAAATAATAATTTTATTTTTTAAATTATTAATTTTATCTATTTATAAATGAGTAAATAAGATTTATAAAATTAATAAATAAAAAATTGATATTTCAGCATACTTTGGGTGGGCAATAGTCCTTTGGCCGGCAGACAAATGTATACTTGGATTACGAATCTTTCTATGCAGATGTGGGAATCGTATAATAAAATAAAGAAAGGGGGAAGAGTTAAGCTGGAAGAAAAAGCTGTCAAATGGATTAGTATAATGAATAAATGTGGATGAACGGAAAGTATGCATTGGGGCATGGTCATTCATTCTACTCCTCTACACTACGTCCTCTTTTTTCTGACTCAAAAAAGCCTCGGCACTTGCACCTCCACCTCCTTCATCGCCTCTTGGCTTTTAGAGTCAGCCTTCTCTTCCTTTCTTTGCTTTCTTTCTTCAGTACAGCTTACAGAGAAGGTGGCAGACTTCAGGCCCCTAGTTCTTCTCACACTCTCATATCTCGAGGTCTTCTCTTTTCTTCTTCCCTTTCCTGGTCAGTTGATCGATCAATACATTTAATTTTAATAATAATTTAATCGACATCGATGCCCCACTCCATCTGACCAACTCATCAATACTCATTAATATTACCATTACCATTCACTTTAATTTCTTCTCCATTGGGAACGACCATAATCTGGGCTTTTTCGTCTTCTTATTTCCTTTTTATTCCTCCTCTTGCTGACCGACCCTACTGCCGAAAAGCTCTCTTCTATCTTTCATCTTTTCTCCCCTGTAAATAATATATACGCCTACTCAGTGAATCACATTCTAATAAAAATATATAAATAAATTGGCATTCTATCGTAGCGCTTACTCGATTTCATTACAACTTTTTAATTACCATAGACTAGGAGAAGTTCCACCAACGTATTACGCCTGTAAATAAGGAAAACAACATGCAATAGCCATCATTAGTCATCTGAAAAAGGTTTTTTGAAATGGTCAAATGAACCAAAATATGTCTAATTTTGCACCTGTTTGTTTAGACCTTTTCATGCAATTATCCATATATGGTTAACAGCTCTCTAAACAAATGTGTTGTTTCGATTTTCGTCTTGTGTGTTTACGCCAAAATGAACTCAATAATCTTTCCAGAATGACTTGGAGAGATGCGCAGGAACTCTATCTAACAAGCAAAGCTTCAATATCATAACTCTGCTCATCGCTTGGAAACACACATGAATCAATATAACAAGATAAAATAGTGTGTATCTGATTGTCAAGAGATAAACTGAGTTCCAGAAAGTTTAAGAGATGTATTTCTCAGTATGAAGAATGAAACTCAATTCAAAGCCAGTTGGTCAGGCCGAAAGAAAGAAGAACATCGGTCGAAGAGTTTTCGCAGTCGGCACAACCCGCCATTTATGAAACATGGGGAAGTGTTGGTGTCAAATCATTTGCCATGTGGAAGCTATAGACTTCACCCCCAACTTGGCCCTCCCCTTCCCTCCCATCTTGTCTTGTCAAACCCAATTTCTTTTAGTAAGCAATTACCGACTAGCAATTATATTATATTTATAATTATTCATCGATTTTTGTAGGAAAGATTTCATCATGAGCTGGTTATGAAAAAATGATCGATGCAGACATTCAGATTTTGCACAATATTCCTAATTGGGGAGAAGTCCTTTCGATATAACACCGCTAGTATTCATATTCATTTTTTATTTAGTAAAGTAAATATGCATGTCCAGAAGCAGAAGCATGATGTGTATATCAAAGAAGATGTTGAAAAATCAGTATGTAAATATGAGAGTATCTGATGGGATTTTGAGAATTGTGGAGCATATCTAGCTGGCTAACTATGTAACAGTAAGAATATAGTCAAAGCATATAATTATATGATGGACGCATTAATTTCAAAACCATAAAAATGGTTGTCAAAAGAGAGTATTATTGGCAGTAGAATAGAAAAGGTAATAAAGTAGAATTAGGTGGAGGAGACAATCAATCCCAATAGAAGATTTAGAAAATAGAGACCTGGGTGGGCAGCCCACAATGGTCAAATTGTCAAAATCAAAATCCTCAATTCAGGAATCTGTGTATATATAAATATATATTATACATCAAATTATGTATATTTGTATGTATTTTAATTAAGTATACGAAACAAAAGTCGATTTTCAATCATGATTTTAAGATTTCATGCAGCCACAGGTGAGGGCCCGACACCGACAATCTTCTCGCATTTGCTCTCCCACTTGTCCGGATTCTGCTATTACACTTCAAACGCCAGAGCCGGGTCATCAGGCGAACCATGGCCCCTCCAGACCCTCCCTTTTTCTTCAATCATCCATAGCTTCAGCCATGTTTCCTTAGGGTTAATTCCAGAGACTTGTGCAACTGTTACAAGACTTGGTCGCTGCAGGTTTCAGTTTTATTTGAATGCCATCTCCCAAATTTTAATGCAAAGATAAACATATATTTATAGGATTTAAAAAATTTAAAATCTCATTTATAAACCAACTACTATGTAAATTTTTTCTTAAAGATATAAATAAAATTATCATTTTACTAATAATATTAAAAAAATTATAAAATTTATTATATTTTATCTTATAAATTGTAAAAACTGATAACTTTACTTTTATTTAAAGTTTTTTAACTTTGGAAAATCATATTCTCCCTCCCCCAAACCTATGGTTTTTTTCACTCCTTAGGCTAACATCTTTGATACTGACGATCTCTCATCTTCACCCTAAACTGTTGGCCCACACATCCTAAACCATTTTTAATGAAGAAATCAAATCTCTTTGTTGAAGATGGTTTAAGGTACATTGGCTACCGGTTAAGGGTGAAGAAGAGAGGTCGTTGGCATTGAAAATAATGGCCGAAAGGGGTGAAGAAAAAAACCTTAGGTTTAGGGAGAAAAAATATTATTTTTTAAAGTTAAAAACCTTTAGACACAAATAAAATTGTTTATTTTTAAAACTTTATAATTTTTTAATATTATTAGTAAAATTGATTTTATAAATTTTTAATATTATTAATAAAATAACAATTTTACCTTTACTTTTAATAGAAAATTATAACGGCAATTAACTCATGAGTGGGATTTTGACTTTTTCAAATTCTGTTAGTGTGACTTTAGAAACACATCAAAACTCGGGTGGAAATAAGTCCTTTGATCTTATATAAAAGAATGTAAATGCTATAATGTTAGCTAAAATTTCCGATCTACCCACACAACATCTTTGATACAATTTTTTAAGGATTAGTATTGTATGTATTATATTATGGATTATGGTCGCCGATTTCATTTTTTCTTGAACTCATCAAGAGAGCAACTTCAATTATTGACTAATTTGTGTAGTAATGACTTAGTCTTCCTTTAATGCCCCTAACTACATTGCGCATGTTACATCCCCAACAAGTAATAACACACTAATAACCATGCACGCTTTATTTTAAGCATATGCATCCATGTGTTTGTCCAAACCCTTGTCTAGTTCATCAACCTTAGTCACCTTGAGTAGCACAATATATGTTAATGAAATTGCGTGAGACCATCCTATATAATAAATTCTTGTAAAATCTCACTTGGATTTGCAGAGATTCTAGACCTAAGACACTGTGCCCTCGTGCCTATACCTGGAGGAATTAATAGTGGAAGTGGGGTAATTAAGTGTTGACACGATTGACAATTGCAAGTGACATCCGGAGGACTCTAATTCACATGCATGTCTGCACTTGAAGGTACGGCAACCAGGTTTTGCGATGGCAGAAAAAAACTTGACAAATCTCGTCTATTACTTGCCCCTCCTATGCATTTTACTTATTTTCAACAAGACCTGACAGACAGGACGGCAGATTTGCAGCCTCTTTTAAGCGTTGCCTTGAGCTACCCTACCCTTCAAGTGTTCATCTTTCTATCTTTTCAATACAGGTGAAGTCTGTTCATATGATCATATATCATGTCATATCCCTCGACTTTTCTATTCTCTTAGGATTTCAATTCTTTTAACACAAAATTAATAATCTTGATACCACATTAAGAAACTGCTTAGCAAAAGTTATGATGAACTTTTATGTTTGTTCACATCAGTGCTATGGGATTGGTGATTGGTGGGGGTGACATGTCCTGTCTGAAATAAATTTCAGGTTGAGTGTTGGGGATTAAGATGACCGACGAATGATTATGCATGGGTAGGGCTCCATGTCAAGATAAGGTTATGTCTTTTCCTTGCCATGGAGCTCAGTCGACATAACAATTGTTTGGTGTAGTTATAATCGGTTTAACTTCAAAGAGACGATCCGACGCAAATAATTATTCCTAGTTAAAAAAAATTGTTGAAACTTCTATCATTTTTATAGCATGACTTGGGTCTTAGAGTTGGAGATTGTGATGTTCACTGGTTGACTTCACATGCTATAGTCTACGATGGGCTATAGGCCCAAAATTCACGATGCCCTTTTTTTTTTGCTGTGGACTGGAATGGCCTGTTCAATAAACGGGTCAATTTTAATGGGCCTCAACATGTGATATCTATTCCCCTTGGTCGTTTGACTAAAAAAGGTTACAAGGCAAAGTTGCAGCCATAAACGTTCAAGAAAATAAAACAGGATAGACAAAATGCAAGGCTGAGAAAGAACGACCATTCTCTTTGGATATTGAAAAGAGTAAAGAATAACTAAAAATAAAAGCATCTTCTTTTTCAATTTGTTTCAGAATTACCACAATGTTGATGATATGATGTAGCAATATTAAAAAATGGCGCTTTGTGTAAATTCATTAGTAACTCTTCCACCTTCTTCACATCCTCGGAAACTAGCTGAAACAAGTTGCTGTTGTAGTCGTTTGAGAAATGGCAGCTTAGCAGGTGCCTTAAAGCCGATAGTTGTTAGTGGCAACCCTCCCACTTTCGTATCTGCTCCTGGTCGTCGTATTGTTGCTGGTTTGTTTCTTTTACTTGATACTTTCTGGGGTCATCAAATCCTTTTCATTTCTCTCATTCTTCAAGTAACTGGATATTCATCTCTGTCAAGAACTAACAATTGATCAGCTTTGGAAAAGCAAATGAATGTATCAAAAATGCTACTGAGAATAGAATTCTGCTGTGTGCAGTGCTGTGATTTTGATATATTATTGATGAACTAGATTCTGGCAGTATATTCTTCCAGTCTTAATGCAGGATCACAATTCCTTGTACAGATTGTATGTTTTCAATATTTTTAAAGCGTCATTTGTCTTGAATGTGCAGTTGGAGATCTACATGGAGACATTGATCAAACAAGATATGCACTTGAGATGGCCGGTGTCTTGAGTTCTGATGGCCAAGATTTGTGGATTGGTGGAGAAACGGTATCCCTTGTAATTTTAGTCATCAGGAGAATAATTTAATATGATATCACCATATGTGCAATTTATATGAGTCGCCCTTGTCAAGTTAGCATTTTTATTACTGCTTAATAAACGTTAGACCATTACTTCCGACCACTTTGTTGTTAGTGGTAGAGGAAAGTTGTTTATAAAATTGTTGCTGCAATATACTTCAGGCAATTAGTTATGATATTCGTGGTAGATGGAAGTTATCCTAACTGAATAATAACAACTGATGATGATCTTCTTTATTTTGAGACTCAGGTATTGATTCAGCTTGGTGATGTATTTGATCGAGGTGAAGATGAAATAGCTATTTTATCCTTATTGAAGTCATTGGATATACAAGCAAAAGCTGAAGGTGGAGCAGTTTTTCAGGTTTGTGTTGTTAACTTGTAAACATTTCTAGTCAATGTTCCAAAACCATTTCTGATGTTGAAGAAAATTGCCTTAGATAAATTGAAGTATCAATTAAAAATGGATGGTTCAATGGAGATCACAATAGCTAACCATCAGGTTCCTTCAGGATGCGTTATGCAAGTTTTCTGGTTATTGGTTTCACTTCAACTTGTTCCAACGACAGGATTATTTCTGAAAATTTCTAGTTTTCATTTTTTAAAATTTTTTATTAGGTATGCTGATAATTTACTTCTTTTTATTGTAGGTAAATGGTAATCATGAGACTATGAATATTGAAGGGGATTTTAGATATGTAGATTCTGGGGGATTTGATGAGTGTGCTGATTTCCTGGAATACTTGAAAGACTATCGCTATGACTGGGAAGAAGCTTTTGTTGGATGGATTGGAGCATCTAAAAGATGGAAACAGGACCGGAGAATGTCCAAAAACTATTGGGGACCATTAAATTTAGTAAAGGTACCAGATTATCCTATTAATTTACCTCTCTCCATATTATATTTCCTTTTTATGTATCAAAACAATTCTACTCATCACTCACAGTTTTGTGAAGAGATTGCATACCCTTAAGTACTTGTTTGTATCTTGCAGCATTTTTGGGAAAGATGATTTATATTTTCAGTTTTTGGCCAATGAAATTTCAGTTATTTTCTAATAAAGTTCTCAAAATTTAGGACAGAGGCAGAAGGGGGTCATAGCCAGATCAGTATTGTTTAGACCTGGTGGTCCGTTGGCATGTGAGCTGGCAAAGCATGCTGTTGTTCTTAAGGTTAATGATTGGATCTTCTGTCATGGCGGACTTCTTCCACACCATGGTATTATTGATTCTTCTTTTGGATGAATCGGTTTTATCATATTATCATTGCTTGTTAAGATACTTGTAAGAAGTTTTATCTTTCCTTGTTAGAAATGCCTGATAGGAGTGTTGGTGCTTCTACAGTTGCATATGGCATTGAAAAGATGAACAGGGAAGTATCTCACTGGATGAGAGGACTTAGTGAGAGTGATAGTAATCCTTGCATCCCTTTTATAGCCACCCGAGGCTACGACAGTGTTGTTTGGAACCGCTTATACTCCCGAGATAATTCTGGTTTGGAGGACTATCAGATTAACCAGGCAAAGTTTTCTGAATGACTCTAAAATTTTGTTTCCCCTTCTCTATTCATAAGGCCAGCTGGTTTAAAAATGAAATGTAATGGGATTACTTTATGTTCAATCAAATACATGCATGAGGCAAAAAAAAAGTATGGAAGGATCAAGAATTCTCAAACACACTGTCAATTTATTTTTTAGTCTTACATTTAAAACTTCCATGTGCTTTTGTTTAAATGAATGGCTTTCTTGGATTTTAGCAAACTGGGATAGTTTGAACTAATATTTTCGGTCCATCAGATAAATAGTATTCTTCAAGAGACACTGGAAGCTATAGGAGCAAAGGCAATGGTAGTGGGGCATACTCCTCAAACCACAGGAGTAAATTGGTAATTGATCTTGGTTAACTGATGACTTCTTTATATAGTGTTAACACTTCCAAAATCAGTAAGGATCAATCTTTGCAGTTGGACTAAAATTCATATTTCATAAAGTTAATTTTGGTATTTCCATGCAGTAAATACAATTGTAGTATATGGCGAATTGACGTTGGGATGTCCAATGGAGTTCTTAATTCAAGACCAGAGGTATTTATTTATGGTGGAGCACTTAGATGGAATTACACAAAGTGCCAATCTAAGTCTCTTTACTGGACAATGATTACTCATATTCTACAGTTGCGAAATTTTTGAAAAATTACATATTGGTTTAAATCGGCCTTATTGTTTTTTTATGTCCTAGTTAATCCTAAGTTGGAAATTAGAAGCATATTTTAATTTTTCTTTTCCCCGGCAGCAAGTGATTGAGATCAGTAGTTCCTTGTACAAAATAATGGACTCTAGAGATAAAACTGGTATGGAGAAGACAATGCCCGGGAGTGGGGATAAGAGTTGAATGGTTCCCATATATGTGAGACACTATGACTTATACAATGACTTCTAGGATATCTTCATCAAACATATTTCAATCCTCCAAGATTTAACCGTCAAAATCGCACTGATTTTGATAAATTTAATCCAAGTAGTTTATAAAATCCATCACGCCTTCTAAATTCAATTCATTTGTTTCTGGGAAGTTCCTGTTTCTGTTAATGTTAATTTATTATAAAGTTAAGGTTTTGATTTCAATGTGCCAGGTCCTGGAAATAATAGACAATAAAGCAAGAGCAATAAGAAGCAAAAGGGGCCCATTAAATGTGCTTCATGTTGTTGATTATATATAGCAACAAGCAAATGAATCAACCAGGTAACGTACATGCCCTGTTTTTCATTGTATTCCTGAAATATAAAGTCAGATGGAAGTAGTCTGATTTAGATTCCAAATTGGAAATGATCAGAAAATGGTGTTTTAGTGATGGTTCTGCCACTTTGTTGATATTGTTTTGATTGTTTCAAGCACTCTCGTGTGTTTACAGGATATATGGGCTGTACTTTCAACTTCAACAGATTGGATGGTCATCAGGCTTTACATGAGAAGCATACATGTTCAAGACTCTACAAAGGCAGGCTTTGCAAATTTTTACAATCAGATACCATCGGCAAAAGTAACCTTATTTGATTATGGCTGATATGCATGCCTTCAAATACTGGTATATTGAATTCATATCACAAGTTGTATAATATGGTTGACATTATTGAATGTGAGAGAAAGCTCAGTCTCCGCATCACCCATAAACCAGACAATTTGTTAAAGAGTGCTGATGATACTTGCTATTACATTTGAGTTGTGTCTTCAGTCATTCTTTATCTGATGAAAATGAAGGTGCTTTTGGGCTATAACTCGTGATGACTTAATCAGCTAGTCTTGCATCGCAAGCCTGGTATTGCTTTCTTGTGTCAAAGCTCTCAAGTCTCAAGATTCACTCATTACATTGTGTTTTATGCAACATATTCTCAAAGTCAGAGTTCTTCAATTGAAAGCTAGAAATCACACAACCCACTAAACTAAAAAGAAAAAATAATGTAAATAAATATCAAACATTTCAACATGCTAATTTCTATATATCATTGTAAGGAAAGGTTAATAACTGTAATTCCCTCAGCTATAATTTTAGGGTAGGTAGAATTAGGTAGGAATTTGCCAAGTAAACAAAGGTTTGATGTGGGAGATGTGAAGGCAAGTAACCCAAAAATGACAGATGGCGTATTTAATTTGTGACATCTCCAACTTTGTGAACTCCGCTATTACATTGCATTGCATTGCACAGTCAAGACTAATACATTAACGTATATAAAGTCCCTGTTTCACCACCTTTTTATTTTGCGCATTCCCTCTTCTTGTTCACATTCACTGCCCGCCACTGCCGCCATTACCATGGCCTCCTCCCTCGCTTTACCTTCAATTGTTTTCCGAAAGCACTCTTTTATGAATGGCTCTACCGTTTCTTTTACTAAAATAGGCTCTCCACGCTTTGCTCGATCTGGTGTTTTTATGAAACGCTTGTTGATGATGCCCTCTTTGCTGATTACAAACCCACCTCTGCTTTCTTGTTTCCTGGTCAGGTAATGTCTTACTGTCACTCCCAACTTAACTGTTTTTTTTTTTTTAATGGAAGATTATTTCTCTATGTGCTTCGATATAAGCTTAATTCTCACCTGTTTTATATGGAATTGAACACCACCGCCCCGCCACCCCCACCCCCCCCCAAAAAAAAAAAATGCTAGACTGATAGAATTTTTTGGGACCTGTATAAAAAGGTCAAACTTTCAGTTTAGCTTCTGGAAATTTTCCGTTTACATTTTTCTTGGTCATATTTGTGCTTTTTTAAATGTTCTATGATGGAATGGTTGGCGAAAAGAAGTCATAACAACAAATGTGTTTAAAAATGTGATAGGTCGGTGTTATTTTAGAAATTTTGTAGCTGATTTGATGGA
Source organism: Mangifera indica (assembly GCF_011075055.1). Taxonomy (NCBI): domain Eukaryota; kingdom Viridiplantae; phylum Streptophyta; class Magnoliopsida; order Sapindales; family Anacardiaceae; genus Mangifera; species Mangifera indica. The sequence goes on along the minus strand of NC_058138.1, from coordinate 17,307,152 downwards.
TTTAGTTGGATATGGTTCTGTTGGCTTTGTAATGCCAAACAGTTGCTGGGTTAAGTCTTTCAGCTGTCCTCAAATTAATCTTCATGAGACGATAACAATTTCAGATATACTAACTAGGATAGTGGTGATGCTAGGAATCTCATAGGAGAGGAAAGGAGTATCTTGAAGAAGCCACCTAATGAAAATATTATATTAAATGAAAAGTTGCTATATTTCATGTCAATTCAGTTTCTAGCTACAGGAATTTGCTTTGTGTCTGTAATTTGCAGCTATGTGACACACGAATTTTCACTTAGCTCCATGCCACTGTTCCCCAGTATTTGTAAAGCATGTATTGGTTTGTGTCTTTGATTAGACCCTAGCTGTGAGCAGGATATGAAGACTAGATAAATTTATTACCACCTTTGCACAGAACTAATTTTACTAGTTTCCCATGGTTATTTAATTTTATCCTTTCCTCCCTCCGATCAGCCTGTGAGGATACTGACCAATCCTCAGGTTAAACATCACCACAATTTGTTTTAGTTGTACATTTACTACTTATGTTGTGTCACAGGGTGCACAAGCAGTTGGAATGGGAAAGGAGGCCCAGAGTGTGCCTGCTGCAACAGAGCTGTACAAGAAAGCAAATGATATTTAAGGGTAACTTCCTTAAACTTTTAAATTTTTGTTACCTACTAAAGATTTTTTTTTTTTGATAAATTCTCTTGAGTATTTGATTGTAAATTAAAATTCTGTTAAACTTTCTGTTCTGCCCTAAAAATTTCATGTTCTGTTGAGGTATGCAAGATGCTTTGTTGGTAATTTGTTCCTCTTTCATACAGGTTTGATCTTCTAGAAATTTGCACCAACGGACCAAAAGATAAGTTAGATTCAACTGTTATAAGCCTGGTATTTTGCCTTGCTACTTCTCCGTTATATCTTAATTGTCTCGGCTATGATTTCTTCACTGTTTTGCCTTCGAAAATGAAAAATTCCTCTTGAAATATTTTTTCCTTGATACTTCTCCCATATATCTGAATTGTCTCAGGCTATGATTTATTCATTTTTTTGTCTTTGAAATATGAAAAATTGCTCTAGAAATAGTTTTCTGGTGTTACCAGATTTAAAATTTACTGATTTTGGACATCTTTGTTCTTGGGCCATTCGCAATTATAGAATTATAGGTTCCATATAATTGATTGTCAGTTAGGAACAATCATTACTATAACAATTATATACTCATTTTAAAATCTTGTGATTCCATCGAATTTGAAGTTACAGTTCATCTGTATTTTAAATCAATTAGCATTTAAAATCATTTAAACCTGTACCCTTTTCTTGTTAACATGAGCAACCCTTTTGTCTGTCTGGAAACATTAGCAGTCTTTGAAATTTTTATGGTGTCTAATGTTGGTGATATTTTAGTATTATGCACCTTTTTCTGGGGAAGAGAGTTATCTGTTGAAGTTCATAAATCAGTAACTAGTTCTGAATCTTTGCAGCCTGCCATCTATGTCACAAGCTTAGCGGCAGTTGAGCTGCTCCGAGCTCGCGATGGAGGCCAGCAAATAATTGATTCTGTAGATGTTACGTGTGGTCTGAGTTTGGGTGAGTGAATATACTGCTGTGGCCTTTGCTGGAGCTTTCATGTGAGTTATTTCAAACTGCAAATTTATGATTACACTTGCATAATATCTTCTTCTTTTGAGGTGAAACAACATCCTTGCGTTTAGTTTATACAAACAAATAATTGGCTCCTTGCATAATCCGTTTAGCCCCTTCTACTCGTTGATTCTGAACATAGAACTTGTGAGCAAGCATGGCAGGAAAATTAGAAATGCAAGCCAACTGGGTTTCTAGAACCATCGAGTTGATTACATAATGGGGTAATTTTTGGGACCCGCCCCATGCGAATTTCCCCCTTGTCTAATCTATAGGTAATGGGGAGCATCATTTTGTTCCTCTAATACATCATTTTACTTGTTGGAGGTAGAATGTTAGTAAATCAATATACCTAGTGGACAATAAATGGCAGAATGATACCCTATCATTTTACATTCTTTGTTTCTTTGGATTATTTTTGCCACTTTTCTTTTGTTGAGTCTTCTTCCATTTATAAGTTTTGAGGGTGGACTTAAGCTGGTCAAACTAAGGGGAGAAGCTATGCAGGTAACTGTCTTATTAGCTAAGGGATGTCTTAATTTATCACACTGGCGTTGATACTCACATATATATTTGGCAACTCGTTTTGGTAATTGTTTCTTTGCAACTTCTTTCAGGAAGCTGCTGATGCTGCTATAAGTGCCATGGTTAGTATCATAGGATTGGATTCCGATAACGTTCAGCAGCTATGTGATGCAGCCAACCAAGAAGTAGATGAAGCTAATAAAGTTCAAATTGCAAATTATCTTTGTCCTGTGAGTTTCTTATGCATGTCTCATAGTTTTCGTAAATCTAGCCAGATAGACTTTGACACAAAATGAATCTAATTTGGTAGGGGAATTATGCAGTATCTGGAGGTGTTAAAGGAATTGAAGCTGTAGAAGCCAAGGCCAAGTCATTCAAGGCTCGAATGACAGTATATTTTTTTAACTTTCAGTCTTGGCAATATTTCTTGACTTTTATTCTTGCCTATTGCCATTCTTGTACCGGCAAAGACTACTTTCCCTTGTCTTTTTTCTCAGGTGCGTCTAGCTGTTGCGGGTGCTTTCGACACTGGTTTCATGGAACCAGCTGTCTCGAGGTTGGAAGGTGCACTGGCAGCGACCCAGATCACAACTCCAAAAGTCATATCCAATGTTGATGCAGAGCCACATGCAGATCCAGAAACGATTAAGACTATACTAGCTTGCCAGGTATGCTAAAAAGAATTCACTACTTGTTTCACTCCATAACAAGATTGAAACAGTAATGAGCCTCCGGAAATTCAACATCACAGGTGACTTCTCCTGTCCAATGGGAAACCACAGTGAAGACTCTTCTCTCCAAACGGTTGAAGAAGAGTTATGAATTGGGACCAGGAAAGGTATACAACAATTTTCATCATATCACTCCGGTTTTGCAACATTGAGTTTGAGCTAATTCCCACCACTTTTCAGGTCATCGCCGGCATCATTAAGAGAGTAGACAAAAGTGCAAAGATTAAAATCATTGCTGCTTAAGAGCTTAATTTTTTTTTTTATCGTATGAGAAACCAACTTCAAGATTAAATGTTTTGTCTGTAACATTAATATTATGTATTTGGTGAAAATAATAATAATAGATTTCTTTGAAGCTCAATCATCAATTTCCAGAACCGTTTTCACATAAACAAGACTTGAATATCAAATTATAATTATAAAACAACAGCAGATACCATGAAAAAGCCTGATAAAGTAGGATTCTGTTTCTAACCGGGGGGCGGCGGAGTTTGCCTGATTCTCCTTAGTTGATCCATCCATCGATGTTCAGGAACGCGATTGATCCAATCAGGAGCCAAACCGCCGAGCGAAACGCCGCGCATGGCTTCCATTATTCTTGTTGCGTTCTCCTCACTCAGCGGAGCATTTCTTCTATTCTCATCTTCTCTAAACGCTCTCACTATCGCCGTTTCAGACTCCTCTCTCATTCTCTCCTCTTCGTCATCTTCGCTTCCGCTCTTCTCCTCGTTCAGATCCATCCTCGACACTCCATTCTCCGTTACATTAACGTAATAACCGTTCGGAAGGCTATGAATAGAACTGTCTGAATCAGAATCAGAATCATCAACGGCGGAGATCGGCTGGTAGTATTCCGGTGTATCGTCAGTATTAGTCTCCGAGTCGCTTCCGCCGTCGATTTCTGCTGTTAACTAGTGCAAAGTTAATAAAATAAGCACAAATACATGTAATTAAAAATCATAAATTGTACCTTGAATGATATCAGTTGAAGCAGCGTTCATTGTCCGTCAAATTTCAAATCTCCAGCCACCAGAGCGAGGTCGACAGACTGTTACGAGTAAGATATCAGAGAGCGCACAAAACAGAAAACCACATTACTGAGAAACTTTCGTTTATACCGCATAACTAAACAAAATCCTCATAAAACCAGAAGATTAAGAGCAATAATGGTTGAACCACAAAACTAAGAATATTTACGTTGAAACCACATAACTAAGAAAAATCATGTTTAAACCACAAGATTAAGAGAAATGACGATTAAACCAGAGTGGTTAAAAAACTTTGCACCAGCCGGGAATCGAACCCGGGTCTGTACCGTGGCAGGGTACTATTCTACCACTAGACCACTAGTGCTTGATGGTTCAGTTCCCAGAATCACCATTTTAGATATAAGCAGTTGACGTAATACTGCTTCTTTAGCTTCGTCCACAAATTCAGACCGGTAAGCAGTATGCGAAATGGCGATTCCAATATTCAGAGCTTCATATGGTCCACTCTATTATTCATTGGATACAAGAATTTCGGTTCCCAAGAAGAATAGGTTGTTGTCTTCTGCTTCATCTCAACTCAACCCGCTCCAGTCTCGGTGAGCTTATATCAATATATATGTATATATCCTATGGTATCATTCATGTATTTATTTGTTAAAATTGTTTGCAAACGAACCACTATATCCATATAGTTTATTCAGACGCGTACAATTCTTCATTCTTCATAGCATAACCTCATATTGACTAGTGTTTATTTTCAGTGTCCTTTAATGTGTGTAAACGAGATGAAATGAAGCGGGTTGATTTTTTTTTTAAATTGTTGTTAGGTCAGAGTTGTCATTTCGTGTTGGCACGCACCTCATTCCACACCCCAGTAAGGTAGTGTGTACTATTTTGATTCATTGCCTGTTTTGTAACTGGTAATGAACATTGGTGAAGTAATTATCCGGTTTTTTTTTTTTTTTTCACGATTATACTTCCAAGTTTTTTAACTTTGTGAAGGTTGACAGAGGAGGGGAAGATGCTTTCCTTGTTAGCGGCTATAATGGGGGAGTGATTGCTGTTGCTGATGGTGTCTCTGGGTATGACACTCGCAGTCTTCTCATTAAATCATCTACTGTATCAGCTTTAAAAATTTTGGATTCTCCCAAATGGGAAGTAATTGTATTTGCTTTTGGTGAGGTTTTATAATATTAGCAACATTTGTTTAACAAATATGACCTACACATATAAAGCTGTAATAATGATTGTAGTAGTACAAGAAGTTATCAAATTGTGTCTGTAGACTTGTAAACCCAGCTGTGAAATCATAATTTGGTTCACCAGAGCAAGTGGAAATATCTTGAATTTTGAAATCCTTTCCTAATTATGTTTGCCAGGTGGGCTGAACAGAATGTGGATCCTTCAATATTTTCTCGGGAATTGATGGCCAATGCTTCATACTTGGTCGAGGATGAGGAGGTATTGCTGTCTGTATTAAATCTGGGATAAGAGCATCGTTTTTTACTGTCACATAGTCATTTCTTCTCTCAATACCCAAAATGCTGAGTTGTGTCAATTAAAATTTTTTATTGTCTGGAGTCATAATTTTTTGCTGAATAGATGGGTTTCACATATCTTCTTGGTAGCTAACGCAGCTGAGGTGTGTTACTCCTTCGCTAGGTTAACTATGATCCTCAGATTCTTATACAAAAAGCACGTGCAGCCACATCATCCATTGGTTCAGCAACTGTGTAAGTTTATAATTCGTTCAAGATGTGGCCCTTTCATTATAAATGGTGTCAGCAGTGTATGTCCATCTCCGTGCAACAGCTTAGATCAATTATCATTATCTACTTCATAAACCTTTTCCTATCAAAATCATCATTTACTTAAGCTTTCCTTGTGAATGAGTAGAATTGTTGCCATGCTGGAGAGAAATGGAATTCTGAAGATCGCAAATATTGGAGATTGTGGACTAAGGATTATTCGTAAAGGTTATAATGATTGTTATTTTGTTGAAGTTTTTAATATTTCATGTTTCGTTTATCATTTTTCCATCATTTAGTTGCATAAATGATGACAGAATAGCATGGTTACTTTGCATTGTCAGGTCAGATAATTTTTTCCTCATCTCCCCAAGAACATTATTTTGACTGCCCCTTTCAACTAAGCTCAGAAGCAGCTGGCCAAACATACCTTGATGCCATGGTATGATATATATTTAGTTAATGTTGGCGTTTGAATAATATGTATAATAAGTTCTCTATTCTATCATCTACTATCCTATTGTGCATTTATCACACTGTAGCCTTTTATTTAATGTCAAACTGAATTAGATCCTAACATGTCTGTGCACATTTTTACCTATATGGCATCATCACACTTTAATTGTATTTGTTAGTGACATCTCTACCATAGGCCTCTCAAGATGCTTTGGTTTGCAATACCGAAAGAAAAGGAAAAAAAAAAAAAGTTAACTGAGTTTGAAACTTAGATATTTCATGATCCCCTTTCACCATGATTATCAGCTACTCTTACCAAAAACAGGTTAGCAGTGTAGAATTAATGGAGGGAGACACCATAGTGATGGGTTCAGATGGGCTTTATGACAATGTATTTGACCATGAAATCGTTTCAACAATGGACATATTCACTGATGTTGCTGAGGCTGGTATATGCTTCATAGCTAGATTCATTTATCAGAAGATTAGTGACTCAGTAGTTGATACCTCACTGACTGAGATCTAATTTTGATGCTAGCAAAGGCATTAGCTGACCTAGCACACATTCATTCACGGGATTCCAACTTTGATTCTCCATATTCAATGGAGGCTAGAGCTAAGGTAAAATTATCTAAAAGCGTTTATGTTAATATACAGATTAATCTTCTGAGTGAAGATAGTAATTTTACGTCGTAATACTGCTATGTGCAGGGCATTGATGTTCCTTTGTGGAAGAAGATTCTTGGGATGAAGCTTACAGGCATCCCTTATCTGCTTTCAAATATGATATATTCCTTTGTTGTTATTACCAGTGCTGATCTGATTGTTTTCCTCGTACAGGTGGAAAGCTGGATGACATCACTGTAATCGTTGGTCAAGTTGTGAGTTCAGGAGAAACTTTGATCTCCTGAACGAGGTCCAAAGAATAGACCACCAAATGTATATCTTAATTTATTTGCAGGAGACCATTGTGATAAATAACTGATTAATGGCTTATTGAATTTGCGTTTCCAACTTTTTTCACATAACCCTTAATGCCAAGGGCAAATTAAACCATGTATCTGCTTCTCGGAATTAATTGTGTACACGAGCAACAAGAAATCACCTTCCATTTATCACCTGCATTTACTCAGTTGTATGTGATTCTATATGCAGTTAACTGGTAAAACACTATCCAGGTATTCCATACGATACTGGAAGTTAATGTGCCATACAATACAATATGGTCATTAAGATAATGATTGTAACATTAATGAGTAACAAAATTCCACCGCACATAATCCAAGCATAGAATGAGTTCAAACGAAACATAAGAATAGTATCTGTGCCACACCCACAATTCCTTTCCTTTAAACATCGATATCCAGAATAAATAATCCCATCTCTTTAAATATCAATATCCAGAACAAATTGAATGTTTCTGTTGCATTTAAACCTACACCATCCACTAACCCAAAGTTCAAAATCATTGCACAGAAGACTCAAAAGAGGTTTCAAGGAAATAAAAGAAAAATAAAAAGCTATCTAGAAAGGAAAAACTCAGCAAAATTTCTCAGGTAAAGGTAACAGCGTGTAAACTATAAGAATTTATGGTCTCAAGAATTCATTCAAGTTCCTGACACCAATTACATAATTGAAATCTGCAAGACGCATCTTAGTTATTCATTCCTCATATGAAGCTCTCATTCTTACTTATACATGGATAGTTTGTCACAACTTCAACATTATAATTATGGGTATTGTTCAAGGAAATTTAGGTGATAATGCTGCTGCTACTACTATCATTAAGTTCTTGGAAAAATGTTTTACAGGCTTCATATGTGGACCAGCAGATTGCAGCAGCAGGAGCATGGAAAAGCATTCTTGGAATCCATCCTCTCATCAGCCCTTTGTATCCATCCTTTTTCACTATTGTTTGAACAACACCACTGATTGAAGTGTTATTATATCTGTCGCATCCACAAACACCCTGAATAGCAAGTAAAACTAGTAAACAAAAACATCTCCCGTAATACAACCAAACAACTATAATTGAAGATCATATATTGAAATTATTAATATTGCTATATGCAGAGGCATGTATCTAGTTGTCGCAACACCACCTAACATGCTGTCATCACCCTCCAACCCCGTAAGGCCAAGTTAAAATCAAGTGGGAAACAGATGCATCCAAACTTGAGCACACCATGAGTTTCAATTAATATGTATAGTTAATTCTAAGCTATCCCAAATACAAAGTAAAAGGAACTAAAGACATTCTATGCATTCTAAATCATTAGAAAGGATAATCCTCAGAAGAAGAAGGAAAAAAATTGAGAAAAAGAGAAAAGTTATCTACCAAACAGAATTATGAATAAACTCCTCTGTTAAGACTTAACCCAATGATCAATGAAATAAAACATTCCAATTCCTGCTCAGGCCACAAGGCTTCTTCATAACAACTACTGTAACCAGTCTAATTGCAACAATCTAGGGCAAGCGCACAGTCCAACCAAAGTCTCCCTTTTTTCAATGTACTCAAAGCGCAAGGCACTGTTCTCACTGCTTAAAAAAGAATTTGTTTTCAAAGGGAAATTTTAGCTTTTAATACATATATTAATTAATTAAAAACTAAGAACCAATTTGTTGGATGTCTAAAAAACTACATAAGCTAATTTAAATCCATAGAACCCAACAAAATGTACTATATTAAACAAATGAAAAAGGGAGAACAGCTATTTCCAACCGATATTATGTGAAAATGGCAAGTTGCCAACCTTAAAGTAAAAAAACTGACAAATTAGTCCATTCCGTTCAATTTTCCACCAAATTGAACCATAAAGGACATTTAAGCAATTTTATTTATTTGATTTTAAATTTTCATTATAATTTAAAAAATTAAAATTAAAAAATCATATTAGAATTCGGGTTATTTAACTGACCGCCACTTCTATTTCAACTTCCTCCCATTTCACTTCATCTCAACTCCTTGACACATTTCGTCGTCAACGCGATGCATCCTCTGCACTTCACTATTCAATTAGACCTTAAAGCAGCCCCCCACTTTGTCCATCTATGAAGAAATTCTCTTCTCCCACAAATGACGAATCAGGTTGCCCCTTGCCTTGAAAGAATTCACACGTAGCCCAGTTTTCAACTGTCCTTTTGTTTTACTTGAATATTGAGAAGGGTTTTTTGTTTGATTGAGTGTTCAACTGGATTTCTTTGCTTGATTGTTTGTTCAAATGAGTGGCAGAGGGTTGTGGTGGCAGTGTTGACGACGGTAGCTTGCATTGGATTGTTCACAATTCTTCTCTGCATTGTGGGCAATAAAGCAGGTGAAATGGTTGGATTTTTCAAGCTAGTTGAACCACTGCTGCATGTGATTCCAAGAGCCAAATGAATGTTATGGAGTTGTTTATCTAGACCCACAATTCAGTATTTTTTTAAGAATGTTGAGCTGAATGTTATGGGGTGGTGGTGTTGTTGTCGGTTATTCTCTGCATCCTTTTCTCAATTTTTCTTTGCTTACGGTGGCTTGCATTGCATTGTCCGCAATTCTTCTTTGCATTACGGGCAATAAAGTAGGTGAAATGGTTAGATTTTTCGACCTAGTTGGACCACTGCTGAATCTGATTCCAAGAGCTGAATGAAGGTCATGGAGTTGTCTATCCAGACCCTTGATTTGGTAGTTTTTTTAAGAATGTTGAGCCGGGTTTGTAAGCCATGTACTGGAGGGTGGTGGTGTTGGAGATGGTGACAGAGAGTGGTGGTGGAGTTCTCAATAGTGTTGTGATGAATTTGCGAAATAAATTGTAAAAGAACAGTACAGTCATTTTAATGTTTTTATAAGGTCCTTTCGTCTTTTCATTGTACTGCTGCATAATGTAATGGAAGGTGAATAACTTGTTCTTCCTTTATAGTTCTTATTGAAAATAGTAGTTCTCCTAATAAAAAATTACCCAAAAGCACCAACCAATAAATAACCAAAGACATAGCAAAATTACCTGACACTGCAATTGAGTTTTAACAACGTCAAGCGGCGTGGTAACAGCTGCCGCCAGCGCTCCAGCCGCAGCTCCAGCAGTAGCATGAACTACCAAACGCTCATCACTCACACTCTCCGGAGAAATCTCCACTAAACCCCTCTTCGTGGCTTCATAAGTCGCGAAATGCACCGCAGTGAACGGCGCATTCATCAACACCGTGGTCCTATACGACGCGTAAAACGCGCCAAAACCCTCCTCCCTCAACACTCTCTTAACACAATCCCAAACACCTTTGTAAGTACTATTACCCAACTGTAGTCTCTGTTTCACCATGTCCATTGGCGTTAAAACAGCATCGCTCGCCACCGTCGCAAAAACTCCAGAAATCGCGTGGGCCGCTGAATTGTTAGGGTTCCCAGCGGATAAATACTTCTTCGCAACTTCGTAGACGGAGAAATAAACAGCGTGCGCAGGGCCGGCGCCAAGACCCATCGCGGCAATACCACGGTAGAGCCCCGCTGGACCCTCGGTTTGTAATATTGATTTAAGGGCTTGCCGCAGACTGACCGATTTGATGGGACAAGACCTCAGGGCTTGCATATGTGTCTTGATTGTGTCGACCGGGAACATGGCCATGTGTTCGACCGAACCGGCAATTGAACCGGCGATCATGAACTGCCAAAAGTGGAGACCATCGTGGGAGGTCACAGAGAGTTCCGGTCTAAAGTCGGGTTGGAAATCCGGGTTTTGAAATTTGGCAGTTGTAGCTTCAGCGGCCATTTGAAAAAGGACGAAAAATTAATGGTAGTTTGAAAATTGAGGTATGAAAAATTGGGTTGCAGCCATACAAAGATTTTATCTCACGAGTAGAAATTGTTCAAACCTTTTAGGATGGATGCCGTTTTGACAAGTAGCTGATTAGGATTCCCAAAATATTGGGGCACAGAAAGCATAATAATTAATTGTCTTCCACTTATTATTATTCTTATTATATTATTATTAGAATTTATAATGAAATTTAAAAAATTATGCTTAAATACAAATAATTTATTATTAAAAATAGATTTTATTTGTAAAAAAGGGCTAAAAATGAACCCTTTTAACATGTATGTATCTTGTCGAATGGGTGAAGAAAATCCTTTATCATTTTTATTTTTAAGGAGAAAATTGATTAAAATAGGCATAAGATTTACCCTTTTATATTTTTTTGGTCAACTTTTTTATCTTTTATTTTTATAAGTAAATGACATGTTTTATACCAATTTTACCCCTAATATAAAAAACAAAATACATATAAAACCAAACGTAAAAAATGCAAAGTAGTTGAAACGAAAATCTAAAACTAACCGATGACTATCCTTAGAGTTAAAACCTTCGACAAGCAACAACACTTTGGAAATAAATTTAGAGGTAAGTTAGAGTTTTGGTTATTTACGATTAATCATCGTTTACATGATTTGAGTTTATGTCTATTTTTGTCAAATAGACAGTAAAACCTAACCATTAATAGTTATGATTTATTTATCTATAAGTTTAGCCATTGATGGAAAGGAAACCTAGACACAAAACACGTAAATTTACAAGTAAACTGTGCAAATTATGCAAACCATGCAAATCCTCAAACCCACACAAACCACGCAAACCCATGTAAACCACACAAACCTACGCAAACCCACACAAATCATGCAAACTATGCATAATCTGTGAAGTGTCTATTATGTGGTTGCGTAGTTTGCATAGTTTGTACAGTTTGCCTATAAATTTGTGCATTTTGTGTCCAAGTTTCCTCTCCGTCAACAACTACATTTTTGAACAAATAAGTCATAACTATTAATAATCAGGTTTTACTTTCATTTGACAAAAATAGATATAAACCTAAATTGTGTAAACGATGATCAAATATAAATAACTAAAATTCTAACTTATCTCTAAATCCATTTCTCAAGTGTTGTTGTTTGACAAAAGTATTGCTACTTATCGTAGGTTCCTACTCTAAAGATAATGTTTGATTGATTTGAGATTTTTGCTTTTGGTTACCTTGCATTTAGTTTTACATGTATTTTTATTTTGATTTTGGTTTAAAGTTTTTTATTTTTTATATTAAAGGTAAAATGCATACAAATTATATCATTTGCTTATAAAAATAAAAAATAAAAAAGTTAGTCTAAAAAAAGTATAAATAGTAGCCCATATGTCTATTTTAATTAATTTTCCTTTTTCAGGGCAACCAAAATGTGGTAGTTTTGACTTTTGACTGGACAATGTTGATCATCCCACAAGTTTGACTTTGATATGTGACTTTTCAATCCAAATCCAAACCAAATTTTCCACCATGAAATTAAACAAAACAGATAACAAATTCCAGAAGGAAATGACTTTGACATATTTTTTCAATTCTGATGATGCATGTAACAAAAATGTTGATAAGTTTCTGAACAAGCTGCCAACATAAACCGCCCAAAGGTACATAAATCAATGAAATTATTGCAGGGATTCTGTGTTTTACCACCCTGGTAAAATCATCAGTTTCATACATAGCGTTGAGAAATGTCCCCAATGAAGGATTTGATGTTCATTTCTGATGATCCATTTTCTGCAATTGCATTTTTGCATATTTGTTGGAGATGTTTGGCCCTTTTCCTCATTTCTTTGACTTCCATGTTTTCTACATCCATAAACTGGCGCACAAGCGCATCTATTGCTTCTCTTGTCACCAAATTTTCCCTCGTCTCCTTCCCAACTCTCCAACCAGTATTCAAATCTTCCTCAATAAACTTGCTGTTTGTCATTTGGTCCATTCCTATGGGGAATGTCAGAAAAGGAACTCCTGCAAAAACACCTTCTCTAACAGAATTCCACCCACAATGTGTCCAAAATCCCCCTATACAACGATGAGATAACACTTTCAACTGCTCACACCAGGGAACTAACAATCCCATTTTACCACAGGCTTCTTTCAGTTTACTTGTTTGTTCACGAACTACCCACAAGAACCTAACGCCGCTAATGCTCAAACCAGCAGCAATTTCATCCATTTGAGAGCCTGAAACCGAATGAAAACTTCCAAAAGCGACATACAGAACTGATCTGTCAGGTTGACTATTTAGCCACTCTGTGTAATTGATATCACTGTGGGTAGGCGTAGGACTTAAAGATGAATTGTCTCCAAGCTTGAACAAAGGGATAGCAGGGCCAACAGTGTAGATGGGCAACTGAAACTTTGCCCTTAAAGCATCAATGGCAGGGGGTTCTAGCTCATAGATTGAAGTGATTAAAAGATACTGTGCTTTATGCACCCACGAAAAAATCCTACGGAATTGCTGCAATTTGTGTTGGTCGTTGCCACTGATGAGCGACGGCAAGTCCATCAGACGTGTTGAAGAGACTCCTGGGATGTAGTCCACACGCTCCTTGCCCTTATCTACCATTAACTTGCAGAAATAAAGTAAATCAATAGATTCTACAATTATTACTACATACAAAAACCCTCCATCTTTAAATCAGAAGAACAAGTTTTGTAACTTCTCACCAATCAAGTCAACTGGGCAGTGTCCGTTCTGAACTAAAAGGCTGAGGTTTTCAAATATCGAAAACGTCATAGCTGACATAGGCCAAAACGACGCCACAGGAATATTCCTCCGATTCCCAACACCAACAGCCCAATACAATAAACTATCAGCAATAATAACACTAGCCGGCTGCTCAAGTTGATCCAAAAGAAGTTCAAAAGGATTCTCCATTTTGGTCCAAACAGCTTCTAAGAACCCATTGATGTCAGCAGCTCGACCCTGTTCAGATGGGATCACGTTTGGTATTGAAACCAAGCGTATTTTTTCCGGAAGATGCTCGGAGCTGAGGTAACTGAGCCACTCTTCGGTGAGTACAAGAGTAACAACAATTTTGTTGGCTCTGGAAACTAATAGCTTGCAGAGATTGATGATGGGGTTGATGTGGCCGCGACCGGGATAAGGCATGGCCACCACTTGGCAGAGGGGACTTTCTTTGGATGAGACAGGGTTCTTCATTTCTGGGACTTCGGATTGAACAACAGCTGGGGGCGGGCCTGAGGTTGATTTTGACATAGGAAACTATCAAAGATCAGAGACTCAACGGTTGAATGAAAAGGGCTCTTGTGACCGGCCAAATATTTAGATCATACTCTGTTCCCCAGAAGCTAATATTAATTAAACAATAAAATTAACATCTTCAGTATAGAATAGTGATTTTACTATTTAAAAATTAAATTTAAAAAACCCCTAATTATAATCTCATTCTTTCAATAAATTTAGAAACTCTAACCATCATAACAACGACCCATACAAGCTCAAACCTATTAATATTCTTACTCGTCTAAATTTAAATCCATCATAATCATTTGCAAGGAAGTAAGTGAAGGAAAAAAAGTGTTGAAGAGATGCAGCAGGCTCTTTTAAAATTTTGTTAACTCCAGCCACTTTTCTGTGAAAACACAACTGATTAATATCTTGTTTTCTGGAAGTTAACAATTTGCAGAGGTTTATCAGGGGGTTGACGTGGCCTCCGCCTCGATAAGGCATGGCAACCATATGACAGACGGCGATTGAGTACATCTTTGAGTACATGACAGGTGCCTCCATTATCTTCAATTAAAGTAAGCTCAGGATAACCTTTTCATATAAAAATAGATTGCTTCTGGCTTGGAAAAATTACAGATAGATGAAATAAAAGATTATTTTTAGAGTACAATGAAATAGAACTGCTTGTGTAATATTTTGTGGGTCAACTTGTAATGATGTGCATCGTATTTAGAATCAATTTACAAATTTATAGCTAATGTTTCCTTTTACAACATGTTTCAGCCTGGAATCAAGGAGTTTAAAGAAATTGCAGTCATGGAACTATGAATAATTCAGGAAGAACAGAAGATTTTTTTTCAGCTGATACTTAACTTGCACAAGCAGGTGACTTTTAAGAACCAAATCAAAGTCAGAGACACTAGATAACAGAATCTTGCACATGCTCAGTGACAACTATAATTTACAGAACAAATTCTTTTAGCCACAGAAGTATGGCCCCTGGCTGGTGGTTTTTCCAAGAGATGATCACTGAGATAAATTACAGTATCTGATCAATGACTGTGTCCCTGTGAAACGTCTTGAATGAATGAAGTAAGGTTGATTACAGAAGATCCGCTTTCTGTAGTTGCTTCTTGACAGATATCTCTAATTTGTCTTGCTTTTCTTCTCATTTCTATTCCCTCGTCGCTGTTCAAATCCATGAACCTTTTCACAACATCTGCAATTTCTTCTCTAGTCAATATATTTTGAGTTCCAATCTCTATCTTCACCTTCCAACCAATTTTCCAATCTTCCACAATTTGGTTACTATTAGGATCTTGATCCAAAAATAGAGGAAAAGTAAGCATTGGAACCCCAGCAAAAACAGCTTCTAGAGTGGAATTCCATCCGCAATGTGTCCAAAAACCTCCTACAGAAGAGTGGCACAGCACTCTTAATTGGTCACACCAAGGCACTACCACCCCTTTTTCTCCACAAATTTCTGTCAAACGAGAAGCTTCTCCACGAGCCACCCACATGAAGTAAACATTACTATCTTGCAATCCAGCCAGAATTTCGTCCATTTGGGTGCTTGAAACAGAGAGGAAGCTGCCTAGCGAGATGTACAGAACCGAATCTGCTGGTTTAGAATCTAGCCACTGTATACAGCAAGGATCATTGGTTCTAGCATTAGTTCCATGGTTGTTTTGTTCAAGTTCTAGGTAAGGTATAGATGGGCCAACAGGGTACACGGGAAAAGGAAAAGTTTCCATTAAGTTGTTGGTAACATGGGGTTCAAGCTCGTAGATCGAAGTGAATAGAAGATATTGTGTTTTTGGAACCCTAGAAATGCAATCCAGGAGAAGCTGCAAGAATCCATGGTCATTTCTGTGGAACACTGTTTGAAGGTCTGCTAAATTTGATGAAGAAATGCTTGGGATATCCTCCACATCATCTATCTCACACACAATGACACAAATTCATCAATACATAGGGTAAGATGTTAAGCACAATACATTAAAAACACAGGATGGCATAAACACATTAATTGATAAAATCAACACTGTTATGTACCTAGGAAGTCAACGACTGAATCCTCTCCTCCTGAGAACCGATAAAAATAAGGGAAATTTTAAAAATTAGGCAAAATTAAAGGGGTCTAAACAAAATTGCCCAAAAAATTCAGGTTTAAGCAAAAATGCCCAGGTTTTGTGAAATGACGAAAATGCCCCCATATATAAAGACAGCAAATTTTCACTGTGCAATTCAAAGAAAATTCGAATTTTTAACGCATCCCATGGCAATCCCACGGCGAACGTCATTTTCGCAGATTTGCTTGCTTTCCGGCAACCGAAAATGGAAAATAATGTTATCACATCTCCCGTAATCTTGTTTGGATCAAGTTATTGCTCATATTATTGAGATTTGATTGAAATTTTTCGGTTTGAAATTTTAGGATTTACGGTTTGAACAATGCTTAAAATGTTTTGATTCTTTGTTGTTTTTGTTGAATTAATTGAGGGGTTTTGTGTTATACAACGTGTAGATTCGATTTATGTGAAAATCGGTGGCTAAAACGACCAAAATTTGGCCGGAAATGACTGCCGAAGAGATCGGCAGTCCGACTGGGAACAGTGTTTCCCACGTCAAAATCAATAATCCCACGTTCAGCCTAATTTAGGGGGGGAACTTAGCTTTTTAAAACAATTGGGGTGACGTGGGAAATCCTTAGCCCACGTGGGGTTTTTTTGAAATTTATCACGTCAACGTGAGTTTTGCGAAATTACGAAAATGTTCATATATATAACACAGAAAAAAATTGTTATTTCCCACGTTAAAATTAGCGAATTTACTGTGCATTTCTCTCAAATTTCAAAACATTTTCACGTCACCACGTTCATCCCACGGGCGATCTGATTTCCGTCGATTTTCGTCGATTTTCTTGATTTCCGGCACCCACAAATGGTAAAAAAGGTTAGTATATCTCCCGTAATCTTGTTTGGATCAAATTATTGCTCATATTATTGAGATTTGATTGGGATTTTTCGGTTTGAAATTTTAGGGTTTACGGTTTGAATAATGCTTAAAATGTTTTGATTCTTGGTTGTTTTTGTTGAATTGATTGAGGGGTTTTGTGTTAGACAACGTGTAGATTTGATTTATGTGAAAATCGGAGGCTGAAACGACCAAAATTTGGACGAAAATGACTGCCGAAGAGATCGGCAGTCCGACGTGGGAACAATGTTTCCCACGTCAAAATCATGCATCCCACGTTCAGCCAAGATTGGCTGTTTTTGGGGGGGGAAAGTAGCTTTTTTAAAATATTGGGAAGCTAGGGAAATTCCTTAGAACACAGTGGACCTTTTAGGGTTTCAGTTTTCATGAGGGGGTAAATTGGGATTTTTCTTATCTAGGGTTTTTTGATTGTGTACTTTTCGAATTTTATATCCGTTTTTTCTGTTATAGGGTTTTTCAACTTTTAGAATTAGAATTTCAATTCCGTTTTTTCGGATTTCATCGTTTTACGAGATATGGACTCGTATTTTTCAGATTTTCGAAGGATTTTTCGATTGTTTCCATTATAGGGTTTTTCAACTTTTAGAATTCGAATTTCAATTCCGTTTTCTCGAATTTTATCGTTTTACGAGATATGGACTCTTATCTTTCAGATTTCCGAAGGATTTTTCGGTTGTTCCCATTCTAGGGTTTTTCAACTTTTAGAATTCGAATTTCAATTCCGTTTTTTTGAATTTCATCGTTTTACGAGATATGGACTCTTATCTTTAAGATTTCCGAAGGATTTTTCGATTGTTCCCATTCTAGGGTTTTTCAACTTTTAGAATTCGAATTTTAATTTCGTTTTTTCGAATTTCATCGTTTTACGAGATATGGACTCTTATCTTTCAGATTTCCGAAGGATTTTTCGATTGTTCCCATTCTAGGGTTTTTCAAATTTTAGAATTCGAATTTCAATTCCGTTTTTTCGGATTTTATCGTTTTACGAGATATGGACTCTTATCTTTCAGATTTTCGAAGGATTTTTCGATTATTCACATTCTATGGTTTTTCAACTTTTAAAATTCGAATTTCAATTCCGTTTCTTCGGATTTCACCGTTTTACGAGATATGGACTCTTATCTTTCAGATTTCCGAAGGATTTTTCGATTGTTGTCATTCTAGGTTATTTCAACTTTTAAAATTGGAATTTCATTTCTATTTTTTCGAATTTAACCGTTTTACGAGATATGGACTCGTATTTTCCAGATTTCTGAAGAATTTTTTGATTGTTTCCATTCTAGAGTTTTTCAACTTTAAAAATTCGAATTTCAATTTCGTTTTTTCGAATTTAACCGTTTTACGAGGTATAGACTCGTATTTTTCAGATTTTCGAAGGATTTTTGGACTGTTTCCATTCTAGGTTTTTTCAACTTTTAAAATTCGAATTTTAATTTCGTTTCTTCGGATTTCATCGTTTTACGAGATATGGACTCGTATTTTTCAGATTTCCGAAGGATTTTTTGATTGTTCCCATTCTAGGGTTTTTAAACTTTTAGAATTCGAATTTCAATTCCGTTTCTTCGGATTTCAACGTTTTACGAGATATGGACTCTTATCTTTCAGATTTCTGAAGGATTTTTCAATTGTTGTCATTCTAGGTTATTTCAACTTTTAAAATTGGAATTTCATTTCTATTTTTTCGAATTTAACCGTTTTACGAGATATGGACTCGTATTTTCCAGATTTCTGAAGAATTTTTCGATTGTTTCCATTCTAGAGTTTTTCAACTTTAAAAATTCGAATTTCAATTTTGTTTTTTCGAATTTAACCGTTTTACGAGGTATAGACTCGTATTTTTCAGATTTTCGAAGGATTTTTCGACTGTTTCCATTCTAGGGTTTTTCAACTTTTAAAATTCGAATTTCAATTTCGTTTCTTCGGATTTCA
The DNA here is from genome assembly GCF_011075055.1 of Mangifera indica. Classification (NCBI taxonomy): domain Eukaryota; kingdom Viridiplantae; phylum Streptophyta; class Magnoliopsida; order Sapindales; family Anacardiaceae; genus Mangifera; species Mangifera indica. Next base: position 17,288,110 of record NC_058138.1, on the reverse strand, counting down.
TCGTTTTACGAGATATGGACTCATATTTTTCAGATTTCCGAAGGATTTTTTGATTGTTCCCATTCTAGGGTTTTTCAACTTTTAGAATTCGAATTTCAATTCTGTTTTTTCGGATTTCACCGTTTTACGAGATATGGACTCTTATCTTTCAGATTTCCGAAAGATTTTTCGATTGTTCCCATTCTAGGGTTTTTCAACTTTTAGAATTCGAATTTCAATTTCGTTTTTTCGGATTTTATCGTTTTACGAGATATGGACTCTTATCTTTCAGATTTTCGAAGGATTTTTTGATTATTCACATTCTATGGTTTTTCAACTTTTAAAATTCGAATTTCAATTCCGTTTCTTTGGATTTCACAATTTTACGAGATATGGACTTTTATCTTTCAGATTTTTGAAAGATTTTTCGATTGTTGTCATTCTAGGCTATTTTAACTTTTAAAATTGGAATTTCATTTCTATTTTTTCGAATTTAACCGTTTTACGAGATATGGACTCGTATTTTCCAGATTTCTGAAGAATTTTTCGATTGTTTCCATTCTAGAGTTTTTCAACTTTAAAAATTCGAATTTCAATTTCGTTTTTTCGAATTTAACCGTTTTACGAGGTATAGACTCGTATTTTTCAGATTTTCGAAGGATTTTTCGACTATTTCCATTCTAGGGTTTTTCAACTTTTAAAATTCGAATTTCAATTTCGTTTCTTCCGATTTCATCGTTTTACGAGATATGGACTCGTATTTTTCAGATTTTCGAAGGATTTTTCGATTTTTCCATTTTAGGGTTTTTCAAATTTTAGAATTCGAATTTCAATTCCGTTTTTTCGGATTTCATCGTTTTACGAGATATGGACTCTTATCTTTCAGATTTTCGAAGGATTTTTCGATTATTCACATTCTATGGTTTTTCAACTTTTAAAATTTGAATTTCAATTCCGTTTCTTCGGTTTTCACCATTTTACGAGATATGGACTCTTATCTTTCAGATTTTCGAAGGATTTTCCGGTTGTTCCCATTCTAGGGTTTTTCAACTTTTAGAATTCAAATTTCAATTCCGTTTGTTCGGATTTCACCGTTTTACGAGATATGGACTCTTATCTTTCAGATTTTCGAAGGATTTTTCGATTGTTCCCATTCTAGAGTTTTTCAACTTTAAAAATTCGAATTTCAATTATATTTTTTCGAATTTAACCGTTTTACGAGGTATAGACTCGTATTTTTCAGATTTTCGAAGGATTTTTCGACTATTTCCATTCTAGGGTTTTTCAACTTTTAAAATTCGAATTTCAATTCCGTTTCTTCGGATTTCATCGTTTTACGAGATATGGACTCGTATTTTTCAGATTTCCGAAGGATTTTTCGATTGTTCCCATTCTAGGGTTTTTCAAATTTTAGAATTCGAATTTCAATTCTGTTTTTTCAGATTTTATCGTTTTACGAGATATGGACTCTTATCTTTCAGATTTTCGAAGGATTTTTCGATTATTCACATTCTATGGTTTTTCAACTTTTAAAATTCGAATTTCAATTCCGTTTCTTCGGATTTCATCGTTTTACGAGATATGGACTCGTATTTTTCAGATTTCCGAAGGATTTTTCGATTGTTCCCATTCTAGGGTTTTTCAAATTTTAGAATTCGAATTTCAATTCTGTTTTTTCAGATTTTATCGTTTTACGAGATATGGACTCTTATCTTTCAGATTTCCGAAGGATTTTTCGATTGTTGTCATTCTAGGTTATTTCAACTTTTAAAATTGGAATTTCATTTCTATTTTTTCGAATTTAACCGTTTTACGAGATATGGACTCGTATTTTCCAGATTTCTGAAGAATTTTTTGATTGTTTCCATTCTAGAGTTTTTCAACTTTAAAAATTCGAATTTCAATTTCGTTTTTTCGAATTTCACCGTTTTACGAGGTATAGACTCGTATTTTTTAGATTTTCGAAGGATTTTTCGACTGTTTCCATTCTAGGGTTTTTCAACTTTTAAAATTCGAATTTCAATTCCGTTTCTTCGGATTTCACCGTTTTACGAGATATGGACTCTTATCTTTCAGATTTCCGAAGGATTTTCGATTGTTGCCATTCTAGGTTATTTCAACTTTTAAAATTGAAATTTCAGTTTCATTTTTTTCGAATTTAACCGTTTTACGAGATATGGACTCGTATTTTCCAGATTCCTGAAGGATTTTTCGATTGCTCCCATTCTAGAGTTTTTCAACTTTTAGAATTCGGATTTCAATTTCATTTTTTCGAATTTAACCGTTTTACGAGATATAGACTCGTATTTTTCAGATTTTCGATGGATTTTCTGATTGTTTCCGTTCTAGGGTTTTTTAACTTTTAGAATTCGAATTTCAATTCTGTTTTTTCAGATTTCACCGTTTTACGAGATATGGACTCGTATTTTTCATATTTTCAAAGGATTTTTCATTTTTTGTCATTCTAGGGTTTTTCAACTTTTAGAATTCGAATTTCAGTTTCATTTTTTCAGATTTCACTGTTTTTAGATATATCGACTCGTATTTTTCAGATTTTCGAAAGATTTTTTGATTGTTCCCATTTTAGGGTTTTTCAATTTTCATAATTCAAATTTCAATTTCGTTATCAGACAGTTAAATCTTGTTTTTTAAGTTTTGTCATTTCCTTTTTGATTATTTGATATTTTTCATCTTTTTATGTTTTTTCCACGTATACATTTGTTTACATATTTGTTTTTACTCATGTCTAACGAATTTTTTACATTGTCTCAGGATATTTCTCGCAAAAGAAGACGGGTTGACAGCGAGCTGCGAATCCCCGACGAGACCAGACACTTCTGGGCAGAGGCGATATGTCGTGCACAGCGTGCCGCATTATCTCGGATTACTGCTACATCTTGGATTCATCGGGTCGAAGTCAAAGGACAGCTTCTGGAGGCTTGTTGTAGAGTTGCGCGAATGGTTGACCGACGATGTGAGTTGTCTATACTATATAATTTGATAAAAAGCTAGATATATTTATTAATAACTAACACGTGAACTTGTTTATACTATTTTAGCATGTGGATTCCTTTTTGGCTTTATTACGTCGGCAGCAAGATGATCACCAGTCGACTATCTCATAGCATTGGACGACTGTCCACACATTCTTCGGAGGCCATATTGAGATGGCCTGGAAGAGTTGGCAGACCATACCGATTGGAGAGTTTGAGTTTTCGGGGCTCTTCACGAGGATGGTTGATGCATCGTACACCCCGGGATTGTTGTACAAACCATGGGGGATGGTCGATCAGGTAGAGTTTATATATATTTCTATTATATTCAATTGGTTAACAACAACGATAAGTAACTAAAATGTCTCATTGTTTATAGGTTTTCATCCCTATAAACTTCGAGAACGCACATTGGGTCACCGGAGTTATAGATTTCCGTGAGTGGTCGATTACGGTGTACGATTCAGATGTTTCATATTCGGGGAATATAGGGACTCTGGAGCAGCGCATGCGACCGTACATGACCTTTATTCCCGCGTTATTAGAGGTGACGACTTTTTGGACAACTTCTAGGATGACTCCACGACGTGATCCCCTCACTTTACATCGAGTGTCGGATGTCCCTCAGCAGAGGTTGGGCTCCAGTGACTGTGGCGTCTTTATGTTGCGATTTTTTGAGTGTTTGGCGTTGGCACGGAGCTACGTTTTTCCCCGAGAGTCATCTACCTCTATGCGTCGACGATTAGCGACACAGTTGTATTTTCATTGTGTCGAGTAGCTCACGGATGTATATTTATAGTTATTCCTATGTTTAGATGTATATATTTAGTGTATGTTCATATGTATATGATATACTTTATTTGTGGTTATATATGGATGTGTATCGTATTTGAGTTCATTTTTTAAATAATCTTGTCATGAAAAAACAATAAAAACGCATAATTACTCAAACATTTACACAATTGAAACAATTAGAGAAAATAAAGTAATACTGAAATAACTCATACGAAACACTAAAACCCTAGAATGGCAACAATCGAAAAATCCTTCAGAAATCTGAAAAATACGAGTCGATATCTCGTAAAACGGTGAAATCTGAAAAAACAGAACTGAAATTCAAATTCTAAAAGTTGAAAAACCCTAGAATGGCAACAAACGAAAAATCCTTCGAAAATCTGAAAAATACGAGTCGATATCTTGTCAAATGGTGAAATTCAAAAAAACGGAACTGAAATTCGAATTCAAAAAGTTGAAAAACCCTAGAATGGCAACAATCGAAAAATCCTTCAGAAATCTGAAAAATATGAGTCGATATCTCGTAAAACGGTGAAATCCGATAAAACGGAACTGAAATTCAAATTCTAAAAGTTGAAAAACCCTAGAATGGCAACAAACGGAAAATCCTTCGAAAATCTGAAAATACGAGTCGATATCTCATCAAATGGTGAAATTCAAAAAAACAGAACTAAAATTCGAATTCTAAAAGTTGAAACCCTAGAATGGCAACAATCGAAAAATCCTTCAGAAATCTGAAAAATACGAGTCGATATCTTGTAAAACGGTGAAATCCGAAAAAACGGAACTGAAATTCAAATTCTAAAAGTTGAAAAACCCTAGAATGGCAACAAACGGAAAATCCTTCAGAAATCTGAAAAATACGAGTCGATATCTCGTCAAACGATGAAATTCAAAAAAACGAAACTAAAATTCGAATTCTAAAAGTTGAAAAACCCTAGAATGGCAACAATCGAAAAATCCTTCAGAAATCTGAAAAATATGAGTCGATATCTCGTAAAATGGTGAAATCCGAAAAAACGGAACTGGAATTCAAATTCTAAAAGTTGAAAAACCCTAGAATGGCAACAAACATAAAATCCTTCGGAAATCTGAAAAATACGAGTCGATATCTCGTAAAACGGTGAAATCCGAAAAAACGGAACTGAAATTCAAATTCTAAAAGTTGAAAAACCCTAGAATGGCAACAAACGGAAAATCCTTCGGAAATCTGAAAAATACGAGTCGATATATCGTAAAACGGTGAAATTCGAAAAAACTGAACTAAAATTCGAATTGTAAAAGTTGAAAAATGAAAATGCCTTTACAATGTAAAATATCCAAAAACTCCTCATATTTATCTAAAATTATTTTAACCCCCATAATGAGTGAGGGGAGTTATATAAATGAAGGGAAGGGTAATTTTGACATTTTAGAAAAAGTTTGAAATAAATAAATAAATATCAAAATACCTTTATAATGTAAAATATCCAAAAACCCCTCATATTTATCTAAAATCACATTAAAACCCCATAGTAAGTGGGAGAGTTATATAAATATGAGGGGAAGGGTAGTTTTGGTATTAAAAAAAGTCATAGGCAATTTTTTTTTTGAAACAGTGATTTTGTGCATTTTGGCCTGAAAATAGTGATTTTGGGTATTTTTGCTTAATGGGAGGGCATTTTGGCCATTTTTTAAAATTTCCCTTATTTTAATGTTTCAGAGTTCCATATTCTATATATTTTTAGATAGTCAAAATCAAGATAGAAATATGTTTGCCACACGCAAATGTTTATTGCCTTTGCCCTTTCCATTTTTCTCGCATGTACGGTGTTAATATTCATTTTTTAAGATAAACAGGTAAAACCAGGAAGGTCATGCTCCTGCATGTTAATAATAAGTATTAATTAGTATATTAATAATAAAGTATTATTATATTTTCAATTTATATTCACTTAATTATATACTGATATACTATTAATATACAAATTAGTACTAATTAATACACATAATTTTAAATTTAAAAAAATGATAAATGACTATTTTCTATCCAAATTTTGATAAAATGACAATTTTTTATTCTTTTTAAAAGTGAAATATATATTTATCCACTTGTCTTCCACTTCTATCAATGGTCAACATGAGCATTTTATTCATAAACAACAATGTGGAATGTGGAAGTACCACCTCTTCAAATTGTTGCCAAAACTCCACTCCATCATGCGTGATGTTTTAGTTCATTATGGGATTGATGTGGCCTTTAGAGCATAAGGCAGGGCAACAAAGTGGCAGATATTCATGCTTGATGTTTTAGTTCTGTATTGATGAGCCACATCTAATAAGGGACTTAAAAAATTACGGTAACTGCGTGGAAACTGCAGAATCCATTGTTATTACCATGTTTAATATTCTTAATATGCAAATTTACCTTAATTTTGAAGATAATCAGGCATGTGTGCATTTTGGGTACCAACAAGAAAACAAACATTATCACCACCAAAAGCAGAATGCTAAGCAATGAACATTTCTTTATTCAATATGTATGTCTTAAAATCATTGATCATTCAAACAACCAAAATATTAATCTCCAACAGAAGAAACAAATGGCACCCTAGTGACTCCAAATTTTGAGAAAGGACAGTTGCTTATGTAGAGTCATGGATTTGAGAAATATCCTCAAGAAAAGCATCAATGTTTGTTATAGATGATCCACCTTCCTCTACTGCTCCTCGACAAATTTCACTTAGTTCTCTAACCCTTTTACTCATCCCCTTCCTCTCAATACTATTCAAATCCATGAACCTTCTCACTAGCTCTGAGATCTCTTCTCTTGTCACCAAACTTTCACTCTCAACCTCTCTCTTCTTCACTCTCCATCCAATCCTCCAATCCTCCACAATGCGCTTACTATTTGGAACTTGATCCATAAAGATTGGAAATGTAAGCATTGGAACACCAGCGTAAATAGCTTCAAGAGTAGAATTCCAGCCACAGTGAGTCCAAAATCCCCCGATGGAAGGATGACACAACACCCTCAATTGGTCACACCAAGGCACCACAATCCCTGCATCATCACTGCCATCTTTAAACCAACCAGCGTCTCCACGAGCTATCCACAAGTATGGTACACCAGAATTGCGCACCCCAGCAACAATTTCATCCATTTGGGCTCTTGAAACTGATAGAAAACTTCCCAATGAGACATAAAGGACTGAGGCATCAGGCCGGGAATCCAACCACTCCACGTAGTTGGGACGGCCATTGAGATTACTGGTAATGGTAAATGATGAAGAGTTGTGTTTGAGATGAAAAAATGGTATGGTAGGTCCAATTGGGCAGACGGGGAAAGGCAATTCTGTTTTTAACTGGTCAAAGACTTGATCTTCGAGCTCATAAACTGAAGTGAATAAAAGATATTGCGCTTTGGACACTCTTTCAACAACTTCCAAGGCTCGGTTTAAAACTTTTCTGATACCTTCATTAGATCCAGTTCCACGCAGAATTGTTGGAAGATCAGCTATCCTTGTTGGAGCAAGTCCAGGGATATAGTCGACTAGCTCCTCTCCACATTCTAAAAATATACATATGCAAACAGGGGATTTAATACATATGTATCAGTAATTTAATCTCTCTACAGATGCCTTTTAATTCTGTAATAAATCTATAGTGTTCTTGAAAATAACTTTACTCAGGGAAATTAAACGTACCTGAAAGTTCAACCGGGAAATGCCCATTTTTCACTAAGAGGTGATGATGATACAAAACTGAAAATACAGATGCAGACATGGGAAAAACCGTAGCTACTGGAATGTTCCTGCGGTTGCCAACGTCAACAGCACAACCCATGTAAGTATCAGATATAATAGCAGTAACCGGGGCTTCAACCTCAATCTCATCCATCAGCTTCTCAAAAGGAGCTTCCATCTTTGTGCAAACGGCATCAATGAAGCCAGGAAAGTCCTTGGCTCGATCTAGCTCAGAAGGTATTACGTTGGGCACAGTTGCAAACCGGACTTCATCCGGCTTGGTTTCGGTGGCCATGAAGCCAAGCCACTCTTCAGTGACAACAAAGGTGATGAGAATTCGAGGTCGTCTTGAAAGAAGCAGCTTGCAGAGATTCATCATGGGATTGATGTGGCCTCTGCCAGGATACGGCAGGGCAACTAAGTGGCAGATCTTCATGCTTGATGTTTTGGTTTCGTAGATATACCCAAGTATAGCGGTACTATTCTAGAGAAGAGTTTGTTTGAAGCTATTTCATCTTACTTTGGACGGCATTACCTGCAGAGAAATAGTTGCTGCCATAGACTTGTTTAGTGGGTAGGCTTAACAGAAGGGGGGCCTCATCTGTCAAATACTGTCACTTTATAATAATTAATGAATTCTGAAACAGAATGGAAAGGTAATTAATTTGCTTGTCGAGAGAAGCATGTTTGGTTGCAGCTTGTACACGGCTCTTGAATTGAGTAAAGTCAAATGACTATTTTTTTTAACCATAAAATTATGTGTATCTATTTTAGGTATATAAATATATATACATTTATATATATTATTATGTGATTGAATAATTTTGAATTAAAAATAAAATAATAATCAATCATATGATGATACATATGAGTATGTATATATTTATATACTTAAAATAAATACACATAGCATTGCTATTTTTTAAACCAAGGTTTGATGAAAAAACCAATTCCCACTTAAGTTAGAATTCTATCAAGTGAAATGACATAAAAGTCCTTCTTGTTATTATTGGTGATCACCTTTTTTTTTTTGTTTTTTTTGGTTATAAAAAGTTAATTAAATTTGTTGTCATTGATAATTGTGTATATCTGATCTCTTTTTTAACAATGCCCATGTCTCTTTCTTTTTTTTTTATGGTCTTATTTGAATAAAAAAAAGACTATTTAGAGAGATAATTAAATTTACCGTCTAATTATTTAATACATACAAATAAAAGGTATTAATTAAGTAGACAATATTTATGCCTACATTTGAATATCATTAGACAATACAATTATTGAACTAAAAATTATTTATCCATTTTGTGAGACAAGTTAATTTATAGATCTTAATTAAGCTCATAATCATTCCAAAAAAGAGTCTCAAAGAATGGAATAATCCACTTTAAGAAAAGAATGGTGCCCAACTGCCCGTAGAATACCAATCGTCATGGGGCTACATTAACTTAGAATGCTTTATATGGAGCGGTTTTGTGATATATCCTCAAGAAAAGCATCAATATTTGTTGTAGATGTTCCACCCTCGGCAATGGCTCCTTCGCAAATCTCTTGAAGTTTCGTAGCCCTTTTACTCATCTCCTTCTTCTCACCATTGTTTATATCCATAAACCTTTGTACTAGCTCTGAAATTTCTTCTCTTGTCACCAAACTTTCACTCGAAACCTCTTTCTTTACTCTCCATCCAATCTTCCAATCCTCTACGATTTGCTTACTGTTTGGAACTTGATCCACAAAGATTGGAAAAGTAAGCATTGGAACTCCAGCATAAACCCCTTCAAGAGTAGAACTCCAGCCGCAATGTGTCCAAAATCCCCCAACGGAAGAATGGCACAACACCCTCAATTGGTCACACCAGGGCACCACAATCCCCATATCATCCCTCCCATCTTTAAACCTGGAAGTGTCACCACGAGCTACCCATAGATACCTAACACCACTACTGCGCACCCCAGCCACAATTTCATCCATTTGGGCATTTGAAACTGATAGAAAACTTCCTAATGAGACGTACAAGACTGAGCAACTAGGTTGAGAGTCCAACCATTTGAGGTAGTTGAGACCACTGAGACTAGTCGTTAGTGGAGAATTGTTGTCTTTGATTTGAAAGTAGGGTATGGTTGGTCCAATAGGGTAGACAGGGAAAGGGAATTCCGTTTTTAAGCTGTCAATGACTTGAGCTTCGAGCTTGTAGACTGAAGTGAAGAGAAGATATTGTGCTTTTGACACCCCTGAAACACATTCCAGGACCCAATGCAAAACTCGTCTTCCACCTCCATACAAAACTGTTGGAAGATCAGCTAGCCTTGTTGAAGAAAGTCCGGGGATATAGTCCACCTTCGCGTCTCCACGCTCTTCAAAACCCAAAACAATGATCAAATATGCACGGTAGAAAATTTATTGAGGTGAATTAATATTAATTATACTTTTGATTTAATAAAATTAAATAAATAAATAATAATTTATAAATAAATTTAAATGATTAATAAAAATAAGTCTAATATTTTTAAAAGATTATAATATAAATAAATAATTTTAATGTAAACATTAAAATTTATTATACCTTGATAAAAATTCACTAATCTAATATATATTGATTACACCCTTCTAAAAATTATATGTCATTCTAAGAATTTCAATAGTCCCAAAGCTTTAATTAAATATTTTATAATTTTTATTTAAATCCTGCAGAGTAGGATTACATGATTTCATCACCAATTAATTACATGAAATCTTACAATGCAAACAAAGAAGTTTGTCATGACATGAATTTGTATTCAGTAGGGACATCTGTTTAATTATTTGTTTTTTATGAATACAGTAAACATTTTAAAGTCTAAATTTTAGTTATGAAATTTATATATATTTAAAATTCTTATTAATATACTATTTCCAAATTCCAACTAGTCACAGAAATAGACAAATATAGTTTATTAATTGTCTATTAGAATATTAATCTGGATATCATGCATGCCATAGCCACATGAATTAATTTATTAAACAAGATTTAGGTTTAAGTAGAGTTTAATATTTCTAAATTCGAGTTTGAGTTTGAATTTTATATGTGTTTGATTCGTAAAACTTACAAGTTTAAAAAATTCAATATAAATTAACTAAAACTCGACTTAGTATCAAGCTAAGTTTAAAACTTTCAAACTCAAACTTGATTCTTCTCAAACACCTCTGAAGCGAGTTCAAATTTAAATTTAAGTTTAATTCCACTGAAATTGAATCAAATTTGAGTTAACTCGATTTAAATACTGCCGTAATTTAATGCACATGGAAGATTGGCATCTTCGATCTGGCAGCAACCCGTTTGTTTTTGTACAGTGCCATTTCGATTGTCACATGTATGAGTATGACATAAGTTCAAGAGAATAATGTTATCTTTACAACTCAAAACTGAAGGAAAAAAAGGCCAAAAATTATATATAGACGCACCTGAAATTTCAACCGGGAAATGCCCATTTTTAACGAGGAGCTCGTGATGATGAAAAACTGAAAATACAGATGCAGACATTGGCCAAAGCGAAGCCACAGGAATGTTCCTCCGGTTGCCAACATTAACAGCCCAACACATGTAACTATCAGCTATGATAGCCATCACAGGGAACTCAAGCTCATCCAGAATCTTTTCGAAAGGAGATTCCATCTTTGTGGAAACAGCTTCCACAAAGCCCGGAAAGTCCTTGGCACGATCAAGCTCCGAGGGTATAACGTTGGGAACAGTAGCCAACCGGATATTCTCGGGCTTGGTTTCGGAACGGATGAAGCCAAACCACTCTTCAGTGACAACAAAAGTGATGAGAAGATTAGGTTTTCTTGAAATGAGTAGCTTGCAGAGGTTCATCATGGGATTGATATGGCCTCTACCAGGGTAAGGCAAGGCCACGACGTGACAGATCTTCACACTTGATGTTTTGGTTTGGGATTGAGCCATTTGAGGATCGATGGATTCTGAGAATTTTATTACTATAAACTGTGTGGAAGTTTGCTTTGAGAATGTAGCAACAAGAGAACCTTAAGTAGACATCTTCAGTAAGAGTAAATGACGAAAATACCTTTAATAATATTTTTTATATAAATTTACCGAAGTTTCTTTTTAATAATCTTCAATAATACATTCATGTTTGCGTTTTCTTATAAAATTTGAACTAAAATTTCCTTAATCATTAATTCATTTTGGAAAGAACAATGCTTTATATAGATGATCCACCCTCAGAGACTGTTCGTTGAGAAATTCATCTCCTGCTTCTCACCATTATTCGAATCCATAAACATTTGCACAAGCTTCGAAATGTTTACTCTTCTCACCTAACTTTCACTTCTCTTTTTACTTCATCCAACCTTCCAATCCTCTAAAAGCGACGCCAAAATCCACCTATGGAAGAATGGCACAAGACTCTCAATTGGTCACACCAAGGCACAAGTACCCGACACCACTATTGAGCACCCCCAGCAACAATCTCGCCCTTTTGAACAATTGAAACTGAGAGAAAACTTCCCAATGAGACCTACAAGACTGAGCCGACTAGCCATCCAATAGAGGTAGTTGAGACTCTTGAGACCAGTGGTCATTGAATAATTTTGGTTGTTCAGTTGAAAGTATAGGCCTGCAAATCGGGCCAATTGAACCAAACCCAACGTGTTCAAGCATGGGTCCATAAGCTTTTTCATGTTCGGTTTGGTTCTCAAGTTTTATGATCAGGTCTAATTCATTAATCTTATTTCGGTTTCGAGACTATTTTGGGCCTTTACCAGATCCGGAAACTCAATTCTTCTATCACATCAATAATGGCATATCTCGAACAAAATTTCCCCCACTCCCACCAACGGAGCAAGCAGAAGAAAATTCAACATTGTACGTACATTCTAATATGGTTCTTAGACTACATTTTTTTTTTTTTTTTAAGCAAAATAAATAAGACACAGCCTGCAAGGCTGAGAAACAACCTAAGCTTGTTCTGTAGAGTGGGATAGCAAAATAAGCAGTGTCAGAAGCACCCAAAACCAGCAATCACTTCTCTTAAATTGTTATCAAAATGTTTGCAATGATAGACCTCAAGAGAGAGGAAGGGAGCGAACAACAACAATTACAAAAGGGTTGCCCTTCAAACCCAAACTATACTAGTAACGAAAACCATGGTACAATTGCTGGAAACAATAAAAAAAACTGTGTACTTTTATATACTGTTTTTAGGAGACGCGCACCACGCTTCCAAAAAGATGAATGAACAACAGAGGGCAGCAAGCAGGAAGCTACCTGCAGAGAGCAATCTGAGCAGAGGCAGAGACAGATTTATAAACTGCAGACACAGGAGAAGCAACATAAAAGGGGCTGCAAAATTTTACTCCAGGGGGTGATTTTAGCATGACATCCAGCTGCCTTTTGGGTCTTCTTGGTGAACAACAGAGACTTGGACGCCAAAGGCAGCAGGATAGTCTTAAAAAAGCAGAGTTTGATGCACATTTTACAACAGAACCAGATCTGGGAGTAAAGTAGCTGCAGAAGAGGGGCCTGTACAAAGAGCAGAGCACGTCCAACTGGGGAGGCAGCAGGAAACCACACACTCAAACCCAGAACACTAAAGACTCTTAGACTATTGAGAACACTAAAGATATCTTATTCTCACAATTGTTTACCGCAAGAAATTAGAGAAGTTACAATGTATTTCACTCATCCTTTACAAGAATGCAAAATGGGTTATTAGATTTGTTAAAGGTTCTGTCTCAAATATAGAAAATCAATTACTAGTTTTATGTCTTCTGAGTGGAAAAATCTGGTCTACTGGAAATCCAATTTGCAAGCAATAGTAACCTTATCATACTTACCAAATAAAACCTTATCATCTACAAAGGCTAAATATGTAGCCATTACCAGGCTACTAAGGAACCCAAGGGTTGCCTGGTAAACTTAGTCATGGACAGAAAAAAAAATCTTGAAAAGTGAAAGTTATGGTGCTATGTTTTTTTCTTTTTTAAAATAAAAACCAAAGTGTTTCATAAAAGATTAAAACACATTGACATGTGGTTGCATTTTAGTCGAGGCTTGATTAAGGAGATAATCATTTAGGTGGAGAGAATTATTGGAAAAAAGAATCTTATAGAAATGTTCACCAAGGTTGTCAGTTAGCTTAGATAAACTCAGCCTCTTTAAGAGTCTGCTTCATATTGAATTTATGAGACAGGAATCAAGCGGCTGTGAAGCTTTTTTGATGTTTTCAAGTGCCAAGTTGGAGAATTGTAATGACCTGGCACATGACTCTTAGATAGCGTTTAGTTTGAGAAATATTTTATTATTAAAATTAAAATATTATCTTAAAGATAAAATATTTTGAGTATTATTGAGTATAAATTATTACTATATTTAATTAAATTTAATAAACTTGATAGATATAAATAATTATTGTATTTGATTAGAGATAATAAAATAATATTAATATATTATTTTACTTAAATATTCGTAAATATAATTATTCTAAAATATTTTTTTGATGTTATTCATTATATTAATTAAAAATGAGTCATAAAAAAATTAATAAATAAAAATATAGTTATAATAAAATAATGAAATACCTAAAATGAAAATAATAATTAGATTATTTTTTATATTATTTGTCATATTATTATTGATAATAAATAATTATCAAAATCTTCTATTACTTATAAATTCAATAAAATAATATAAATAATAAAAAATAAATTATCGAAATAATTTTTAATAACTCCTAGCCGAAGGCACCCTTAGTTTCATAGATCCAAATAGAGTCATCTTTAAAGGCAAGTATGATTCCATTGGTGTGGCATCAAAGTTCGTGTAATTGTTTTCTTGGCTAATGAATTGATTTTGCTACCACAATAACACCTTTGTGTTTTTTTATTTTTTTAAAACTATTTTTTATTCATTTTAAAGGGTGATTTGGGTCTCAGCAAACAAAAATTACTTTATTATATATTTTTTATAGGTCTTAATTAAGCTTATTATTAGCTTACTATTATTATAAAAAGAAAGGTATCAAAGAGTAGTGACGATGGTCTAATCCACTACATAGGGGTACATAAACTTAAATGCTTTATGTTGAGCGGATTTGTGATATATCCTCAAGAAAAGCGTCAATATTTTTTATAGATGTTCCACCCTCTGCAGTTGCTGCTTCACAAATTTCTTGAAGTTTTTTAGCTCTTTTATTCATCTCCTTCCTCTCACCATTGTTTATATCCATAAAATTTTGTACTAGCTCTGAAATTTCTTCTCTTTTTACCAAACTTTCACTCGAAACCGCTTTATTCTTTACACTCCATCCTATCTTCCAATCCTCTACAATTTGCTTACTGTTTGAAACTTGATCCGCAAATATTGGAAAAGTAAGCATTGGAACTCCAGCATAAACCCCTTCAAGAGTAGAATTCCAGCCACAATGTGTCCAAAATCCCCCGACGGAAGAATGGCACAACACCCTCAATTGGTCACACCAAGGCACCACAATCCCCTTATCATCCCTCCCATTTATAAACCTGGAAGTGTCACCACGAGCTACCCATAAATACCTAACACCACTACTGCGCACCCCAGCCACAATTTCATCCATCTGGGCATTTGAAACTGATAGAAAACTTCCCAATGAGAGGTACAAGACTGAGCAACTAGGCTGAGAGTCCAGCCATTTGAGGTAGTTGAGAGCATTGAGACTAGTGGTTAGTGGAGAATTGTGGTCTTTGATTTGAAAGTAGGGTATGGATGGTCCAATGGGGTAGACAGGGAAAGGGAATTCCGTTTTTAAGCTGTCAATGACTTGAGCTTCGAGCTTGTAGACTGAAGTGAAGAAAAGATATTGTGCTTTTGACACCATTGAAACACTTTCCAGGACCCGATGCAAAACTCGTCTTCCCCCTCCATACAGAACTGTTGGAAGATCAGCTAGCTTTGTTGAAGGAAGTCCGGGGATGTAGTCCACAGTCTCGTCTCCTCGCTCTTCAAAACCCAAAACGATGATCAGATATGCAAACAAGTAAGTTTGTCATGACATGCATATGTCAGTACCGCGTGAAATAATTTATAGCCACGTGAAATAATTTATTAAATGCCTATTACAGCTTGGCAGCATCGATTTTGGCAGCAACCTACAGTATCCCGAGAGAAAAAGAATCTTGACGGCAAATTGTGTTGTGTTCGAAGCTAGATTTTATCATTTCGATTGTCACAAGTATCATGTTCTCAAAATTAAGAAAATGCTACATAAGTTCAAGTATTATAGACGCACCTGAAAGTTCAACCGGGAAATGCCCATTTTTAACGAGGAGATCATGATGATGAAAAACTGAAAATACAGATGCAGACGTTGTACAAAGCGAAGCCACTGGAATGTTCCTCCGGTTGCCAACATCAACAGCCCAAGGCATGGAACTATCGGCTATGATAGCCATTACTGGGAACTGAAGCTCATCAAGTAGCATTTCGAAAGGAGCTTCCATCTTTGTGAACACAGCTTCCAAAAAGCCCGGAAAGTCCTTGGCACGATCAAGCTCCGAGGGTATAACGTTGGGAACAGTAGCGAACCTGATGTTCTCGGGCTTGGTTTCGGAACGGAGGATGCCAAACCACTCTTCAGTGACAACAAATGTCATCAGAAGATAAGGTTGTCTTGAACTGAGTAGCTTGCAGAGGTTCATCATGGGATTGATATGTCCTCTACCAGGATAAGGCAGGGCCACGACGTGGCAAATCTTCACGCCTGATGTTTCGGTCTGGGATTCAGCCCTATGAGGATCCATGGATTCTGAGAATTTTATGACTATGAGCTGTGTGGAAGTTTGTTATGAGAATGTAGCTGCAAGGGAACTGTCAGGTATAGACATCTAGAGTAAAATTAAATGACGAAAATATCCTTAACAAATATTTGATCTATAAATTTACTGAATGTTTTTTTGTTTTTCTTAATTGACAAATCTTTCATCCCATTGAATAAAGTGATTTGCATTAAGTGGGGTGGCCCCAAAGCTGAGTCAATATAAAATTGACTAATATAAAGACGAGAATGTTGGAAGGAGTAGCTTGGGGGGGCGTATGATGGGATTGATATGGGCTTAATAAGGCTGAGGAAAGGCCACTAAATGCAAGAATTTTCGGTGTGATGGTTTTTTTTGTTTGGGATGGATCCATATGTGATCCATGAATTCTCAAAATATTAGTACACCGACAATATTGAAAGGGCCTCATAGGGGTGGCTTTATATACATATTTATATACAATAAAATTCATATTTATAAAATCAGGATTTTCGTATTTATTTATCATCAATTGCACTAAAAAACTAAAAAGTTGAAGGAAACTTTACCATATTTTACATTTTCATTAATTATTCATAAGATACCATATTAAAAAAATGTGCACATTCATGGAAGAAATGAATTATATATAAACATTTCGTCAAAAAAGCATGTGTATTATTGGAATAAGTAATTTCAGTCGATGGCCCCAAAAGTAGAGATGACATGAAATCTGCTATAAAAGATGTGAACAAAAAAGGGCCCAAAAAAATTAAATAAATTTTCCGTTTACATGTGACTTGTTCCTCCATTGCATTCCTTCATATCGTTGTACCAAATTATCATCCTCTCTTTTCAGGCATAATTTATTTATTCATTAAACCATTAGAACCTACCAAAAATGAATCCATTTCTCATCCCAAATTATAAAAGAATATATCAATTGGTCAACATAATTTAGAATAAAATTAAACTGTCACTCCTATGAATCTATGATTTTGAAAATTGGGAATAGCATTTAGTTTCTGAAAACAAGTATGATTTTATTAGGGTTAGGGTTTTCAAATTAATAGGAAATTAATTTATAGTATTTTAAATTAATGTCATCTCAATACCATTTTCAATTCATTTTGGATTTTGGGTTATCCATTTCCACAATAATTCCAAAAATTACTTTTATGTCTATGTATGAAAACAATCATTTATATTATTATTATTATTATTATTATTATTATAATATGTGTACTAGAAATGCGTAGTTGTCTTGGAATAAAGTCTCCAATGACTCATCCATATAGAGAGGACATAATGTTGCCCACAATAATTTCCAGTGCAGCTGAATAGTCTACATAGAAAATGACACTAGAAATAAAGAGAAAAATGGACCACTTGTGTAAACTGATTCTAATCCCACCATTAATCAAGCATACCCAGCTGCTAAATGCTCTGAATTTGACTCGTTTTCAAAAGAAAATGGCAAAAATAGATCATTCAGAGATATAATATATCACAGTAGGGTCAATTCAATTATACTACACAGTGGAATTGATCAGGGGTCCATCCCCACAAAGTTGCACAAGAACTTCCCAGAAAGTCTGAATGAATGAATAGATATTTCTTAAGTCAAGAGAGATATTTTTCCATTCAAACAAATAAGCACAACTTAAGAAGCATATACAAAGTAAGATATTTTTCAGATATTTCTAAGCTGCTCAGGAAACTCTCTTAACAAATCGACCCTGCAGCAACCAAACTAGAAAAGATTAACTTGCAAATTAAGTTCTCATTTTGTGTATATAGGCAAGGCATGATTAGGAAAAGAGAGGAGAATTAATTAACCTTAAGTCTTGGTCTTTTATCTGCATTGAGTTTTCGAACTTGGTACCTTATCTTCTTGGAGAACAATCTTGTTTGACGTTTCTCTTTGTACCTTAAAACACTTGCTTCTCTTCTTGCTCTCTCTTCTTCCATCACTGGAACTTCTCCCATCTAAGGACAATTGATTGAAAGTCATTAAACTTAAGAAATATTCAGTAATGGATCTTTGAGATATTGAAATGCATGCAAAATTAACTTGAAAGGGAATGAATTTAAGATAAATGATCAATTGAGTACTGACGTAGTAACCATTGCTTGCCATTGAAAGAGAATATTCATCAGCCCAGAGAGGTCCACGATCAGACCATGCATCTAACACTTCTTGATAGTTCAAATTCAAGTTCAAAGTTGTCACTTTTGTGCTCTCATCTTCATCCCAAAACCCCAGTTTCTCTTTCTTTATAACCTCTTCTGGAAAGAACTTTCTTGTGAATTCATCAATCTGTTCTTCTGATCTTTCTTCTTCTTCCTCCTCTTCTTCCTCTTGTTTCTGAGCACTGGGATGAATAAATCCTTGGTCCCAGTCCATGAAATCCCAACTAAGTTGGGGCAGCTGCTGCTTTGTGCTATCTTTTGCTATCTTTTCTTCGTTTTCACTAAGCCCCCAAATGCCCCCCAATTCATCCATGATATTCATGGCCTCTTCACCATAAGCATCTTTCATGTCGACAAATTCAGTTTCAATGGTATCAGGAACCTGTTGTTCTTCCTTCTTCGGGCTTCTTAACAATGAATGGTACCCCATTTCACCTCTTTCACTCTCTCTCTTTCAACTCCTCTTACTCTTTACATATGCATGGCGCAATACAAAAGAAGCATGAAGCTATAGGTCTAATAGATCTTGGATATTTTCTCTCTTCCATTTGAAAAGGGGCATCTACGTGACACCTTATCTTCAATCCATTGGTTGGTTTATACACAAAGTTTCGGTGATTGGGTGATAGAGTCCAGCAAGGAAGGAGGAAATGGGACCAAATAATGAGCTTTTTGATGAGTGTGTAGTCTATCAACTATCAAGAAGCACGTGACTGGTAGAAGACAATGTTAATTGATTGAGCAATTAAAGATAGCATTGATTTACCAGTCCAGTACAGAAATAGGGTTAGTGAAATTGTGCAGATGGGTTTCCTAGTTTGGTTTAATGCTGATGATATTTTTGTGAGTACAGAGAATGGTCTTTTTTATTCTTTGATTTTGCCGTACCCATTTGGTTGCTTCTGCTGCTAACACAAATGGGAACTGTTCAAGCTGAGGAAATCTTCAAATAACACTGGTTTATCATGTTACTTATGGGTGTTTATTTTGAAATCAATCAATTATGACGGTCCAGAAAATATTTACAAATGAGTAATAGTTGTGAAGTTTTAGACTTTCTTGTATGTGTAACGAACCAGTCAAGAGAAGTCACTGATTTTATGTATAACCATGTCTAGTCTCAAATAAAAAAATTGTCTATGAGACTTGCAGTGTAATATTCAACTAATGAGAATCTCTAAGCAAGTGTAAACTAGTAAAATCTAACAAGTTAGATAAAAGTGGTTCATACATAGAAATGTGTTAACTTAAAATGTCATAATAAATAAAACGAATATTTCTTCATAAAGAGAACAAGTATTTCAAATGAATAAGGTCATTATTTTCAAAAATTGAATAACCATTTTAGGCATCATGTAGAAGACATGACAAAGGTGCTACAATTGGATAAGTTTAAATATTGTTTGAAGTTGCTTCAAGTCATTACATGTTAAGTAGTAAAAGTTGAAGTTTTAGGTGGAGACGTGTTTTCAAGGCTCATATTCGAAGATGAGTCAAATTAAAGTTCTAAGATAAATGAAATGGGTATTCCATCATAAGAATATCAATGTTTTTAAACGATTAAAAGAAAAAATAAGGTCATTTCACAAATAGAACAATCATTTTTTAATGTTGTATATAGTAGAATGATGGTTGCTAAGATTTTGTTATTACTTCTTATAAAAGTATTGTAGTCATTATAACAAAGAATAAGAATATTCTATGAAAAAACGAGGTTGTTTTAAGTATGTCAATTTATAAGAAATATAATAAGAAGGGAAATATGTTTGTTTCAAGTAAAATGAAAAGGGTTATAGATTTGAAATGGGTCTTAAGAATTTTAATTGTGATTAAATTATATTTTGGTTTTTGTTGGATAAAAAAAACTGATAAAACAAATTTAAACGTATTTTCTTGTAAAATTTGTATGTATTTTATTGATTGATGTTTATCATTAATTTTCTTTTTAAATATTGTGTTATTCAATTCTTCAAGTCTCTTTATAGTTAAAATTTACAACACAACAAGAACATAAATAGATGAGCAGTCAAAAAAATAGAAAGGAAATATGACACTCAATTTTCCAAGAGTTTCTCTGCCTAGAAAAAAATTGTGAAAATATTATCGATATGTGACACATTATGGAAGTTAATAAAAGGATCAATATATCCTAAAAGTCACCATATAAATCAATCAATCGAATACGCATATAAGCTTGGACTGTAAAATGAAAAGTCAAAACAACAAGTTGACAAATTCTTTTGTCCCGTGGACCCATTTGCCAATATTATCAAATTCTCAATCTCCATCTGGAGACAGGAGATATATGGAATTATAAATTTATATAACCCTTGTAAACATGGTATAATTTTTCGTATAGTAGCACATGGTGTATACTATTTTTAAACAATGATAATCAATTTATAAAATATTATAAATACCCTTAAAATTTTAAAATTTTTTATATACATTTTTATTATATATTGATCTGTATTGATACTATATATATCATATAATAAGATATATATCATATCATATGATATATCTATTATATCATATTAATTTCATATATTTTATGATTCGTATCATTTTACACATATATTATATCGTATAATAAGATATGTATCGTATATGAAATAATATTAATAACTATGCTTTGCAAGCACTGATGAATTAAAATGGAATTATAATTAATAATGCTTGTTAGGCGTGGCCTTGGAGAGTAATTGTTATAAACAAAATAAGATTCTTTCCATGAACTTCCCACTTCTTAATTTATTGTAACCCCTCACGTGAACATGGCCAAAACGAGCTACAAGGAAAAACTATTCTCTAAATTCCACAGAAATATTAATGAAATTGCTTTATTCCAATATTGTGCTATTCATATGCAATTGTTTTAGACCCTGCATTTTGATTAAGAGGATGACGATAGAGAAGCAGCAAAAGCTGGAGTTCTATATGAATCCCGATAGAATGTGTTGAAGTTAAACCCTACTTTACTCCATATCTCACATGGAAGAGTTGACTACTTCTACTTTAACCTAAAGCCTCCATTTTTTCAAATTTTATATGTACCATGTTCAAACCATAATACATATTAAAAAATCAATAAAATTATACATATCCATTTTAAATACTATTTTGGAAATCGAAACAGATTGGTCAGTTTAATCCGGTTGAACCAAAACCAAAAATCGGCTTCAAGTCCAATCCGATTAACATTAAAAAGCAGTTTATTCATTGATTCAGTTAAAACTGATGAACCAAATGAACCAATCAAAACCTATAGTAATAACGTAGGTTTGAGACCTAAAATCAAATGAATAATTGTTTCATTTAATTTTTTATTTAATTAATTTTGTTTTTTTATAAATTTTTAATCAAAATTTATTTATTATAATTTGATAATAAGTTAAACCAGCAAATTCCCAATTGAATTATAAATCAGTGAGACAACCGATTTGATTACCAGTCCGCTTTTAAAAACATTGATTTTGAATACACAAATACGTGTCATCATATAATTAGATAATTTTGAATTAAAAATAAAATAACATTTAAACACATGATGAAATATATAAATATATACCCATTTTATGTATTGCTCTTAAAAAATACCAGAAAATGACACATTATAACAAATAACTGAATAGTCCATGCATTTCATTGAAAAGAAAGCAACTTAATTAATTAAGTCCAGAGGGACTCTCTCTTGAGAGGATCTTGGATTGCATTGCTAGAAGAAGCAAACCCAAGGTACTGAGGAATGAGATTCAAGTTATTACATGATAGAAGAAGAGATTTGTCATCTTGGATGTCCATTTGGGAGGCCGACGACGTCGTTTGTAAAGGATTATTCTCTTGCTGCATCTGAATGCAAAGTATTTCTGTTTGAGCCACTGCGAGTTGCATTTGCAACTGTGATACTTGGCTTTGTAGGTAAGATATTGCCCCAACACACCCATAAACCGGGTCTCTCACTCTTGCATTTGCTTCATAAACCAAACTGCTCACAGCATCCGCTCTCTGGTGAACTGGAATCTCCTGCATACATATACCGGATTAATAACAAAACTATGAAAACTCAAATGACATCAGATATTCACTATTTAACATATACCTGCAACATTTTACTGACGTTGCTAGCGCCGAAGACCTTGTGAACCATAGCAAACTTTTGTGGGTCATCAGAAGGAAAGTAAGGGGCAAAGATGCAGTCCTTTGCGCAGCGGCGCCTTAACAATTTGCAGGACGCGCATGGTGAAGAACCCCCCATCTGGCTGAAACAAAAGAGGAAGATTGTGTCTAAGCAAGCTCTTTGATCGATTCTTTAAACGTATATAACAACAAGCAGCTTATTGTTGAAGAGAAATGAGCTTGAATTGCGTATTTATAATGGTTGAAGAGGCTTACCATTTCTACATATTCAATTTCCTAGTGTAGAATGGATCCACATGCATGCTCAATTTTTTAATAATTGAAGATTATGATCGTAATTAAACAATTGAACTTAAATTTTGCTGAATGTGGAAGAAAGTAACTTCACCTAGTAATTGAAAATAGATCTCATGATGGGGGAGTTGACCACCGCCTAGGCGCGTGATAGTTGTCATCCATGCAATGCAATCAAAGTCTTAATTACCTAAATCAAATTAATATTATGTTAGGTAGAAGCTATTATTAATTTGAAATGTTGTGTAATTAAGATAATGATTTTCACTAATTACAACTTGAGATGTGAAAATTTAAGGAGGACCGAGACTCCATGAGAAATGGACTTAGCTCAACCAACGTGGTGAATGTTTGTTTGGTGAACATTCACATGGAAATACAACATTTTACTCTCTTAGTTTCGATCAACTCAAAAATTAAATGCAATGACATTGATTAATGGATCGTTCAAGAGAGCTCAATTAATGATCCTCTGTAGCAATCGAATTATTAATTCATGCTGCAAAAGCATCTAATTTACCAACTTTGATGCTTCCTGCACACCACCATATGTGATCAACTAATTACAGCCAAACAATTTACAAAGATCAACTTCAACCACTAAAAAAAGATGGGATGAGTTCCCTCTTACCTATGTGGAGTGATAGCTAGAGGTATCTTTTAATATCTTATGTATTTTTAATATCAATCAAATAACGTTTTTTTATATTAGTTGTTCTATATAAAGATTAAATATAAGTTTTATTTTGTATATATGTTCACTCCAATCCTGGAGGGGACTTAAACTTTGATGGTTTTGGTATCACTTGTGCACAAGATACTATTAGAGCTAAAAGTTTACGTTGATAGTTAAAAGAATCTCTTAATACCTCATACGTTTCTAAGACCAATAGAGTAATGTTTCCACATTGATTATCTCATGTTATGGCCATGGGTCTTACTATGTGATGGCCATGGGTCTTACTTTGTATATATGCCCATTCCCAATCCCTGCTTATTTGATATATATATATATAAATAATATTGTAAATTTGTAATGAAGCAAGCTAGCTGTGAAGATATGTAGGAATGTGAAAGAGTAAACGAGATCCGACAAGGGGCTATGGATTAAGAAATATTAAAAGGAAATCAACCCATTTCGAGAGAGTTTTAGAACCCAAAGACCCAATTTTCTAACTCTAGAATTGAATGCACTCCACATGATTCCAAGCTTCTAATCTTGTATTCCGAGGGAAACAGCTCTGTTTTCCCAGTTGTCAAACCAGATGAATTCTATTTATATATTCTCTTTGTCTTATACACAAAGTTAATGTTTTCTCTGCTGCCTACCAGCCTAGCTTCTTATCTTATTTCTCTGCTAATTAATTACTAACAATATTATAAAAACGATGACACCAATCGTAAAAACCGGGTATTTTCGGTTTAACTTCCAAGCTGAATTCAAAGCCCTAGGCATGCCCCTACGGAAACTAAGCTTATTTTTTTAAGCAGATGAGAAAAAACAGACATCTTTCACCATGTTAGAGGGAAAAAAGACATGCGAGGTTCGATGCCAACATTAATTGGGCTTTGGTGAAATAGAAGATTCGATCATTGAAATCTGCAGGCATGGTTTTCAAATCTGAAGAGCGGTGGAGTTTACAAATTTACAAGGCAATGTTTGACAATACAAACCTACCCAAGTTAGGGGCTCAATTTCAATTGCTTCAACTGACCAACGTTGGATTTCCAACGCCAACTTTTATTGCATTATTTATTTCTAATAATTCAAAATGCAAATCTCCACTATCAACTTTCACAGCAAAACGTTGTCTACAAAGCCTGAATCCTGAACCCTTCGTTTTTCCGCTCCTTCATTTCTACTAAATTTATCCTTAATGATGCTGGTCCTCAAAGAACATGTCTCATCAACCTGTATATCAGAATCTTTAACCTGATAGGATGTTTATGGATATAGGATGATGCTGGTTTGATCAAACTGATGAAACAATCACTTATTCGTCAGCTAAAAGTTACCCTTCCATAATTTCAGTCAAGAATATCTAAGAAAATTTGGGATAATGAATAGCATATAAGTTATTCTTCTCTGGCTTGTAAAGATATAAGAATGGTAAAACATAAAAAAGTGTCTAAAAGTCAAGATATATACCAATGATCATCTTATCACCCTTCCAATAGGTTGAAATGTTAGAGTAGATGTCTTAAAACCAATTCTCAAATGTGTAATTGAAATTGTAACCAAATTTTATTAATAAAATAGTTATTATTCATCATGTCTCCCATTCCTTAAAGATTACATTATTATCCTTATGATGGTTGAACTATGATGAAAGGATAAGTGTTTGTCAACTGATTATGAGAATATGTTCACATATGATGGTCATTTTGGAAACGTCTGTAGTCTCAATGTTATCTTGACCAAAGACACAAATAATATGATTAGAACTATCATAATGTTGAACGACTCCACCAAAAGGTGGTGACAAATCTCATGTCAAAATTATTTGTCAACAATTTGGTATAACACATAAGTGTATATCATGTAGACTTGTCCATCAGACTGACCTCTCAAAATGATTTCATATGGATGGTTACCGTAATATCTAAAAATACATTTTCTAACAAATTGTGGTACATGTGATTTTTCGATTTGAAATCATTAGAGTGTATTTTACAATAATCGATATGATTTGATACCAACCTAATATAGTCCTTGAGAAAGGATTTTCAAAACAATGGCGATTGACCATATTAAAAGATGTAGATGGTTATAATAGATTTATAGAAAATTTATTACTTTTGGTATAGAAACTAATAACTTTGATAGGCCTATTGATGGACATCAACAACCACTTAAATTTATGACTATAATAAGATTGAGTTATTATTTAGTCTAATACCATTCGATCACTTATACAAATGTCACTTAATGCATATCAAAGATTCCCTAAGGTAAACAATAATTTTATACTTCAACTTAGAAAAAATGTTGTTTGATAAAATGATCAAATTGTATGATAATTGTATTGTTGACAAATAAAAGTCAATCATTGACACTTCATCAATCAATTGACCATACAAAGGTCAATTTTAATATGTTCTCGGATGGTTGATAGATTGTAGAGATAGATCTCAAATTTAACAATTTTGGATACGGATGAATCGAATTGATAGTTTCGAATTTTATAGAACAATTGGATTAATATGACTATGTATGCTTGAATGACCAAAATATAATAACACACAAATGGATGAACTAAAATGGGTTATTAAATAGTTGACGTTTTCTTATTTGAATAAAAATATGTTGAAGATTAGATAAACATCAAGTCATATGAATAGTTATGCATAATATATGATCGAATGTTTATTATTTTGGGTTAACCTTATTAGATGATGTATCGTATATTTGAAAATTCAGATAATTACATTTTTGAAAGATATTGTAATATAATAGTATTTGTGTGGATTTTTGTACATGCTTTATATAAATGACTCGTTTTTTATCAAAATTTTATACAAACCCATAGACACTGCTCTTCACCAAGAAAACTAGCATACTCTAAGCTAGAGCCATCCATAGCCTCCGTTCAGTCAAAGTGCCTCGTGTGGACTTCTTGGTGTCTTCATGCTCTTGAAACGGAAGTGGTTCGCTCACACAACCATCTTTGATAAAGTTGAAGGAGTCATCAACAGGAGTATGTACTTCTTAAACCCCGCGTGAATGGCTATATAATATGATTGCACAATGATCCTTATGAATGGATCCGGTATGGTTTATAGCCAAATAATTTAAATAAGGATCCTTATGAATGGATCCGGCATGAAACATGCATCAAAGGCTCAGCCATATAAGCTTTATTTATCTTTTTTTGGATAAATCCAGCCACATGAGCTAGCTTACGAAACAAACTTCAATGCACATAAAGAAATTTGGCAATCACCTCAAATTTAATGGAGTCTGAGCCACCTGTAATCTGCTGCAAGCCTTGAATTTCAAGCAACTCTTTCACATTTCAAATTAAACACCATAAAGTGAGTTATGATATTAAATTTACCTTCATCATCAAACTTTAAAAACACAAGTTTTAGTCAACTTTTCACCTCAAAAATAACCGTTATTTTATTAAAATCTTACATAAAACTCATTCTAATTCGTGGGTGTTAATCTAAATCTCTAATCTTATTTATATTTTGTTATATAATTAAAAATCTTAGAATTTAAAATACAGAAACTATTTTATCAGAAAAATAAGATTTTACTGATAAATATTATTTTTTTATCAGTTAAATTAATTAAAATATTGATAATTTTTAAAAAATTATTAATTACATGAAATTCATATTTATAATATGATTAGGATAAAATTAACGTACAAAACGTAAAACGAATGGTAGGCGAGATTTAATTTTCGTCTAAGCAAGGTTACATTTTATTTTTGCCTAGGCGAAAATAAAGATTGATGTAAAAAAAAAAAAGATTCTTAAAGATACTGTTGCTGTCTTAGTTGGATTTGTGGACACGTGTGCCAAGTGTGATCTAATGCATGATGTAAGACTGACTTTGATGGGCTGTAGGAGAAAGTCTCAATTGTTTGGACTTTAGAATAATAGTGCGGTGTTTAATTTTCCTCCTATTCATATTATGAACATGAATTTCATCTCATTAACAAATTTTTTCACATTAATAAAATGTGAATATATTTGTACAGACAGAACTAAATTATGGTTAAAATTTTAATCTCTCGATGAAATTAACTGTAGTTGTGTTAGGACTTAGGCTTTTTGAGACACATTTCATAATTTTATAGATTAGGGTTTAAAATATAAACTATAGCTATAAAAAAGGAAGGAAGAAAGAGAATTAAGGTTTGGACAGCCTTACCGCCTGATTTAACAGGTTTCCATCGCGATGAATGGTTAGAATTGAAAGGTCCCAGTTCTTTGAATTGACGCTTTATTCACTGAATCCCCTCTATCAATAAAATAGCTTCTGTTTCTTTAATTCTTGTATTCACTTGCTGTTTTTGGATGAATATTGGCTGGGTATCTATATGAGGTTCACTTGGTAATCAATTGATATGACTAAAATCACAACGTTGACCAACATAATATGTCCATTTTCAAGATCCACCGTCACAGATTGTAGGGAGAAATTGTCAATGGATCGTGACATGAATCTTAAAGACTTTGACACAGCACACAAGACATACCAGATGGCAAAGCTACTGATGTCAGGGCACACAATCTTTGAGTCTCTTTGTTTTTTCAATAGTTTGCACATAACGTTTCCTCTGTGTTTAGATCAACAATATCATTCTTCAGGAGACACGATCATGCATTTTCCCACGCCTACACAAGCAAAAGTCAAAAATGAAGGCTGGGGTTGAAAGAGGTGAATACCAAGTCCTTGAAAATTCAAATACAAGATGTACAATCAAGGGATGAAATTCTCAATAACCAAATAGATAACAAGGGCATTACTTTGGAAAAATATAGTTTGGCTTGTTATCACAGTTTATGCTTCAAGTGATGAACATGCACTATGCAGCAATGCTTGAGCTTTTCAAGCACAGTTCAGGAGAGGAGTTCAACTTAGAACATATAAGCAACTAAAAAATAATAATTTCACTCAAAAAATCCGATTAGCCATACAAAAAATCAAATGCATTTAAGAAAATGAAAAAAAAAAAAAATCATAACAAGTGCCAAGCTCATCTCATGTGATTGGTAATCTGTAAATGAACAACTAAATGAGTCCCTTACCTGTATCTTGAATTAAACTTAAAACATTATTGCACATATCAAAAAAAAAAAAAAAAAATTCACTGTCAACAGCTTGAAAGCCATGGGTGCTCAGCAAAGTTCAGCCATTCCATGTATGAAACTAGAAGCCAATTGCAACTTTTAGACTCAAGAATCACGCATAAGCAAGGGCGATCCGAGACTCATTTAGTTGACTTTCTGATATTCATTCGAGAGGGAAATTAGTGAACGAGACAATTAATTGAGAGACTAATACAAATTAGTGGACCTTCTGATATTCATTCGAGAGGGAAAAAGGGCGATCCGATGGACCAACTCTGCGCTAAACATTTATACAAAGAAATTGGCAGGTAGACTCCGACTTTGTTATTCATTTATATGATAGGAGAAGTTATAACTTTGTTATGAACTTACGATACGTCGTACGAAGGGTGTCGAAGAACATCAGGCTGTAAAGCTATAGGTTGAACTTGAAATAACAAACGATGTCATACCACGTTAATCCCAGGTAAAATAATAGATAAAATTTAGACCATGAATTTTTATTTTACACATCTTTCATCTCTTCCATGGGTCCAAATTCAATTTCGTTTCATAGATTAATCTGGAAAATTAGTAATGTTTTAAATGTTACTCTTTGCTAAAGTTCAATGTGGCATTTTAACATCATGACAAGGATTGTTTGTCTATCATCCACCGTTAGAAGCAATCAATAATGAAACAAGAGGAACAATCCAAACTCTCACGGTCTCTACTCACCATCTCACTTTAAATACATCAAACAATACAAAGACAAATAAAAAGAAGAGAAACACAGGTGTAAGGGGAAAATGTTGCAATATTATAGCAGTAGGAAAATTTTGTGGTGAGAAGATTGGGGAAGAAAAAATTACAACTTTTAGTATTTTCATTAAATTATAATTATAATTTAAAATTTAATAAATAAAATTTTGACTTTAATCAACTTGTCATTAACAACTTATCATTTCTGTATCATTTGAAAATATAAATAATCATTCTCCAGCATCGGTAAATAAAACATAAATAATACCTCATGAATTTCTAAAGAACACAGATGGTCGATTTAGACAAAGTTTCATACATAATTTCTCGGTCAGAACGGAAGTAATAATTAACATTCTCTTTTAGATATGTTTGGAATTTAAACTACTGTTCAAGTTCAACGAGTGAAAAACATAACCTCTGTTCACATCCAACCTATTTTCCTTTTTCTACCTTCTTTTATCTACTGACATATTCTATCCGTAATTTAAAAACTAAAAAAAAAAATCAACCCCAAGATATCAGGTATCGAATCTCGAAAACAAGTACAGCACCCATCAAATAAAAGAAAATTACATGACACATCAGGCATGAATGCCACAACTGTTCAATTTGGAAGACTAGCCAACAAGTCCAACGCTCTAAACCCCCGCAACAGTGGAGCACAGGCCCATGGAAGCTTCACCGCATATGACATTTGGATACAACAGCCATTACATCTGCGGCGGGCAACTAAAGCTCACTACATTCTTAAACATACGACTGAAATGCCCATTACCACAAAAGTGAAGCTACTTAAAGTAGTTCACCAAATGTTTCCTTAGGCAAAATCACTCCCCGTACAACAATAGAGCAGTAAGTAGCTATGATATCCGTCTTTCTTAACCAATCACATTCGCCAAACACTTTTTAATATGTATTTGATGAAATCCAGCCATTGACTAAGTAATAATATATCACAACCCCATTCGCAATATTTTCAAATCTAAGACCCCACATCAAAACAAAACATCTAATCGATAAACATCAAAAATTTCTATTTACGTTCAGAAACATGTAGACTTCATTGTACTATTTTAAAATCATTTGATGGCAACTGTCTCACAAACAGCACATTACTTCGTTCAAACAGGCACTGGAGTGCAAGGGGTAAGGGAGAACAGAAATTTGTATATATAAATGTCAGCTGCTACTGGCAGAAAAGCCAGAACTAGGAGGAGATGGCCTTGTCTCTAAATAATCTCCCAATTCACAATTTGTAAAATTGATTAAACCAGAACATGCATGTTTACACTGAGCATCTAGACCACATGTATCAATGCAAAATAATCTAGCAGACATGCGAGCATAATCCACAATATGCACTACAGTCCAGGGTTAATTTGCAAACAAGTGATTTGAAAGAGCAGCACTCACCTGAAATTATCAACCTACCTTAGCAGCAAGCAATTTGATTGTCCACTTGCCTCTATAAAAAGATTCACACAGTTAAATCAACCCCAAGCCTAAAATATAAACCCCTCCAAATGGCGGCAGATAATAGATAAAGGAGAAGGGGCATTGTCCAGGTTAAGTGAACAACCTACCTCTTAGTCCCCAGTTAAAGAACAACCTCGCGAATGGAACATTATTAAAATCCCTCAGACCACTATTTTTAGTACATAAAACACTCAGAGCTGAAAGTCTCTCAGTATGGACGAGAACGGTTTCCCCCGTGGTAATGCCTATCTGGCCCAGAACCTCCACCGTCTCTGTAATTGTTGCGCCTGTCTCCACCATTGCCATAGCCACCTCTACCACCACCCCTGTTGCAAGAGCATTAAGTATGTTGCATCACTCCCGAGAATGGATAAAAAGTAAAACAGAGTAATAAAGTCCTCAAACCTTTATCAACCACAAGCATAATCTTTCAAAAGGTACCAAAAGCAGATACAAAAAACAAGGAACTGAAAAATCTTGATCACATTATATGCTAAAAATGAGTCCAAGAAAAAAATCAGAAAAAATTTTATTTTAAAATTTTAACAGTTCATCTACTCTATGCAGTAGAAAGCTCCAACTAAATGAAAGCCATTTCAATTTATTTGTCACATGATTCACAAGTTCCTCAGCAACTCATAAATATTACAGCTATTTAAAAAAGTGTTAACGTTGGCTAAAAGTAATACAGAATACAAAATGATTCTTCTTCTGGGATCCCACACAATTACAATATGTTAATATATTTAGCTTTCATGGAGAGATAAAACAACTTACATATCACAAAGAGGAATAAAGGATGAGACAGTCATTTCATATGAAGAGAAGAGAAACACACAAATCTATACTTCAAGATCACGCAACATGAGATAAAGATGTAAGATAGAACCAATATCTATTAAAAAGAAAAGAGCAAAACAAGAATGACATGTCATTGAACAATTCCACTATCAATGACTAATGATAAATATTACAAACATAAATTTGGTTAAAAGACAACTTTGACCATATAAAATTTAAAGTACAAAGAAAATGTTTCTATACCCATGCTCATGTCTTAGAGCAGTCTTCTCTGCCATCACAACGCTAATTTTATGACCTCTCAATTCATGATCTGAACAAAAAAACCTCTGATGCATCAGTTGAAAGTTCTGTGATATCATACTGAAAAATCCAAAGAAAAATCTTTCAAATACCTTGATAAAATCCACCAGCAGCATGTGCAGCAGCGGGATCTTCATAGGACAAAACCGCATCACCTTTGTTGTTTCCTTTCTCATCCGTATATATCTTTATGTTCCATGGCCATTGATCTTTGTAGCCTCGCTTCTGCTTGATTCGTCCCACCTAATATACAATAAAAAAGGGAAAGTTAGAATCCCATTCTATAAAACAAACATAACATCACACACATCATTCTAAAGAGGAGAAAATGAACATCTCATCCAGAAAACATCTATTCTATACTCAATATTACAGTAACAAAATCAACCAAAAGAATAAACTTCAGCATCCTGTGAAATTGGTACACTAGCCATTACTCAGCAGAGATGATGTACGTATGTTTGCAGTCAATCAGAAGGCCAACACAATGGACTACATGCTCTTAATAGACATTCTTGCAAACAATTAACACATCACAGTCAACTATACCACCCTCCTATAGCAAATGGATTTTTTAGGAGATAAAAATATCCAATAATATCTACCTCATTAAAATTACACCTAATGACAAAGCGGTATCATAAGAAACAATTAAAATAAAGAAAAAGAAAAACTCAACCAGCGAAACAAAGACGCCAGAAAAAGAATCAATTAAACAAATAATTCCAATATTTTGGAACATTCATCTAAAACAACCTCTAATTACGAAATCAAAAAACATATAATTCAACAAGCACTTTGAACTTCAAAAGAAAAGATTTGGGCATTACTGTTCCAATGCCTCCAAAAAGTTCTCTCAATTCTTCAATAGTCACATCTGGCGGCAGATTTGATATGTATATCCTTGAGTTGTCACAAGAACTATCACAGTTGCCATCACACTGTTTGACCTTAGCCGCCACATCAGCAGGACCACCACCACCATAACCACCTCCCTGATGTCGTGGACCACCAGCACCATACCCACCATCATATCCACCAGGTGGACCATTACGTCCACCACCCCTTGCATCACTGAAACCATCACCGCCGTAACCACCTGCAGGACCGCCATAGGACGGGGGATATGATGCAGGCCCACCAGTGTAGCTAGTAGGGGGAGGGACTGCCTCCATTGAATAATTTGTATTCCCACCATAAGAATTAGGCGGAGGATAATTTCCAGCAGTGCCACCATAAGATGCAGAAGCAGGTGCAGGAACAGGAACCTGACCATAACCGCTATCTTCTCTTCCCTGATTAGCACCATATGAGCCACCTCTATTGGCCCCATTTCGACCTTCATAATTACCACCTCTACCTCCTTCATAATTGCCACTTCGCCCACCATCACTTCTACCACCTCGATTACCACCATAGCCACCACTGTTTCCTCCTCTGTTATAGCCACCCCACCGCTATTTCCACCGCGATCACCTGCACCCGCAGGTGAGGGTGCACCACATTTGTTACACTCAACCCTTCTTGCAAAGTTCAAATTACCACAGCTACATAGAAATGTGCCAGTTTCAATCACATATTTCTCCCATGTATGTAACAATTAAAAAATAAGAAAAAGATACCCCAATAAGCTGAAGTTAAATGTCTACAAGATTTAAAAGCTTCACAGAACATTCCAACCACATGGTCAAACCCCACAAAGTGTTTAAAAACCGTAAAATGAAGAAAAAAATTGCGTGTATTATTTCACTCAGAGCATGTTACACTTCTCTGAGGTCAGACATTGAATTGAAGCAGTTAACTTCTCTGAGAATTTAGTCTCTCTTAAAACCAGATCTTCGTTTTTTAAAAACTATCATTCTTGCACATTACTTTAAACAAATAAAATTGTTGTCCCGAACAACAGAATTTGACTGAGCTAAAATGTTTTACTTTTAACAAAAATAATTTAATTGAATTATGAACAGCTCAATTCAACATATATCAACCCTAATATTACAAAGAAGATCATACAAATACAACAGACAGAAAAAATTACCTAGGATTGGGGCACTTCCAGTCCCCGTCTCTGCCGCCTCCGCCACGGCCGCCGCCTCCTCTGCCACCACCTCCTCTTCCACCGCGATCCCCTCCTTTAAACAAAGATCCAACAACACCAGTAAATAAAACCAATATTTTTTAAAGAAAATAAAACTTAACAGCAAAGAAGAATCATAAAAAGTCAGACACCTCGATTTTGCGAAGGGCCACCGTATCCTCCTCCTCCTCCGCCACCACCTCCTCTTCCACCGCCCCGTCCACCACCATATCCCCCACCACCACGACCACCACCACCATATCCTCCGCCACTATCGCCTCCATAACCTCCGTAACCACCACCTCCACCGCCTCCATAGGAAGGATCTCCACCGTCTTGATTGTACATGCCAGACATGACGATCTAGGGTTTCACTTGAAACTCGCTGATTCAAAATACAGGAGAGAGAGAATAGGTTATGAGTTACTTGACGAATAATGGTTTATCACTTATATTATATATCGGCCGAGCCGACAAAAAATCTTTACAACGTACAGAGAACCGGCCGAAAAACAAAAATCTCTTCCATGTGTAGTGACATGTTTAATTTGTACGCATGTGGCTTTGATTAACCGTTGGATCTTCTACTTGGAATTATAATTGATTTATACCGTCCGATTGAGTTAGGTCATAACCTGTTTGTTACGGATAGAGCTTTGGAAAAAATGGTCGTTGCGATGAAAGCTGGGCGTTGGGCGTTCTTACAGAGGAACGACCGTTTCTAAGCTTAAAGTCCAAGTGAAGGTAGAATAACATCGTTCCAAGCAGAACAACCTTAAATCGAAGACTACACTGAGCGTCTCTAGGTGTGAACAAGCATTTCAAGCTATACAGAATTTTGATGGAGCACTAGCACCACCAATGGAGCCGGCATTAATAATATTTAAAATAATAAAATTATATATATAATTTTATATATAAATAATAATATATCATTATATAATTAAATAATATTTTATATTTAATTTTTAATTATCTATTTATACGATGATATATCAAAATTCATTTATTTGGGAAAACTTTCTTCACTGTTTTTTGGTACTTAGTTTTCATTATTTCTTTATATCAATGGTAAATTTGACGTTTGATTTTATGGATAGTTGGTCTTTTTTCATTGTCGGATCTATGATAGTGTATTGTTGTTGGATCCCATTTTCGTTAAATATTTGGATCTTGCTAAGTTATAGGATAATGATCTTTATAATTGTCTGTGTTTGGTTATCATTTACATGATTAAGAGTCTAATTTTGAGATTAAGATGAGATAAACATTATAAACTAGATTAAGCATCAATTTTTTTATGCAACGTTTAGCAATAAGGTGACTCACAAGTTTCATCATAAGTTAAGAATTTTACAAATCATAATTACTTTATTTAATCAATTAGACTTGTTATAATCCAAAAGGCCAAAACACTTATTTACTCCCAAGGTTTAGTTCATTTCTAAATTTCCATTTGCTAGGTTTTGAAAATCCAAATATCATGTGTCATCCTATTTCTATTAAATTTTGTTGTTAGTGTAAAAAATAAAAAGTTATTTAATGATTTTATTTTAAAAAAATTGTGCAAAATTCAATCAAAATCAAGTGAGAGATCTCGCTCAATTTTAACCGAATTTACATCAATGTGACACAATAGAGAGGAAGGCTAGTGTTGGTGACGAGAATAGGCCAAAGTTGCTTGATCACAGAGGTGAGCGCAATGAAACCGAAGAGAGGAAGAGACCCGTGATAACAACTAGAGGGAAAACATTGTGTCAAGAGTGTGCCAAATGAGAGAGAAATCATTGGAGATAAAAGTTGAGCTAGTGACGACTTAGTAAAGGAGGATGTTGGAGACAAAAGGAGAAAGGACATTAGAAACGATTTGAAAACTAAAGTTGAAAAAGGAGTGAAACTAAAATTTTTCAAAGGTTAGGAGGCAACTGCAAATGAAAAAAAGATGAAAGTTTGCAACCTTAGACTTGGGGAAGTCCATTTTTAAACCTGAAAAATATGAGATTAAGAGGCTAAAAAAAAAACCAAAACTTAAAGGTAATCATAAAATATAAAAACTGGGGAAAAAAGTTACTTTTTAAAACTAAATTATAAAGAAATTGTCAGTTTTTAGAATTACTATGGAAAATGTAATAAATTTTTATTTTTTAAATAAAATTATTAAATAACATTTTTATCTTTTATACTAATAGTAAAATTTAATAAAAGTTAGATAACGATAAAATATTTAAATTTTCAAAACTTAACTTATAAAAATTTAAGAATAGATTAAACTTTATTTGGGGATAAGTCTTTTGGCCAAATCCAAAAATAGGATAACAAATACATTAGGAAATTTCGTTGTTGCATACTCTTAAGATTATCCATTCAAATATACGAATTCCATAAACTACATAGTTAAGTTAATACATGTGTCTTAATAATTCAAAACCACCCATTACAGTAGAAATAATGTAATCTCAATTAGTTGAATTTGATTTAATAATTAGTTCGTTTAATTACCCATTTTTCATTGATTTAACTTAAGATAATTGATTGCATAATTCTAATAATTAAATGGATTAGTCTCTAAAAGATCAATATGGGGACCTTTTTTTATTGGTTTAACTTAAGATAACTGATTACATAATTTAGTACTTAAAT
This sequence comes from Mangifera indica, assembly GCF_011075055.1. NCBI lineage: Eukaryota > Viridiplantae > Streptophyta > Magnoliopsida > Sapindales > Anacardiaceae > Mangifera > Mangifera indica. The sequence goes on along the minus strand of NC_058138.1, from coordinate 17,251,379 downwards.
TGGTTAGTCTCTAAGAGATCGATACAGGAACTTTGTTCATTGCATTACTTGATACATTTAGTATCCTTGTTAATTAATATAAATATAAGGTACATTGGAGAATCAATATTCATTGATTCAATTAACAGGTGTGACCAAATACTATAAATGCATGAGAATAGATTAACGTTACTGGGAAAAAAAAACCCTTCAACCAAGTACTCTTTCATTTCTGAACAGAAATAGTGACAATTGGGAATGATCCTAACCACAAAATTAAAACCTCTTAGTATCGTTGCCTAACTCTTTTCCAACTTCAAATCCACACAATGAAGTCTTTAATCAAGTTGAAGCCTTGTGGATAATAATTATCCATGAAGACAGAACTGAGGCTGATTAAGGGCTGCAAAATTGGCTGCATAAGCCTTTCTACTAAGTAAAACTGAGTTAAAAGGGCAAAGTATTGAGTGTTAGCAAAATCATGCACCAGAAAAGATAAGCTCCCTGAAGTGAAGAAGACTGAGAAGTGTGAAGTTCAACTGGAAATCTGCAATTATCCACTGATGGATCGACAGTGGTCATCAAACCTAACCCACCAAAATCACAGCTATTAGGTGTTTGATCGTGCAGCTGATAGTAGCTATTAAATGCATATGATATGTTTTGGGGCCAGCTGATTTTGTAGCAAGATCCACCAGGAGAGAGTGCAGAGCAATCGGCAGCAGAACATGCCTCCAAAGCCCTTGCTGTTGCATTAGACAAGTCCTTGTTACTGTTCGCAACACACCACCTGGAAGGAAGGTACTCAACATTTTGAGCATTCACAAGGTTTTTCGCATTCTGGCCAAAATTAATATGGTACTTGGCTTGACCATCAAAAGTGAACACACCCCAATGCCTCTCAAAATTTCCAGTGGCCATGCTTCTTTGATCCTCATCTAAAAGACTAAAAATGTATACTTCTAAAGGTGGATTTCGAGGTCTAAGTGGAGTCCCCACTTTGTTGTGAAGGTGATCCACCAAGCTTTTCATGAAGCTCTCTGCATTAGATGCAGTTGCATTTGCTGCTCCATCTGTCGGCCAACCAATCTGCCCTACAATGACATCCATTTCTGGAAAACCAATTGTTGATAAAGCAGTAACTAGGGTGTCATAGCTTAAGTCAAAGCTGTTTTTGTATGCTTTGTGGTTATCATGATGAGGGTTTGCAGTTCCTTTGAAGAGAGCAAAGTCAAGTGAAATATTCTTGTTTTGATGGAAACTTAAAAATGGTGAGATGTTCACAAAGAAAGGTGAGTGATGCTTGCTAAGAAATGTAAGGAGTTCGATCATGGTTTTGTTAAGTTCAGGCCTAAAGTGTCCTTTTGATGGCAGGCCAGTTTCTGACTGGAAAGAATCAAAGCTGCATGGAACCACCACTTTCACTTCACGAGTCAATTCTGCTCTGCTCAAGGCTGCTTGGATGTTCATGACTGCTCCAATAACAAAGGGATGAAATTGCTCACCATAGCTTACGAGAAATGGATCATCTCCAACGGCAACATACCTGTAAAGAGTCAAGTTAGAAGTCTGTCAAAAGTGAAGCAACACTCTGATGCAAAATAAGAATTTTCCTCTTGAAAATTTCACATTAAGAAAACAATCAATGTTAGTTACATTGTAGTGTCAAATAGAGTTTCTTCAAAAATACATTTCTTTATTATCCCTTAATTTGTAGTGTAAACTAAACCAGATCGCAGAGGTGGCCTCTTTCCACCCCTGAACTGTCCTCAGGCATAATGTTGTTTGATATAAGCTTATTTGAACTTTAAATCAAATATGGAAATATATTCCAATACTTCACTGAGATGAATGCAAGAAATGAGCACAAATGCAAGCTCTGTCATGGGACTTTACTCTCAAAGTGAAGCTGTCAGGACTTTGGTACAGTGTGATGAGGTGGAGGAGTCCAAGGGAGGAAAGGACATGTGGCCAGAATGGGGGAAAAGGCACAGAATGTGTGAAGAAAAACAAACGATATATTAAGAAGGGAAAGTGGAGCAGAAGAAAATTATTATTGTTTGTGGAAACTCTTGGGAGAGAGCTAACTCTCAAATCCAGCCTTGAGAGAGGTTTCCGGCACTCTCAAATTTGCCTGGATATTGTGTTTGTTGAATTATACTGAGTTGGTTAAGGTACGTAACAGAAGCACAAAAAAGTTGAACCCAAGCCTATTTATAACAATAGCAACAAGGGCTACGGAAATATAGGGCAACCTCCTGTAGTAATCGGAATGCAATTAATCCAAAGTTCATCTTACAAACATAAGCTTGTGTATGAGGAAAATAGCTTGAGCAGACCAACCTAGCCTCACAAAGGGGGCATTATACCCAGGCCTATAGAAACAGGTTTACATTTGTGGCATGTATAAAATAAGGATTGCAGCTCCTGAAGTTCCTAATATTGAACACTTTAGGCAGCTTCTGACAATTCTAAGCCACTTGAATGAAGCACATTAATTTGGTCTTTACAAAATATATCAACTCATGTGCCTGATCCTTAAGCAGAACCCTGATTCTATATTTTATTTACCTAAGAATTTGATTACAGCAGGGGAAGTAATACCTGATGTCATGCAATATGCATTAAATAAATTAATTTCCTCAGTCTAACTCTTAACACATTTAAGCTACATGAGAGTGCATCTTGTCTTCTCGTATTGCAGAAAATCGATACAGAAGAACAAATTGTTGAATTAATAAGATATTTGAGAGAATACTTTTGATCGTTAATGGTGAATAGCAAAACTCTTATTTATGCTCTGAATGTATTAAAACGAAGAGAAGTAAAATTCCAAATTGAGAAAATTAGATTCTATGTAGTCCTCTTTCTTAGCAGATCATTGCATTTCAATCAGGAAGTCAGCTAAGATAATGGCACAGTAAAGGTGCCCAAATTAAACCTGAAGTTAACAAACAAACAGATGCACTGCATTATTGTAAAGACCTTATCACACCATTTAAGTACCAGCACCCACATTTTAACCAAAACCCTATATATATATATATATATAGTCCAACAGTACTGTGGAATGACACAGACCAGCTAGAAATAAGTTAACAATATTTAAAAAAAAACATATCAGCAAAATAACGTACTCAATTTTCACTCTAGATCCACCGCCAGAAGAAATGTATCTGGTGACATTATCATGGACCCAACTCTCTGCAGCTTTTTTGGAAGAATTTAAGCTTTTGAGCATAGAATTGGGGATGGCTACAGTGACAGCAATGTTGGAGCCAGAGAGTGCTTGAAGAACAGGTGGGTCAGCATCAAAGAGCTTAACTTTGGTAACGTTATTAGACTTCAAGAGCTCCACCACCTTGGGCGGTGGGAGTGGGTGAGAGGCCGTGGTGCCCCAGTTCACACCAATGGCTAGACTCAATGAGCCCTTTGAGGTTAAAATCATGAGGAGAAAAAAGATGAATAGACTCAGATTTGGAGGCATTTTAGTGAGCAGAGAGTGTGGTTTTTCGTTCTTGGAGACTCAGAAAGGAGGGCTTCTGGGAGCTGGTGGCAAACATGAAGACGGTTTACCCTGTGCGGCTATTGGCATTTTTGTCGTTCAGAGGCAGACAGAAATACTGTCGACTCTTAAAACTACTAAAATAGTGTGCAATTATTTTATAATTATAAAATATTTACATGATATTTGAAGTACATCTAGTCAATTAATTTCTAAAGTGATTTAAATAGTAAAAACTATTCGACAATTTTTTTAATAAACAAATTTTATTAATTTATTTGTATAATTTATGTGATAATATATGATTAAAATATTTAAAAATAAAAAAAATTATATCTCTTAATTATATTTATATCATTTGATTGTATAAATAAGTTACTAAATTTATTTACATACATAATTTTTTTTAAAAAACATAAAAAAGGGTGATAATTTTTTTATTATGTTAAATAAAAGAGACTTTTGAACAGGATGACTTTGGTGATAATATATGACTAAGTTTCTTCATATTTTTGTTCTTTCGCTTATGTAGGTGTTTAACGCATCAAGAAAATTCATCAAGGTACCTTTTCTTTCCTCTTCGGTTGTGTGATCATCAATCACTAAAGGAGAGGGCCAACCATCCTCGAAAATGAACAAGAGTGATGGATTTCTTGCCCATTTTCGATTAAAAAATGAGTATAAACACATCCGAATCATTCCCTTGGAGAGAGAGGGTGTTGACAAGATAAAAGTTACAATACCGAAGTGAATTATAAAAAAGAACAATCATTAAAAAATAAAATATAATTATAGGGATGTAACTATAATTTTTTAAAAGATAAAGGACAATTGTATCAAGTTAAAAAAATAAAACCGTAATAAAAGGAAGTTAAGTTTTCAAAACTAAACTTTTGAGAAATAGTATGTTTTAAAAAATGTATACCTTTATAACTAACAAATTAACAAATTTTCTTCACAAAAACAATTAATAAATGAAATTTTGAATTTTTCAAAGTTAATGTATAAGTTTGTGAATAAACTAAATTTTGGGTGGAAATAAGTCCTTTGGTCTTTTTTTAAAATATATGGATTGAAAATAATGATATTCTTGTTTTAAAAAATAATAAATAAGGATATAATTATAATAAAATAAAAATTATTTTATTAATATTTTAATACATAAGATAGAAATAGTAATCATATTATCTTTATATTATTTGTCACATAACAATTCTCAATAGAAAATTCTCAAAATATTTTTTATCTAATAAAACAAACAAAACAACGTTATTAATAAAAGATAAATTATTAAAATAATTTTTAAATACCCAACCCAAATGCTCCCTAAGAAGAGTGGAAAATAGGGGATGATTTTGGATTAATTCGATTGTGTTAGATCAACTTGAACATAGTTTAAATTGGTTTAAAATTTGAAGATTTCAATACGATTTTAATTCAAATTAAGTTAAAGTTGAGAGTTTTGAGCTAAAATTCAAATTGACATGATACGATATAACTTAATAATGCAAATTATTAGGTTTAAATGTTAATGTCAGAACACTCTGAAAACAAGTAGTTCGTTGGTTTATGCTTTATACACCAACTCATAGGTTCAATGCATTATACTATTCGCTTAATTATAAATGTGTCATTTTTGGTAACTAATTATTTATTTAAATAAGTTATCTTACCGATAGATCATATAAATAGTTAAAGCTTATTTTTTCTTTAACGAAAAACTCTTACTTAAAGAGAGATTTCGGATCTAATAATTAAATTAGATTCACTTTACCAAACAAGTAAATAATTTAATTATAAGATTCTAACAAATTTTGAATTCTTACACTTGTGTTTGATCACCCTAGTTTTGCCACTCAAAACAAGCGTTAAACCAAAAACTCAGTCACTTTTTCTTTTACTTGTAAGACAGGATTCAAAACAATAGCCCATTTAATTACGATTCTACGATTTTTACAGACTTCCGTGGGACCGGGTCGAGGTAAAACCTCAAAACCCAAAAACCTTTTGCTTGTTATAAGTATAATATTGTGATTTATACGGCGGTTCTGATTACTTGAAATTACTCATCTTTCAGCATTTCTTTCTTCTTGCATCAAAAGATGACTTCTTCACATCCTGATGCTGAATCTAAAAACGCTTCCTCGGTTTCACAAGAGCCAGAAAAGCCTCGATATGAACCTATTAGAATGCCCACTGTGGAGAGCTTCGCGCGCAAGAGGTTTGGAATAACTGCGCTGTCCGTAGTGTCGTCAGTGGAGTCATGGGTGAGAAGCCCTTATTTATTTATTTGATATATGTAGCTTTTCCTTTTCTAATTTGTATTCATTATTTATCACCAGTTGTTTCTTGGTCTGAAGCAGCACTATTGATTTGAAGTAAAAGGAAAAACACTTGAATTTTAGTTAGCTAGGTTGAGCAATTATTCTGAGTATATTTTAAGGTTTGAAGGTTAGTGTGCATGGTTTTGGGGATTCGGAGGATAACTATTTGATGGGTTTGTTTGTTTTTGTGTTGTGGAATATTGTAGGAGGTGGGCTCGGGTTGGCCATGGGTCTGTTTTTAGGTGCATTAGATAATCCAATAATGCAAGAAGAAATGACTGGAAGGCAGCAATTTATGTACACTTTGAAGCAAATGGGGCGAAGAAGCTGGAGTTCAGCCAAAGCATTTGCAGTCATGGGCTTGGTGTTCTCAGCTGCTGAGTGTGTTGTTGAGAAGGTAACATGGATTTTGATATATGCTTTTTGAGTTAATATATTTGCTTAGGAACTAATTTAGAATTATTTCATTTAAAGGCACGGGCAAAACACGACACCACCAATACTGTTGTTGCTGGGTGTGTGACTGGAGGTACGATGTCGGCAAAAGGTAGTGTTTCATTGTCGTCGTTTGATATCCTACATGGTACATGGAATATGTATGAGCTTAAGAAAAGCAGTCAATTATGGACTTCACTCTCTGAAAAAGACTCATAATATGTTCCCTACCAAAAATTTTAATCGAGATGATCAGGCTGTTTCTTTTTTCTTTTGCTATCAAATTTGGTGTTCAGGAATACCAGCATATGTCCACAAATCATCTACATAGTTAACTTTAGAAATATATTTGTCTATCGTAATTATGTTATATATTGAAACAACTAAACATGATAGTCAAGTGCATTGTAGTATCCATATAGAGTTCAATAAGTTTGGAAGCTGGACATCACTGCTACTTTCTTCAGTATCTTCCTAAAAAGTTATCTCATACGATTTTCTGAATACCTGAGCTACAAAGTTGTGATATTCATTGCGGACTTGAAATTTATGATAGGCATTAAATTATGCGTTATTAATTCGAATGGAGACAACAAACCTTAAATGATATAGCCAGTATTTCGTTGTGGCTTTTTCATATTCTGCACTGAATGCCAATAGAACTGCTAGAAGATTGTGATCTTTTCGTTGATTTTAGCAAACTGTTATTCCTCTTCCCCCTTTTTGTCCAATTTAGTGAAGTACTTGGCAACGTGAATATGGATGGTGCCCTCCTCAATGGTTTTACTTGCCTATATCATTTTGCTAGTCAACTGGGATGCTGTATCATTTGTTGATGGAAAATGAACAGCAAGGGTTATTTGTAAGGTGTTCTTATTTTTAAGTCTGAAACCAGGTGCTTGTATAATAATGGTTATTGGCACCATTTCTCAGTTTGACTAATTTGTGAACCCTGATCCCTTACCTGGAAACACTGGTGTTAATTATGTTTGGCATAGTTTATCTCTTGCATGGGGAGAGTCAAAGCTTATAATAATGAACCTAAGTCTTTTATATGGTTGTCAAATACATAAAAAGAGGGGAATGCTCTTTTTCTGTAGTTTCAAGTGCTTGTCACCTTGCTTAGAGAATTATTTCCTATGACATCTGCGCCATTCTGTTTGATATCCTGCAGAATATGCTGGTCTGAAATGGTGCTCTTGTATAAGAGTGAGAATATAGTAAGTTTGGGTTTGGTTGCGCAGAAAGGTTATCCTTTTTTTTTTCATCAAGGGCAATATTTTTCCAGCATGGTTTTCAAGTTTTTGTTTGTTTGGACTCCTGTCAAGATATTTTAATTCATAAAATTAATAAATATGGTGGATATAGCCTCTTGAACATCCAACTAGATAACAAGGAGCTTTTTGTTGTATGCTTCACTTAAAGTGTTTGATTTGGTCCTCAACCTTGTTATTTGATTTAAGGTTTCTCTCTTTACTCTGTAAACAGCCTTATTTATCTTACACCTGCTGTTCTTCTCATCTAGGTGGGGCAAAAGCTGCATGTGTTGGCTGCGCTGGTTTTGCGGCATTTTCGGTTGTGATAGAGAAGTTTTAGATAGAAATACTTGACTGGATGATGTACTATGCACCAATTTTGCGAAGCATCCGTTTATCAAGGCTTCAGATATTATCAGCAATTGTTAGCATGGAAGATTTACAGTTTCCCTTTCATTATTTACAAACCTTATATAATAACTTCCCTCCAGAATCTGATAATAACGGGATGTATAATTGAAACCATAGCTTATTGGTCTTGTACCATTTCATTCTTTTTCCATTTCAGTTTCAGTAGTCAATATATTCTTGATATGTCAGGATAGACACCATATATGAATTATACATTCTTCAACTAAATTAAGCTGGATTTTTTATTGGTTACTTTACATATTGCATGTACCGAAAGACTGTAATTTTTTTTTTGGGTAATGAGAACCTTTTTTGAGTCAGACTGTTCATTCGATGTTGAATTGATGATATCAAATAAATAAATTCATAGGTATATTGATAGGTTTGTTCAATTTTAATATGTTTTGGATGAGTTTTGAACTCATGCTCTTGCATTGTTAAAGGAGTATTTTATCAGTTTGCCTGGCAACATGGTATTATTCTGAAGTTTGATAATATTAGTATTAATGAAGATAAGTTAAAATTATTTTTACAGAGATTCTTGCACAGGCAAAACTCATGTATTCTTTTTTTAAATTATTTCACAAATTTTATTAACATTTGAGATTTTTTTGGTTCAATGTTACCAACCCATTTTTACAATGGGATCTTGTATAAAGTTATTTTATAAAGGTATTTACAGAGATTTAAACTTTTATATTTTTTTTTAAGTTTTAATATTTTACCAGTTTTGTTAGTGTTTAGAGTTTTCTCACTTTAATGTTGCCAATCCTTTTTTACAATAGTGAATCTTGTTTAGGTATCATTTGTTGAAATTTGGCATTTAAATGGCAAATAATAAGGTTGTTATACACCCTAATCATAGTTTTAAAAAATTCTCACTACTTGTTAACTGGTAAGTGAGTTGGTTTTGTTAGAAAAATTAAAGTTTGTATCCTTTTTTGAAGTCTTAAAAATAATTGTACCGAACTGAAATATTTCTCCAAAGACAAACAGCCGGTTTACGCTAAGTTATGCTCATCACTAGGGATCGCAGAACCGAGGCATTTGAAGTTGACGAAGTGAATTGTACAAACTCACTGGAAAATGTCCAACAAGGAGAGTGAAGTAGTTTGTGTGACCGGAGGCAGCGGCTGCATTGGCTCCTGGCTAGTGCGCCTCCTTCTTGACCGCCGTTATGTCGTCCACGCCACCGTCAGAAATATCAGTTACTCTCTCGTCCTTCTGTCTCTTCACTTTTGTATATTTATTTTCCCAAATTAGACGGTTAATTATCTGTAATTTCTTCTTTTTCTGTTATTATGGTTACAGACGATGAAAAAGAAACTGAGCATCTAAAAGCCTTGGAAGGAGCTGGCACGCGGCTTCGTCTCTTCCAGATCGATCTTCTTGACTATGACTCAATCGTCGCCGCAGTTAACGGTTGTGTTGGTGTCTTCCACCTCGCTTCTCCCTGCATCGTTGATCAAGTCCTAGATCCTGAGGTCCTCCTTACACAACGACTCTATGTTTTATCATGTTATACTTTTTCAACCCTAAACTGAATTTTCTTTTGTGAGCTTGAGGTGCAGAAAGAACTTTTGGATCCTGCAATTAAAGGAACAGTGAATGTACTCACGGCAGCCAAGGCGGTGGGAGTCAAGCGCGTGGTGGTTACTTCATCGATTTCAGCTATCACGCCAAGTCCTAAATGGCCAGCTGATACAGTAAAGGCGGAAGATTGTTGGACAGATGTTGAGTACTGTAAGCTCAAAGAAGTAAGTAGCAGCGTTTGTTTTGTATACTACGGATTATAATGCATTTTTACAAATATTTTGCTAACTCAATTAATGATGTGGTGATAAAAGAATAGCTTGTTCATGAAACATTACTTGGTAGGACATTTTTGAAAATACGAATTTTTTTGTTGTTGTGTTTTAGTTGTGGTATCCGCTTTCAAAAACATTAGCTGAGAAAGCGGCATGGGATTTTGCAAAAGAGAATGGGTTAGATGTTGTGGTCGTGAATCCTGGAACTGTGATGGGCCCTGTTATTCCACCCACACTTAATGCTAGTATGATCATGCTTGTACGCCTTCTCCAGGGTAATGCTCTTTACTTCTAACACGTAGGTTTTAGTGGAGTGTGGTTTTAGTGGAGTGTACTTGACAATGTGTATAATTTTCCAATTGATACAGTTGAGATCTTTTGTTTGTGTTTCTTGTGGGTTCAATGAATTTAATAATTCGAAACAAAATGAAACTTTGGACTACTATGGTTTTTGCATGCTCACGTAAATTGAAAAAGTTATTTGTTTCTGTTTATCTGACATTTGACACTTATTTAATGATTGTGGCTCAATGAAACAGTTCAGTAGCAATTAAAAGTGTGGCTGTGGGTAGTTAGAGAGGATCAAATTATTTAAAATTACTCTTCTTTCAGTATGTTTTTAATAAGGAAAAAATGCACTGTATGCATTAATATATGTTCTCAAGTTCATATGTTCATAAAGTCAATATTTAAGTTGTTAAAGATAGTTGTATGGATAGAGAGGTATCTTAGACTTTGCGATTGACCATTGATCTGATTCAAGTTAATTTGATTTAATCTCTTCTATTCTTAGAATGAGATTTCTCATATTCAGGTGAGTTTTAGGTCCTTAAGTTCTCTTTTTGGAGCTAAGAGAAACCAGTTTGTCCATCTTTAGGTTGCACTGAGACATACGAGAACTTTTTCATGGGATCAGTTCACTTTAAAGATGTCGCCTTGGCACATATTTTGGTTTATGAGAACCCATCAGCATCTGGAAGGCACTTGTGTGTTGAAGCTATATCTCATTATGGAGACTTTGTGGCCAAGGTTGCAGAGCTTTATCCTGAGTATAATGTGCCCAGGTAACAAGTCTTACTTCCTACATTGAATGGGCAGAGGTGCAACAAGATAATGCTCATCTATTACTTCTGGAACTTTGATGTTATGTGACATAAAAAAGGGTCAGATTTTTGAGACTGACGATCATATGGCATATATATGCCAGACATTCATGTATCTCACATCATGATGCTGAGTCAGACATGTAACAATTTTCTGTTCCCTGCATATTCCTTTTTTAACAAACTAAGGAGAAGACAAATTTTGCAACATTTGGCTCTATCAATCACCAAATAGAGCATTTTTAGTTCTTTAGTCTTTATCAGCTGTTTGCCATATGAATTTTCACGTGCTCTCTCAAATACCCATTTCAGTCCTATCACTTATGAGTATAATCTCATACCTCTACTATAACTATATGTTGATTTGACAAATCATATGCTGCTAAATTATAGTTGCCTGGATTTCCTTATAGTTTGCCAAAGGATACCCAACCAGGCTTGTTGAGAACCAAGGATGGAGCAAAAAAGCTGATCGACTTGGGTATGCAATTCATTCCCATGGAGCAAATTATCACAGATGCTGTTGAGAGTTTAAAGAGCAAGGGATTTATATCTTAAATGAAGTTACCCTATCGCAGTGTATAATATATGTATCTTTCCTGAAGTGATGAGTGGTGAGGGCATGTATGAATAATTTTTGTTACTGTTTTATGGCTCTGTAACTTGTAACTGCTATCTTATTGTACTAAAAGTTAAACAGTCATTATGAGGAACATATTTTAGTAGTTACCAACCTTGTATTATAGAGATTTTGTATTGTTAATTGTTAATAATTCTTCATGGAGCAGATATTATTGGCATCCTGACGAATTATTTAATCATGTGAGGACAATCTCCCCAAGGTCCATGGCAGAAGCATGGAAGGTATATCAAAGGGTAATAGCATATTTTATATACAGCTTGGATGACATTGCTCATTTTACATTCAAATCAAAGTCTAACTAATAAAATCCTCTCCCTTCTTATGCACCTGTTCTTGATCAACGATTCTCTGTTACCAGCTAATTCCAGAGTAGTTTTATCGAATCCCCAGAATGGAAAAGGGGCTCTGGAACTATTTTACGAACCCTTTGTCCATTCTGCTCAAATTTCATAGTCAATTATCTCAATAAGCTCTTCCAGGACGGACTCACCTCTCTCGGTGATCTAAAGCTTATCCATGCAGCAATGCCAAGATTGGATTCAAGCATTTTAAATCTGATATTTCAAGATTAAACTTTGATTAGTATGATGTAATAATGGTAAGTTTTGCCTTTGGAATTTCACCTGCTTGATCTCTTTCCAGAATTTTTTAACAATCTGGTAAGCTCTAATTTAATACAAACTAATTGCGAGTATTCACAAAATCAAACAGCTATTGTAATTTAATCTTTTGCCACATCAATTATTTGCATTTCACCACATAAAATTTTCTGGTGATTCATAAATCTATTACCATTTTTATCATGAGTAATGATATATGTATATGTTTTTTTATACAATTTGTATATACAGATTATATGTCATTATGTGATTAGATATTTTTTAATATTTAATTTACAATCATCTAATTATATAATGATATATTAACTATCTACTAAATCATATGCAAAAAATATATATACTCATAATTTTATTAATTTTATCGTCAACTATCATGTCAATCTCATGTTAGTTTCAGTTTTTTTCTTCCAACCAAACTTTTTGTTTTAATTTTCAATTTACAATTTTTTTCATTTTGATCAAATTATTATAAATAACCAATAATAAACGATTGATTATTTATTAGAAACAGAAAAGAGGAGCAGATTCCTGAATTATCATAGTATTCTACCACTCTGAGAACTGAATTCATCTGTGTCAACTTCACGGGCAACGTTGTAATAACAAAAATTCTCTATCATTTTTAACTAAAAAGAGGACCAAAAAAAAAAAAAAAAAAGAATCAAAATTTCAGCCTTCAGGTTTTAATTTTATCCATCCATGGCTTGTCCTCCGAAAAAACCCTTATCTCTCGTCTTTTGCGTGGTCTTGTTGAGCTGCTTCTTCTCTGGTTCTGTCTTAGCTTCTGAAACTTCCCCTTCGGATACCAACAAAGTCGAATTGGGTCTCTACTACGAGTCATTATGTCCGTACAGTGCCAATTTTATTGTCAATTATTTAGTTAAGGTCTTTGAAGATGATGATCTCCTCTCCATCGTTGATCTCCATCTTTATCCCTGGGGTAATGCCAGAATCAGAAACGGCACCAAAGCCACCTTCGATTGCCAGGTCCCGCTATTTTATCATCAATCTCAACTGGGTTTCGTTTTCTTTCCCAGAGAATGAAATTAGAAGAGGGTTTTAATTTGAGTAAAAAGTTATAATTTTTATTGGCAATTGAATTTTGTTTTGATGTTATTGCAGCACGGTCCATCTGAATGCTTGTTGAACACTGTGGAAGCTTGTGCTATTGATATCTGGCCTGAAGTGGTAAGCCGTTGTTTTCGATGTAAAATGAGCGTATGACACTTTATGATAATTTGTAGATAATCCAGTGTAGATTCAAAGTCAATTGTAATTTTTAGACAGAAAGCTTTGATGGGTTGCAGTCTTCCCTAGGATTGTTAGAATGATGAAAGTGAATTTATTTGCCTTTCTTTGATATGGCAAGTCTATGTTAACTACATAGTGTTGTGATGCAGAACGAACATTTTCAGTTCATCTACTGTGTTGAAACGTTGGTATATGAGCACAAGTACCCCGAATGGGAAACATGCTTTGGGAAACTGGGATTGGATCCGAAAGCCATCTCTGATTGTTATACCAGTGGAACTGGGACAGAGGTTAGTTCTGTTCTTTTTCAATGTTCATTCAAGTTGTGAGTGAATTGTATTGGTTAGTTGGTCTAGTCATCAAGATTTGTTTTGTATAGTATATTAAGCTACAGCAGCTTGTGGCATATACACTGTTTCAAGGATATGAATACTGTATAATCTTTGCTTTTGATTTAAACTAGGAGACCATTTTCTGCACTTATCTATTACCAGAGTGCAGGGGAGTTTGCAGCTGTTTCAGTGATTAATTTTTAGTTTCTTTGTCTCAGCAGTCCCTCAAAGTAAAAATATGAAACTGTGGCCTGATAGTGGATTCCACAGCGAGGTCTGTGGAAGTAATGAAATAGTAGTTGGAGAAAATAGTTCCTGGGTACCTTTGAAATTCGTTTAAACTGATATTGTCTTCTGCGAGGAAATGCCATTAATAGCTATCAAAAATTGCCTAACTGACCTTTTCAGGCCTACTATTATTTCTTGACTTTCCATTGATTGGTTGATTGTTAATGGTTTTGTTGCCTTCATTGTAATCATCTATTTTTCTATTGATCTAATATCATACTGGGTAGCTTCTTTGATTTATTTTTACTTTCATTTTGCTCTGCTGCTGACATTTAGTTCGTCTAAGCCCAAATTTCTCCTCCATGTATGATGCAGCTTGAGTTACAATATGCAGCTGAAACCAATTCCCTTGAGCCTCCTCATCAATATGTACCCTGGGTAGTTGTGGATGGACAGCCACTTTATGAGGTAATTTGCTTCTTTCACTTTCTCATGGTTCTAATGTAATGTATTCAGTTCTTGATTTACTATTTTCCTCATGAATATTTCTCCTGAATGTCGCACAATTTTATTGCTGTTTGTAATGTAGAAGATTACCTTAAACTCCCTGATGTTTTGGCATTAGGACTGCATGATTGATAGGTAAAGTCCAGGGGTTGCAAGAACCTTCAATAAATGACGTTCTTTCTCTTGCTGCAGGACTATGAGAACTTTATAACTTACATCTGCAAGGCATATAATGGCACTGCTCTACCTAAGGCTTGCAGCAATATAACCCTTAATACAATCCACAAGGAGAAGGCAGAGCCTACAGGCCCCGTTTGTTATAAGGAGACAACAACATGGTCCACTCAAATTAGATCGGCGATAACATCATGGATGCGTAAGGTGAACATGGCAGTTTCAATGTAGATGTCTCTGTAGATAAAAACAGTCAGCTTTGTTTCTTGACATGTTGGGTACTTGTAAGCTCCTTGTCAAATGGCAGTCCCCAATAAGATTTCATGACTAACTCATATGTTGTTACTTAAACAACGCCTGAATCATAACTGAAGTTTCACTTCTTAGTTAACTTATTTGTGTCTTGGATATATATTGAATGATACAAAGTGTGGTGTGGCAGAAAGTTTCCCCCTTATAATGTGCCGGCTGCCTCTCCAAAGTCTGGTTCCAAAGTAATAACAGTGACCAACATCTTTGAATTACTCTTAAATTGTAGAGCTAAGGCAGTGGCATGCAATTTACCTTTTGAACCCTACCAAATACAATATTTTTCATCTCTGGCATAATTACACAAAATGAGGAAGAATAGTTCTCTTTTTATGTCACTGCGTTTCTCTTATCTCTGGTCCTCAAGAATTTGAGATCAACTTTCAGGCTCTCAAACTTACCATCTGGGCTTGAATTGGATCCTGGTGGGCCGTTAACTGATAGCCTTTTTTGAGCCCTGGGCTAATAATATGTAAGCTATACACGGGCTGGATCAAAGAGAGTGCAGTTGATTTGTAAAATTGTAATATTATTAAAAAATTTTATTTGTATATTAATATTTTTAATAAAACCAGATGTCCCCATTTTGGGTAGACATAATATTGCTCTAATATTTTTAATATTCAAAACAATAAAACTATGATTACTCATGTTAAGCATACACACAAGCACATATCTGATGTATATTATAAAGTAATTTAATTATTTTAAATTAAAGATAAAATAATCGATCATATAATAATATATTATATATTAAAAAATTTATATATATAACATTACCTATTCAAAATTATTTCGGATTAAAACCAATAAATTTCTTCACATATTTAGTTTGTCTGTTTGTAGTGAGCTCATTCACAACATTTTCAAAAATAATAGTTACGTCCTCTTTCGGCAGCACCTCAACCACAGTTTTTAGGTTGACCATGATGAGCCATTTTGGAAACTTTCGGCAAAAGCAAAGGAAATGAGAGAGTAAAAAGCAAACAAGCAATTGCCTTTGGAATATGCTTGTGAATTGGATACTAAACTTGGTAATTTGTTTGCAATCAGAAGATCCTAATTATAGGCTTACATCCACCAAGCGACTAAGGATAACCCCAGAGCATCAGTTTCGAAAAAACAGGAAACAACGTCCATGTCCAACCTAACGTGCAGCTGAAGAATAAGAACATTTAACTTAACATGCAGTTAAAGAAGAAGACAACCAAGACTGATTCAAATGGTCAATTACTAAAACAAAAGAAATAAACTAGACTAGAAGACTGACTCTATCCATCCATCACCGTCCATGCGTAATGGAAAAATCTGAAGTAAACCCCCTTTTCCAACTCTCTGTTGTAATGCTTTGTTGATAGCCTTTTCCTTGACTGGTTTGGCTTCGGGAAAATGTCCCCCCTTTAATTTGATGGCTTGATCATGAAACCTAGCAAGGATATACTATATCATGCCAAGTAATATAATGGAACAAGTCCAAATATCGATCCCGTGAGGAGTAATTATTTAAGTATGAGAATTATAGAACTACCTATCTTTTGTTAAATCTATTTAAAATTGATAAATTGATTAAACTAATTAATAAAATAAACTAATCCAGATAGAAACTAAATCCAACGTCCCGATGATTATAGGTAATTAAGGTACATGTATAAACCTAGCTACACAATATAAATCGTGGATTTTATGTAATTGAATAAAAATTTTGAATACATAATAATGAAATTTCTAATTCATTCGTTACCATATCTATAAGTTATATCTAGCGTATTTATATTTAACAACTTTCTTTGTGCCTATACAAGTTGAATTAAATGAAACACATTAACATTTACGAAATTCTTAGTTTATAATGAGACTTGTGAATCACTTTATTACTAAAAGTTATATATCAAAAAATTAAATTTTATGTCTAATCGATTTTATTTTATGATTTATACTTTATATGGTATTTGTTAGAGACTCAAATAAAAAGAAAGAAAAAAAGTCTCACATATAATGAATAGAACATAAAAGAGTAATATATAAATATTGTGGATTGAATATTAACATAAGCCAATTAGTTCTGTATAATATGGGTTTCAATCTTTATACTTGTAAGCCCAATATAAATTTCTGACATGGTATTAGAGCACCAGTAAACGGCGGGTTTAACAACCTAAGTGTTTCTAGGTGCTTGCACTTAAACGGAGGTGTTGGAGACTCAAATAAAAAGAAAGAAAAATAGTCTCACATTTAATGAATAGAACATAAGATAGTGGTATATAAATGTTGTAGATTGAATCCTAACACAAACTAATTGGTTTTGTAAAATATGGATTTCAATCTTCACAGTTGTAAGCCCAATATATATTTCCGACAGTATTTAAGGTAGTTTATCTCCTTCTACTCTCAAAATTTGGCATCTATTTATATCAGTGATGGTCAAATACTCACAAAGATTACAAACAATAGCATACTTATAACATAATTCAACACTACAACCATCATCTCCATTAAGTTTTCTTGAAAACTAAGTATGAAAAGAGAGGAAAACTCCCTCTTGTTGATCCACTGTATGTAACCAATAGGTTGAGCTAGGTTGAGCTGGGTCTCTTTATTCTTCTTAAAACCCTAGCCTCCAAGTTGTTTTAGCAAAAATAAAGAGAATGAATATGAAAATTATGCTTAGATGATGTTGTCGTCACAGTGCTCGAATTGCAAATTTTATATATGTGATGAAATAAACATTCTATTTGATAAAATAGGTGTTTTTGTTGATGAAATGTTCATTTTATTATTAAGATATAATTGTTTTATTGATCATTTTTTAAATTGTTTTGTGTTTTATCTTATTTTATCAATAAATTTTATAATGTATGTTCTTTCTCTAGAATATTCATTTGGATTTCAAGTTAAAATCCTTTTTTTATTCGTTAGCCATTATATCTTCAAATTTTAAATTTAATACAGGATGATTCAACTTTCTTAAAAACACCTAACATTGAACTCAAATCGAGATTGTTCTATTTTAGAAACGGTTATTCCTCATGTAGTAGTCCACAGCCCGAATCTTGTTTCATCGTAATTGTTTTGCGTCTCTATATTCTAGCACTCCATATTTGTGCTACATAGATAAATTAGAAAATTCAATAAGTTGTGTTTATATATCTTTAACTTAATATATCTAAAGAAGAATTCAGTAGAGAGACATGGAACCAAAATTTTGGTTACATAATATATATAAAAATTCAGGCTTGGCCCTCCTCGGGGTGGCTTTCCCTTCCATGGTAGGTTAAAATGAGAGAATTGCATGTTGATTGAAAGAGAAAGTATGGATGAGTCATCAACTTATCATCCACCGTTTTGTCAGAAAATCTCGGCTTCAAAAATCTTGTCGGCGACCAAAACTACAGCTTGTCAACCCATGTGTCCCACTTCTCTGCAAAGTCATTCTCTTAACTTAACTCGATCTGAAAACAGTTTGTTTTGAAGTTTAAGAAGAAAATTCAAAACCCTCTTCTTCTCTGAAACCATGGCCGTTTTCATCTATACTTCAAAGATTTTGTATTTTACAAAAAGTCCACTGAATCATTTCGCTTTCATTTGCTTATGGTTTTATGAAAGTGAGAATGCAAATTCATTTTTCCAACGTCATTAATCGTGTAGGTCGTCTTACTATATACAACATTCTAACAAAGATGCCATCCAAAAGCCAAAAAAATTAATTTGCTATAAAAGGGTATCAATTTTATATTTTGTCTTTTGAATTCATTCTCTACATTTTGATCCATCATTTAATGAAGGTTATATTTTGGCACACAATCATTCAAGTGAAATTTCCAAATTAAAAAAAGTCTACTATATACGTATTCATTTTAAGTATATAAATATGTATATATTTATATCTATCATTACATAATTGAATATTATTTTATTCATAACAATAAAATTATGTGTATTCACTTTGAGTATACAAATATATATATATATTTATACATGTTATTATATGATTGAGTGATTTTAAATTAAAGATAAAATAATATCTAATTATATAATAATATGTATAAATATATATATATTTATATATCTAAAATAGATACTCATAATATTACTCTATTTATAATTTAAAATCAACTAATTATAATAATATCATATCAAATATATATTTATTTGTGTACTTAAAATGAATTTGCGTTGTTTTGTTGATTTTAAATATAAAGGTCTGAATAACGATGAAGATGCACAGAAAGTCTTGCCCTAGACGATGAAAGGAGGATCATCCATAAATAATCTGCATCTGGTGGGGTTGCTGTGCTGCTGGTATAAAATTCTACTGTTTGATTTAGTTTAAAGCTACGATTGTCTGCCTTGAGAGCATTTGTCGTCTTTGACCAGCACATAACTTTTCTGCTGACCAACTTAAATTTACCCTTCTCTTATGAGTTATATTCTAGAATGCATGTGCAAAACTTGTTTAATAGCTTAATTGTGCTATTAAATCTTTATAACTTCAATTCTTTTTTCATTTAAAGAGTAGTTCGACATAGATAATGTGTAATAAACGTGGAAATAGTACATTATTTACAGAGACTTATTGTATACTCGGAATTTAATTGCATTGACTCTTACAAGTTACAATACAATATCCCAGGACTACGAGAAACCCCTTTGGAACAATTTTTGGAATTGTAATCGGACAAGCTTTAACTGGGTGGATGACGCAGACAAATTACAAATACTGTTGTCTAAACATAGAGATAAAATCCTGTGACTGCTGCAGAGATGGATTTTTTTTGGGTAATGGAAACTTTATCCGAGTTAGAGGCTTCCTTCAAGACTAAATTATCTAGTAAATATGTAAAATCTTAAATTTAATAATCGATTTCATAATTATTGAATCAGATTAGTAAACTCTCATATTTAGCATCGCACTCCTTTGCGAACCACCCATAGAGGGTTGCGGAGATAGATATTATTGCAAAAAGAGGCGCAACTTCATAATAATAACTTGATTTGATTTGGCTGACCATAAAGAAACATGGCCATCAAAAAGGCTGAGTATCTGGGGCACTTCAAGAAATTTGGTCTTCGTGATTCACTCATAATGTAAATGGGGCAAAACTAGCTTTGATGTATTTATTTGAGGTTGAACTGTGGAGCCAAAAATATCGTTGAAGACGAGATCTTTCTAGTTGCTTGAAATTGCTATGAAGTTGCCCCACCTGTTAGCGTATTGTCCATTTGTTTTTGTGCCTGCAAACACGGGCATGTGGGTGCAGTTTTTGGATGCAGATTGAGAGGAAACTAGATAAACAAAAGTGTATATTCGTCTCAAGCACAACAATACGTCAATAATTATACAGCTCGGGGAAGGTGTGGTAGATTAGACAAGACTACTCGATGCAGTGCACTGTAGAAAGCCCCCACGCCAAGGCCATCCAGTCACTCTCTCTCTCTCTTTCTTAAATGAAGTATGCCATTGGCTATATAATGAATACTGCTTCATATCACGACAAAAGTAACAGGTAACTAAGGTGCAGATACCTCAAATGAGAGGAGGGCTCTCTCTTTCTCATAATGCATCTTGTGGCATTGCTCCTTCTGCACTTAATTCCATCAGAATTTTCCTGCTCCACGTACTGTTCAATCTGTTCAATACAAAACAAATTAGTCGACCTGTTTTTGTTCCTGCTCTACCATCTTAATATGCAAATTACTTTGTTTTTCTGGTGTCAACCCTAGGAAGAAGATGGAGAATTAACCTTTTAAATAAAGAGAAATGGACAGACGTATTCTCTTTTATTTTGACTTTTGAAAAATAGATATGGCTAAATTTAAAATGCAGAGATAAAATAGGTGCGAAATAAAGTAATCTAAATGAAGTTATGTGATTCTACAAAAAGCCAGTACAAAAAGAAGAGATCGCTATGTGCAAAAGGCACAATACCATGAATTAAAAAATGAATGTTATAGGATTAAGTGGGCATGGATACACAGTGGAATTGAGAAATGGGTTTTGTTGTGGAGTGACCAGTCAGTGTGGGTTTATGTTATTATAACAAAAATATATATATTATTGTTATATATAAAATAAAACTATATTATAAAATAAGAACTGGAATCAAGGGTTGGCTATATGTCCTTATCGTATTGAAGTGGTGATTACACAAATCAAATAAGAGAAGCAATCACAAAGGAGTATTTTTTTTTTTCCAAAATAATTTATGTTTGCAGCTCCTATATCTTTTTCTAGTTGTTATTATCAGATTTTCTGAAGTATGAAAGAGCAAGAGAGATCCTAATTCCAAGTAACCAAAGCCCCAGAAATCTTAAAAATCTTATAACAAAATCTTACATCAAGCAAAGAAGAGTAAAAATCAGAGGCGCACGTGTGCATAATTACAGAACTTATACTGCACTTGGGGGAGCACAGGCGAAATGAAAGAAGCCGGGACCAGATGCACAGTTACACTTAATCTGAAGAGTATATAAATATTAAAAAAAAAAAAAAGGCTTTGATTAATTGAGTTTCAAGTGTGTTGTGTTTGGGTGTTACACTTCTCGCAAACAAAGGCCAGCGGTCTGCTCACTCACAGTTAGAGCTACAAACAAATCTTAGCAACAGTGCCACAAAGAAAACAAAAAAATGGCAAAAAGAATGGTGAATATATCAACTATATAATTTTCAACCACACTATATTTTATATTAAGGGTCAATTTGATCTTTGTTGCACTGTATGACTAATATCTCTACACTCTAAACATTGAGCAAGAAAACCAAATCCATTGGCACTTGAGAGTTTTCTTGTACACAGGTGTGTGCGAAGGTATATATCTTTAAATGGATCGAGTTTACCAAGTCAAAATAATAAATAAATGAAATCTAAACAGTAATTAATAATGACACCTAGTCTTGTTTTCCTAGATAACAGTATGATTGAAATACAAGTGATGATGGAGAGGAAGAAGGGTTTTGAACCATGCATAAAGACTAACTAAACTACTAAATATGAAACCAAGTAAAGAAGAAGAACAGACATAGTAATCTTGTTCCTCTTTAATCTTATATCAATTAACTGGTTCATCGTAAAATGAATAAAAGATATGTAGGAGAAAATTAAGAGAGGACTGATGATGGGAAATAAGCAAGAAAAAGAGATTTCTTAGCGGAATTCTATGTATTTTGTGTTCTCGATTCAATTATAAGAGAATCGATCGCCAGAAACATATTGCTCATGTCGATCGTCCCAATAGAAAGAGTGGTAATCATAAGAAAAACGAAAATAACTAACAGTGAAACTAATCAACTATACTGTTGTAGTCGGAGCAGCAGCATTCCGGGCAACCTCACCTCCACCTCCTTCAGCACCGCCACCAGTAGTAGCAGCAGTACTACCTGCCACCGACACAGCAGCGGCCATAACTGCAGCAGCAGGCCTCTTTCGCTTCTTCTTCTCGTAAGGTATTCCTCTAGCTTTTGCCTGTCCTTCCCTAACCTCTCTTAAGTAAATCCTCACGGCCCTAGCCCCAAAAGGATTAGACTCCGACCGCCCACCGTTCTCTTCATAAGCTGCTCTCAGCCGTCCGATCAACGCATCAAGACTTCCCCACGCTTGCTTCAACGGGCAAGCACATGGAGAAGGGGGATTTTGGTGACCAAAATATGGACATCCCGGAATATGAACCTTGGTCTTCCCAAATTGATCTAGGTATTTCAAGAACTCTATCACGTGTGCGCCGCTGCAGCGAGCCAGTGTTAATGGTGGCTTGTGGTTTTTAAGATACTGCAAGAACGTGTTCCAGTCTCTCCGTTTTTGAGACTCATACCGACTTAGAGGAGCTGGAGAGGAGGATTCCGGTGGTTGTTGTGGTGGAACTGAACCAGACCCAGCAGGAGGAGCTGACGATGAACCTTCACCGGTATTTGACTCAGGTGCACCGCGTCCTGAAGCTGAATCCATGAAAAAACAGTCCTTTTTAGACCTATTTTCAACTGTCTTCTGCAATGAATCACTATTGTACTTAATCTCTTCTCTCAGGAGTCAAGTCTCCGTTCAAGTTAGATCCCGTGGTGTGTTAAGCTAAATTTGAAAGTTAAAACTTAAACCTATCGATCTTTTCACGGGAATGAGTGGAATTTGTATTTCTTTATTCGTGAGAAGTAGAGGGTTTTTGGGGGAAGAAAATATGGACGAGAAAGACAGAGAAAAGAAAGAGAGGTTGGCCTTTGAGATGATGGGACATAAAAAAGAAATGTTAAGATGAATGAATGGGTGAATGAATGAGACTCTCTCCTCTCTCTCTTCTTACATAAAACAAAACTCTCTTCACTCTCTCAACTCTATACGTACTTCAGCTTCACTTTCACCATCCAAATTTCACCAGAATTAATTTACAGCGTATAAAATGTCAAATAATTCTATTACATCCAGGCCCCAAAAGATGTGACATGTTTCTAATTCACCCTCGTCGGCGGCTCCCTCCGCTCTCGCTTTCTTCAAATTTATATACTGTAGTACACGAGTCTCAATCTCACCTCTCTTTTGAGGAGCGTGTGCCTTACATTCCATAACTGAGCCCACCTGGGAGGACTACTTAAATGCGTGATTCCCACGTGGATCGATGCTGCATGGATTTTTTACTTATTCTGATATCTCACAATTAGTAGAGCCCACCTCACCGTCGCCGGTTAAGGTTAAACTGCTGTGTAAAATTTCAGATTTACCATGCATGCTTGGAAATACCAATTTCTTTTGAGGCCATTTTGATTGTACGACCGGTTGGTGAGATTTGTTATCTAGGGACCTTCTTGTCACTAAATTACTACATGATATTACAGTTTGAAGATTAATGTTCTGAAATCACATAGGCTGCTTTGGTTAAATATTAATATATTATTTTATTTAAATATATTTAAATATAATTATTTTAAAATATTTTTTATATTAATTAAAAAGATAATTATTTTTATCTTAAAAATAATAAATAAGATAATAATTTCAACATTATAAAATATTTTTATTATTTATTATATTACTATTAATAATAAAAAATTATCCTAATTTAATAAAAAAATAAATTATTAAAATAATATTTTAATAATTGAAGCTAACTCCCTTTAAACCCTATCTCACGTGCTTCCATATCTCTCCTGTAACTCTCTTCAAGTAGAAGAAACTTGTGAAATGAGTTTATCAATTCAATTGGGTATTTTTTTGACTAAAATAATGTTTCAAGTTTCAACAAAGAAGTCAAGAAGTCATCAAGCAAAAGCTGCCTTTTATTCATAATAATAAATAAAGCCAATGGGTAGGGTTGGGTTGGGTTGTAAGTCGTAACATTCTTAAAATAAAGTCTTCAAATTCTGGCGCTGCTTTAAACTATAGCTAATTTGTTGTTTTCGATACTCAATTACCAACTAATTGGTTTAATGGCTCTGTAATTAAGTTATTGGTTACTTGTTCAATAATCTCCATAGATAGATACTCAACTTGATTGTATAAATAAACTTTGCATGTGTAAAGAAGACATCTTCCAATCCATTCGAATCTGAAGGCTGAGGAAAACGTAATTTGTTTTACAGATACCAAAAGAGGGGAAATGATTTTACAGACATGACATTTGGATATTGAAATGAAATGACAGAGTTTGTAAAGGTGATGAGAAGAAAACAGAAATCGCCATTAATATCAATGTGCTTATCCATATTTAGAAATTTCACAGACCCTTTTTTTTCCTGATAAGAGATCTATCTTACTCAACATCATTTCATTTCGTGGACGTCTCCTTCTCTTTCGTTTTCCCTTATCACCTCATTTTTCATCGTCTTCTTCTTGCAATGGGCCCCCCGTCTGCCGCCTTCTTCACTCTTGTACGTAAACTATTTTTCCTTTTTTTTTTTTTTCTTTTCATTTTATATCAAATTGCAACCTCCATATATAAACCTTTTAATTATATATTTTACATTCTCCATAGGCTTTTTTTTTTTTTGGTTATATTAAGTTAATATTCTTCACTAAAAGGAAATGTCATTTTAAGAATTTTTACGTAAACAGCCTTGATAGTTAATATTATCCATCGACATTCGTCTACTCAAATCACTAAAGAGATGGGCACCGTTTTCCATTTGGCTTTACTTTATTGGTCTAAACACAAACATAGGCTATTGAGATTTATTTTTTATTTTTATTTATTTTAACTATTGTTTATTATATTAATTGAAGATAAAGATATTTTAATTTTAAAAATAACACTAACATTTCTAAAGACCTAGCCATGAGTTTGATAAGTTTATTATCATAATTGTTTAATTGATTTTCCAAGATATAGAATGTGTCATGTCATTATAATGAAGATTACCTCCTTGACATAGAGGGAATAAAAATTCCCATATTGATTATCTCCTATGAGGAAAAATTAAATCCATTTCAAAGTAACATTCTTCATGTGGTTTATCCAAATTAATTAATTAATAAAAAAATGCAATAAGGATTCACATGTGATCTTAAGTTCCAAGCAACTTGACTTACAGAACCTCAAGATTCTCAAATTTGTTCACATGTTTTGTTTGTGGACAATATCATATGTATATATGTGTCTGAGTTCAGGTTCAGCTATCGATAAATTATCATGTTTTGGCGAAGTCATTAGTTCCCGTGATACATTTGCCATGACCAAAGTTTTTGTAATTTCCATAGTTCTTGTATTAAATAAGTTGAATGATTTAGAACTAATAAAGAAAACCCTGCGTCATTCGATCTTGAGGAAATCCATTTTTTTTTTTCCAAGTCTAAGTTTGTCTCAATGTGAAAGTGCAGACTGAGAAGAAAGTTTGATTTGAGTTATCAGGGTAGGCATGGGCTTGAGTGTAAAATGAAAATGTGTAAAGACTGATAGGAACTTGAGTATGCCATTATTGCTGACCCGAATTTTTTATTTATGAATGGTGGGACAGTGAGCGAGGATTAGTAGGAGCATGTCAGTTGGTAGTGGGATTCCAAATGTCCCTAGAAAATAATATCAAAAGTGGGCATGGAAGGGAAGAACAGTTGCCATGAGAGATTACGTGTGAACCTGATAAAAGTTTTCCTCTTCTATTCTTAGGAGAGTTGATAGAACCAGACAACCTAGAGAGAGATAGAGAGAGAGAGAGAGTGAATGTTTTATATATAATTTTACATAATAATATCATTATGAGAAATTACATAATAATATATTATTATTTATATATAAAAATTATATATATAATTTTATTATTTATATATATACTATATATATATTACGACATATAAAAAATTGGTTTAAATAATCAATTTGAATTTCTAAGATGTGAAAAAATAATAGATAAATTTTCTTTTTTGGTAGTTAAATAATTTTGTTAGATTAGATTTCAAGTTTTCGATGTAGATTGAATTATGTATTCTTTAAGTTTTAATTTTGACAGAATAGATTGTGTATCATCCATACTTATTGTTAATGTCTTGTATTGTCATCAAGGTTTTAGTTATATGGTCTATTTTTGTGCTTTGTATTAGTTGAAAGAGATTATCTAATGTTCTTTGTTTGAGTGACATAGCCAGTTTGTCTACTCCTTATTCCTTTATCTTCTAGTATTGTAATTTCATCTAGTCTAATAATTTGAATACTATAATGCTTGATTTATTCAAATCTATTTGAAATAATGAAGTGTGTCATTTTTTAATCATGTCTAATAGCTCTAGATTCAAAAACTAATTGCATTATTTTGTATTGAACCCTATAAATATATAAGCAATATTATGTGTATCTACTTTAGGTACATAATTGTGGACCTATTTATATGTGTCATTACATGATTTAATATTACTTTATCGTTAATTTAAAATTATCAAATTATGTTATAACAAATATAAATGTGTATATATTTGTATACCTAAAATAAGTATACATAATTTTATTGTAAATATATGTTATGAGTATTGATCTTGATTTAATATTATGGCCAAAGGGCTTATTCCCCCTCAAAGTATGTTGATTTCCTAAAGTTTCCCCGTTAACTTTAAAATCCTATTCACCTACTCATGGCTAAATCTATTAATTTTAAAGGCAAAATCGTTATTTTATATTTAAAATTAAAAATAAACTTAAATATGATTTTATTTTTCCCCCCTAAATTTAAAAAACTAACTTTTCTCTCCTAAACCGAATTTTAAAAAATCACATTTTGCCCTACGGTTTAGTTTCAATATTCAGTCACTTTCTCCAGTGTCATCGTCCGCCATCTCTCTCTCCTGATGGTTTTTTTTCTCCAACATTCTACCTTAACTCCACCCCAAGCCCTCTAGCGCTAAGGGACATTGTCTGGGAAGACGATCGTCTTCCCAGTTAAAGACGAGTCATCATCCCAGATGATGAAGATGAAATTAATCAATCTCATCTTCATCGTTTGGGAAGACGATTCTTCTACCCAGATAACATCTCTCAGCATTGGAGGGGTTGGAATGCAATTGAGACAGGCCGTCGGAGGAAGGGGGACCATCGAGAGGGAGAGACAGCTGGCGATGGCACCGGAGAGAGTGACCGGATATTAAAACTAAACCCTAGGGGAAAATGTGATTTTTTTTAACTTAGCTTAGGGGAAAAATGCTAGTTTTTAAACTTTTAGGGGGGGAAATGAGATAAATTTTTTAGAGGCTAGGGTTCTGTTAACTTTAACCATCCATGGGTATATAAATGAGATTTTCAAAATTAACAAGAGAAACATTAAAAAATCAACATACTTTTGATGGGAAATAGTCCTTTGACCTAATATTATAGTTAAATGTTTTAACATTTAATATGAAAAAATCTATCATATTTTGGTCTTCTCCAGAGACAATGAAATTTAGATAACAAAGAGAGTATATTGACCCATTCGACATAGTATATTGTTTCTATTAATGAATCTCTAAATTGAGGAATCCAGGATCATTAAAACACATGCAAAAATTGCACTATTTAGGAATCCTATGTAAGAGTAATTGTAATTCTTTTTATATTTTACAATCATTTCTTCCGTAAAAAAAAAATTTGTTGTTTGAAATGATTTTTTCATTCTAAGTGTTTTTTCTTGTGTTTTAATTACCAATTTTTATTAGATTAAAGGATTAACTCTACTTAAAACAGACAATTTTGATTCTTTGTGGAAATTGATTATGGGTATTTTTGATATATTATAAAAATTAAGTTGGCGATTTTATGATTTGAGTATTTCTTGTTTTTGTGCAAACTCATGTATTGGTTTCATTGGTCATTGCTTTCAATTTAATCTATACAAGTCTCTTCTTGTTGAATAATTTGTTCACCAATAGTAGTATGGTACCAATGCTTGAAGATGACAATGAGCTGCTTAGGTTTTCCATTTTGTTAATTATTTATCTACTTTCCCTACTATAATTGTTTTCTAATGTTCTGACAATTTCAGTAAATCTACTACCCTCTGCAATCCAAAATAACTCACTTCCAAACATACAAAAACCATTGCAAGAGAAAGGAAGAGAGATAGATTCAATCTAAGTTGTTTGCCCTTGAATAAGTTCAAACTTGATTTATCTAAATAAATTAAGTTTAAGTTGATTTGAACATTTGAATTTGAGTTTGTCTGAATCTAATCCACGCCAAGCTTATGTATATCATCCATCCCACTAGCTTTTACATTTTTTTTTTTTCACTATTGCCATCCCTTTGATTCATGAGTAATCAAAAGAGTTTCTTTCTGCCACGGAGCTAAAGCCATTGAATAACAGACAGGTTTTTGTGATTTAATGTTATCAGTCTCAATGTATCTAAAAAAAATAGAGAAAAAAGAAAAGGGTTATTCTGGTCGAGTAATTGCACTTCATTCAGAGCTGAGATTGGATGAGAACTAAAGTCAACTAATTAACACTGAAATTAACTGTGCTGATTTTGTCTTTGGTCATGTCAATAACTAGTAATGAAATATTTAACGTGAGAAATCCTAGGGAAGGGAGAAGATGACGATGATAAAAAGCTGCTCATTAAAGCCAAATTAAAGCTGCTGACGATGAAGGTAGAGAAGATAGAAGGCAGACGGTGGAGGGAATCAGACAATGGGGACACAAATCAAGATGGAAAATAGATAATAATATTAAAAAAAAGAAAAAAAATGAATAAATTAAAGAGTGGCGTAAGAGAAGATAGTGGTTTATCGTACGGTGTTATGCAAGAAAATTCATTTATATATAATTAAGTAAAGAAAGTAAAAGGATCCTATGCTTACCATTCATTCTCTATTCATACTCATAGTCTTAGACCCTAAATTCAAGACAAATAAAGATGTCAACTTCGCAGCCCCACAAATTTCTTCTTTTTACAGTGAATTTATATGCCTATCGTATATTCATAGCCTGCCTTGACCCACCACCAACGATTCCTTCTTTTAATCATTCATCTGTCTAACTTAATTAAATTCATCATTAATCATTTTGCTAATGGGATTTTCTTCATTGACCCACATTTTAATTATCATAATTATTCTCTTTTTTATTTTGCAATTATCAATGAAAGAAGAACAGGTAATTTCTCAGCGGAAATCAGCAGGTAAAAAGAATATTGGTTTGTCCTTGCAAGACTTTGCATATCTTTCACTAGATTTCCCCAATTCAAAGAGACTGATTGAACCAACAGATTCAAATCCTGAGAGGATTCCGATGCAGATAGCCATGTTAGTGTAAAAACTTCTGTCACATTATGAGCTGTGGTGATTTGATTAAATGGGGTAAGATGAAACAGTGCAAATTTTGCAGAAAAAGTGGAAAATGGGGTTGGCTGAGGTACAAATGAAGTCATCACAAATTCATCTAAAATCTATTTCATGGTGGCCACCCACTTACCAGTAGTAAGTGCACTTAGTGAGTAAATGAAAGGGTGTGTGTATAATTTCTATTTCTATTCTAATTTATGTGATTTCTTTGTGTTTGTTTTATTTATTACCTCCTACCCACCATTCATGTCTGTTGTTTGCCATTCTCATGTAGGGTCAATTTCTTTCTGATGCTGACCCTTAACTCATGAAAGCTTAGTATGACTAATTGGATAAGCCCCACAAATATGACTTTTTTTAATACAAAATCAAAGAAAAGAGAAGGAAAAAACTACATGTATATAATATAATATAATTAAATTATATTTTAAATAAATATGTTATCTTTTGCCAAAAGTTTTCACCCATAAAGAATCTTCAATATAATTTTAGGTACCCAATGATAATCTTCATGTTTAGGTATGTATACAAATCTTTCCATTCAAAATAACAACTGGGTTGCCTCTTTTTTTAAATCTTGCTTTTATTTTGTGCTTTATTTGGCTTTGAAAATAAGTTGGGAAGAAGAGAAATCAAGACTTGCAGAAAGCAGGAAATAATACGTCCTGGTGTGCAGGCCTTGCTTTTGCTTTGTCTCCATTTGGTTGAGTGAAAGAGCAATTTTGTGATGGAGGATACCGTCCCCACCCTACCAAAATATGTCCCTTCAAAGGCCTTTTCAGTTATTTTTTTTATTTTAAAATTTAATTCTAGTTTTAATTTCAGTGTATAGCCCTTCAGATATAGGGCAGTAGTCTTGTCATATTATGTTGTATTTATATTTTTGGAATACTTTTAAAGTACTACTAATGTTTTCAAGAGAATAAAGATCAAAATCAATACGAAATAATTGAAAAAGTTTGCCATCCATGGCGGCACCTAAAATTTCATCCCTCAATTTCAAAAGCAACCAAACAAACCCCAAATCAAACACAAGGGTCCCATTCATTAAGAACAGATTAATTTCAAAAGCAGTGAAGAATGAAAAATAATTAACCCTAATGCAATGACAATACACAATTAAAATTTTCTAAAATATTACCGGAATGAAATCACATTTATACAGGTAAGAATTAACGAAAAAGTTGGAGAGATTAATCAATCACATGAGGTAACAGAAAGAGCGACTCGAAGATCATTTGAGGTTCCACATATATACATTCTATATGTTTCTATTTCTTGTTGACGAAGTCCAGGAGTTTTGGCTGCATAATGACTGTTATTTGCGTGATCATTCATAGAAAATATAATTTCCCTGAGTACCGGTTCATGGCCGTTTAGAAGATTACCCATGCTCAAAACTTTTCTCCACGATTGATTAGCAGTGGGCAGTGTGAACATATTCGATATAACCTCTCTCTCATGATTCCTCACTGGAAGCTTCGCTTCAAAATCCTGACCAAAATGAAGGAGGCATAGCATCATTGAAGTTGAAGAAATAATAAGATGTTTCTGCTAAAGCAATGGCCTTAAACCAGAAAGGTTGATATCTTAGATTACAAAGTTATAAAAGTAAACATCATCAAGAAAGAACTAATTTTATGCAATCCTACTACCAATGAGAATTTGAAAATTTTTGTTAATTAGTAATTTTGATTTTCAACCTCTGGTTCCTATGGAGATTCAGAATTCAAATAGACCAATCAGAATGGTGTTTCACTGGAGGCTAGGAGAAATCTGCTAAACTAATCAATGTTAAGGTGTCATGGGATATCTTACTGTTTGAACATCAACTTCCTTTGAGCTCATTCCCATTTTTGGAAGGTAAAAGCTGTAGTAGTCATTAAAGATTGCTTCAGCAAGGCGTGGTGCTTGCAAGAACTTTCGATGGAGAGAAGCTGCTAGAGTTAACAGCTTCTCGATGTGCTCGAAGACAACACAAAGCCGTCTAATGTCTTTGATATTCTCACTGTCGCCAGATAAATTATTCACTGAAACCAAGACAATACACACTTCAAAACACTAGGCCAAATACTTGCAAACAAGATGAACAAGTTAATGAAGATAAAAAGCTGAACATTGCAAAGGCTTCAGCACAGATGCCATAGTAACGTAGAGTTGCTCTATTTTCATTGTCATCTGCTTCAAGGCTCCAAAATTAGTCTGATTTAGTGCGTCAGCTGATGCTCTGAAGGCAGTGCAAACCATCTGTTCAAGCAGCTGATGTGGTTGCAAAGTTTCAAGGTAATGAAGGATCTGTGGAATCAAAGGTGCTGTAATGAGTGAAGATTAGAGCTTAAGGAAATATAGGAAAACTATGGACACGAGTTCCCATGCTCATGAGTTCTTTTCGTTAAGTTTTTATTTTTTTTTCAAACTGACCTTTTCTCCTTCCCGATTTGGATCCAAGAGTGGCTTCTGCTCAGAAGCTGGCAAAGCAGGGGCATCATTCCAAATTTTTCGCCACAAATTCCCATGCTCAGACATTCGCTGTGAAAGTCGTCCTCGAGGAGGCCAATTATCCTGTGAACTCTCCATTGTAAGAACTCCAGATGCACCATTTTCTTCACTTTCATTGTTGACCCAATCTCCAGGGGAATGCCACCGAATAAAATCTTCAAAAACAGCATTGGGATTTGCCGCTTTAAATGCTGACATATCTACTCCCAATTTTAAACAAATATTAGTGAAAATTAATAGATAAAAAAAATTGTCGGTAAAGTTACACATCAAACACATTAAGAGTACCCAAATGCTTTTGATTGAATTTTATCTCCCTTTCTCAATATAATTTTTCATATATTTAACGCTTTTTAGTTTAATCAATTGCCTTGTATCTCCAAGGGTTAGCTTAAGATAAAAGCACGTATCTTGGGCTGATTAAGATGGCAGCAAAAGAAGCATCAAACCACATAACAATATCAGACTGAAGAAAAATAGCTGTTGATATTATTAATTACCTGATGATAAAATATCTCTCTCCAACTGAGCAGAAAAGTCCTGAAATACAGTAGTAGACAATGCTTTCTCAGCACATAATGATGAAGTTCTTCAATATGAAATTGAGAAAGCATATAACATCTCATTCATATTACAGAAAAACATGACATCGATAAATTTCTGAAGCTTAATGTGGACTAACAAATCATAATCAGACTTCTAAATCTGCCAAGAAAAATATTAATTGAGCATAACCTAGAATAAACTAAAATACTTGAATCAAAGACATATATAGCACACACATACAATTAACCAATGAAGCATAACAAGAATCACTAGTAACCAATAAGGCATAACACAAATCACAATATCAACCAGTGATGCATAACATGAATTCCCATATCCACCAGTCTCCACTTATTTTATTTTAGTATTTTTGATATCCCTTGTCAAATAAAGCATA
Organism: Mangifera indica; assembly: GCF_011075055.1. NCBI lineage: Eukaryota > Viridiplantae > Streptophyta > Magnoliopsida > Sapindales > Anacardiaceae > Mangifera > Mangifera indica. Next base: position 17,218,333 of record NC_058138.1, on the reverse strand, counting down.
CTCATGTCAAAGGCCTGATCAAGAATGTTTCCTTCTTAGAAAGGTTCCAATTGATAAGATAGTTTTTGACATTAGCAAATGAATGCCAAACAACTTGAGAGACTTCTCACTTACAAACCATTGAGAACTCCTTAGAAAGATCATTCAAAAGTGGAGCATCCAGAATGATGATAATCAACTGTCACTGTTAAAACAAAGAATTGACTCTAAGGAATCGAAGCTTACAAATGAATCACCAAAGGCTTCAACAGCACGTAGACGTTCTTCATGCATGTCCTCAGTCATAAGTGGTGCCTCCTATGATCAGTCAGAGAGAAGGAAGATAGCTGTTATAATCACCACACTCAAATGGGAGATTAGAAAAGTTATCAGCATGCGAAACAGTACAAAGATATTGGTGCAACCTGTGTGAAAGGGGCATGCATGTTTTGGTATGACTTCAGAAGCATCATTGACCCCACAACACCAGCTGAGCCCCTCCTAATACTATCTGAAGGCCTTTTTTCAGCAGACATAACATTTTCAGGCTTTGTATCAGACCTTACTGTAGTTGTACCAGATCCATTCAAACCCTCTTCTGTCAACCGACTGCAACAAGATTAAGCACCATAATTGCACAGATAAAAATACATCATTTCCAAGGGAAGGGGAAAATGTTGTATCTTAAAAATGGTTTTAACAAATTCTTGAGCAGCTAAATGATTTATCAGCAATATCGGGCTGATATATATACCAACTATTCCTAACTCCATCTCTTTGAATACCATCCTTGAAAGTTCTAAGCATTAATCAAGTTGTTTACCACAAATAACATCGGTTATTCAAATGTCCTTCACCAATGCCACCATAGCAAGCAAACAACTAGATAGATTTATGACCTAAATAGAATGACAAAGAGCCACACTGAAGGAAAAAATCATGGCAGAATACAAATAACCAAAGACCAGATTCTAGCATTCGATTTAACTTCAATTCTATCTGAACCTAATGAATCAATATATCCATCGATAAGGCTGCAAAAGTTTTTTTCCTAATGCAGAAACCATAGAAACATGATGATAAATTGCCAAAGGCACTTATCCAAGTTTACATTTATCCTATCCACAATCAACCAATCATTCCATTCATAAAAGGATTGCCCGAGCCACCTATCTCCTACATGAAGTACTAAACAAGACATGTAAGCACCAAATGGCAAAGAAACACTACTTTCCATAGTTTACCCATCAGCTAAAGTTATGTGCTTATTATTTGGAATTATAACCCTAATCATGATAGTACCTCTCAAAACAGTGAATTAGACCACTTCTTGATGCCACTTCTACTTATAAGAATATCAAACCAATTAAAAAGAGGAAAGAAATAAGAAGCTCAAAAAATTAATTGCCCCAGTTAAGATCAACTTAATGAAGACAACCAAAGAGATCTCACTTGCTTTGTTCACCTGTCATGTTTCTGGTCTATATTTTCACCAAGTCGTAGCAAATTGGTTGAACCCTCCACAACTTGACCATCTTCCTGCATATTCTGTCGTATCAATTTTTGAAAGAAAAAGAGAAATAAATAACATTGATAACCGATTCTCCAGTAGGGAACAGTTACAAGCACTAAAAGATGATGGTAAACTGCAAGACCATACTTACCTCAATATCGCTGACAGAATGATCTTCACTTCCAAAACAGTCTTCAAAGTCTTCATTCAGTTCACGCTTCTTGTCAATACATATGGAAAGCTGAAAATAGCAGCAAAATGACATAAATTTGTGTTGCTATAGAAATGATTTAGAAAGAAATAACAAGGCAATTTAAAAGCCCTAAGATCTGCAAATTGATTCTCCTGTAATATTTGTCCCAGAAAAAAGAATCTGCAAAATAATTAAGGGGACCAGCTTCCAGGGATGGAAACTTAACCTACAGAATCCAATACAAATCTAATTCAAACGGTTAAAAATATACAATTGTGAATCTGATACATGAAAGGATGCAATTGGACCGATCTTTGGATATGTAAAGCATTTGAAACCCAAAAAAAAAAAATACCACATATTTCTTAGCTCCTCATCAAAAACCAAATTTTTCAAAGAAAACTTCATTTTGTTGTCAACCTTCTGGATATTGAAAAAGAAAATGCCCTTTGAAGATCTGCGAAGGCAATTACCATCTGTAGTTTCTGGTTAATCAAACAAGTGGATAAGTCAATTAAACCATTGGCTGGCATTTTGGGCAATGGTTGTGACTCTTCCCAACACCAACGAATTTCTCGAACAAATTCTATCCAGAGCACGGCAATAGCTAAACACACATGAATGATACAGTAGTGTTGTCAGACAGACTAAATAACAGAATGCTTATGAGTAAATTTCTCACAACCAAATGCATAATATACGACAGTTAAACAACTTTTTCATGTAAATAAGTCATAGCCACTTTTCATGCATACCTCGTATGTTGCAGTTGCCAAACCACAAGGAGTGTAAACAAAACTGTGCAAAAAGAGATTCAAAAGGTGCGCCTTTAATAAATCGAGAGCTCTTATGCTCCCCTTTAGCATAATCTGGTAACTTTGATCCTACATGTAGCACGAGGACATTTAACAATGTGAGCCATGTTTATTAAAAAAGTAAATTAATTAAATGTTCAATTCACATGCAAATTCAGTGTGTTTCCAAACGTTCATAGCCAAATAATCAGTTCGAATAAAAGGTGAATGCCTTTCTCAAAAAAAGTGGAAATCGTTTCATACGGAGAAAGAAAATACCCTCATGAAAGAGTTCTTTAAGCACACGATCAACGACTGTTGGTGAAGGTATAACCATTGAGGACTTCAGACGATCTGAACCAGGATTTTCAGCTGGTACAAACCAAAGTGACGAAAAAAAGGGTAAAAAACTTTAAATAAGAAAAACTAGAATCTCCAACCAATTCTGTACACAATGCAGCTAGTTGATAGAGTTGAACAGATAAACAAAAAGGAGAAGATAAGTCAAATTAGTAGCTCAAACCTGAGACAAAATCCTCCATAAATTGAGCCTCAAAAGGCATATTCAGTGCATCAACCAAAAGGTGCAATTGTGAAGCAAAACCAACTCTACTTCCTTTCGCATTTTCGTATCTGAAGAAAAATAATGTTTTGAAATGTATCACAATACCAGAAGCTACAGAAGAGGAAGGTATTACAAGAGAAACAATAAATATAATGTGAAAATAATCATAACTGTTAAAATAAACCTGAACCATTATATCCCTACAAAAAATAACAGTAACTCTTTAAGTTATCATCAATGAAAACCAAAGCTGTCTAAAAAATATAAGAACATAGATTCACAAACAAAAATTAATTTGGTCATAAGATTGGAATGTCTTTGTCTGTTTCTCCATATACCATCTAGTGAAAGACATTTCTTACATGGTTGGGAATAAAATCCACTTCTCCGCCTCATGAGGTGAAGCATTTTCCAATTCAGCCATTTCCATTGAGCTTTCAATCATCTTCTCTGACCATAATGCAATCAAACCAAATCCTGTGTGCACATAATGCACCAAGTATAAGAACGAAATCAATCTCTGTATAAAAGGCTTAAAGCAAGAAAAGCTCTATCAAAGCTTGAGAAACCAACATTATTATGTATCTAGGCCAAGTACACACAACTTTAACAACTCCACCTACCTTCCCTGCTTCAGAAAAAAGATAAAAAGGGACCTAGAAAACAAGAACTCTAAGCTTGACAAATTAATTTAGCATAGGAGCCTAAGTCCTCCAACTTCGTGTGCAGGTACCCCCACAGAACAAATCTTTCGTTCTCAAAACAAACCAAACTGAAAATTACCATCTTTATTTCAATTAGGAAACAGAAGAATATGAATATCCAGGACATAAGTTTACCTTTTATTGGGTCTTCTGCAGAATACCATTCACTCCAAGGACAATCATCATCCCACTGTTTTTGGTTGCTTATCTCACCAGGATAATCATCAGATTCTGCATTTCCAGCATCAGCTGCTCTTATATCATCATCATCATAGGGAAGTGTTTGGTAAGTTAGCTTCATCGTAAACCGAACTTCAAAAAGATGCATTGAGAGGTCCAATGTGGAGTAGGCCTTCAACATTAGATGAAATTAAGTAATGCTTTTGCAGAGATACGAAATTCAAAAGTTTGCAGGAATGTATGGTATAACTCTGATGTAAGTGTTCTCGTACAAAGTGGGCATGAAACTGATTCAAACAACTTACAGGGGATAAAAATTTATCTATCATGATGGCACTGGCAATAAGTCCAACACTATCTTAAGGGAACATTACTCAATAATTCAATTGAAACCCATTAATATGTTCCTTTGAATCAATAAAGTTGTTTAAAAACCATAGTAGTCCATTGAAGGATACATAAAGAACAAATGACATAGCAGAAATGGTATATCAATAATAGGGCATTTCAAAATGATAAGAAACCTTCATTACAAACTAGGTAGAACTATGAAGTAAAAAGGATGGTAAGAACTTACAAACTTGGAAACAAACAACTCATACAAGCCTTCCAAATGCATGAGTTTCACTGGAACCTGGCTATATACACGATCTGCCTCAAACCTCCTGGTAAATACTGTTCCCATATTCTGGATCCCAATATATGCATTTCGAGAAGGATCATGCACTGGAACAAACGCTGGCCACAAACTGAAAAACCAAATGTACAAACGAAAATTTTGATTTAGGCAGTCAAATGTGATTAAAAAAAGAAAAAGACAACTGTTGCAAAAATAAAGGAGAAGACATGAACAAATTTTAGCCTATACAACCATTCAATGACTAAAGTTTAGGGAAACAATAGAAGTTAAAATGTTACAGGTTGAGACAAATAAAATGATTCGGAAAAGCATATTTATTAACCTGCTTTGAAAAATATAATCTGGTAATAATTTCAATTCAAAGCCCTACCTGGAACAATTTGACAAAGCTATTGCAACTGCACTTAAAAGCTTGCTAGCCTCTGGTGCATCAAGCACCACACCACTGGCACTTTGAGGAGCAATTACCTGGTGAACAACACAATTTAAGTGCAAAGCAAAGAAGTATTCAATACCAGTGGAGTACAAGATGCAAATAGAAGTATACCAAAAACTCCTTTACTCCAAAGCTCAACTGCAAATCATGCAAAGTCCAATCCCAATCTGGGACTTTGCCTGCACCAACCAGAACTCTAGTCAACAAAAACAAAAATGAAATAGGCTCCAAAACTAAATAAAATTTAGGGAAAAACCAATTTGAGTACCATTATTGTTAATCTCGAAATAGTACTCCATGCAGTAGCTTTTCATAAAGTACTTCAACTCAGATTTAATCTTATATATGCTCTTTGAAGAAGGCAACTGAACAGCCCCCTTTTCCTACGACCATAGAGCACAGAAAATGTAAAAGCTGCAGTTAAATTGACAAGACAACAGAGATACGACTTGCATGTGCTCTCTTTAACAAGATATTAAAAAGCTAGAAACAATAAGGACATCAATAGCGACTCCAAAATATTTATGATAACACAAAGGATATTGAACAATATTTAATCCCATTCTAAGTAAATTAAAAAACAAAACTTGCAGAAAATAAAAAGCATACCAACAAATTCTTTGGTCCATCAGCCAACCACTGCCGACAAATTGCTTCTATTTCAGATATGAACCTTACACCAACCATAAATCTAACTTTATCAGCTCCATGAAACAATCAGTAACAAAAAATAATCATTAGTAACATAAATTAAATATACCTCTCCCATGAAGAAGCAAGAGTGAAATCGTCAAACCGTTCAAACTACAGCAATACAAAATAACAATAATAATAATAATAATAATAGATTTCATAAACGATTGTGTTGCAAAAATGAATATTAAGGACTTGACACTAATTCACCTCCTCTTCTTCAGCTTCATCGTCTTCTTTAGAATTAGCCTTGCTCGTGGATGCCATGATATGATGAACAGCTAAATTTAAAAACTAAAAATTCAAATTCAAATTCAAAAGTGGAATTTATGTTAATAATTTCAAAAAATTATTATCCGCACTAAGAAATGGTGCGAGTCTGGCCTTGTTGATCAAGTTTCAGAGATCAGAGACTGATACGAAGATCTGTTTTTTGCAGTCTAAGGAAGGGAGAAGACGAAGCTTCGCGAAAACTTTTATTAAATTTTGTTAACTCCCCCATAAAGTTATAACTACATGATATTTCCATAAAATTATATATTTCAAAAAGAGACCGCTAGTTTCTATAATATCATACGAACCCACTTCCCTACTCTCATGTTCCCATTACTAACCCCTAGTTATTCATATATATTTACCTATTTTAAATATATAAATAAATACATATTTAATATGTATTATTATATAATTAAATAATTTTAAATTAAATATAAAATAACATGTAATTTACATAATAACATATATAAATATATATCTAATAAAAGTACTTATAATATCGTTAATTTTCTAATTAATCAAAAGTTTTAATTTTGAACTTGACACTTATCATACGCATTCTCATAATCATAAATAATCAATAATAGGAGCTATTTTGTAGAATTTCAAATTAATACAATTATATATAATTGAGTAATTTTATATTCAGTATAAAATAACATTCAATGAAACGATCATATATCATTATTAATATATAAATTAGTTTTATTCATTTTCATCTACCCATAAATAAATTTCAAAAGTCAAATGACTATTTTCTACCAAAACTTTAATGAAACAATAAGATACAAATAAAAATATGTGTATCTTAAAATAAATCAAAATTTAATATATATTAATCACCATATTATATAATACGTCCCTGGTTACACCACTGTGCTTTAGGTGGAATTGAAACCGGATCTTCTGACTTGATCAAGTAAAACCAGCCCAATTGTTTTCACTTTGTTTTGGTTAAACGGATAAAAAGCCCATCGGCCTGTTATAACCCATTTCAAAAATTGGTTCCAAAATGAGCCTGCCCCAACTTCTGACACCTGGTTCACCTTCAGTTTTGTCTTTTTTCTTTTTTTTTTTAATAATTAAAATAATAAAATTTGATAAATTAATTTAAGAAATAAACATATTTAAATCTTACATAATGTATAAAAATATTTATATTTATATAGATGATCTCATTACCCCATTTTTATTAGATAATATGATGAGACTATTTAATAACATTTATTTTTTGAATAAATTAACATAATTTTATGCTATTTTTTAAAATATGCGACTTTTACTTTTATCATGTTATTGCGAAAATGCATTGTTTGACTATGTAAAGTCAGTAACATCACAAGACTCTTTTTTTATATATTTTTTAATTTAATATAAATAGGCATGGAAATGATCCAAGTTGATTCAATCTTGAAAACTAGTTTAGTTCGATTTAGTTTGACTAAAATTTGTTTAATTCAAATTTTAACTTAACTTATGCTAAAAAGTGTTTAGCTTAAATCTGACTCAAATCAATAGTTTAAATTCGTAGTTCAATTTGACTCAAATTAATTTGAATTTATAATTTAATGACGATTCGAATTCATGATCGGTTCAGCTTATATATATGGTTCAAATTAGAAACTTTGAATATTATTTAAATAAAACAATATCGTTTTGTTAATAAACTACAAACTCAAGTTATAAATCTGAATGATACATTTGAACCATTAATTAAAATCGAATCGAATTATAAATTCAAATAATTAATTTGAGCAATAAAATCAATATAAACTAAAATTAAATCAAATTGAACCCAAATTAGATTTAATTTTGATTCAATAAACTTAAATTAAATTAAAATCAAATTATTTTCTATTTAAATTAAACTTCAATCAAAAAGATGTTCAAACTCACCCCATCCTTATCTACCCTCAAATACAGGGAATCTTCTTAATTCAAATGAAAGATTCTAAGGGAGACATCTAGTTAAATTAGATTCGTCGCTTATCCTCATTTCCATTAATGGAGTTTGTGTGAATGTATGTTAATGGCTTGGCCAGGAAGAGTTGGACGAAATGCTTACGTTGCTATAAGCTGTATCCGTGGAAATAGGCCATCATGTCTGCTCCACAAGCGTTTGATGTCGTGGTGTTGAATGCCATGGAATGGAAACCTTCAGCATCTACATGACTTTCATTATTGCATGTCACATCATTTGTCTCTCATGATATACGAAACCGTGGCAAGTGGGCTTAACTCCAGCTAACACATGTCATTGGGGGCCCACTGGGCCCAGGTTACAGTTGCTGATCCAATGATCCAAACATTCCGTACAAAACTTGCATTTGGTATGGGAATCAAAATCAGAGCGTACGCATGATTTACTGTCAATCAAAGCGTTAGTTGGTCCCACAAGGGAAGGAAGCTTCCAACCGCATATGAATACCCGCGACATTTTTCCCCAAATCAGCGCCCTACATTTCACTCTTATTTCTCATGATTTTCTATACTGTTATGTGTGGTGGGTCACGTGGCAGACCACCCTCCATCCCCACCGGTAAAAGTTGATTAACATTAAGGCAAAATGACCATTTCCCACCAAGGGTTGATATAAACCCTTTTTTTTATCTATTAATTATCAAAATTTTAAATTTTTATCTATTTATTAAATTTTACTATTATAAAATTATCATTTAAAAATTTATTTAACTTATATTTTTTTATTCTTAAGTTTTCAAATTTTTATTTTTATTTTCTAAACTCATATTTTTTAAATTTAAAAACTCATTTTTTTCTCTCAAGTTTAGGGTACACTTTTTTCCATATCGTTACCCCCCAATGTTTTAGGAAGTTATAGTTGAACCCAACTTCCTTTCTTCTTCTTTCCAACAATAATTCACTAGAGATGGCAGATGAATCTCTTCTTCTTCTCATTCAGTCACTCTTCCTCCGTTATCAAATAGTCTTCATCTGTTGAGTCTTCATCAAACAAAGACCAGTTTCTTCATTAGAGACGAAGACAATCGAAAAGGGAAGACCAGTCGATCGGGAAGGCAGAAGGGAGAGAGCTGATAACCGATTGGTCTTCGAATATGAAGATTTAGAAACCTAAGTTGAATAGGAGTTAAAATAAGATTTTTTAAAACTCTACGGGTGACGTTTATGATAAAAAGATGAAAGTTTTGTAACCCTAGATTTGGGAAGGGGAGAGAAGTCAATTTTAAAACCTCTAAAATATAAGTTTAGAAGGTATAAATAAAAAAATTTAAAATTTAAGGGTAATTCAAAATATAAGTTAAAATACAATTTCTAAATGACAATTTTATATCTAATAGTAATAGTAAAATTTAATAAATAGATAAATATTTAAAATTTTGATAATTAACAAATGAAAAATTAAATTTACATCAAACCTTGGGTGGGAAATAGTCTTTTGGTCTAACATTAAATTTATTTACATTGTCTTGTCAATGTAGTGTGTGTCATATGTGCTCCTGATGACTAAAGGGTGATGCAATTCATTGTGAAGGATCAATAATAGTAACAAGTTTTTAACATTATCCGTTTAGTTGTTACTTATAAACATGTGTAATTAGGGTTATATGTATACCTGATTATTAAAAAAAAATAATAATAATAGTTTGAATCTTGATAATTTTTATTACTATTGAAAAATCATATGCTCTCAAAATTGTAAAAAAATAATAATTACACTTTATTTATAATTGATAATGTTACAGAAAGTGATCTCATGATAATAAGAAACAACTATTGTATCTTTTAGGAGAGCCTGAGAATGGTGATAATTATCGAGTCTTTTAGTTCTCATTATTTTTGAATTAGGAGTTATTCACTTGTATTAGAATTGACTCGCATATAGATAACACATATGATCTTTGATTGTAGAGTTTATTACTATATGATGACTAGTCACCTCTTTAGCGTCGAATTTGTGAGTTTGACCAATAATAACAATTACATTAGTTAGATTTCCAATTACATCACATATTTGAGTTTGTGTTAAACATCATTGACTATGCTTTAATTGTTGGAGAAAGCTAGTTAACAATGTCAAGATCAGATAGTCCTAAAGGACACTTGGTGTCGGAGTTATACTCAGTATGGAGGGATATACTTGAAATGGACTCCATAGACTTCTCACTCTAGATTCTCTTTGATTTTTCCCATGAACCATCTTTTTTGTTTTTTTTTTGGTAATAGGAATAGATGGAAAAAGATGGTTGAAAATTAAAGAGCCTTTCGGGGCCCTCTTAGCTTCAAATTCTAAGGGGTGAAATTTGCACCAATAAGAAATTCACATAGTAGTGATAAAATATAGTGCATGACATTATGAAATTGTAGTGGAAATCAATAGAAAAAGATGGTGTTTTTGGTTGAAAATTAAGGAGATTTATAAGTGTCCTCTTTCTAGCATCAAATTATATTAGTGGTTAAATTTGCATAAATGAAAAAGCACACTTAATAGTAATGACATTCCCTACAAGACATTAAGAATAGTGAAAAGTTTTTAATGTAGTTTTTGTTTCGTGAAAACCTATGCTCATGATTGATTAATGTTGAGTGATATTGTGCATTTAAAATGATCAAGAATAATTATACTCCGATTGCAAACTGATCTTATGATCATAGAAAACACAATTGTATCATTAAGAAGACTGAGAATGATAATAATTGTCAATTAGGGGTGACAAATTTATACATGACATGTTAATCCAATATAACATGATTAGAAAAAAATTAGGCGATGATTGAGTTTTTCGACACAAAATCTAGTTTGAGTCAACTCAAAAACGATCTGAAACCAAATTGAATTGACATAAAACTAACATAAATTGACCAAAGGAAGTTTTGATTGTATATTCACAACGATCACAAATTAAAGAAATATTTTTATTGGAAGTTATGTATTAAGAACTCAATTAAATTATAATTTGGTTGAACCACCTTAAAATACTCTATCTTAGTGTTACCAAATTCAATCAATAAATTATTTGAATGTGATGCAATATGGATCTAAAACTATACTTATCATGGATACCCGTTTCATTGTTTTTGGCAAAACACAACGCCAATAAAATTGTGACCCACAATAATATATTTACCTTTTTATCCTTACTAAAATGAAATGAAATTTAATTTGTTTTATTATTAATTAATGATTAAATGACAATAAATAAAAAAAGAAAAAGAAAAATGCTTAACTTTAACATACAAAGTGAAAAAGAGTAGATTATTATTTTTTTATCTAAAATCAAATTCTATTTTAAAAAAATAATTGAAAGTGTAAGAGTAAGTTAACAATTTTATTAATAATTAATTTAAATATATTAAAAAAAAAATTTACACAGCAATTTAACCTTTATTTGTGTTTGAAAATTTACAAATTAATATATAAAATCTTTTAAAAACTCTAATCGCGGCCATTACTTATACAAAAATTATCATATTCACCTTATATATTTTAAAAATATTATTATGATATTAATAGTTTGTAATATAATATTTAACTTTATATTTATTTTTTTGGTTCAATTTTTTAATATCAAAAACTTGAAAGTTGTCATTAACTCTCTTAATATTTTAAAAAATTATGGTTCATTTCAAACATACAATTATATATTATTGATACAATTATCAAATAAGTAAGTTATTATATAATTTAGATATTTATAAAGTTTATTTATTATTTTTGTTAATTTTGAATTATATAATAACTTTAAAAAATAAAATAGAAGGATAAAATAATAATGTATTTTCTAACACACTGTCTTTTTTTTAAATTTATCCTTGATTGATTTTAGGTGGAAAAGTATTATTTGTATTATATAAGGGTGTCCCGTTCTTAAATAAAAACTTGGGTGGTAAAATTTTACTCGTAATAAACCTCACTGAAGCAAAGCATCACCATCCATCCATCACTCATCATGGCTTGCCATCAATTATTTATTTATTACTCTCAACCAATCTTTGTCAGAAACCAAACCAGAAAATGCTCAACGTCACTATAAAATCCACAAATACCACTTGACACTGCTCAACTCGAGTGAGTTAATATTTCCGACTAAGTCAAACCAATGGCTGCAGCTCTAGAATGCTGGTCGAGTCGGACCAGCACGGACGAAGACATGGTGGAGCAAGTCTTGATGCGGACCAACGACAGGTCCGAGGGAGCGCCGGAGACCTCGGCGGCATCTAATATCGGAACAACCAAGGAGTACTCTTCCGTTATGCAGAAACGGTTTCAGCGGCTCAGTCGGAACGTGTCGGAGGCGATTGCGTCGCTTAAGAATACTTTGAATCTGGACTCCGCGACAGCCGCGGGTGCTGCTGGTGGAGCACGTGACAACCCAATGGCGTTGTCTAAGATCGAGAGTTGTCGAAAGATTGTTTGGGGGAGTGTTGTACGGAACTTGACGCAGTTGTATCCTGGAAGTCAGTTGCCGGAGAAGCTCGTGTCTAATATTAGAAAGCATTATGATTCGTTGCCACTCAGGTATTTGTTCTGTTGTTACTGAGAAAGATAAATGTGTTTTTACTAATTTTGCTCTATTTTTTGGCAGTCTAATTTATGTTTATATATAAACAGTTATGCGCAAGCGGGATTTGACATGAAAGAAGTGTTTTTACATATAAAATTGATAGAGCAAGCGTCAGGGGACGAGCGTCCTGCTATAATGTTTCAAGAAGTGTCTGATGATGAAGTACAGAGTTCTGTATTTAAGCTTACGTTTGCATGTAACTCATCGATTTCGTGGCCAACGATGTCTGTTGCGTTTGATAACGCTTCTATTTGTTGCAAGAAGATTCAGATCTTTGAAAAGAAAGGCTTCACACTTGGGGTTATTCTTCTCTTCGTTCAAGCTGGGCAAGAGAAGTCGTTTAAATCAAGGATTGAAAATGCAATTAAATCTGCTATAAAGAAGCATAAACAAGCATCAGTGAAGCTCCCGTTTGGCCTTTGTGGCTGCCAAGAGGAGAATATGAAAGGGAGAGACTTGGGAGAGATTGGGGAGGAGTCTGGTGAGGAGAACTTTAGAAATGGCGCGGAGATTTTGAACATGAAAATTCAGCTTCGGATGCCGTTACCCACTTCTTGTTTTGTTGTATCTGTTGATGAATGGCAGACGATCCAAGCAGGTGGGGAAGAGATTGGGAAGTGGCTGTTGAACTCGGATAATCTTGATTTTATTGATCAGATTGGACCTAATTCTTTTAAAGGAGTTTACAAGGGGAAAAAGGTGGGAATTGAGAAGCTCAAAGGGTGTGACAAGGGGACTTCCTATGAGTTTGAGCTGAGAAAAGATCTGTTAGAGTTGATGACTTGTGGGCACAAGAACATTTTGCAGTTTTGTGGTGTTTGCGTAGATGAAAGTCATGGGTTGTGTGTGGTGACGAAGTTGATGGAGGGCGGTACGGTTCATGACTTAATGATGAAAAGCAAAAAGGTTCAGACTAAGGAGATAATTAGGATTGCTGCTGATGTAGCTGAAGGGATCAAGTTCATGAATGACCACGGTGTTTCATACAGAGACCTGAACACACAAAGGATCCTATTGGATAGACATGGTAATGCTTGTTTGGGGGACATGGGTATTGTCACTGCTTGCAAGAGCGTTGGTGAGGCATTGGAGTATGAAACCGATGGTTACAGGTGGCTTGCTCCTGAGGTTTGTATTCTGTTATTTCCTTGTCTCATTTTACTTGATCTTAATCATCCAGGTTATAAAAGATCTCTTCATCTCAGTAATAATCTAACAATCTGGAGCCTATGCATGGCCATAGTGATGATACCATTTCCATACCTGAACTGTTAAAAAGGAAATTTGTCAATGTAGCATTCATCCCATATGGATACTCCAGAGCGCAAATTTAGGCTAAACTGGCTCATCTTTTTTCCATGATTCCAGGGTTTTGTCAATATGGTCCAATGTGTATATAACACAGGGCAGTGTTAGAAGACTAGGAACCTTGCTGATTTGCCCCACATCTTTATCGATGTAAATGGGATTTGGACTTGATTATATTGGGCTACTTTGTGTTTTGACTCAAGGATATAGCTCAACTTTTAATCCTTCAAAGCGAAGCAATTGTGTTATGTAAAATTAAGAAACAGCAGTTCCACCTGAGTAAGCCTTTCCATTGTATAATAGAAGGGCTCAAATTCTTGTGGAAAAATTATGTTGTTTTCTTATGTTTCTGAGTGCTATTTAGATTCATGGTACCCAGCTACAATTCTCTCAGGTTTAGTAAACTCTTATAAAGAGACTTAAATCATTTACCCCAAAATCATTATTTTAGCATGCGTAACATGTCATGATAATTGTTTTTGCTCTTTATAATTTAATTTGTTGTTTACCTTTATCTAAGCACTCAAATATTCCCCATTAAACTAATTTGCTTGGCCACAACATTGCAGTAGTGCCACTTTTAGCAAAATGGTTAATTAGTGGAGCCCACATAATGGAGCTTTTTGGTATTTAGCATAATCAATTTCTGACCTAACTTGTAACCGTGTGGATGAAAGCCTTTTGCCGAATTTCTTTACCTGCTTGGAAACGTTATTAGGACGTGTAAAATGAATTTGTCCTAGTTTGAAATAGAATATGATAAAGGAGTTACAAAATACAACTTTAGAGGTTCCCCTTTGGGATAAATTTTAACTCATTATGTTATGATTGTACATGTGCAAACTTTATGATTATAACTTTAACAGATTCCAATTCTGTCAAATTAGTGATGCAGATTCAAATTGGTGTCTTTTATCTCTTTTTGGTGAGTACAGATTATTGCTGGTGACCCAGAGAGTGTTTCTGAGACATGGATGAGTAATGTATATAGTTTTGGAATGGTGATTTGGGAGATGGTGACTGGTGAGGCAGCCTATGCTGCATTTTCCCTGTGCAGGCAGCAGTTGGAATAGCCGCTTGTGGTTTGAGGCCTGAGATCCCAAAGGACTGCCCACAAATGCTGAAATCTCTGATGACCAGGTGCTGGAATAATCTACCATCAAAGCGTCCCCAGTTTTCTGAGATTATATCAGTATTATTACAGTCCAACAACAACTCCAATAGGTAGAAATCATTTAAACCCATGAAAAAATTTACTCTTGAGATGTTTTTGTAAAATGGGTCCCTTATCAATTTGATTTCTCTTTATGTCTAAATGTTGATTTAGGAAGTTCATATAGCAGAAATGAAGATATATTTTCGCCATTTTAGTTCAATGTTATAACTTATTTCTCGTACTCTTCCAAATAAATTTGTTTATCATACCTGCCAAAGCATAAAAAAGAAGAACGCATGTGCCTTTATGGTTTTCTTAGGATGAATTTAGCTTCATATGCCTAACATAATTCATTAGGATGGTTATTAAAGTGATCTAAACATTAAAAAAAATGTTGTCCTCGTGTGTATGATTACAAATGACTGATATAAACATAATTAATTAGTCTCAAAGGGCTAGGATTATTAGCTTGGGAAAAGGGAAAAAGTGACAAGGAGTCATGATTTGTGTGTGATCTTATGGCCTACAAGACCTGAATGATTCAAGGCATATTGCATTACAACTTCTCTTTTTGTTTATGTAGTGGCCATCTGAGGGCCCCGAATGCTTCCCCCTTTTTTCTGTGTTTCCATGAGAGTTGCCTTGCCTCCTTCCATTATTCCTATTGGAATGTAAATGTACTTGTTTGGAGCTTCACAATATCATAGGGTTCAGGTTTTGTTGTGGTTAACTCAAAATCCCATTTCTGAGCTCAGATTGGGTCACATGATCATCAGTGAAGCATGAAAGATGCACATGGTAGACATGTGCTAGTGACATTAAGGTCAAACTTCTGCTATAGTTTCAACATCTAGCAAAGTAACAACCGTAACATTGTAAATATAAAATCAAAATTAGTGTGAACTAAGTTTGACTCTCTTCTGATTATCTGGTTCTGCAGATTCCAGTGTATCTACCATCATCTGTGTGTCTACTCTTGCGTGTACCCATGTGTAAACTATTTTTCTGTTGCTTGCATTTAAGACTTTAAATGTTGAGTGCACAATTATTGAACAATAACATTATGTTTACGTACTTTTAGGTACATAATTGAGTACACTAATGATACATGAGTATACGATTGGATATTATTTTATCTTTGATTCAAAATCAGTTAATCATATGATAACATATCATCCGTATATATAATTGTGTATAAAAAAATGTGTATATATAATATTACATATTATTAAATATCTGGAAATTGCTCAATGAAGATTGAGCAAACGTATCGAGGCAGCTTGTGCAGATACATAATAGAAACTAATAATGTAAAGTAAAAACCTGATGAAAGCCCGGTCTCGGTGTGTTAGATAAACTTTTATGAAATTACCGATAAAACCCTTAAAAGATTTTCTTCGAAGTAAAATTCCAGAGGCCCTCCAGAAACACAGCTAATCCAGTTTTTAAAAAGGATCTCTGTTATACAAACCAAACATGGGCTTGAAGCCCGGGGTTTTTGCAGCTTCTAATGTACCTGGGCCTAATCCGTTCTAGGCCTGGGTATCTATCGGATATGTTGTCTATGATATTGGGGGAGTGTGATTGTAATTAAATGATTTTCCCTGGTCGATGTAGTAATTTTTGGGATTAAGAGGGATATAAAGGAGATTTTAAAAATTAGAAAGTAGATGATGGAGGAATAATAATAGAGTAGGTCCAAATAGGCCTGGCCATCCTAATTTAGTAATTTAAGGGGAGCCCATGTCTGGTCTTTTGCTTGTTTGAACAAACAGCTTTCATTAACAAGCTGATTCAAAGCTTCTCACAAAATCTTTCGCTTCACCATAATTACTTGTACGAAACGTTCCCTCTCCCTCCCCTTCCCCACCACCCCCCCTCCCCCCCGGGATCTTAATAAGCCTCTCAACAGTTTGCTCCAAACTGCTTTGCTCAGAAATTTGAGAGGAAGAGAAAAAGGTTAAAATCAAAATGAAAATTGGGAAATAGGACCGTATTTGTATCGTGTTCTGTATGTACGTATTTAGATTGGAGACGTTAATATTGAATATGGACCACTTTGTGACCTGTTTGCCCACTTTATTCTGATACCTTACCATTAATCACAGACAAAAAAATAACGAATATATTCCTTCCATACCGAAAACCAAATTTACCACCTTTTCTCACGATTTGAGTAAAATTTTTCAAAAACTGTCGGCTAAAGGTCAGATGGACTTTTTTCGGGGTTTTCAATTTTTTGTTATCATATTGGGATCCTTATAAATTGTCATGGCCAAAATTGTAAGAAAACCCATTGAAATGTATAGGAGAATAATAAAAGTGTGTTCAGTATACGTATTGACAGACGGGATATACCTAAATATATTATTATATAATTATATGATTTAAAGTTAAAAATAAAATAATATTTAATTATTTAATAATATGTATAAATATATATTTATTTATATATTTAAAGTGAGTATATATAATATTACTCATAAAAAAATATTGTAATATATATTAAATGTTAACTCAACAAAATTAAAAAAAAAAACAAATTATAATAGCATGCTGTTATATGTTAAACTCACATGTTACAGAAATTGTAACATGCACCTTGACTTGCGGACATACATCTTTGGCCTAGAGAGCACAATCTACCAATTGAGCTTTCTTTCATGTTACTTAATTTTCTGTTTTATTAAGTTCTCTCATCCTTCTATTTCAAGAAGCTATTTGCATCGAATCCTCAACAAAGCATGAAACCTGTAAGTTTATAATTTTAATCAGTCAGTTTTACTCTACTCGTCCACTAATTTGAATCCCATAATCCATCTGCCGGCCAATACTTCCATAACGCAGAGTAAAATCTTTTTGGAAACAATAGCACATCAAAAAGGTTTAAAAAATTTATTAGAATTACTGCTTTCAACAAACCTTTATATTTTGACCATCGATCCTGGAATTGAGAGACGAGAGAGAAATTTTAAAGGTTTATACAGTGATAGAGGGTCACATAGACTTAGTAAAAAGAGTTAGAGGGTGAAAACAAGTTAAATCGAGCGTGAACACTCTTTTATTCAAATTCGGTTTAAACAAAAAAATAGTTTAGTTCGAGTTCATAGATCCAATATTAAAAGTTGTTCAAATTTTGTTCGGGTTTAACTTAAATTTATAGTTTAAATCTATAACTCAAATATATGACTTATATTCATGATTTAAATTAGTGATTCATTGATAAAATGATGTTATTTAATAATTATTTAACATAATTCAAATAAAACCATGAGTTAAATTCGAATCAAATTGAATTATCTACATAACTCACAAGCCAAATTTTTTTAGCTTAAATTTAGTTTGGGTTTAAAACAAGTCAAACTTTTTAATTTAAACTCGATTTAAATTTAAACTAAACTAATTCAAATCAAATTGAACTCGTTTTTTAGTCCAAACTAATGCGATATGGAAAATTTTATCATCACTTTGTCAAAATTTAGAATCTAGATAAAAGGAATAAAGTGTGCACTATATGTGTCTGCACATATATATAATTTTATGAGTGGGTTGACACATATTATGATATGGTAGATATTGATGCCCCACCCCATCATCCCTTTGTAGGTGTCCCCATTCCTATAAAGAAATCTTGGTTTGACTGGGAGGGGAGAGTCGGCTGTGTGAATGTGATGAAGCAACTTTTGAAAATTGGCTAATCTCCTAGTACATTTATACTAAACCGTCATCGTTTGCATTGTCACTCTCAGCAATCTCCAAACTGAACGTGATCTAGAACTTTCAATTTAGTTGTAATTCCAAAGCAAAACTTGGACCGCCTGCCTGCCTGACACAAATGTCTCACTTCGAGGTAGCGCCCACTGCCCCTCCTCCTCTTTAACAATGTTAAGGGTTTCGGCTTTGGCTTTCCCTTTCTTTGCCTTTTGACCGCTAATTTAAAATTTAATTACAATTAGCAAACAACAAATCAAAATTTGATAACTTCACTTTAGAAATGACCCACCATTCTCAATTTCACTTTACAAGTTTAGCAAGTTGTACACTTTTAAAATTTGAGTTAAAAAATATCTAATTTTTAAATTTAAACTTAAATTTGTTTAAATTAAACTCGTTTCGAGTATATTTTTTTTGTTTAAATTTGTTTAAATTAAAAAATATCTAATTTTTTTGAATTCAAATAAACTCGATTAGAATTCAATCGTATATTTATTTACCCATCTAAGCTTCCTCATTTTCTAACCAAATTGCCTTCTTTCCGTTTCTAACAAGGTGAGTTTGGGACAGGTACAAATTTTTCCAGAGAGCACCTTTCTACCCAGCCTAAAACCCTAGACACATAAGCATCACTGCAAAACAATAAAAATCCATAATTAGCCTTCCTTCCCAATCCCCATTTTATATAATTATATCAACATCCAACCCACACGTCACACTTAAACTGCTTTCCAAGCAAACCCTCTCCTCTCCATTTCAATTTATAGACTAAAAATTCATCCCTTCAACAATCAAATCTCCCCTCTTCTCTCTGCAGATTCTATTCTTCCCTTAATCACAGTCCTAATCGGTACGTTTTTTTTTTTCTCCTTTTCTTTAACCTTTGTTGTTGTTAACATTTCTGTTCTGTACTCTGAAAGATTCGTTGTGCCAAATGAAGCTTAACAAGTTAGCTTTAGGGTTTACGGTTTTATTTCCGATTATTTTCGGATGTCTGTACGGAAACTCTGATGTTCTTCTTGTTGATTTTGGTATTGGATACATGAGTTTTTGGTTTGTGGCATTGATTGTAATTTTTATGGGGTTTTGTGCCGTGTTTGGTAGCTTGCTGCACTATATGCTTCCTATAAAGAGAGCCAGCGAAGGAGTGGTTGTTGTCAACGAAACCGAAGAAGAACAAACTCAAAACATTTCTAGCGATAGCAATAACGGCTCGACTGTTTTTAAGAAGCATCGGATCTCTGAATCAACGACCACTGAGACTAATAACACTGTAATTTTAGACGACAGTAACAACCACAGTACCAGTACGATCCTAGCTGAAATCCCGATCATGGCCCTCGGCGATTCCAATCAGACCGACATCGATGAAGATCTGCACAGCCGCCAGCTGGCCGTGTACGGTCGTGAGACGATGAGGCGTCTTTTTGCTTCCAATATCCTCGTCTCCGGGATGCAGGGCCTTGGTGCCGAGATCGGTATGGTTATTTGAATACTCTTTTGTCTGGTAGATCGTGCTTTAAAGGTTGTAAATTTACATGTAGGTATTCTTTATATTAGTTTTGTAAATTCTAGTTCTGGGGTTTGTGATTTTGTATTTAATTTTGTGATTGATCTTTGGAATGCTGTAGTTGTGATATCCTGAATTACTTTTGCGGTTAAATTTGGTATTTAATTGTTGTCTGCTTGGTGGAAAACAAAGAAATGTAATCGGCTTATGCACCTTGTTTTGGTAGTTTGTAATACGTTTAGTAGAAGCTATGTTGAAGACATGCATTCGATTCTATATGTTATCTGTTATGAAGTCTTTGACCTTTACATGCTAAGTTTAGAATGCATTTTTGCCGGGATTTTAGCTTGTTAAGGGAATATTCTATAGTTTGTTGTGAAGTAATTGGCCCTGGGAATTTATAGTACATATGTTAAAACTATGTTGAAGAAATGAGTTGTATTCTATATGTCATCTGATATGAAGTCATTGGCCCGGGGATTTTGGCTGGTTAAGGAATATCTGGCTTGTTCAATTTGACATGGACTTCTTTTGAGCTGTTGTGAGGTCTGTTACTTGAAGTTTTGCTTTATGTTATTTTCTTTTACTTGCAGCAAAGAATCTAATACTTGCTGGTGTCAAGTCTGTGACCTTGCATGATGAAGGGACAGTGGAGTGGTGGGATTTGTCCAGTAATTTCATATTTTCAGAGAAAGATGTTGGTAAGAACAGGGCTCTTGCGTCTGTTCAGAAGTTGCAGGAGCTCAATAATGCAGTTGTCATTTCTACCCTGACAACAAAGTTAACCAAACAACAACTTTCAGATTTCCAGGTGCTTCTCGCGCTTTGTTTTTCCTTGATTAATCATGGGAATTGCTGTAGCCACTGTTTGGGCATATTGGAAGTTTTTCTGACTTGTTCTATTGATTTGTAATTTGAAGACATTTATCATATATGACTGATTCTGTTCATTAATTGATAAGACAGTGAACAGATTTCACCAGTTAATCTTTATTGTTGATGAAAACAAGATTTTAGAGGAACTTCTGGAAAATTTAGTAGTTCATAGCAAAAATAAAATGACTGAAATTAGAATAATGAAAGATCAGTATCTGGAATTTGAAAGTTCTTGGAATTCTCAGATTTTAAATTTGCTATGTGATTATAAGAGAAACTATTCTTATGAATGAATAATAATAATGATAACTTGAAAAATGTTTATATTATTAGACAAGGCTAATAATAACAACATTAGGACCCCAAATCTTTTGAACAGAGAAATTTACTGCTGAAGGCATTTCTCACTTTGTTTGTCTGCGGTAAGCTGTTGTGTGG
This sequence comes from Mangifera indica, assembly GCF_011075055.1. Lineage (NCBI taxonomy): Eukaryota > Viridiplantae > Streptophyta > Magnoliopsida > Sapindales > Anacardiaceae > Mangifera > Mangifera indica. The sequence continues at coordinate 17,196,816 of NC_058138.1, read as the reverse complement.
CCCTGTTGTACTTCTGCAAGGAAGTGGGTATATTAGATTAATACCCTTATTTTTTCAACATTATGTTTGCCTAAGAAGCTTCTTTGTTATTTGACCCTGAGTGAATGTAATGGTTTTCTGGTTCAAAAATTGAATGTTGAGCTGGTTGATTAGGGC